>NC_059471.1:165699856-166339682 GCF_018139145.2 Gymnogyps californianus | reverse complement strand
ACCTGAAGTTTCTATTCCCTTCTGCCATCACTATCTTTTCCAGCATGCAAAGAGACAACATTAAAATTGCCTGTTTTCAACTACTCCTGTCCACAACTTAACAAGTTTACTGTCCCTAACTTCCAAGTTTCACAGCCTGAAAATGTACTGTAGAGTTAGGAGGGAGTCCACTTTGTCACACCTTCAAGAAATAGAAAAAAACTACATCAAAATTTTTTATTGATGATGAACTACCTCAAATTTTATCCCTTTTCAGATTATAGAAAACTGACCTTCTTTTTGAGGAACTGCCGTGTAGAAAAGGGAGACAGAGATTGCTACAGTGTCAATGTAATTTCTGAATGCATCACACAATCTTTTGTAATATGTCAAAAGTATAAACAACAACACTCCATGTGTCATAGTCTACAAAAGGTATCAGGTTTTATAGCATAATAATGCATGACAGCTCTCTTAACACTTCTGATAATTCAGTAATTATGTAAATGCCTTCAAATTTGATTACACAGACACCATTAAAGTTTGAGCCAAACTCAGGCTGCTTTACATGTGAATGCAGCAACATGAAAACCTTTAGACTGAACTCAGTTATGTCAGTTATCATATTGCCGGACCAGACCCTCTGCTCGCGGTAGCAATGTGTGACAAAGAGTGACTTGAAGGTATACTATGATCCCCTAATCCTCAGTTTGAACCTATAGGACGTGGGGATGCCTCAAGGCTGAGCTAAGCTTCAACCACCTGCTCCCTCCCATGGGCAGGGAGATCCAGACCATCGTCTCATCCTCTTCAGCGGGGCCCTGTCCTGAGGTGGGAGAGCAGGAACAGGAGGAACGATGGGAAGCTGGATGGTGAGATCCACCTTGGAGACCAGTCAGACTCCACACACACTCCAGCAGGGCAGCTCCACCTCTGCTTCGCCCATGGAGAAGCATGAAGGCACCAGGGCAAAAGGTTAGGATTTGGTTTTACGGAAATGGTAGATGTGAATAATGAAGTATAAGATGCATAAATATAAAAGTATAAACTTAGACTAAAGAACCAGGGGGGAGATGAGTGGCAGGAAAATGTAAGATAAACCAGAAGTGCTAAATTCCACTTAATTTACATGTTTGAATCGACTGTTTTCTTGCTATTACCACCTCTTTAGGAGCACCTGACTTGTAAGGATTTCCTACATTCCTAATAAATTAAAGTAATACTTCAGGGATGTTACTAGTTTTTAACTAGCCCCCTCACCCTCTTAGTTATGTCATCACTGCATTAGGATCAACATAACAGGGTTTTAACGAGAACAGGTTGTGGTGGCTGAAATAAGATATTCTAAAAATAAGATTTATAAAAATGTGACACATCAGCCCCTAGCAATAGCAACAATACCAAATATAGCTTCTGTATAATGCATGAACACAGGATTACTTTCATGAATCAACAGTTTTGCATTAAAGTATAAAATCATCATCACATACAGATAACTAAAAGTGAAGATTGGTTAGAAAAGAAGAAATTTTATTTTACATGAGCATTTGTACCTCCAGTGACATAATGAGATTATGAAGGTCAAATAACAATCCTATTACTTAAGTTACATAACTCAAAATAGGGTGCATGTCAATGCAAGAACATGGAAAGACGACTGCTGTTTTGCATTTATTCATTGCTTCTAATTCAGATTGTTTCTTTTACAGTACTTCCGTTCTAAACTGCTTTTGCAAAAGAACTTTTCTTACACAAAGTCTAAGTTCTTATGCCATAAGGCAAGGAAGACTTTTTTTAAAACAACTTCTATGCTACGCTCTGCAGATAAAAAGGGATTCTTCTCTTGCAAAGGTCCCAGCATAGATTACCAACCTCAGACACCAAAGAGCAGCAAGCTGGGGAATCACTTCCCAGTCTGACCAAGCTATTGTCCTCAGCTGGTGTGGTCTGACTGCTACATGGCATTACCAAGTCCTCAGGTACCACACATGTACAATGCTGCACCACACCAAGAGTCAGCAGAAGTAAGTGGTAGCTTTTCTTTACTTGTGAAAATAATTAGGAAACTGTTTGTTCAAAAATAAAGCAGCTTCCCAACTTTCTGTGGACTGGAGTGGTCTTCAGTATACATAATAACAAAGAAAATATAATCTCAATGCAGTCAACTATTTAAACAGGAAAAATTGCTATTTTGGGGGATATGACTTGCTCTTTAGCTTATGTTTTAAATTGCATTTATTTTTTAATGAACATTACCAATACTCTTATTACAGAAGTATAGTCCTGCAGTACTATCCTTAAATATCAAGACCAAAGGATTTCAACAAAATTTTCAACCTAGGAAGGTCACTTGCTTGTATATGTAGCAGAACATGGCATATTTAATGAAATATAGTTCAAAGGGAAACTTAACACTCAACAGCTAAACTTTCCAGATTAGGACTGCCTAATGTTAGTTTCCTGTTTCCACAACTGGGAATTTACAGAGAATATCAACTATACCAACGCTTCCTCTAAAGGCACCTTTCCCTCTGAAAACCACATATTGAATTATAAAGTTTAGAGCCTAATTTTTAGGCCACAAAGACGGAAAATATTGGTCTCGAGCCTTCCTCTTCAACATTTCATTTTCTCTGAAGTTTTAGCCAATTAATTGTCAATGAAAATGAATCAAGAAGTAAATAAAATCACATTAAAAGGTGGACTCTTTAGCAAGAGTCCACAGGGCTTCTATCAGTGTTGGGGCTCTCAGGACAGTGATAGCAATAGGGCGATGCTTACTACCTTCAGAAAGGTCTGTCAGGAGCTGCCCAAATACTGCTTCACTGCAGTTATAACTGAACGTACTCTATTGCTTGTCCTTCTTCCTAGTATCCAGGAAGATTACTCCTGACAAAGTACGTGAGACATGATCTTCAGTCTGTGCAGTCAATGAAATCAATGGTCCTATGACACCAGCTGAGAACCTTGTCTCTGAGTGCAACCCCTCAGGGTACATGATGCTTTCTTCTCCTGCCCTATGCTTCCTTGTGCATATCATCACTGCAGAGCTACCACTTAGTCCCAGACAGCTCTGTAAAGAACAAAAATGGTGACAGCAAGCCTTAGAGAGGGAGCAGGAATGGGTACAGCCACGCGCTAGAGGTGGAAAGGGCGTCCTTCATCCAGGTCAACCCCAAAGATTATCTTGCGTTGGCTGGTGGATGCTTATGAAATGAACATGATGCGGACAGCACTAAATAAATACTTGTTATTACTGTGCTGTGATCACGACTACCACATACACAAAGTATTTAAAGGACAAGTATGGAGCTTTTGGCAGTGTGCTGAGATGGCTGCGTGCAGACAGCGGTTTGGAAGCGCTCAAATCACGGCACCACATGATGACCCCCAAATCAGCACCTTGTGCTACGGCAAAGGGCCTGTTAATCTCTCACACAGGTCATAAAGATACTCTTTCAAAGAACAAAAATTAGAATCAATAGAATTCAATAGAAAATGATAGTCATAATTGTTAGTGCTCTTCCCATCCTTTCACTCTTAAAGAAGTGCAAATTTGCATTATTCAGACAATATTAAAGATTTATTGCCATTTTGCACAAGTACGTAAAAATCACATGGACAGTCAGTTAATTAAATTAATAATCAGTGGGGAAACCCCTAGGAAAAGGTTAGTGCAACAGATTTTTAAACCTGTGAGCACTTGTTAAACTTAATACTTCTACTGTGAGTTTTTAAATGAAGATGAGGTTTGGAAGTCTTTTTATACTGTGCCTTCTGTAGAGCCAATCTTTGCTTCGAGATACCTGAGCTGAGCATAACATGGATTAGGATTGAGAAGTACTCACTAACGTCTACGAAAATCCTTGAATTCTTGTTTCTTGCTAGTGCTAAGAGCAGGAACACCACCACATTCACATTTTAAAGAAAAATAATTACTTGCATTCAGTTTTGTAATGGCTTCAGTAAAAATACAAATGAGTCATACAATACTTCCCTTAGGTTTTGCTAAAGTATTTTTCTGTGTGACAATTCACTCCAATATCCACTTACCTCTGCGGCGGTTTATAAATATTAGTACAGAACGTTGAAGTTCTATGTATTTTTATCATACAATAATAATGCAGGTGTTTCACAAACCAATTGGGTACTCATTAATAATGAGCTTTCCAGGTGACTGCACTATTAACGAAGTAACACTTTTCCTAGATTTTAGAATTACCTCTGAAAACATACCTGGAAAATAAAAGCATTAACAAAGCATGACAAGGGTATAACAGCTCTTTGATTACAGGATCCTGAAGGAGATAATTAGACAGTTTTCAGTTATCTTAAATTTTAAGTGTTTTAACTATTTGCAAACTGACATTTCCCCAGCATATTTATTTATGCAATAAGCGACATTATCTAAGACTTTATAAAACAGTAAGAAGTTGCTAGATTATTCTACAAGCACTTTTTATGAATCTATTTAAAATGATGAGAGCCTTAATATCAATTTCAGCGGGGTAAGATGAAGCCTAAAAACAGTCAGATGATCATGCATTACAGCACTAAAACTTTTATAATTAAAGTTATTCCTATTATACATGTATACACACATACATATACACACACATTTTAGTATTATATAATAAATCTTTATGAACCCTGGAATTGACTTTGCATTTTCCTATATTAGGAATAATTACATCCAACCATTTTTGTGGCTTACCAATTTACCAGTGGCTTTAACCGTCCTTCACAATATTTAGAAATAAAAAGATATGTGTAATAGTGTTCTTCACTGAACAGATACACAAAGAAGAAAGAAATTATCTTCAGTATACCCTTGGTAAAAGAGACATATATTCTCACTGACATCTTTACAAAAGCTTTACTTCAAAGTATACAGGACCAGCCAAGGCAGCATACATGCAAATACCCAGAAGCGTTGAAGGTCTGACTCCACTCTGCAGTCTGGAGGACCAGTCAACTAAATGAAGAGTTTAGATGATCATCCACAGTCAGACAAGCAAAACAAGTGTTCATCACCTTCATGTTTCACCATGTTTAAATGTACTGAAAAACTAAATGTTTATTCTCCACTGTAGAGAAGCACTTTCTGGAAAAAAGTTCTTCAGAAATTAAACAATGGACTAAAATCTGCTGTCAAACAGGCAAAACTCCCTGCTGACTTCATCTGCTATTACTGCAGCTACTATTAAATTCACCCTTTCTACAGCATCAGAACTTAAAATATTCTAAACAACAGAAAAACCTCTTTGGATGTTTGCTGACTGCAGGAACCAGAATGAAGAAGAACAAACCAATTACATGTAACAAACCTCATACAAATCACCTTGGATTTCCTGCATCAAAAAGCTGGAAAAACATAAGCAAAGAGATATAACTCTCCTTAACACGTCCCAGTTTCGTGTTTCTAGAAAGAGCAAATTCCAAAGGCAAAGGCCTGGGAGAGAGAACTTCCATCTCAAGCTTCCTAAGGCCTTTTATCCCCACCAGACACTTATTTCGGGCACTGCTGATAAGCATATAGCACGTGTGGTACATTTACAAAAAACAGGATGGTTACAATTACTTAGTTCTGGACCAGCTGGAATTTCCAATTGGTTTTCCCAAAGGAAAACTGCCCTTCTTTTTGGTTGTTTAGCGAGGGATCGTGCAAGGGGATAAAAAGGTACAAATCTTAACCATTCGCAGAGTGAATATGTCCCAGTGTTGAAGACCACTTTATAATGTTGAGCAAGTGCCCTCAAGTGATAGAACAGCCAGAGACTTTAGAAGATCCCCAGATACACTGTCCTTGCTCATCACCTCTTCTCTTGATCAAGCTGCGTTTCAGCCATTTGACTTTAACCCAATCTCAGTTCTTGGTACACAGATATATTGGGATTTGAGTCCTAATGAAAAAGAGAGAAATGCTGGGTATCATCGTTCCACTGATAACACAGCAGCCTGTAATGTTCTTGTGATTTCTCTAGAGGTATCACAAAGATACTATCGAACCCCACAGGAACAGGTCAAGCAAGGACTATGCAAATATCATTTGTCTTTAAGAAAGGTATTGCAAAACTCTCTAAGATGTTCCTCAGTCAACTGAGTTAGAAATATCCCACTAGTAGGAGGTTGAAGGCAGTAAGTAAGGAATGGGGGAAGACCAGAGATGGTCCTCAATTTCTCCTTTGTGCTTGAACATTTCCATGACAATAAGAACCTGTTTCACTCTGAGATCCAAGGACAGAGAGAGTCTCCAGGAGGTCTGCCAGCACTTCTCAACCCAGAATCACTATCCTTTTACCAAGGAAGGCTATCTCTCTGATGATTTTCCTTTGGTTAAGGTTTGTTCAACACTAGTATCGTCACTCCCTTATGCTAGGCATAATGATTGCTATCTGCAGCTAACGTGAAGTTGGGCACAAATGCCATTTGCAATGTTGCAAGATACTTCACTTCAGAGAAATTCATTGGGGGGTGACAATGTCAACAAGATCCTTTGCTTTCTTTAACACTACGCTCAAGCTTGTGAAAGTGAATCCAGCCCAAATTTGAGGGGTTTTTAAACGAAGAATCTCTGGAGAGAGGAAGAAATGTTTCCTAGCTGACTGAAGGACCTTTAGAAAAATTCTATTGCTCCAGAGTACATAAACAGAAAGGCAGGAAAAAAACCCCCAACATCAGGTATCTCCTTCTCCCAGACTACTGAGCGTTATATAACTTCATGTCAAAAGCAATACGACCACTGAAACTCTCCTCAAAACACCCCACTGTCTTTACATGTAACTCGTAAACCAAGACTATCTCTGAGAGTAATTCAAACAAGGGAGCAGACTGACAACGTATAGAGATAAATTGTTGAGAATAAGGTATGTGAAGACCTGCATCTTTGAATCCCATTGCTCAAAATACTCAACACGCTCAAACACTCTGCTGAAATGATCACATTTCAAAGCTTTTCTCCTCAAAGGCAAAAAATACAGAAAGACTATGGATAGAGACAGCAATCCAACTATGACAATGAAATGCTTTCCCTAGCTCGATTACCTTGTCAAAGACAGGTTTATCTAAAGCATAACCCTTTGATACTTGGAACCAAGACTACTGTCATAGACAAGCTGGCATAGTTGGCACATGGACTAAAAGATCAAGTACAAGCAGCCCTCTGTTATTGCCTACACAAAGGGAAAAATTACATTGGATTGTGAAGAGCGCTAGGCTGGTACAATTTTCTGAAGGTGTTATTCTCCAGAACTTGACTGTGATTTCTTAAAAATAAGCTTGTAGCTCATATAACTGTGAAGACAACATTGAAAATGTGAGCTAGTATAAACCAGCATGTTCCCAAATGTGAAAACAATCCCAAATCGTATCTCTCAGAGTAAAAACTGGCCAGTTCATCACAACGATTGTTGATTTGGAAGACTAATATAAATTTTCAACATTTAGTAAGCAAAGCATTGTGATAATGGGATCATCAGGAAAACACTCCAGACTTATAAACGTAATATAATCATGCTTGGTATTTGGCAAATGAATAAGATTGGACGCAGAATGATACCATTCACTCTCATCTCTGCTTTAACTTCCAGTCTGCATGCAGAGCAGGTCTCTCAGGACCAAGAGCCAAGACAGCTTAAGTCCAAGGCTTGGCAGTTTCTCAGTCTGCTCAAAGCAAGGTGGAAGTTTACTCTTTGTGAAGAATATTATTCATTATGCCTATCACTAACATTTAACAAACAAATACAAAGATCCTTCCCAAAATACCAGTTGTTCAATGTTAAAACAAAGCAAAATCTGCATCCTCCCTATTGATGGAAATAAATTAAAACTAGCATTTCCAACATGGAATTCTGATTCCTCCGACATTAAAATGTCTTGCTCTTGGAGTGTAAGTCAAATACAACTGACCTGGGTCACAGCTCCCTCCTCAAGTTCCTCAGTAGCAAAACTCTTACCTAGAGCCGATCTGCTTTAGTTTCTTAGTTCAGTGCAGCATTCTTCGATGGCAGCTTCATTGACAGCTCTGTTCCTAATTTTCACATCCTCTACCCTTCCTTTTTAACTCCACGTGCCCACTTCCAGTTAGAGGTGTCATTCCCCCCCCCCCCCCAAAAAAAAAAAGCTAAGAGAAAAAGCATCAGGCCCTCAGCTTTCTGAATCAATTTTGGGGTACTGCATTTAAATGCCTTCTAAGTAGAATGAATATGTATAGTATATTTTAATTTGCCTTCTTAGTGGATAAATTTATCTCTTCCTATCGTATCTCCTTGCTCTGGGGGGGAAAAAAAAAAATAAAGGAGCTCACCAACGTTACAGAAAGCAGAGCTTACTTTGAATACATCAACGAGTTCTTCCAATCCTCATCTGTCAACCATTTGCACAAATTCTTGAAATGGAATTTCTCAGGTGTGTAAGGCTAAGAGGGTCTGCGAGCGACCGCACGACGACAGCTTGTATGAGTTACATACACATATCAAAAAAGAACAGATCTCTTAGTGAACAAGTGTTGCTAGACCAAAATTCATCAGCTAAAATCACTCACTCGCCATTCTCTTCAGAGCATCACTGAAATCTTTAGGATGCCATCAGAATGAAGTTTTAACTCATTATGGTAATTACACAGCGTAGGATCAAGGTTTTGTACTTGGCAAACAAGTATCAACTTTACATGAATGCTCACAATTTGTATTCATATTTATTCAGGAAAAAAATGTCTCCATTATCACGCGACAACCCTCCACTGAGGTATTTTTTTAGCAGATTATTATATTTTATATTTTGGCATATACAGAAGATGACACAAATTGGTTCTTAATGCACATTCAAGTAAGAAGTTACTATCCATCATGTCAGGGTCTACTTTAACACTAGTTTGGGTCTCATTAACGGAATAAGTTAAAATGTTCTTTAAGGAACCATTACGATACGTTATATCAGTAATCCTGCTACAGATGGACACTGTAGTTTTCCTCATTAATGCCGCTGCTGTTGAGAACGGTGTGGAGCACACCTTGATTTCATGCATGTGGGCATACATTGCCACTGCTCACAGAGCAGAAGGAATTTTGCAAGGCACATGGCAACATGCATCAGTCCACATGCTAAAAATCCTCAGGAAAACCGTTACTGCACGTGTGCAGCAAACTGAGTTCCAAATGAAATTCTCAGGTATCATTTTTTCCTCTCCCAATAACAACACTGCCTTCTTACAATAAGGTAAAATAACTGTTCGTTAAGATGTATTTTTCAAACATGAGCCTCTTCTGAGATACCGAAGCATAAACCATCATTCTGATCTCTACACACTTCTGCTTTTCATCCCCCCCCCCCCCTTTTTTTTTTTTAAACAACCGTAGCACTTCGCTCAACTAGCGTTCCTCAAATAACCGAGAGGACAAACAGCGGTGCCTTGAAGCCGAGACCTCGCTCGACAAGTTTTAGACCAGGGCACATCACGGCCAAGTTACGAGACCTAAGACAAGAGAGGTTTGCAATGCGAATCCTGACACAGCCCCCCCCCGAAAGCAGCAGCTGCAGGCTCTGCGCGCCGTGCTGCCGCTCTCCCGGGTGCAGCACACGAGGTAGGTGCCCACTTTCTCCCCCAGCCCCGAGATTAATCGTCGCTCGGAAACGCAGGGAGGGAGCACACCGGGGCAGGCAGGGCTGCCCGGGGCGCCTTCCTCCCCCTACCACGCCGGCCCGGTGAAAACTCACCAGCCGAGAGCACCGGCTCCGTCAAGCGGCTGAAACTCCGGCCGCCCCGCTGCCCACCGCTGCCCCGCCGCCGCCTCCCCGCCGACCCCCGCCCGCCCCGGGAGCGCGGCGCCCCGCAGCGCCGCCGGGCGGGAGCCGCCGCCGCCGCCGCCCGCCCCAGCGCCGGCGGAGGGGGCACCGGCGAGGCAAGGGCTGACATAATCCTGCGAAAGCGGCAACCGCAGGCGCCGCCGGCTCCCTCCCGCCCGCCCCCCGGGGTCCGCTGCCGGCGCTTCCCCTGCCCGGGGGGGGGCCGCGCCGTGTCCCCGTCCCCCGCTCCAGGGCTGCAACGGCGGGGCGGGGGCGGCGCCCGGTGGCCCCGTGCCCGGCCCCCCGTGCTCGCCCAGCCCTCCCCTGCCCCCCGGTCTCACCTAGGAGCGGCGGCGGCGGCGGGCTGAGCTGCCGAGCCCGGCGGGGGCGGGGAGGGAGGGGAGAGGGGGGGGGGCCCCGACGTCTGCTCCGCAGCCGCTACCCCTCCGCGCTGAGCATCTTCCCCGCGCCCCGCGGTGAGTCAGGCAGGGAGAGCGCCGCGGAGCCGCGCACACCGGAGCCCCCGCCGCCCTCCCCGTCCAGCTGCCGCCGCGCGCGCCCCCGCCGGCCCCCCGCTCCCCCCCTCCCCGCCTTCCGCGGGGGCGCGCGCGGGCGCGCTCCGGGCCGGACCGCCCGGGGGGTGCGGGGGGGGGGGGAGGGGGGAGGGGCGGGGCGCGGGGAAGTGCGGAGCGGGGCGGGGGCGCGCGCGCGCTCACCGCGGCTCGGTGCGGTCCCGGCGCCGCGCGGGCTGCGGCGGGCGGGGAGCTGCCGCGGCGCCTCCCCTCTGCCCCCGCCGTTACTATGGATATGGGCCCTGCCTCTCCTCCGCGCCCACCCGCGCGGGCGGGCCGGCAGCGCGGCGGCGGGGCGCTCCCCGGGGGCGCCGCTGCCCCGGGCCTGGCGGGGGCCGCGGTGCGAAGCCGGGGCGTCTCGGGGCCGTGGGAGCCGCCAGCGAAACTCTGGCGCCGGCGCCGGCGGGCGAACACCTTCCCTTGCTCCCTCGGCAAAGCCACTTTTTTTTTTTTTTTTTTTTTTTTTTTTTAAGCAGCAGTCGCTAAATAAATCTTAGCGGAGCTCGAATTCCTGCGTTGATACGAGCAAATAAGCATCCCACGGGATTGTTTACTTCAGTGACTGCATCCCATTAAGCAGCACCCGCGCTGTCTAATAAGGGAAATAAAATACAAAAGATAACGCCCCTGTAATTTAACTTTACAAAATGTCAGAGGACGGAGTTGCGCTTCCAGTCCCCCATGGCGGCTCTTATCTCTTACTCTGCTTCCCCGAGGAAGTTATACACTTGATGGCTGAGCACATTATCTGACAAGCGCAGCCAGCGGAGGCTGGAAGAAGCATTTTACCAAGTCAAAAAATTTTACTGTTACGGCAGGTAAAGTGATCGGGAGTATACGGTTTCGAAGGCAGGCTGCATTTCTCTGGCCTGCTCCCAGCAGCCCTATCCAAGACGCCAGCCGGTCAGGTGCCCCAGGCCCTGATCCTGCCTTTGGAGCTACCAAGTCTCAAGGAGAACAGGCTTTTCTGTCTTCCGTGGAATAAAAGGCTTAATAAAACAGTGAAAGAAAAATTAAGTGTCACTCTCTGGGCATGGTTTTACACAGCCAATTCACGGTGCTGAAATTCACAGTCATTTTCAGCCTCTGCAAGAGGAAGAACACAGGCGAATGATGTAGAAGCTGCAGACCTGGTACGCCAGCAAGGCAAACTTTCCAAGCACACGTACAAGTCCATAGTCTAAATTTCTCAGAGACCTCACACTGACTAAATGTAGAAACCTAATTCACTAGCCCTTTTGTTTGGCATGTCCAACTGCATGTGCTTATATAGAACTTCAAGCATAGATGGCTTTGAGCACCAAAATAAATCCTGTTTGAGGCTCTGAGTGTATGTCCCTCAGAGCATTAATTAGGTCTTAAACTAGTGCTAAGCTGCATTTTTTCAAAAGCAAATCTTTCAAGAAGTAAACGATCATATTCATAAATGGTTCTCTCAGTTATAAACAGTGTTGATGACACCCTTTCTCTACAAAAAGCACGGCTGTGGCATGCACATAGCCACCGAGCTCAGCGATGTGTAAGGGGTCAGCGGGATTGACTCAACTCAACCCCAACATAGTGCTGACTTTGAATGCACTAGTACATGTGTGAGTAAAGGCAGTAGAGTAAGTTTTTCTATGAATCACTAAGAGCAACTGTTGATTATTTAAGAGTTGAAAGGAATGCTTAAGGTAGTAATGCAAGCTCCTAGAGATACAGTTTTCTATATCATAGCTGATTTTAGTTAATTAGTCCTGCCAAATTAATGTCGGGCAACCATAAGCATCAATTCAAAAGCACATCTTAGGGCGAGATTTGGAAAGTTATTTTGATTTTAACTGAATACTCTCTGCTTCTTCGCATAGCTCCATTTTTTCAATAAAATCTTATAGATGCAGTCTGGTGTTTATATAGATTTGATGTAGCCCATACGGAGAAGGACTGAACAGAATGCAAAAGTTTAGTTTCATCCTGAATCAGGAGAAAACATAAACATTTTGCAATGTTTCCTGAATAGAATTCCAAAGATTTAGACTGTAAATATGAAAATGACCATTTCTCAAAACATGTGAATGCAGTATAAAATATTACATCTAAATTGTCAATGTCATTTTGTTCTGGCATTAACAGGTCTTTTCAAACCAGACGTTTTGGCAGTATTTCCTTAAAATGTCGAATGATGTTTATGGATTTGTCTAAACTTTTCCAATACCTTGGATCTCCCCATCTCTACCCCTCCAGCTAACAAGACTTTCTGCACAGTTCCAACTCACTTTGTCCTGGATTTTGTGATCTGCATTTGTAAATTGAAATCAGATCTTTAGTATAGGTGGGATGTGATCCATTAGCAGCTTTCTGAGTTAGGAGCAATACTTTAATGGAATTGCTAAGCCAGAGGAGGAACAAGTTAAGGATGTCAGCGTGAGCCTGATGTGATGATGGCAGAGCGTGGTAGAAGTGCCAGCCGCTTTCTATACCTGCCATAAACTTCATTACTTCCATTGATTGTAACATATTGCAGACTATAGCAGCTCTGCATGAAGAAAGCAAGTGTGTAACAACTAGCAAGTCCTAGGAAAGGATGAAGGTTTCTATCAAGATGGTGAAAGAAAGGGCATTTTTAGAAATTTAGAAGCTCGGTGCGGAGGCAAACGTGAACGCAGATTGTTGTAAGATTTTGACAGGGAAGATCTGCATGATTTCAGCACGAGGTACATCTCCCATTCAGTCACTCTCCCCTTCATCTTGCCTGGATGCCTTTCCAGCCAGCAGCTCTTCCTCTAAGGTCTGACCGCCTGTAGCTGAGTAGGTGTCATGGCTGCGTCACCAGTGAGTGAGATGCATCTGCACCTGCATGCTGTCATCAGCCGAGACAGTTGTACCCGATGCTCTCACCCTGCTCTTGTTGCGGAATTGAAGAGAAGGTTGGCTACCCTGCATCCTGACAGGACCAGATAAGTAGAGATAAAAATAAGTGAAGTGCTGGACCATTCACCTCTGTCATAGCAGGAATGTACGTTAGGATACTTCACAGTCTGTTCTGTCAGGGAGATCTGTTACTATAAAGAGAAAAATTTTGCCTCCCTCATAGCCGTGAATGGGCCATTTCTTCAGTTAATGTTCTTGTGGATGTTGCAGGTTGGGCAGAAATGGGGTGTGAGAAGTGGAGACTGTTGACAGGCTGCAGCCCAGCCCTGGTTTGAGGGCTGTGTGGGCCACTGTGTGTTTCAACAAGTGTGGTGAATGTCTGTTGCTGAAGGCAGATTAACAACTTATTTTAGTAATGGTGATCTAGTTAGAAGGGATAGGGATCCATTTAATGAGTTTTAGCAAATATTTTTCAAATCTCCAAATTTTAGATGTGTATGTTGAGGCCAAACTCTGTCAGTGATGGTACGGGTGGATCTGATTAGATCAGAAATAGAATTTTCTTTTCTTAAAAATTCCCTGTGTTTTTCATCGAACTGATCAGCAAAGTATGCTGATGTGCTGATCACAGTGATCAAAGCTTGGTCCGACACTTCATTTATCTGTAGATCTGTAGATCACTATGAGGAGCTGCTCTGGTGGCCATGATTCTTCTTGTAAGGAGTTAGGCAGCTTGCTTTCTCTTTTACAGCAATGGGACAATCGTGTCAAATTGTTTGTTCTTGTGAATGGTTTCAGAATTTTTGGGGTGCCATTATGCGTTCCTGCAAGCTTCATCCAGTGCTGTTGATTTGTGGACCTGGTTCTCTTAGCTGATGTGGTGCTAGAGGGAAACTTGTAAGTCCTAAAAGTTGGAGAACAGTAGACGCCGTATGATTCTCCTAACCTGGCAATGGCTTAGGCTGAGCAGCAGTGATTCAACTAGGGTGTGTGTTCAGTAATTTCAGATGAGCAGGGCTGGCTGTTAACTAGCCCATGGGAAAAGACTACCATTATCATATTTGTCTGAATCAAAAAAATATCTGACCAGTAGGCTAGTACGATGAGGAAGTCTCCATTCCTAGAGAATGGCTAGAACTGGATCTGGTTTCCTATAGTTGTATTTGTATCTATATGTAACTTAAAATCAGGTACTTTGGGGCATTTCTCGTTATTGTGGAAACCACTTGTAGGCAGAAACATTCATGACCACAGACTCTAGACCTGAGTCACCTCCATGTGAAAGTAACAGAAATGTCTTATAGAAATGAGATTTCAGAAATTGGAGGGTTAGATTATTTCTGGCAAAGGATCATCTTAATCTATAGCATAAAAGACCATTTTAAATAACAAAACCAGTTATCACATCCATAGACTTAATGACATCCCAGATTTCCCAGCCTCAAAACACAGGTATCACCACACTGCTCTTTGATGAACAAATCAAAATAGACCTAGATTTTTAACAAAATGGCCCCTAACAGTTACTTTTCCTACTGACAAACACTGTTACACGTATTTTCAGGGAAAATTAAATCTCTTAGAGCAAAGGGAGGAAATCTGTTTTCTACCTGAAATTCATTGTTAATAAACATTTAGTTAGCTTCATACTGGGAATTTTTAGTCATAGAAAATTACTGTCTAGCAATAAAGTTTATTTCTGAAAATAAGTTGAAGCTGCTTCTTTTTACTAAAATTTAAAAATATTATATCCTGATTGTTCAAATAATTTCTCCAAAAGTTTGTGCTGATTTTTTTTTCTTTCAACAGATCTGAAAAGTTCTGCGTTATAATAACTTGACTCTTTTGTTAGAGATAAGTATTTGCTAATTTGAACTGCTTTGCTGATATACATACCCTTACTGGTTTATACTCTATCAAGGGATCTAGAAAGTCAGAGCAAGATAAAATTAATTCTTGTTTGCAAGCAGAGAAGTGATCTTTCATAAAAAGCAAGATAAAGTGATTTAAAATATTTTACAGGACTGCTTTTACAATCCTTTCTCAGAGCCAAGTACATTGATCTTGAATTTCCTGAATAGGGACTGAGCAGACTGACTCCCTACCATAGGTTATTGTAAGTACATATAAACATAATAATACTGATATTGAGGTAAAATAATTGTTTCGGTATGTTTACTGAGCAAGCAAAATCATATTGTGAATCCAATAGATAAACAAAAAACGTATTAGCAATTTTTACTGGTAAATTATACTTGCCGAAATGAAATGCCAAAAGACCCTATAGCTGGCTAAGGGTGAGTATACAGGTGAGAAAGGAAGCAGCGCGGAGGGAGAGCTGCAAACAAGAGTCACAGAAGTCTGTTACTGGAATTATGTGCTATGCATGGTCCTTAAAGAAAGTTAGGCATGCAATGAAGACTATGCACTTGGTAAAATATATGTACATAATTCTCATGATATATAACTTGACAGAGACTGAAACACTTCCAACAGTGCTGCAACAAATCAGTACAAAGGGAATACACTAACTGTAGATAGATGAAGAAGCTGTGTTGGCTTGGGTAAGAAGCAGGGACTTAAGTTTAAAGTGGGGAAGATAAAGGAAGTTGTCATCTTTTGAACACAGAAAACTAACAATGCTGTTTTAAGCAGGGAAGTCTCATGGGGAATTTACTGCCAGTCCTGTAAGCTGGCTTTATTTTCAGCTCTGGGTCAGCACTCAGAAGATGGGATCGTGCTGTATAGGACAAACACTTCTGATAGCATAAATATTCTAGAGGAGGAAAGTTAAGAACTAGAAAGAAATCTAGCTATTACACTAAAACCAGAGTTGTCTTTATACATTTCTTTTAATTCCAATCTCATAATTAGAAGCTCAAGTGCCTATGTTTCAGAGTAATTTAGAATTAATTTTGATTTTTATTCTTAAAATTGTCCGGTGTTGGAGAGAAGTCCAAAGAAGCTGATAAATTTGGGCGATACAATCTCTTTGGAAATAGCAAGTCCAAATAAAGTTGTGTGGACATGCAGTTACTGTGGGACTCATACCCAAAGACATAACTGGGGCTATCATCTGAAACTGCTGCAGTCTCTGCAGGGGCTGGTGCTGCGATGTGCTGGGGTTTGGGAAGGAATTCTCACTGGCAAACACAGATTATGCTCTTGTTTCTCCAGGACAATCTCATGGGTCTATAAAAAAAATTAAACATCAGTCAGAGAAGAAACTTAATATCTGAAGATCACCTGACCTGACGGGCAAATAGAGATGTCTGGTTCATACAGGCTCACACGACATCTGGTTCTTGCTCACTGAGAACTAGCTAGTACCCGAGTGCCAAAGGAATGGAGTAACTACAAACCACCTTAACCTGCCTTTCAGTAAGGTGTCAAGAAATGAGCTGAGCAGTTACTAGTGGTGATTATAAACATGGAATATTTGTAAAGACAATTTGTCTGAGAGCAGAAGACAGCACAAAGGAGTTCCTGAGATAGTACAGGTTTGAGGCTTTCCGTTTTTGTTTATTTCACTAAAAGGACCCCAGGAGTGAGGAGGCATTACAACCCTAACTGATGCAAAAAAGATACAAAAATAGTTTCTAAAAGAAACTAAAGGTTTCAAGTAGTTAACGATTCTTGAAATCTTTAAACGAAATTTAGGAAAAGTACATAGATCAATTTTATTCTTGTGACCACAATGGTTATTCTACCTTTGACTAACTAGAAAAGAAAATAGAGAGATGAATGGATAGATATAATCTAACGTGTGATCAGAAAGCAAAGCAATGAAATAGAGTGAAAATCTGCTATTAATCCTGACTAAGAAATGTATAAACTGGAATATTACCTCAGAACTGTAGAACAGAGTATTTGCTTCCTAATAATTGGATAACTAAACAGGGACCCATGAAGTGCATGTATGTGAATGTTAGTGTGCATATTTTTATTGGGAGAAAGGAAGCAATAACGGAGTATTGAAATTTAGGAGTAAAGAGACACCTGACTTGGCTGGTTGGCGGTCTGCGTGTAGAAAAAGAAAGCATGAAATCATAAAAGTTGTTTTATTCTATTATTTTTCCTGTAAATGTACTATTTTTAAAACTTGTAAGTCACAGAGGAAGGAATAAATGGTTCACAGAGAGTTACAGATGGAAGGCTCGTTGAGAAAATTAATTTTGAGCTGGACAGAATAGTTAGTCCAACAATACCATGAGATGATCAGCTTTGAAGAGAAAGGAAACTTTTCTTGACTTTAGAAATGCATGTGTATGCATGCAGAGTGTATATGAACACTAAATATATGGCTTCGAATGTATTTTTAATGGTACTGTAAGATGCATGTGCATATTTAAAAAAATCTAAATACAGAATATTGGTAATGGTGTCAAAGGCCATGCTGCAAATAATTACTGCATTGTAATGGAGGCCATAATATATTGGCACTATTCAAATACTAGATACAAACGGTCTATTTCTGAGACTCTGCAGTGCAAAATTTGTCAATATATTATTAACAGATTGATAGATGGATTATAAACTAGAATGATCAGAAAAAAGTCAGAAGAGAATCAAAAGATACACAGTATCACTACTAGGTAGCCTATTTGGATATCCTCATTTATTGATAGATGTAGTTTCTTCACAGTTAACATGTTCCATGAAAAATACTGAATTTTTATTTGGAGAATCTAGTGAAAGCATTTCTTCCTGGAATGGTGTGTTTTGAATAAGTAAAACAAAATTAAATATTCCATTTGAATAACTTTTTTTTTCCCCAAGTCAAAAAAACATTTACTATCTCTCCAAGTCAGTGACTTTCTCACGGGATCTATAATTAAGATCTCTACATTTTCCCAGAACGGTAGAGTCCCTCAAGGTCTGTCTTTCACTACAGTATGAGATTCCTTCTGAACAAGTACCATGGTGAATCAGAGGAGTCACTAGACTACGGACTATTATGAAATATGTCTATGGAGACTGATCCCACATGAAAATGAATGCAGTAGGCTTTTAAACTACAATGCTACTATTTTGTTTTGACTGAAAATTCAAAACAAACATCTGGGTATGTCCAAATTAAACTTTTTCAGAATATTTTCTCCATTAAATATTTTGGGATTTCAGTTTCTTGCCATGAATCAGAATTAAAAGAAATTTTAAGTTATAGAATATTCACTGGATGAAAAATCTTTATTTTTATCATTTTAAGAAAAAAATCTATTCAAATTTTAGGAAGTAGTCAAAGACAAAACATACATTATAAAAATACAAAACCACATTAATGATTCAGAAAATTCCTATCTTTTAGGGCCAGAAGGGATTGCTACATAATAAATGCAAAGCAAAGGTACAATGACCTTTAATTCTCTCCCCAGGATCAAATATAAATTGATCCTATGTTAATATTTCACACTGCTGCAAAAGAGAGAAATGTGTTATTTTTCTATATTAAGATACTGGAATGTCATGCCATAAGACAATTTATGGCAAAGGGGATGATCTAAGGAAGCTGCCTCCAATCATGGGAACACCTGTATGCAAGAAGGGCGATAATATACACACTCCTCCTGGGCTCATCAGAACAACATCAGCTCTTGCTGTTCTGCGGTTACACCTGACTGACACGAGTAAACCAGGGGAGAGAATTTCAGGACTCTCCCGGCTGCTGCCCCTCTTAACATCACTCTTAATTCTCCCCTTAAATTGGCCTTTTCCTCCTCCTTGTTTGTAGGGTTCCCTTTAGGCTCAGATGTTGTTTTTCATTCACTCCGGAAAAGCACAACCCAAATGCTGAGCAAGATGGCTATGCACTACTTGACAGTGATTAAAGATCAGAGAATTGTCTAGGGACACAGTATTTAAAAGGATGCGCTCTGGCCAAGGAAGCTGGGTAGACTGTAGCTGAACAGAGATGTTTGGGAAATAAGATCTATGTGGGATTATAGACTTAAGCAAGTGCCATCCGGCGGAAAATGACATAACAGGAACTGTCTACAAATAATTAAAGGCATGTCATAAAGTAGGCCATTTTTTGGATTAATCAAAGAAGACCGAGGAACTCATTTAACATGTAGAAGGGAAAATTTAGGTTACACGTTAGGAAAGACTGTATAATATCTGAACAAATAAGAGTTCATATACAAAACAGAGTGTGCCATCACTAGCTTAAAGTGAAAAACTGTTCAAGAAGTCTTTAATTTCTTGGGGTGATTTAGAAATAATTAAATAAACCCTGTGCTTTGTAAGAGAAAGTATCAGGTGACCCCTAGAGGTCATCTCAAGCCCAAGCAACTCTGTAGCTACAATAACCTATGGCTTTTGTTAAAAGGCAACAAAAATATAAGACTGATTTACACCTTTGTATTGTATACAATTATAGTGTATTTTAATCACCCTCTAGGTACTTTAGACATTTACCACTATGTATGCAAACCATTCATTTTCATAAATGTTTTGCTTCCAATACTGTTACATTAAGGACATTAGTGTAACCTTATAATATAAACAGAAAATGGTGATTTATGGGCATGAGTGAATGAACAGCAGACTGAAAAGCCAGATTATGAAAGAATACATTTGGTTTTGTAAATTACAACTTTTTCAAGGCTACACAAATTAAATAAAAATTGCTATAACATTGAATTGTGCATGACAGTGACTTATTACAAGGTCCCCAATCTTGTAATATGCATTGCAGTGAGACAGTCACCCCCAGCATGCCGCAAAGCCCAGTCCCTGGCAACTGGCATTGGATGTTGTATATTTTCATCCATTAAAAAAGATTTCTAAGAAATTACTTTCTTCCCTCTTCCATTTCATATTCTTTTCTTTGGAGATCTTACGAATTTCTTTCTAATTTCTAATGAGCTTTTATGGACAATGGGAATACACTGTTTTCTTTTTAAATGCTGCCTGTTCCTCCCAAATATGTATATGTCAGTGACAATTTTAGCAATCACATTTTTGTCAAGGTAAAATAATTAAATAGCATTCGTAATTACCTATCCAAAGTATTTCTTGAATTCGGCATAGTATTAACTACAAAGGCCAGAAGGGCTGTTAATTAGCTATTAATTAAATCTGAAGGTCTGATAGTTCTTATGAATATGGTTCCAGCGTTACATCAGCACTCCACGGTGCGCATGGCAGTAGGAATGTAGAAAGGGCCTCAAAGACAAAAATCTCTCAGGAGATGAAGATGTGACATAATTCTCTATCTGTTCATTTGTGATGGGGCGAATGGATGTATCGGAGGGTGGAGTTTTCAGAAAATGGATTTGACTGCCTGGAAGGAGACATAAGCAAGGCAGCCAGGTCAATTCAGATTTTTGTTATCAAAATTCTGCCAGATGATAAAGTATCCTCCCCACAATTAGAAAGAAAATAGAAAGGAGTTTAGCTGGCTGTATGACTTAGCTTGATTCACCTGTTTTATGCCAGTTTTTAATGGTACCAGTATCTATGTTAATGACACGAGTACATAACAAACTGCAAAATCCAAGTATAAGCACAGAAAAATGTAACTCTGGTAATCCATCTTTCTGGGCAGATTAGTTTGAAAGATTTTTGGTCCAACAGCCTGAAATCTACCCACACCTTTGTGGTCCAATACAGCCTCTCCTACAGCAGGCAAAGGGGTTTGAGTTCCTTTTTGTAAAAGTTTTTCTCAGCTGTTCTCGTGCTTTCGTGCTGTTTCAGGCAGAATGGGGCAAAATACCAGCAAGCTTGAGCCTGTTCCTGAATGGGTACTGGCTTTGTTGCACTCAGCTGAATCTGGACATGCCAGAAAGAAACCCTGCTTATTATTTTTTTTCCCCTTCAGTAGTACATAATTTTGATAGTTATTTTTTTATTAGAATATGGGAAGATTCACTGGTTACAATTTTCATCTTCACCTACGAATCTATAATAGCAATGGCAGGTGATGATAACGAAACAAGAGCTTTCAGGGTGTCAGAAAAGGTAGCTCTGGGATAATCAGCATTTTGAAGTTGTTCTCCAATCTGGAGCATGAAATCAAGCTGCTTCTGTTTACCATTGATACAGGCAGTTTTGTTGTTGATAAATAAATATAATGTGTATAACCTTTTGCAGCATTTAAATAACGGATATATCAACTGGTATTTACTCAAGTAAAGCACCGTGTCTTATCAAATAAATGACATCTTTTAGAGGCCAAATTGCTAAAGCCAATTATAACATGAAATCAATTTTAACAATATATTTACTTCTGCTAAAATAAACTAACAAAAGACAATCTTAAATAAACATATTGAGCTCAAATAGAAAATCTTAATGACATTTGTATTACTTTCAAATTTGGAACTAATTTTTTCTCTTTCTTTTTCATAATACCTTGCATTTTTGCCACATGCACACCACTACAGATCTCAGCAAATAAAGAACAATGGAATTACAGAACAGAATAAAATTACTCTTTACCAATCTGGAGTGTAGTATAGTGATTAAAGCAAGTGGGCCATGCTACTGGAGCAACCTACCACAACTATAAAATTATTCAAAAGCACAACACTTTTCTTAAGTCTGAGCCTAGAGAGGAACAGAGCCTTCCTGGATAAAAATAGAGGGGAAAATATGCTAATAGCTCAGCAAAGATGCTCAATCTGTTTTTAGTAGACAATTAAGGTGAAGAAAACTTGTTCCTGCAAAACTACTTATTTTCTTTTTAGCTTTTCTTTAGAAGTTACTGCTCTTTTGGGATTTATGTAGAAATTAATTCAGATTTACTATTTTTGTATACCATTTTATAAAAACACAAACTGTTGTGTTATCTGTAATTATTTTTTGCTATCCGCTGTTGCGTAATCAACGGTGGATAATCAACATCTCTAAATTTTCTCTCCCCTATCTTAGCAGCAACTAAAATAGTGATTAGTGGAATGAAACATCATATATATTACTGGGTGAAAACATGTTAACTTCTGCCACAGATATGCTCAGACCTAACTATAATAGCTGGTTTCCAGAATTACAGTTCTCATATGAAAAACTAACTTTTGCTGATATTTTAGAAATATAAAACAGAGTATATTTCCTTACCTCTTTTAGCAGAACGGAAGCCCAGTAATCTTTCAAACTTGAAAAACTGATTTGCTGCTCCATATTTTTCATATTCCAGGACAAAAATTAAGTTCCTTTTCCACCTTTCCCTGTAGTCTTCGTTACCTGCATTACAGTACTGTCTAGTGGCAGACTTCACGTATTTCTCTAGCTAGGCCTATTGCCAAACATGCAAAAAAAAACCCAAACCTGTAACCAAATAAAGTAGCCTTGTGGATTTCAGTGACACTACAAGTATATTTACAGTTACGTGCTTATCTAATGTATTGGGTAAAAAAGAAATAAAGAAAAGAAAAGGATGACAGCATCAGGATAAGATTCTGTCTTAATGAAAAGCGTGTGGTCAGCAAGGGATACTTTAAATTAGGTCTTAAGCAATGACAGCAGCAGCAAAGGCTAATAACATTGCCTGACTCGAAGATCTGAGCAAAGAGTTGCCAAGAGCAAGAAGTCCAGGCTGGGGCCGGGGTGGTCTTCACGAAGCAGAACATTGCCTTTCCAGGAAGAAAATAATTCAGTTAGAGAGAGAAACTCGATGATTCATTTTCACGGAAATACTTTGGTTTATCAGGTTTGGATAAATGAACGTAATCACAAGAAATATTTACTGTTCTTATTCTCCAGGAAACACTGCTGAGGAAAAAATGCTTCAGATCAGTTAACTAATTGCTGTTATGGTTCTCCAATGAAGGCCAGTTTTGAGATAAGAAAGGAAGAAAATCTTCCCCTGAGAATGAACTTCCAGTAAGAAGTTTCCCTGAAGAAGAAGTTCCTGATCCTGATGGAAAGACTGGATCAGTCAGATAGCTTAAATACTACTGTAAGACATTTTGGGTGTGTTAAATAACAAGGAACATCTAAATGGGTGTTGACTGAGCATCATTTTCTTACAGTCCAGACAGCCATTCAACACTTTTGCCTGTCTGTGCTGAAAATGTCACTTGGCTTCTAAGTATCATCTGAACATGGTTGGTCCTGGAAATGGTGACTCAATCTGAGGCCACAGTCACATATTTCTTAGGGCTATGGAACATTGATTTAATGACACAAAACCCCCACCAAAACCACGAGTGTCAAAGTAGTTAGAAAACAGCTAATGCCAACTTCATACACAACTGACTTTTTCAGTATACTTGCCTCAGTTTTTATGGGATCTTTTCTTCTGAGTATCAGGGAAAAGGGTGCTAAGACTGTCCAAGCTGACAGCCTATACCTTGCTGCAGCATGAGTAAGGAGATTTCACAGTTCAGAACAAAAATTTTCTTTTTTTGGTATTATATTTCTCCCCCTCGGGTCCCCTCCCTTACAGAGCAGCCATCCCTCGCTCCACTCTGACAAAAACAAGAAACTGAGAAATGTATCACACATTTTCTGGGTAATATTTACCTTCCTGATAGGCCTCTAAAAATTTCTGAAAATCCACATGCATTCAGAAGTGACCATACAGGATGAAAATGAAGTGCTTTATATTTTTAGAGATTGTTGCAGGTTACAGTCTGCTGGAATCGTAGTTAAACAGCTTTTAAATTTATCACTTGGATTGTGTAGTTGTCAGATCTTAATAATTGCAGTCCGCTTTATTGTGATGGATCTTCTGTAAGGAAAACCCATAACACTGCACAAAATGCTTCTGGTAGTTTAATGAATGGTGCTCTTCCTTGTGAGTAAATAACAAATTAGTATACAAACCACAGGCCGTATTATATAAACATTATACCTAATTACTTGCAGTTGTAAGGGGAAAAATACTTTTTAAAAGTTTCCCAGAAAACAGATAATTTTGATGACTGACTCTTATTTTGGATAATATGCTTCACTTTATTCAATAAATTATCTAAATTGTGTAATTCTCGTACTTTTTTCATTTGATACATCACTAACTCTTTGATCATTATCAATTTTTTAATGTTACTTCCCCTTCTTTTTCTGCCTATTCTCCACATTTATTTTCTGCGTCTTGCATTCTCTGATCTGCACTTAAAACTTGTTTTAAAAAGCTACTTTAATTAAAAAAAAAATCAGTTTGCAGTGATGTTAAAATACATATGAAGTGAGTATATTCCAGATAATTGAATGAAACACTTGATCTTAATTACAAGTCAGAATTTATGAAAGTTCCTAATGAGTTTGGTGAAAATGTACTAATATTTTACCAGTTCTACTAATTTACTAGAATTTTAATTATTACATTTATCTAGAAGCATTTTAGTAAAGGAATATGGACACTCACAGGCAGTTATTCTATCATGGTAATCAAAGGGTTCGAGATTCAATTTCAGTACTGAGAAGATACAACAATACTGCTAAAAAGATCAGAGCATCTAAATAAAAAGTTAGAGAAAAATCATCAGCAACAAGACCCTACTTTACAGCTTTTCTGCGAATAAGCACTGAAATAAACAGGACTGACTCTGTGTGTGGTTGCAGGACAGAAGCTTAAGGTGGTGAAAAAGTACCAGCAGTAAAGGGCAAACTAAATACATATGAAATATTGCTGGGAACTCTGTATTAGTCTGAAATGAGTTTTTATTACATCTTCCAAACTATTAGAAGGTTTAGCCTCTCGGGAAATTTTCATTAGTTGTACAAAAAAATGCCGTCAGCCAGCTTCTCTTTTCCAGTCAGGGATTCCTCTCAAGAAACTCTGTGTAGCTGCTGGCTTTGATCTTTGTCCCATTATTTCAGTCTCATGCTTCCTCTCAAAGAGTCTGATAATATCCACTTTATGATAAAAATAATTTAACTGCCAAATAAGAACTCCCCTGATAAATGTAGAGTTTCTGGATGTTATTAAAAACATAATAGAATACAGTAAAAATTACAATAAAACACACCCTTTTACCGTCTGAAATAAGCAAGACAAATTGTATTACAAAATAAAGGATTAAAAAGGGGGTCTGGGACAAAAGAGCAATCATGGTAAATATAAGCAAGAGTTACAGTAACATCACCTTTGGAACAGGATCTCAAGATTTGGTATAAACTGGAAATGTGAAAAGGAGTTTGTTAACAGTAAGGAAGTCTGGCATCCAAGATGCTTCTACATCCAAGATACAGTCATTTTCTGTCCTAAATTTCATGGTAGGAACCCTAAAAAGGCAATGGTCATGGAAGCCCAAACAGCAGACATTTGAGGTCCATAAATGAGTGTCCCAAATGGAGACTAGACTTTCAAATTAAGACATTTAAGAGACAAATTTTGCAAACTGGAATTGAACATGCTTACATTTTTAGTATAAAAATCTTATAACAGGGAGTCTTAATATTTTTTTTTTTCTAAGAAGCATCAGCATAACAATATGTCCTCATAGGTAAGGGCTTGCTCATCTTTACAAGCCTAATTTCTGTCTATAGTATAGTGCCACTGGCCAAGCAAAATACTTCAGGGTTGTCTTACTGGATCTTTGTGTAGTAGTTTCTTCTGGTTATTACTCTTGTGCTCTGCTGACACATCCCTATAATTTGTTTACTTTCCTAACCACTACGAGATAACTGCATCAATGGCTTTAAGTTTCTATCTAACATCAACCTTTTAATTTTTTTATGGTCAGTGTCCATATCTGTGACCATTTGAAGCATAATCTCTTTTGTCATTTTCTGTCTTTGACATCAACATTTTGGACTTCCCTGCATTAAATTGATTCATAGAAGTTAGAGCTGGAGAAAATCTTTATTAATGTCCCATGAACTCTCTGCAAATACAAGGCTATTCCCTATATTTTCTAGTTTTTGTCCAGTCTAGATTAAAAGGTCCCAAATTAGAAAGTTTCGGCTACTTCCACAATAGTCTTATACACTGTATCTCAATGATACTTTACCTCACTGATACTGAACTCTCAGGTTTTTTTTCTTTTACTAATATTATGCCTTTGCTGTTATTTATTCTTTTGTGAATAAAATTCTTCTCCTTCTTTGGTATTTCAGTCATTTGCAGACTATTATGTTACTGTTCATGTATGAAAAGTTATGCATATATTCCTAAAATCTGTGCCCTTAGTCGAACCAGATCTATTTAATGCTTTATAATTTTTTTTTAGTCTCTCAAGCCCGAAGTTTATTTGCTCCACTGTAGTTTTTATTATTTCCCTGACAATGTTGTTCTCATAATAAAGCTTGATATTATTTTTGCACCTCATTTCTATAGAGATGGTTCAAAGTAAGACAGCGGCCATCCTAGAGTCTAATAAAATTTTCAATTATTTGGTTTAAATAAAGCATTTATAAAGCTGAGTGAAACCACTGTTTTATCAGATTGACCAATAAATACAACAACGTAAGGAACAAAAGACAAAACCTAACACCTAGCGAACCACTAGAGCCACCAACAATTACCACTGAAGAAATTACAAAAGAACTATGGCAGAAGAGAGACTACAAAGTGAATATAACCAGATGCTTCCAATGCAAATAGGTATGTTAGATCTGGAGCAGGAAGAAAGAAAGAAAGAAGTAGACAATAATCCCTAATAAGTATGCTATACAAACTAGGATCATATCAATTCCTGATACTCATCTCTGCAGTAGGAAAAGCAGACATTTAAATAAAATCACATTGCACACTTACTATTTGTTGAGGGTTTCCTGAACACAGAAGGCTGAACCCTGTCATAGCTGTTCTCCTCAAAGTCCCATATTAATTTATGTGTCCTCTTCCCCGTCCTAGTCCCGTTTCCTCTTCCCTGTTTTCCTTCCCCTTCCCCACAAACATTTTGCTTGTGAGCAAAGAGCGATTCTCTCTGCCTAGGGTAAACTCTGGCTGCACAAAGGGCAAAGCAGAAAATTTATGTCATTGTGAAATGGAGTGTTTTTAGTGTTCTGAAAAAAAAGGCAAGGAAGACAAGCGGCACAAATTAGCTAGCTCGGATGATGATGATGATGATGATGATGATACTACTACTATTACTACTACTAATAGTAATGAAGTTTAATAGACTAGTCCGAAAGTGACAGTTGTTTTTGACATGTAGTGGACAGTTGAGGAAAAGCAAATGAGGAAGGAAGAGCAGACCCAGCAATTTGCTACTTTGTGGTGCTTAATTACTACCCCCAGCTTATTTCTTGCCAGAACAGGAAGAAATTGTGCTGCTACTTTTGGCAGAGGCTGTTGTTTGACAACACCAAATGGAGCAGCCACTTTTGACAAGTCTTGTAACTTCTTTCTGAGAAGTTTTTATACTTCTGCCAGAGATTTTGCATAATCTAAGTAAGTCACTTCACTCCCTATGCTTGCTACAGAAGGGAAGGAATGGTATTCACCTGTGCATCATATTGAAGAAAACACTTGGGATTTTCCCCAAACTGAAGATGACACAGAAAGACAAAGTGCTGGAAGTAGTTACAAAAAAGTCACAACCTAGACTTGTGAGGGAATTGTAAGAGAAAGCATCCTGGGTTTTTGTAGGACAAATCTTGACTGAAAACTTAATTCCTTTCTTGAGACACTTATTAAGATACTAGGAGAAATAAAAGCACAAGGACAACATTTTCCTTGAGCCTTTGTTCAAGTCATTGGAAAGACTGAAGCAAAAAAAAAAAAAAAAGTTGTTGTCTTTGGAGCAGAATTGCTTCCAATACCACATTTGCTGTACTGTACATGTTGCCACTGTAGTGGGGTCAGATAGACAGACAGCTACACAAACCACCCATGAGCATAGACTTCTATGGTAGCCCAAAACTAACTGAAGAAAGTTGAGCAGGAACAATATCCTCCAGCAGATACCTGTAAATTTCTGACCAGAGAGCAGAGCTGCTCAGCTGCAGGAGACATTGCTGAGATGAGTTTTACTACCCAAGCACACAAACTGCTCAACTTAAGCTTTTAAATTAGATTACATCTCTTTACACTAGTGCATGGATAGCACAGTAATGCAGTGTTTTTTAAATGCTTAGGAAAAAATCCGATATATTTGTGAAACTGTACACCGGATCAAAAAAGGTTTTGTTTGTCTTTCTTTATGAAAGAAGTAATCTCTTTTAAGGTGAAAAGGTTGTTTTACGGTAAAAGGAGTATACCATTGAATATAAATGGTGCAGTGAAACATAAGACCTCAGGTTCTAATGTATATTCCCAGTTGTATCTGAGGACTTTAGTATTTGAAAACGTATTTTTCTGGTCCTGTTTCCTTCCAGGCCTCTCAACCAACATAACTGAGAGGAGGGAGCTGGACAGTGTCCACTCTTATGAGCTGATAGTAAAGCTGTATGTAAGCTCCAAGCAGTTACGCTTGCACATCAACCCTCCCCATGAGCAGAGGCTGAGGGAACTGTGCTTGTTCAGTCCTGGGAAGAGAAGGGTAAGTGGGGATGCTGTTGCTATCTTCAGCAACCTAATGGGAGCATATAGAGCAGATGTCGCCTGACTCTTCTTGGAGGTGCACAGTGATAGGATGAGGGGCCAAAAGACAATGGTCACAACACTGGAAATACTAGATAACAGAAAAAAAATGTTCACAATGAGAGTAGAGAAATACTGGAATGGTTACCCAGAGAAGCTGTTGAATCTCCATCCTTGGAGATATTTATACTTGACTGGACAAGACCCTGATCAAGCTGATCTTGCTTTGAGCGGGCCTTTGGCCCAGATGGCTTCCAAAGGTCCCTTCCAACTTAAATTAGTTGTGATCCTATGAAAGAGACAGGGCAGCATGGGAGTCAAAGCAACTAAGACCTGCAGATATTTTGGTGTTAATTATACATTAAAAAATAAACTCTAGCTTCAGTGTTCACAGCTGGCATTCAGAAAAATGTCTCTATTTGAATGATGAATTTATATGAGCCAAGTTCTACCCTCAGTTACCCAGGTACCTTCCCACTGACTCCCTTGGACACTGGAACTTGTTTAACAGGATATAAATTAGTTCGGTAAACATGGAGTGCCACCAGGCCAATTCATTCTGGGGTATTTATATAGTGTCTTTTAGTAAGTAAATGATTTGGGGTCAGACACTGATACCTTTACTTAGAAGGATTTCAGTGACGTTACCATTTAAAGAGAAGCTCAGCTCACCATAACCAAGAAAGGTAGAAGGTAACTTTGAAAGGCTTTCAAAATAGAAAAAAATATAGTTCAAAAAAGTAATCTTTTTAACTTCATGGAAAAATCTTATTTGACAATTAGCAATCAGATTATTCTCAAATTGCTGTTCCTTGTAATATTTGCAATTAGATGTGAGCATTATACAATACATTTATGTTTATTCTAATTTCTATATGAACACATGAAGGTTTGCCTATCAGTAAGTTATACAAAATCTCAAGCAAACTGTAATATGCAATAACAACTACCCTAGTTAAATGACAAATATTTGCCACGTTGAATTGTTATTGCATGATAATTACCAGAAATTAATGTAACTCATTTAAGACGTTATTCTTTCACTATAATTCACTCTGAGAATGGCTACAGCACATTTCTAATCAGCACACTTCTTGTGAAAATTCTGCTGAATGTATTACTTGGCCTGAGGCAGTAAGGCAGGTATGCCTCAAGGACTCATGCCCAAATGGCAGGTGGGGTATTTGGATCTAAGCAGGAACCACGTCCAGGTCTGTTACAGAGTGAAAACTCCCCACATTCAACACGACAAACCCCACAAATCCAAGGGATTTGCCTTTGCCAGTGACCTTTAGCCAAGTCCTGGATATGTCAGAATAAATTATTAAAGGCCAAATGCTCCTATCTGAATAGATAACTCACTTTTTTTTTTTTTTTTTAATTCTACCAGTGTGTGAAATTCAAAGTACTTTCATGGCAGTAAAGAAATTTTGGGAAAATACCTTGACTCTTCCAGTCTCTATCCATGGGGAAACAAAGTAATATGATACTTTCAGCAGAAGGTACTCTTAAATTATATTCATGTGTGTTCTCTGTCCTCTGCCAATTAGCACTGGTTACCTTTTCCCCAGTAAGGCTCAGGTGGTTTGCTGGACTTTATTTCATTCCTTTTGAGTGACAGTAAAAAGCAGAAGTAATTCCTAAGCCCAAATACCAGTACCGACAACGAGCTGCTGTTCAGGATAAGATTCATAACCTTCAGATTGTACTCCTTCACTTCCCTTTTTCTTCATTTGACAGAGTTAAATACTGAGGTAAACTGCTATTCGTAACTCTCAAACCTTAAAATTAAGAACTTCTTTTAAGTACTCTGTGCACACTACTATGTGCAAACATAGGTAGACTTGCTGCATTGTTTTGCTTCTATTTCACATATTTATTTTCCACACAGCTTTTAGGATTTGTGAAATAAAATTCAAGTTCTGGAAAAGAAGAGCTGTTAAGAAGAAATACTAATTTAGCCAATGACCATAAATATCTTAAAAATTAAGCTGAAAAAAATCAATACATCCAGTGGCACAGATTGACAAGTTATACGAAATGCAAATTTAAAGGATGCTAGAAGTTATTTCTGATGCATCTACTAGCATGCCACAATAATTGTATTTTGTAAACTACTATATGTAAAGTATTACTATTTGATCCTTCAGTGAATGCATTAATCAATGATAACCTACATATAATTGGAAACATCTGGCATTTATGCTTCTGAATACATAGGGAGTAACCAATGCCCTTTACAAACCAAATACATCCCATAAAAAGGAAGCAGTCAAAACACCAGGACGCATACTAAGTATAAAACATACTAAGTAAACCAGATAATTTCCTACAGTAGAAAGCATTATCAGTTCCTCTCCACACTCTATTCAGCAGTCACTTTTTCTTATTATCTTTTACAGTCCCAGTTTCAGCAGGGGCGCAGTACCTCTCTCTGGGTTTATGCCCCTGAATGTGGTGACCCAAAGCAAGCCAGTGGGAGCCACAGGTACTGGGGAAATCGCTCAGCACTTTGCAGAACTGAAATCATTAAAGAGTTCCCAGGCAAGCACTCTGACAGTGTGAAGTACAGGTGATCATCCCTACAGAGTACGTCTGCGCTGCCAACAGTGATACGTGGCATACTTAGTTGAAATCAATCTGGTTTTGATTGTTTGTATTTTGTTGTAGCTGGGTTTTGAGTTTCTGCCACATTCCCATTTTACTATAGGAAATGTTTATTCTTACATAACTGTCAAAGGAAAACAGCAATATTTTGTGGGAAAACAGTGATTTAAATGTCTAAGGGATTCACCTCCCATCAGACTAGAACACAAGGTCCAGTCCCCCTCCATCGACGTCCGTGGAGAAGCCAGTGACCCCGAATTCCTCCATTTTGGACCAAATTCTAATCAGCTTAGTTTAATCAATCTACTGCTTTTAAAAGGATGGTCAGTGAGTTCTAATTCATTATGTTTTAGTGACACTTGTTCATACCTGGATTGGACATCCCAAGAGCAAGGCTCCTCTAAAATAGCTTAAATTGAGCAGCAGCATTCTAAAATATAAGATCAATGGCTTTAGTTTGGTAACATTTTTGAACAAATTAAAATCTCCAAGCTACTATTTGCTTTTACCTGAAACCATGCACATGCCATTAAAGAAAAAAGTTCACAGTTGCTCCCATGGCCCACTGATAATTACTTTCCTTGCCTTATCATGAAGAAGATTTAGAATCAACCTCATGCCCAGGTTTCTCAATTTAAAGATGAATGAGCCTGGAGATGCCAAATGCTTAATCCCTACAGGTGAGGGGGTGTCTGTATTGCCCAGCAGTAATTCTTCCGGGTAACTACATGGTGTTAATGGGTTCTCAACAGAATCCTGATTTCCTAGATCAGGAGTCAGTGATCAACATTAAAATGTTATTTAGGGTCTTGTCCACAACAGCAGAAAGAGAGAAGGAAGAATTTTAAATTGGGAACCTGAGAAGCTCTTCTGAGGCACATTTTATTACCCACATATTCTGAAAAATACTCTGCTCAAGTTTTCCTTGAACTTCAGGGGATTACGGATAAATCATGAGGAGAACACAAATGTTGCTTTAGCTTTTTCAAAGAACGAAAGCATAAATGAAAAGTTCTGTCACTGGGGGAGGAGAGGAAGGGGAAGAGATGACTAAGCCCTGCAGTTCTGGCACATTAAGGGGAGGGGAGGACTGTCCTGAAGCAGGAAAACAATAACCTAAAAAATAAGAAGAAAAGAAAAGTTATTAAAGCAGGCAGAAGAATTCTTCTTTATTTGACTGTTAGTTCAGTTCATAATCAGAATTCTTTTTCTATTTAATACTGATTTTTAAGAAGAACTGGTTTTTTTAAGGATTTGGAATAACAGTAATATTTCAGTGGGTCTTCTTCTAGTTCCAAAAAGAGTTCCAGGGCACGTACTGGGCAGAATGTCACCGGAAAGGACTTCAATAGTTTCAGCTGTTAGCTCAAGGTCCAGGCATGGCAGCCTTTCATAATAAAATATACACTACCATGCCTTCTTGCAGAAATTTCAGCAATAAAGAATGTCGTCGAAGAGAAACATTCAGCTGCTAGCATGACAAGAGTTAGTTAAGAAACTAGACACAGCACGCTAACAGAGACTAATTTACAAAAAAATGGATGATGTACAAAGAATAAACAGACCTTTTTTCTTCAGAAAAGCTTTTCTAATTAAAAGTCAACAAACTTGCATTTGATAAAGCAGACCAATTTCTTTAACAGCTATATTTATTATCACCCTCGCTTCATGCTTGCAATAGAAAACTCAGTAGAAAGGGGTTCAGATGTCATCTCCAGGGAGACTAATTCCATAATGAGCTGATGGGTTTCAGGAAGATATCATTACTTTTCCTTCCTGTTGCCATGGGCTGTGGATGATGCCCATATTGAATTATAAAAAACCACAACAGTGATACTTATTGCTGAAAATTTTCATATTATTTGATTAACTACTGGAATAAAGAACTGTTCTGGTAACAGTTTTCTGCTAATCAGATAGTATATCCAGTGTGAGGAAGGAGGAACTATTTTAAGGTGCTCTAAAGTGAAACATTATTTTCTATTTTGATCATTATTTGAATTGACAGTATTTTGTTAGTGCTTCGGCTGACACTCTTTGATAGCCAGTTCCTCCAGATTTAAGAGAGGCTTTTGAAGTTGTTGTGGAAGTGCTTTTGCTGGCTTCTTCTGAACAATTATACTGAAATGTGAAGTTTTAACAAAAACTGAAAGTTTGTTATGCACAAAAATTAAATGTATATATTTGATTACGTGAAACTTACAGAGGTTTTTTTTCCCCGAAAAGTTAAAAGTAAGCCTTTTGGCAAATGGCGTCTTTTCTATCAAAATGCAGATCTTGTCTATACATTGAAGATTTTCATAAAACAAAGTGATCATTTTCACCTTGTGTAAAATTGTGTCCTACATTGCTCTATTTCATCCTGAGTTAGGTTGTTATAACTATTTCAATTACTTCTTCAAGTAGTCCTTGCCACTATTATCACAAACTGTATTGTTCCACATCTGGTCTTCTCTGCTTAGAGAACTACGTGTTCTCTTCCGTTCTATGATCCCCTTCATCCTATGTCCCACCCCATTTATTTAAATGTAGACGTATTCAAAACTTGGCAGTTGGTAATTCCAGCTCATGACAAGGCCTTCAACGGTGAATCAGCTGCATGCAGAAGTCCTGTGCTTCTGAACAGCCATGACACAAGATCCTGGTGTTTCATGCCTTTGGGAAGAGGCACATCTTTAACTCTGTTTCATGTATGTCCTAGCACATTACAGCTAATGGAGCAGACACAGAAATCCTGTTTCCAAGGGGCAAGTTCCTTGTCAAAGTGCTCAGGGTGAATTACCAGACACCAAAGACAAAATAACCTTTCTCAGTGCATCAGTATATTTCCATATGCACTGCATGAGAAGCTGGACCAGATTTTTACCTGGCAGTCACCACAGAACCACGATGTGTGTTGAATATTTTGGGTCTGACCTGCAATACATCAAACATTTCTCTGATACCATGTAAGCCATCAGAGAGTCCAGCCAAGAGAAATACCTGCTTTCAGCTGTCTTCAGCCTCTTATCTATCCAGTAAGAGTCCCAACATCAGATAGCCTATGAGAAAGCCAAGTAACAATACTGCAGAAAGTCTCTAATCTAGTAGGTACAAAGTGCTTTAAAATAATTAGGTCTCCCAATAGTGCTTGTTGAATAGGGTTTGAAAATTTCCATGCTACCTCCATGTTTTGTAAGTAACGACAGGACAGAGGACAGATACATCCAAGATTCCAATGCCCTTAAGTCCTCCAGCTGCTTAGGTTTTTTTCCAATGCTATAGCACATTCAGAGTATTACTCAAGCAAGAAAACAGAGCAGTAAAAATGGTGACATTTTTTTCCCCACTACATATTTTAATCCCTTATCTGTAAATCAAAATTGACTACTTCTCCCTACTTTTCTGATTTGTTTGACTATTTCCCATCTTATAACTGCTTCTGATCCTCATTTTTCCACTTGGCAATGTAACACATTCAGAAGTAAATATTAATGCCCTTGAACTTACCATGACCATATATTAAAACAAAAGAAAAAAAGTCCAAGAAATATACCAGTAGAAAATTAACATAAGGTCACAAATTTGGTGCTGTCCTGAACTTTTAGAGATAATAAGATTTTCTTATACATAAAATTAAATTAAACTGCACACTTGAGGTTAAATTATTTTAAGCTTTCTTTTAAAAAACATATAAATGCTGTAAGATATTATTATAGCAAGGATTATAAATGTTTTTTCAACAAACAGTCACTTGTAAATAACACTTAAATTTGTGCCAAGATATATACATCATGATAACTAAATAATTGCTACAGATATTACTACTTCACTTTGCTTCGGAGCTGGGGTTATAAAAGAAAAGTTCAAGCAAAGAGATCTAGAGGCTTGGCTGCATGCTACGTAGGTAATCTTTCCCCTACTTCATCACCATCTTGTGAAAATGGAGGTTGCTTCTGCAGTGTTAAGTTAGAGTTAAGAGAGAGGCCAAAGTTTCATACTCTGTCTGGACTTCCTTTTAGCAGCCTTGTGTGCCCCTATTAGCCCTCCCCTCTGAATTCATGCCTATCTTGAAAGCCAGGCCACTAAAGGAAGGCCATGGTATTTCCAAAGTCTCAGCTCTTTTTTCTCTGCCAACTTGTGGGTCTCTTTTGACCTTATTAACATTCTGGCCAGAATCCCTTTCCCTCCCACCCAAAAAAGATAAGGTGAGCGGAACCTGAAAGTACATGAATACGTAGCATCCATTCCTTCTTCAGGTGTCCTCTCCATACACTGCCAGTCACAGTATATTTCAATCATTGTTGAACAGGTATTGAAATACTGTTCTGCCAAACTAAGCAGCTGACCTAGAAGCCAGATCTAATTAATACTGTTTTGTATAGTATGAATAGAGATCCTTCAAGAATAGGAATATGTCAGAGACATGCTAACTATATGTCCACTGCTGCTGTCATCAATTTAATCCAAATTCTTGGCGAAGGAAGCAGTGATACTGCCCTATATCCCTTTTCTTCATCCTAATTCACCTATATAATGACTGAGAAATAATATCTTTCTACAGCTGTCATAAAAATAGGAGATAAAACATAATCATAAGAAATACAAATCTAGGTTGTTTTAGAAACTTCTGTTATTCATATTGTAAATTAACTGTTGATTAACCTGAAATGTGTATTTATATTCTCCTTTATGAATAGGTGGTCTTAGCAAGATAAATCGCAAATAAACTGATAAGACTAATATGATAGTCAGAGCCTGCCTTATCAAAAGGATTCTAGGGGAGGTTAACTTTTTGAAAAAGAGCAGCTGCCACCATAGCTAGCAAATTCCTCCAACCTTGCAGATGTCATGAGTCTTACAAAAGCTGTTGAAAAATAGATAAATGAAATAAAAAATAATCCACCAGTTTTCAAATGGATCCAGGCTATATCCTTGCCAAATTAAGTTCCCATGATAGAACTTCATCTTTTACTGGTGAGCACAAATTAACAAGACCTTTCATACATTTTTAAACTATATCATGTGCAAAAGAAAATTTATTGTCTGCAGGGATTTAATATGCTGCAGCTGATCAGTGATATTCTGACAGAAGACAGAAATTTGTCTGGACCCTTTAAATAGAGTAAATATGCAGAAATGCATTGTACTGGCACTCACATGGGATCAAGATGCTGGTCAGGGTCTAGTTTAAACATTTAGCTCCCATGATATCTTCCTGGAATTAATCATTCTACATCTCAAAGAGAAAGATTTTTCAAGGACCATTTAAATCCTTTATCCCCTGTATAATAAGAGAGCCTGGGTGATAAATTTTCTTGTTCTGTTTATGAACTGCATCTGGTATCACTGGCAGAACACTGCTGGAGAAATGAAGAAACTTCACTTATCTCTTATCTTGTTCATAGAGAATCAATTAGTAATAAAGTAAGTTATATCTTAATCATGTGTTGTTTAAAAGGAAAGAGCATTTCTCCAGTGTAATGTATTTTTCCCCCAGTTCAGAAGAATCTGATAATGGCAGCTTATCTTTGGCAGTTTGGGGCTGAAGAAAAGGCTAAATATATCTCATTGAACTAGATCTCTTTAAGCCTATTCATGCATATCTGTTGTTCCCTGCTGACTTGATCCTCTATGTCATTATCCTTGCCTACAAAAAGCAGGAAAATGTTGTTTAACACTCATTGGTCACTCTCAGGTTTTATGCCATTTGCTAAACCCTTGTTCTCAGGACACTGAGGAACTTTAAAGGAAGAGCTGGAAAGGATTCATAGGAACTAATAGAGTAATTTTCTGATGGTGCATCCCATGACCATTATTGTGCAGAGGACACTCAAACAGTACAAATGCAGTGCATCTTTCCAATTTTTGCTTTTTTGATTAAAAGCATACTTTAATTCTGGAGGTATGCTGGCAGGTACTAGCTTTAATGTAAGGACAGCCTGTCTTGGATGGGTTAAAATGAAGTTACTAGTCTTACTACTTTTGAATCCTTTGCTTCTGCTCAGGAAGACATGTGGTAGTCATTGAAAGGCTATTGTTAGACTGTATTGTAGGGAAAACATACTAGAATGAAAAAACCCCTTTAAAATCTTACTCTTCTTCCTGGAAAATACACTACAGAAAGTGAATCAAAAATGTTTCTTTTTTAGCACCAATCACAGCACAACATGAGGGGAAAAAACTGGTATCAGTAGTTAATACCTTGCTACATCTCTAAGGGATGAGAAAGGGAATGAAGGAGAATTGTGTAGCTTTAACAAAACCCAGCTATGCCTCCAAGTCAGCAGCTGAGCAATAGCAGAAAAGACTTACATTAGAAGAGAAGAATGAGGGAGAAGAACTAGAAAAATGCCAGAAATGGTCTAGAAAAGAAAAACTGGACAGAAAAAGTTGTATTCAGGAATGGATGCTGGATATGATGCAGAAGAGGTGAGCTCACTGAAGAACAGTGATTGATAATGCATAAGTGTATTGGCCTATCTAACCCTGTCCTGAAGCCTACTGAGAACACAGACCACTGAAAGCCTTTTCATTCTTCTAGTTGCATGGGACAGACAGACCCTCTCCATGTTAAGAATCACAAGAACAGCTATGGTCCCCCCAACAAATTGTTGTGGTTCACAATTGTACAAATATGCATTCATCCTGCACATTGCCTATTTCTATGTTACTTTAGTTTGCCAGTCTGCTATGTTGTTATACATCAAAGCTATAGTTTTATTGCTCTAGAATTGCATTTAACTGAAAAATGCCATCAAGTTGCATATCTCCCTAATAATGTATTCTACTAACAAAATCAAAGTAGATACATTAGTGTGTAATAATTTCATACACAACATTAACCATTCACAACACAAAATCTGCTTTCCAAATAAAGCACAGTGTTTACTTGATCATGACCCCAAAGTCCAAGAGGACATCTGAAGAAACAGCTTTGCAGCCTACTGAGAGCATTCTGAAAGACTGTCTCTATCTGGTCCCCATCCATCACCTCTGTGTAAACACCTTTCTGCTGTGCAAACACTACAAACATCTACGATATGAAACAAGTATCACTCTGTAATTTGGATACAAGTAACGTCTTTCAGCATACAAATAGCAATAATTTTTGTGAAACAGCGAAGCATGAGGCCAGGTGGATCTTTTAGAATAAGGTCTGGAATTATAGCACCATTAATATCTATATCAGGCAAGAGTTTCATTTTTCATTGCGTGGAGCAGGGTGAAATTTCAAAATGTCATGGTACAATGGACCTTTTCAGATATTTATTAATGTTAATGGATCAATCATACCTAATCAACTGGAACTTGCAGTGTCTTTTGCCCAGTGAGGAGAGGGCATATATTAGCTATGTATGACTATATAATTTAGGGACTAAAAACTGTAATTCATCTTTTTTACTCCAAGTTTTATGGCCAGTGCAGACATATTTTGACTTATCAGAGTACCTGCCCTTCTTAAAACACCTTCAGTGGTTGACTTACCAACATTAAAAAGGCTGACTATATGCTGATGCCACTGGAAAAGAAGCAGGTTTCCAGATGGCAGTGGCTAAACACTTTTCACACCTAAGACGACACAAAATGCACTCCTATTACAGCTCAGGCTACAGCTTCATCTAGGTTGCCAGGCCTATGTTCTGTGTTCAGCCTTCTATGTTCTGAAGTGTCAAAAAAATAGCCTTGTCCCACCAGCTGAAGCCACTTCAGAAAAATATCCTGTAGAAGTAATGCCTGGTCTCACCTCCATTCTCTTCTTGATGCATGAAGGTTCTAGTGGTCTTCCATGATTTCCAAAGTCATCAGTCATCATGATCGCTAATCTGTTCAGAGCAACCTATTCATACGAACCGCACTGTTAATCACCAATGTTCCCACCTGCTGTTTAACATAATTTTGAAATAATGTTTTGAAATCTGTTTTGAAATAATTTGAAAATATTGCTAGATAAGGGGAAAAGAATGAAGGAATCAATGGAGGTTGATTGTAATTTCAGGAATTTTATTCAGTAGATATCTCAATATTCACCGTGGAAAAATCCCTTAATGTGTCAATATCTGTCCAGTATATTACATAATTGTTCTTAAAGGCACTCTTCAAGAGATACCAGCTTCCTAACATCATAATTTCTAATAAGAGGAGGAGAAATGCTTGCAAAAGTTGAAACTTAGTAAAATTAGTGCATTAAAAAAAAAAAAGTAATCTTGCTGGATATCCCCTAAATAAACTATTGCTGATTTTAAGTGTGAGTTTATGTACATGTGAAAATGTTTTTTATTATATGAAACTTGATCTATCTTTACTAATGAAAAAAGTAATGTCCCATACTAGATCTTATCACCAGCTGTCACTTTATCACTATCACCTTATCAATAGCTTCAAGAATATGTAAAGAGGCTTTTGTGGCCAGAAAAGATACCTTTTTTTTAATAATTTTTTGTTGTCAATAATAAGTGGAAAGTGAAAAAACTACCTTTAATAGTTAAAATATACTTGAAATGTATTTTGCCAGATACCATAAAAATGCAAAAAAGATGATCCCGCTATCTAGGTATACAGTATCTGTCAGTAACTAGCTTAGAGAAAAAAACAGAGTTAAAAATAATCTTCTCTCAGGGGTGTAAATAGCAATTAATTATATAGTGATTTGGAGATTTTCCCCCTTTTGATCCTATTCATTATTCATTGTCCTGTGAATTGTTCTTTCTAATTTTCCTTATAGTAATTATTATTCAGTTTATTATTATATTTCCTTTTTTTCCATGTTCACACTTAACTCAGCTTTTCTCTTTTAACTGCTTCCAACTGTCTATGTATTTCTTCAAACCTTTTTTGGTCATTTTGCTCATTCTTTCAAGCTCACATTCCCCCACCGGATAAGTATATCAGTTCCCATTGCAAACTTCCCCACAGCCCTGCCAGCACTCTTCAAAACGTTTTTGGAAGCATCAGCTCCACAGACATGCGAATAATTTTGCCTTTGAGTACACATAGTCTTTAACCAACAACACTGACAATTTGTGACAAATATAGAAGCTAGAATGGCAGCCATGAAATACATTTCATAGTCCACTCCAGAGTCATCAAATGGCAGTATTAACAACTCAGTATTAACAGCTTGTGTCAGTTTTGAAGGATTTCAGATCGAAAAAGAACAGGCTCTGTATGATGCTCCTAATTCCTCAGCTTATCTAGCTGCAAGAAAATGTGAATGTGTATGTATGACCTGAAAGGAGTTCACTCTTCCTTGCTACTCAAAAACCCAATATCCTCATCAGTGTAGACATAATAACACCATATATTACCATACTACGCAACTAACAACACTGAGATTTTAAAAGGATGCAATACTAAACTGTACCAGAATTATTAGGCACTGATATTACTGTAGCATCACAGTCAGCACGACATGAATCTTGTTCTTGGTTCTGTACAGTACTCCCTGGTCCAATACTGTTCATCTGCTTTTGCTCCCTTGACCTCTTAATACAGTTTTTCCTGAAAGCTGGGGAGATGCTACCTCCATAGTTACCCTACAGAGGGGGATGTAAAATGCCTGAAACATATTGTTCCCCACAGCCTGCAGCGTTCCTCCCTCTCCCTCAGAAATGCTGAAGCAGATAATAGCCGTGAGCTGGTGTTGTAAAGCCCCAGAAGAGAGTGAGTGAAAAACAGTTAGGAGCCCATATCCCAGGAAAGGAATCTAGGAGGAGAGGAATATGCCAGCATACAAACATCACTAACTTCAGCCTTCACCATATGGTAAAGTTCCCCCATGATCTTAGTCCACTGAGATCAAACTGGCTGGACAGTAGGAGAGGGAGAGAGAGAAATCCCACCTATGGCCCCTGAAGCCTTGGTGACTCTCTGTCCAAAGATTTAATAGAACTGTGATAACTTAAGGCTACCATAATTCATTTTTGTTACCATCTTTATCAAGACAGCATCAACTTATATAGCTTATTACTAATCCGATGATACTTTTCTAAGATACTAATGCTTATCTACTGTGCTGTGCTCCATGAGCCGTTTTCCACAATTATATATTGTATCAGAATATCTTGCTACAAGTCCTAAGCATTAAAAAGGGAATGGAAACAGGAATAACATTCTAACATTAAGCAACACTCTTTAAAAGTAGATGCAGTGTCAATGCCTAAGCAATGGAATAGATGGAGGTTTTACTAAGGATGTTTTGTTGGACTTCATGTTGATTCCTACTGCCACTTCTCGTCTCTCTCTTGAAAAATTTTTTTGCTTATCTTTATGTCTATTTTTACTTTTCACTCTTATTTCTCAGATGTTCAGTGTACCACCGTTCTTCCTACAGCTTCTAGAGTGACAGCAAAAGTAAAGCTATTTGGGCTGTGCTCCTGTACAACAACATTTTCCCTTTGGCAAAGAGACGGCAATAAAGAAAGGCTCTCATCAGGGTCACAGCATTGCTACCATGAGATCAAGAGTACCTTTAAAAGTCTGAGGTGGGTTATCTCATCTAAGAGAAAAAAAGCATGTGCCCCACTGTATACCTGGCAGTATTTATGCTCATTTCACTGCTTCTCGGTTATTTTTTTCCCATTGAAATTCTACACCCCTGAAAGAAAGAGAATGGTATGATTTCTCCCATGAAAACAAACAAAAAAATGCTCTCTCCTTCCTTTCTAATGAACATTTTTAGTAAGCTTGGAGTTTTATCGAACTTTTTTTCTTTTCGTGTATGCCCCTCCAATTATGCAATAATGATTTATGATTTCTTTTCTTGCTGGTCCAGCCTCTAAGGAACAATGCCTTTCAGACTTCTCATTTTCAAAACACTACAGTTTTCTATCAGTGCAAGGAAGTCTAAAATGTAACCTTGCCATGTGAATCCATCAAAATTACTGCCACCTCAAATAAAAGGAAATGACAGAACATTCAGAGTACTTATAAAATAATTTCAGATATATTTTTGGAGTCATCTGGGAAAAATGGCACTATGGTATCTAAAAATACCGATTTTTACCCTGAGGCAGACTACCTATTGCAAATGAGAGACTTTTACTTTGAGAATGATTTTGAATTTTTACAGTAACTGTATTGACTAATTCTGAGTCTTATTTGAAGAGAAACGGAGGGAAAAACAGGAAGGAATAACATAAATGTCCAACTGAGTAGAAGAAATCCTAAGATGAGAAAAGGAAATGTGCGCCATCTGGAAGAGAAGTTTCTAAACATAGACTATTAGGTTATATGGTTCATGATTAAGATCTGGCAAAAGCCTTCTTTTCTCTGGCAGAACAGACAGTATCTTGACTCTTGAATAATATTGATGACACTGCTGCAGAACAGAGAAGAATATTAGCTTCTAGGGATATGAAGTTCTGGATCCCCTGGGAAGAGGCCAATCTCTTGTTTGAGTTGAATACGTTTCACAGATGAAGAGGAGGAAGAAGAGAGAAAAAGGTCTTGCCTATTTACCCTGGATGTTATCAGTTGAGGAAAGCAGTTTGGCATAGCTCCCTACAGTGGGCTGACATCTCTGGGCTAGCAAATATCAGTAATAGTTTTATTTCTTTGGTCGAAAGGACATGAGTATCTGAGTCTGTCCATAAACTATTTGAATTTGTAATTAATCAATATCTATAGTCCAAACTGGAACAATGAAAAGATTGCTTGAAACATATTAAAAAAAATATATAAACTTAGGACTAAATTTTATAGCCGTGTTCTGTAGGCAGCTGTCCCTTACTAGCGAAATTGTGTAAGATAATCTTGAAAAATATTCTGGGTATCACAGGGGATTTGAGAGTGACGACACCTGACAAATCATTTTCCCAGGTACTACACCAGAATTTCCTCTATGTGAGGAAAAAAGGAGGCTAGAATGAGGAACAGGTAATATCACTCAGAATAACGTATGAAAGAAGAAAATGTTCTATAATTGCTTATCTTTACATTTTTATCTGAGAAGAAACCTTTTCAATTATGGCTATGCCGCACAATTCAGCACACAGTAGATCGGTGACTAGCAGCATCCTAGTCACACCAGAGTGGGGATGTGCCCTGTCCAACATACACAACTTCTTGGCAGAACAAATTAAAGCAAGCAGAGTGCAATAATGCAGCTATATTGCTTCTTGCTAGGTAAGTTGCCACTGTCTCTTGTAAATACCCTAGAGGTTAAGGCTTCACAAAGCCATCTACGTCAGGGACTGCAGCTCCCTTTATGTTCCATGTTTAACTATTACCTTGATTAGTCAAGAAACAGAAGTATTGAACTTAGGAAAATGCACGTATTTTTCTATCTAATTCTTTTATTTTTATAGGTATTTTTGCAATAATAATGTCAATTATTTTTTGAGATCATTCTCAATTTACAAATTTAAAGTATCAAAGATAAGATAGTCTCACTGTTTTACCTTCTCATCCTCGGATTCTAAATAAGTTACTTACGGTGGTAATATTTTCAGTTAAATGAATATGTTGTCCTCCTTAATCAGTCTCCATGTGCACAACAGAATATGAGCGTAAATTGGATAAAAAAGGTGCATGTGGGATAGTTTATTCACCTTGGAGTCATTTGGGCAAGATCTCTTTTAATACTTAACTATTTTCTTAGATTTCTCAGAGGCTGCAGGATATTCAGGGTCACCTTGCCTTTACAAGGAGGACAAGCAGGCTGGAATCCCCTCAGGTCAGGAACTATCATGAATGAAGAATCTTCTAAAACTGATACGAAAAAAGACAAACCACAACTAATGCAACAGTGTGGTAGTCTAAAGTTTCCAGCATGCAGGCTGCATGCAGGAATTTTCAGATCAGGCATCTGATTAAGAATCAGAGGAATTAGTTCCATGAATTATAAGAGATGGTTGGACAGATTAGATAGCATAACTGTTAAGTAAAATTTGAGGAAAATAATTTAGGAAGATTTCATGAGTAGATTGGTGTCTGTTGATCTGTTAAGAGCGTCAGCAATGTCTTCTTCAGCCAGAGTACGGAAGCTTTTTCCCTTTCGAGAAGAAATGTTGAAGGTTTCTGATTTACTGCAGGCCAGCTGGGTGCAGGAGGCACGTTCCTCTGGAAGACTGCAGAAAGCCATTTTTCACTGTAGGCCTTGGGCAGCTGATTTAGCAGGGAAGTGAAGAGAATGAAGGTAAAATGAGCTAAAATAGCTAGGAAAGTCACTTCTAGTATTTGAATGCAGAAATACACATACTGCAGCTGTGGCATTACAGAGGCAATTAAATGGGTGTTCCATAATCTTCGCTTGACTCACAAGCCGAATGGGATGTACCATTTTAAAATTCTGCCTTCATGCACTACATACATGAATAAGTGCTGTATAATAATGTTCTATCTCCAGATTGGTGGATACAACATGACTAAGCGTGCTATTTTAATCACCTTTGCAATGATGATTACTCTACTGTAAGACACTTCTGAGAATCTTTAATCTAAGACTAGTCATTCATCTCCATTTCTTCCTTGTCACAATCCACCCAGATGCTGTCTTATGTGACCTTTCTGCTCTTATTTCACCATGCTGTTTGCCAGAAAATTATTTTTAATCTGTATGTTCCTTCGTAACAAATATGCCTTATCTCTCTCTTTATATAGACTGAAAAAGAGAGTGGTTATCTTTATGATAATCTGTTTAAAGTAGTACAGTGAAAGGGACTGCACAGGAAATACTTTTATGTCATTTAATTCTGCCTCTTCTATCTGCTCCACCTTTGTTTTTAAAAAGGGAGAAAAGAAGCAGACACAGGGTATTTTTGTGGAAGGCCAGGAATATTGGATAAAGCTGCTCTATTCGTTAAAGGATTGTCAGTGGGATACTATCTCTACATAGCCATTCGCTCAGGAAATAACCCTTATATTCCTTTTATGCTACCAAATTTGTATACTGATATTGTCTGAGCTGTCATGAAGCTCATACATGAAAAAAAATCGCAAAACCTGTGTTCATTTGGTGCCTGTTAGTTTGCTACATCTTCACTACTTCATTTTTACTTAATATAATAAAATAATGATGATCACAAACTGGTGATCTCAGAGGGCCTCAGGTAAGCCAGCAACATCCTTGTATAAGAATTATGTTAAAGGGGCTTACCCAAAATTCAAATGGAGGGCTGTGTGTTATCTTCTGTTCTTTACAGAAAGTGTAGAAGAGGTGATGGACCAAAACCTCCTATATATCTGAGAGCTCCCATTCTGCTATGCTCCAACAGATGGCAGGGCTTCCAGGAATTTCTAGGGTTTTTCCTGCTGGGGTCCTATGTAAGGTATGATTGTCCCTCTGCGTGAAAAAAAGGCAGAAGAACAAGCCATCATAAAACATAAGGGATATCCTTGTGTTTATTTTGTTAAATTAATTTACATAGTTAGAGAAGGAGAAAGCTATAATACTCTTTTTTTTACTAGATAGCGTTGCTGATTTTTTAAGCACATGTCTACAAAGGGCGAAATATAAAAGTTCATCTCATTCTAAAGATAGTGTTTGTTGTCAGAGCATTACCTGTTCTAAGTGGTGGAATAGCTCTGGAAAAATAAGATGCATTTAATTGTGTCTATTGGATATTCAAGACAATAATTTATTTACTGGGAACAGCTTCATAGTTTTGTGTAAGGTTGCCAGAAGGAGCATCTGCTAACTACTTGAAATAAAAACCAGGCAATTCAGATATACAGATAGGAGAGGGACAGTAGTTTGTGGAAACTCTGGCCATACTCTGCCCTCAGTTGCCTTTCTGTAGTTCCAGAATAACTCTTCAGAAAGCTAATAGTTACTTTGAAATGAGAACATATAACTGAAAGCAGTATTTGCTATATGTTTTGGAAACACAGTGTTAATTTCTACCTGAGACTACAAAAGTGAATGAAAATGGAGGTTAAAATATACCAACTTCAGTAAACCTGACTGATATTATTTAAGACACCGCTTTACTAATTGTCTTGCTGATACCAGTAGCCCTAGAAATGCTACTTGAAAAGAGTCTTTAAGATCATTGGCAATTAAGATATATGAATAAATGTTTATGATGTAGCAAACTTACAGAATATTGGATTAGGTTGAATGAACTCCGTGGAACACATAAAGCTTGCTGTAAAATATATGTAATTTCCTCTGGTTAGACTAGTATATCCTTGTTTTTAGTTACCACAGAGCAGGAAAAGCCATAGTGGAAATCACAGAGTATTTGCAATTCTTACATGTTTCAAGTCTACAAAGAATTTAAGCATATTCTGAATTTTGAATTAGTCCCACTGAAGTCTTTTTTATAAATATAATTACTTATGGTTAAAGTACATGATATTATATGCCATTCTGGATGTGACCCTAATAACATCAGGGGTATGAGTCCGTACTAATGAACATACTCTCACGCATAACTTTCTTTTTAAATTATAGTAACCACTACACAACTGTGGAGTATGTAATCAATAGATTTTGTTTGTTTCTATCTCTTCCACAAATTATTAGAGGTAAAGGGCAGGTCAACCAAAATGTAATAAAGTATTTCATTCCATTAGGGAGTATGTGAATTAGGTGAGCAGGCCAAAAGTGACCAGCTTAATTCAGCATGATGTAACAGCAAAACAGAACAGCTGCCTTGGGGTATTAGTGGTTCAGAGCTTTAATTTTTAATCATTACATATAATTACTTATATGTCAGAAATACACTTTTGATTTAGTTATAGAACTTAGAGTAAGAAAGAAAAAAATATATACCTCTTAACCCTATCCTAGAATCAAGTATTAGTTCAAGGGCTAGTTCCTTTAGAGTAGGCAAACTGTGAATGCAAAAATGAGTATATAGTTGCATTCAGACATTTTGGGCTAGTATTCAGTGTTGATTATATGAAGTTAGACACTAAGGAACACTAAATGTCTGTCTTTAACCACAGCACAAAATACCGAAGGATTGCAAATGACCTTTTCTACCCTCCCTCCTCCCCCCAGTTTTCAAGATCTAAATACTCCAGTCATAAAGTCACTTCAAACAAAGTATGTCAAAGCACATTTGAAATGGCCAGTCGATGAAAGATGTATCTACCTGAGTAGAATTTCCAGAAATATTTACTTGGAAAAATGCTGACTCTACTGTGGCTGTGTTTGGACTCATTTTGAGTATAATTTTGTGTGCCTATTCAGGCAAAGGAGTCAAATAGCAGAATAGTTCACAGAAAAGGACCTTTTAAAATGAATATTAGAGAATAAGAACACAGCAAATTTTGAACTTGTAAATGCGACTAGTCATAAAAATTGTTAAGTTTCTTTTAACCAGCCCTGGAACAGAAAAATACTCTATGACTCATACATCCAATCAAAGCTCTTTAAAACATCTTAGACGTTGAATTTCAAATATTTGCAGTTGTGAACAATATATACACTAAAACTTACTCAGAGAAATCATCTCATGAATACCTTTGAGAAAATTATAAGATGCTCATGACAAAATCACATGCAGAAACAGAGCTAAAACTAATTAAATCCATTATTCACCATGAATTATTTGAAACTTCTAGTCGTCACCAATATCAGATACCAAGCTTGTGAAGCAAGACTAAAAATACTTTAAAGCAAGAATAGTATCATTCATAGTAGCCAACGTTCACACCCTTCCTCACGATTGTATAATTTACATATATTTTTATGTACGACAGAATACAATCAGTCATTTTTACATAGTCTTCCATTTTTATTAAAATTTTTTTTGAAAGAGTTCAGCATTGTTACAACTGCTGGAAGCATGCTGCATGACTTACAGTACAAACAGAAGAAAATTAACTTTGTGCCAATGAGTTTATTATAAGAATGTTTTTGCTTTAGCTGTATGGCAATTTCTTGTAAAAAAAAAGACAAAGTGATTGTTTATTTGCATATAATCAATATGTACTATATATTTGGATAAACAATAGGGTCACAGACTTCTATGCAAACAGATCATGAAGCAGCAAAAGAAAAAATTAATTTGTTGAATTTGATAATGTGCAGAAAAATTACTTGTAACCTTTAAAACTGTTAATTTAGCATGAAGGCTTAAATCATAATGTAAGCCCAAACAGATATGCTCCATCAGCCCAACAGCATGGCTTTAGACCTACAATCAGTGAAGTGGTCTGGGCATGGATCACTTAACCTCTACTAAAACTGTTTCCTATTGCTGGGTAGTCACTAGAGACAGAAAGAAACCTCAGTGAGAAAAGCAACCTTAAAATTGGAGATGTGCTAATAGTTCCGCACCCAATCAGTAACAAATGGCTAATGTGATAGTGCTTTGAGAAGGAGCTGTGAATTCCCCCAAAAGACATCTATTTAAGATGTGCTCCAGAGGAAGGAGGAAAGTTGTTCCGAGAGCCAGGACCTCAGTTTGAACTTTGGGGATGATGGCCCACAGTAGGGCTTTTGAATGTTTTCTCTCTCTACCCAAGAAACTGTGAAGAGACCGCTCTCCCTCAAGTCTACAAAACAACAATTACATACAGTTGCAAGGTGGAACAGCTGGATTAGTAGTCATTAAAAACAATTTATTTGAGTAATCTTTACTTCAGTGCTTGCAATTTTTAAATTCACATTCATAATTCAAGTAGATGACTCTGAGGATGGCCTGAGAGACACAGTAATGCAAGAAGAGGAGACATGATATCAGGTGTCTCATACAGGCAGAACCTTTTTGGAGTAAAAGGTAAAGAAAAAAAGAGACAGAGAGGGCAGTGCAATGCACTGCAAAGATGGCACTTATTAATGGACTAAATTATTAAAATGGATGTTAATTGTTGCGAAATGTGAAAACTGATTATTTCTATAATTCAGGGCTGTCCTGTAATTCAGTCTCATGATTCACCAATGGACATAAACAATAACATGAAAATTTGCCAATAGGTTACTTCTCCTCATTCACCCTTACTTCTCCAAGAGAAGACAGAAGGATAATATGAAGGGCAAGCAGTCTATGGAAATAAATAAATGGTTTCAGAGAAAAACCAGTCTTCGCTCACTAGCAGCAAAACTGTGATTCCCTCTTCATGTTTTGTTACAGTCCTGACATAACTCAGACAAAAAGAGTGAGTCTGTGCTTACCTTTCCTATAGTCATAGGTGAATGAGGTTACCAAGAATTGAAAGTTCAGGATATCTTGAAAGACTTACTTTTATTCCCTGAAGAAAGGTCAGCCACACTATGCTGGATACATGGTAAACAGGCAGGCATATGCCACTTCAGACTGGCATGTTGGCAAAAAAGCACAGTGTGGAGACAAACGTGGATACCATTCTCTAAAGAGCAAAAAGCTAGATATATTACAGCAACTTGTAAGTCTTAAAATACAGACACCTATGTTTGTATGACAGCAGGAAAGAAAGAAGTTGTTTGTTGCTTGTATTTTTGTTTCTAATGAGAGAAGCCAATAAGGAAGTGTTACAGGAGCTTGAGGAACTTTGCTTTCTGGAGGGTACAGATTCCTCCAGAAGGTTCTCAGAGCTTTTTAGTCTCAAAAAGCAGAACCATGGAATATCACACGTTGCAGAAGAAAGGACTGTTACATGTTATTTTTGCATATTTTGTTGGATAACAGGCACTTTGGTTTTAAAGAAAATATTTTTCCACCTTTGGTTCCCCCCCCCCCCCCCCCCCCGTCACTTTTACAGGGAACAGAAGTGTTCTGCTTCTCTGCTAATTCAGATTTGATACACAACACACTTGACCAGGGACATTGACAATACAAGAAAATTGACAACTTGGCTAAGTATTTAAGTGTCTTCATTCTTCAAAAAAAACAGTTCTAGGAGATTATTTTCTCTTTCTATCTTACTTCTGCAGTATTTCTTTTTGTTGTTACTGATCCCCCTTTTTTTCAGTACTGTTTTGATATGCTGAGCATGCAATCTCTACGGAAAGTCAAAGGGGTTCACATCCTATTCTTGCTTACTCTCTTCCCCTTCCTTATTCTCCTGGGCTTTTGCAATTCAGGCTATCTTCATAATTCCTTGCATAAAAGGAGGAAGACATGGTCCCTCAGTCTTCTGTTTTTCCAATAGTTCAGTTGCTATGCAGCTGACCTCTCCTCTGGCCTCCTTCTGTTGTTGTATGACCGTATGTAATGTCTTCTCACTCTCAACTGCAACATCTTGAAAAAACAGGAAAGGTATGAGGGGGTTAGCAGTGATATTGTGTACTCCATTTCTCATCAAGTTTTAGATATGCGATATGTGAAAGATAAATTGGCAGTGAAGCAATGCTAATTCAGGTCCTCTGAGGACCTCAACCTTAATATTGATAAATCACCTCTATAGAAATGCTCCTTTTTAGAGGACCAAGTCAGAGTACAGCAGTAGATACTGCAAACCTGCACACTCAGTCCTAATCCAGAAGGTCCTGTTTGCACTGGTTAGCATCAGTTACAGAAGATGTGGAAGACCTCTTGGCCTTGCAAGTTTTAGCTTTCAGTATTTGTAAATTCAGTAAACAAAAGTCAAACTTACTAAACCAGCACAGTGAAAAAAATCTTGATAATGTGAAGCAGCCAACTAAGCAATTACAGATTGAAAATTGGATAGGCAGCTATTCCAGTGCCATCATCTAAATATGTTGGTCAATTCGTTAATAGTAAATAGTAGATAGGCCACAAAGAACTAAGCAGGCTAGTTACTTTCTAGTAAATGGATTTAATGTTTTCTATTTCTTCTCTGGAATACTCACATTCTGCAAGGCATGCATCTTTTACAGTAAAAATGAGATTTGATTTTCGCTTTGGGGGCCAGCATACTTCTTATGTCAGAAGTGCATATTAAAAAAACAACAGCTTCTTAAAGTGAGATGTAAAACTAAGAAATGGTCTACAAAGGATATTATGATTGACTTATGCAGGTGGTTGGTAGAGACATTAATGAAAAAATATATCATGTCCTGGATGCTGTCTGCTGAAGTTATAAAATATGGCATCTATTCCCACAAAAAACACACACCCATAAGAGCTGTGACATTAAAGAGCAAAATACCTTGTCTGGTGGCTTCATTTTTTTCGATAGCTCTCTGTTTCACTTCTTATAGTAAGCTCTCCTGCAGGTCCAGAGAGGTGCTTTCCCTTCCAGAACAGGTGTGCTCTTTTTCTTGATCACCTTTTTGAATGCTTTCTGTAATACCTGCCCTCCCCTCATTATACAGGAGATTGTTCTTTGGTGCTGTTCAATAACATGGTAGGCTCTGCAAATGCAAAAAACTTCACAATCTATACCAAATAATTTAGGAAGAAGCAGATGTATCACCCTACCACAGAGATTCATTTGTTTTTCAAACTTAGAAAGACAGGGCTTAGTATTCGGTCCCATCACTCCTTGTTGCTGTGACCAACTTCTGAATGATATCTGATGAATGCTTGGAATAATCAAAATGAGAACATGCGAGTGTTTCTTAATGTTCCTCCAAGATGCGAGAGCCAGTGCATCTTCTGGTTGGTTGAGGATTTTAGTAAAACCAGCTTATATAGTCATTACTGACATGTAAATAGGTCTTTTGGTCAAAAGGAAACAATCTCACCTACAAATACTGATAATACAGGTTGCAGAACCCACCGAAGTAATTAGAATGAATTCATTAAGCCTCAAGAGGTAAGCATTTGCCTCCTCCTCTCTCAGGAAGGACCTGTTGCTGTAAACCATCCAGACGCAAGAAGAGTCATATTGTCCTGGAACTACTGCTATGGCACAGGAGAGTGAACTGGGGCAGAGTCTGAACAAAAGCTAAAGTCTGAGACTACAGCTTCCTATTTTCCTGGTGTTTTTCTCTAAGCTTTTCTGGGAAAACAGTCCTTTTTGTGCAGCAGGGAAAGAAAGAATTATAGTTCTCATAAAAACAAATACAGACTGCTGCAAATCTAATCCACCCATTGCACCCAAGAGAAAAAGATCAGAGATCTGGATTTGAGAAGCTCCTGTATATATATTCAAATATTTAACTTTTTTTTCTTCCTGTAGAATGGGACTTGTGAGTGTGTGCCAGGGCATTTTCTTCTGTACACACAGAACCAGATTACTTGGCTAGGTTGCTCAGAAGTTGTCTTTATCTTACAAGAAAAATGCAGTAAGACTGCATGAAAGAGAATGAGGTATAAGTTGGTCTTTTACCTGCCATCTCAGGCACCAGGTTCTGCCAATGCTCCAACAGAGGGGCTCCCACCAATTTGTGTTATAAAGCAAAACAAAAGAAGCAGACAAACAACCCACTGAACATGACTAAATCACAACTTGCCTTTGGATCAATCAGCAATGCCTGTTAGTGAGCTTGAAGCCTGCAGAGTAAAGCTGCTCACTCCAGAAAGGATACCTCTGTTTATGGCTAAACTGCTCAGTGGAACGGAGCCAGGGAGTGAGCCCAGGCACCACACTGCTGATCATCCACGTTAATTAACTGATAGCCTTCTCCCTGGGATGGCCAATTAGCACTCTCTCAGGCATAGTTCACAGGACAGCCTGCTCCAGGGACCATTCTTGCTAGCTAGTTAAGACATGAGCGCCTGTTTTTTGGGCGGTAAGAATGAGATTTTTGCTGAACAGACCAATCAGCTCATGCCACTTAATTTCAGATTCCATAAACAGTCCTTAACCATGTTTAGTTAGCAATCTAACTCAGCCTCTGTATCACTAGCCCTCTCAAAAATCTTCCTTTAAATAATCTCTAACCTTACAAGTACCCACCTTATCCTATCTAAGTCCATCAGCCAAGAATGGCCTTGATGGCTTTCTAATACCTATACACTGTTTCATCAAACACAGGACTTAACTGCTTTCCTTAAATCCTTAAAAAGCTCTTATGCTCTGCTAGTTTGTCAGTGTTCTTAAGGCAGCTGAAAATAGGAAGGAAGAAAATGCAAGCTTCGAAGTTGTAAATACTACTTGATAGCAAGAAGTGTTGACCAGAGGATTTCCAAAAACCTGTTATACACTGTCAACATGAAAGTTGCAGAAATATCAAACAGTACTAAATTTTTTGGAGTATGTATCAATTTTCAAATTCAGAAATATCTCCACAACTACAGTATACATGACCTTTTCCTGAGTGGAAGTATTTTGCTTCAGAAATAAGGCAAGTTGTTTTCAAATCTTTCTAGAAGAAACTTCCTGCCCTCTGAATTACCCCCCAAATCAAAATGCCTGGAAAACTTGACCTCAAAAAGCATACAGATTCTGACTCCTCTGGCTGTTGCCTGCTTCTGTTAGTGAGTAAGAACATTTCTTTGCTCAACATATATGAGGTATTTGATGTAATAGAAACTTGATTACAAGAAGCTCCTGGGTCACTTCAAGATGATTATAGGAATGATCAGAAACATTCTGAAATGCTTCCTGCACTCCCCTCCAAATCAGCCCAGAGGATCTCCACACCACTCAGGTTTGGTGACTCACAAAGCTCAGTTGTTTTCTGGCATATTACTCAACACTCAGTCACTGCTATGATGCAAACATTGCTCTCATTCCCAACCACTGCAGAAGAGATCACTATCCAGAGGTAATGAGGTAATTTTTAATCAGGACAGAGCTCAGTAACATGGAATCTGGATATTTTCTTAGTGCAATTATTATCCCCCATCATATGGTAGCCTTTGAACAGTAGAGGTCAAAAGTGCCATCTCAAAATAAACCAACAGTTTAGCATAGGTTAATTAGTCATGGGAGGTACCTATTTCCCTCCACTGACCTTGGAGAGTGCCTACAAAGTAGCAAGGATAATAAACTAATACACTTATATCAAAGAGTAAAATTACCGAATGATCTATCTACATTTTCATGAACTTAAATATTACAATAACTAACAAATGTCTTGCTTTGTTAATAATAAACACAAAATTTCATCTAACATAGCTTATTTTCTCATCCTTGAACCTGAAAAAGAACTAAATGGTAAGGATGTGATACTTTGTGGAAAGTGTTAGCTTTCTACCAGCAAGCATAGTCTGATCAACTTAATATCTAGAAATCTATGACTAAGTTTGAAATTAATTTACAGAAATGTAGACAAAACAAACAAGTATGAAATCACCATGCTTCCTATACATCTCAATTAAAAGAGCTAGACTGTCACACACAAAGAAAAGTCAGATATCCTAGAAATGACTCTTGAGTAGAAACACTGAAAATGTTCCTGTATCATTACCTATATCCTAGAGTTTCTCAATAGAAAAAGGTAACCTACTACATCTATGCGCCAGTGGTCCTCAGTAAAGTGATGTCTGATATACCCAGATTTTGTCAGAAAGGATATAAGCAAGTAGACCACTGCATCCAAATCTATGAACTTGTCGAAAGATCTAAACCATCTGAAATCATCAATAAAAAATTATCGGTGTATTGTAAACTATATAAGCAGCAAGGTTATTACATTCTGGAGGATTTTAATAACTGGAGCAAGAAAAGGAGTCACTATGCACCATGTCATTGTCATGTTGCATTCAGCTATCTCTACACTTCTGGTAAGGGCCCAGAGCACATCCCCTTTGGTGTCCATGGGCTCATGGAGGCCCCCAGACAGCGCTGTAGGGAGGCCCTGCACCACCATCCTGGGGCCATGTCTGACCCCAGTCTCCCCACTGCGCCTGATCCTGACACCCACCCGTGGGCCAACATCCCAATCCAGCCTTGGCCTGTCCCTGTCCCCAGGGAGGTGCCCAGTGCCCGGGGCTGGGGCTGCCCTGGTCCCCCCTGGCTGCCCTGCTCCTGGCTGCGGTGGTGGAATGGGCCTGGGCTGCCAGGCCCAGCCCTGCTGCGCTATGGAGCCCCCGGCACCCCGGCCCCAGTGAGCCCCTGGCCTTGTGGGACCCTGACACTTCTGGACTTTGCTAAATCTTGTTCCTCCTTCTATTCTCAAAATTTTCATCACCGATGGTAAAATATTGCTTTAAATCTTCTGCAAAGTGACTCCATAAAACAGACCATGGATCTCTGTGGCATGCATTACATGTCAGCTTAGTTCGGCTTTGAAATAGTACGATTTTAAATAACAGTGCTCGAGACTTCTGTCGGTATCTTATAGAAAAGTTGAGTCATTTCTGGCCCAGGCGCTGCCAGTAGTAGGGAAAGCCGCTGCAGCCACAGTAGAGGGTGTTGCCTGCACCCACACTGCCCCACCTGCGAGGCACGGCTGACTGTTGAAGTGCTGCGGCACAGTCAATGCGGCGTCAGGCTCCCCCTGTGCCATTTGTGCCGTACCATGAGACGGCTAAAACATTCCTGACGGAAGCGAGTCACGGGCTGAGATGTATGTAAGCACCACCTTAACAGCTACCCAGATGTGTGACCTCAGCCTGTGCTGACGTACCTGGGTAGCGCAGCTACTGACAGCACCGCACCCATGATACCACAGTTTTCAACACATATCCCCCCAGATAAAACTTGAGATTGAACAATTCAGTTGTAGAGGATAAACCAGCTTCCGCCAGGTAAGCCAGGATGTATGAGACCTCTGAAATCACACCTTCGCACTGCAGTGCCGACAATCAGAGCCACCCTGTTGATGCAGGACAGCAGGGAGCGTCCGGTTCGCTTGCTTTTTACCTAATCAAATGGAAATAAAATTAAAATCACCCATAACAAAATATGGATATAGCTAATTTTTCTTCTACTAGAGTGGAGAGAAACGCTGATCATGAGTCAGGAAGTCACTGTGCAAAGTACTGAGCAGACAATAAGGTGATCCCTGCTCTGAGGAGTTTACAATATTAATGTAGTAATGTCTACAGAGTGAGCAATGGAAGAAGCAGCAGGCTTTAATTTACGGTTGATGTCAAAGTTAGAAAGCAATCAAAAAACCTGGGTATTGTAGAATGTGAAATTGCTGAAAAACAGAGTAAAAATGTTGGAACGAAACAACATGATAATGGAAGGTGTATCACAGCAAATACCTAGATTATTTTTGCAAATACTTTGTATCAACTTTTAAAGTAATTTTTTTAAAGTTATGTATAGTAAATATAGTAATAAAGTAAAACACAGTAATAAGAGCAGGCTGCCAAATAGTATTTACAACACAAATCAAAGGGGTCTGCTGGAGTACACATTAAAATTTAAACCTTTCATCTGCTGCTTGTATGACAGTATTGTGAGAAAGACAGAAATGGAATACTTTTGGCACTAATTAAAACTCCCCGTTGAGATCCAAGTCATTAGAATTTCATATAAAGTGTTGTTATAGCAAGACAGTAATCAAGATGAGTTTTGGTATAACTGAGACAAAAAGTACTGCCTATCCGCAATGAGAAACATGTATTTTTAACTCCCAGTACTTTTTGTTTTTCATGCTATCTCATTTTCTAACAGTTTGCTAAATGTTCTTAGACCACCATAGAGAAGCCATAGAATTGCTAACATAAAGTAAGTTTTTAAAAACAATTAAGTACCAGTAATTTATTAGGAAAGGTCCTTGGTCTTAGTACAGGAGATTTTTAAGGTGGTTTAATGCATGTATATACCTTATGATACCACGGTAAAAATCATGCTGGGGCACAAATGCTCCTGCCTTTTCTGAAATACTAGGATACAATGCAATAAGCGGAAAAGTAGAGGAAGAAACAAAAAAGAATCTTCATTTTTTCAAGCAGCTCTTCTTAAAAAATATTCTAAGAAGAACTAGGCTTGAGAGGACTGTAAAGATGAAAAGTGTAGTTGTTAGGTATCAACAAAAATTACAGTCAAATAAACTAAAAAAGGACAATATTCAACTGTCAAAAGATTTTCAGGTTGACAGCGTCCATGTAAGTTCATAACAGTGTCAGGGTTGAGATACTCTCTGAGTCTGAAGTGTGGATCTACAGCCATAGCAATAAATTAAATATGCCCAAGAACATTCCTGGGCATCAGGGCGAAGTTGTATGCAATGGTCTGCACCTGTGTTGGTAAATTCTGACTCTGCAAAGCCGAGGGACAGCATGGCTGTTGGGAATGGCCTCTAAAACATCCTAGCTCCGGATCTGCGTCTGGGAATTTTTGGGGAGAACGCTAGTTGGTATATGCCAAAAGGGTACTTGGGTCCTTCTGAATGTGTGCTCTAGTGCTTGAAGACACTTTCTGAACACTGTTTAATTTACTAATATAGATATAGCTGGGGAATTCATTGTCCTAAAGTCACAACTAATTTGGTAACGTACCATAAGCCAGAGAGGCTATGTCAGTTGCTTGCTTATTATTGCAGCTAGTACAAATCCATCAGGAATAACAGAAGCTTACATGGAATTTAAGAGGTAATATCCTGGGTGGTCCTGATGGAAATGCATGCAATAATGGCTTTGCAAAACACATGTGAAATCAGAATTCTAATCAAAACCATTCTTCAAAGTTTTCTGGCTCTAGTGGTGTGCTAAGGTGTCTTGGTGTGTTAAGAACCACCAAGACAATTTAAAATTTGCCAGGCTGATCTGTGCCATTTTATGTGTTCTCCTGAGAAACAACATACCATAAGAGGTTACTCTAGAAAATGACAAACACTGTTTAAGATATAATAGAAATATTCTATTGAAATACCAAGAGAAAAGAAATATACTTTCAGGCTTCTGAGTTTGAAGTCAATTCTGGTAATACTGACTATGAACCACATGAAAAAGTTGTTCACGCCAACATGACTCACCTCTGTGTTCGTTATCTCGAGGAGTAAGACAAGCTTGAAATGTCCAAATGTTGGCAAAAAATTATTTTGTTTTCACATAACACATAAATTTTGTAGATCATGAATAATGGCATTCTAAAAGCATGTACTATTCCTTTGTTTAAGGTAGGGCTTGTGGGCATAACTGAAGCACAGTAGTGTTGCTTCACCTATTGTACTGCTCAGAAAAAAAAAGAAAAAAAAAAAAAAGAGAATGCTCCTTGCTAGTTCTTCACACCCACAAATGCCTTAGTATTGGTTACAGTGATAGCCCTGGATATGTCAAGCAACAGTAGTCAAAATATTTGAAAAGTAAACTTCCACTAGTTGTTAACTCATGAGATTCTGGGTTTTAATCATAAAGACTGAGTAGGTTTTTTGTATTTCAAAGGCATGTCTGTTCCAACTTCACTAACAAACTCTGGCAGAAATAAATGTTGCAAATCCACGCATTCCTGCACCTAGAAGTGGCTACTGAGCGCTTAATTACATTACACTAAATGCTTGGCTACAAAGAGAATTAATTTCTCTCCATATCCACATTTCTGTGTTGTAATATCTAGTTCTAAGCGGTCTTATGTCTTTCTAGAATAACAGAGATCACAGGGGTGTATCACAATCCATTGCACGTTTGATCTATTTATGTGGCATTTTTAGGTGAGCTTTCTAGAGCTTAGAAAGCATTTACATCACACCTTTACAATACTTCTGATACGGATGGTTGGCTATGGCGAGATGAAAGAATGAGTATAAGCTTTAGAAAAAGTGTACCACTTTTTCTGATTAGCATTTTCCTAATGCTAATCTTCTCCTTTTGTATAGAAAGCTGGAGCTTTCTATGTCTGCCAGCCAAATCAGAGCGTTTTTAAACATGTCATAACGCTTTTCAGACTGGTTTACTCTTCTTGATGAATGTTTTTTGGATGTGTTTGCTGTTGCAGTCTTTTGAGATCCTTGTGTACAGGGAAATACCTCTAGTTCTATTCTTGTTCAATGACTGAAGTAGATCTCCATTCTACACCCGCCACGAAAAGAAGTAAGAATGTTATTCTGGTAAAGTGGGGTACCAATCCAGTTTCAATTGCCTGCATAGGTTGTGCGGCATGGCATCAGATGAATATAGCTGATGAGCAGATGTTCTGCAACTTTATATTTAATAGCAAATGCACAGCCTGATTTTACAAGTTTTCTTAACAGTGGGTTAAAGAAATAAAAACATCACCTGTAGAAAGTATCCACAAGTTCTGGAGATGATGATCATGTTAATTACAGGAGTGCTATTAATCCCTAGATACAAACCAGCACAAACACAAGCTCAGAAATGTGTGGCCCAAGCACAAATTAGGAGTGATTGTGTTATACAAACTGTTTGTAAAATGGACAATCTCTTCCAAAAGGTAGGTTCAAGAACTAGAAAGGGCAGAAGAAATGGAAGAATTTATGAAACGTGCTTGCCTTTTGCTTCCTACTTTCTGTGAAATTTGATCCAGGGGCTTTTTAAAAGACTTATTTGTGAGTACTCAGTATTTAAATTGGAAAACTAATGGCAGATGAATTGTAATTGTCCGTAGTACATGATATGAGCTCTCATTTCTGGCCTGATGGGAGTTAGTGTTGCATTGTGGAGCTCTGTGGGTCTGTCAATGATTTCTAATGGCTCAGCAGGGCTATTGTCAATAGGCTTATATTTGCTGCATACGAGCCTACACATCCACCAGAAAAAAAAGTAAGAGCACATATACTGAAGTAGTTTAAAAAACTTTAATTACCAGAATTGGTTTTCTGGTGTGCAGACTTGGAATTTATCATATCTGTTCTGTTGTATTGTCTGTAATATTCGCCATAATATTCTGTAAATTTCTCCCATGAACACTCCTATGAAACTCATTCATTAACGTACTAGGAAAATGCAAACACAGCTGAAGCAAACTGAGTTCTGTAGTCTGTTTGAGGAAACATTTGGAGTAGTTACCTAGCATTAATAACACGTACCATGGTAGCAAAAATAACCAACTGTGTAACACCAGAAATGGCAAAAAAGACAGAAAAACTTTTCATACTCTTTTTTTCAAATACCCCCCCCCCTTTTGTAGAACCAGCAACACACTCTAAACCTACTCAAAAGGGCAAGATTTGTAGCAATGAATAATACCTTTTACTAGACCAGATTGACACATTTGGGAGATACAGGCATTTGGGCACAAAGGCCTTTCTTCAGGTCTCAAATAGCAACATCGGCCTTTAAAGATGAATACAAGCTGAGAATATGCAAGCTGCATATCTCAAGTTGCATATCTGAGGTCATCTGAGAGAAAAAGTAGTTGGTATTTGTGAAAGAGGAATTGCAAAGAGAAAAGGTGATAAGTATAAGGTGATTTTAATAAAAATGCAAGAGTGGCTGCACTGGGCCATAGCAGAGCTCTAGAGCAGAGATGTGTTTAAATCAATATCCTACCTTAAGCAATGGCCCATACAAAAAGAAAGTTCCCATGATTGCACAGTTGTTCATGTTCTGTTGTTACATACCACCTTAGATGATAGCAATGTTTTACATGCAATAAACATACTCATTTAAAATTCTACTAGATTGATGATACCTCACATAAAAAACCTAATTACAATTCCATTGTGATTACAGTTCAAGTTTACAAGTTCAAGAAGGTAATTTCAAAGGCTAAAGTAAAACATAGCTCTAGCAGTTTAACTGATAAATACTACCTTCCAATGGAATTCCACAATATTAAAGTCTCATACCTTGGTCTTATTTGACCAAGGGTATTTTATCCTTAATCAAGAAATATATTATTAATACCACCATTCAGAATATAACTAAATGTTTGGATTCTGACGTACTCAGAATACTTAGGAAACAATACAGCAAAAAAAGAACATAGAATTGCCATGCACTAACATTCTCGATCCTTGTTAGAAGAGCACCAGAACCACCTAGTGGCATTTTCATTTATTACAATGACTCTAAAATGCCATCTTGTAAGCAGTATAGCAATATATGCTGCTTTATGGGAAAGTTAATATGTGGTATCACCACTGCATCACGGAAGTTAGGCCTGGGGAGACTCCTACTAGGTTTCCAACCCGTCTTCCTGTCATGCAGGGCTATTACTCTATTGTACACTGTTTTTCACCTACTTTAAATGTATCAAAGGATGATACTTACACTGCTCATTCTGAGAGACAGTTTTCTAACTTTTCATATGTCATGAACAATTTTTTCCTTTAATTAATTTAGAAGTGTCTTTTTAATGTAATCTTATTTCTTTTTTAATTTGTATACATTACTCTGACACTTTTCTGGTTTTACATTTCAAACCTACAAAATTCTGTCATGTCCCTTCTGTACTCCAACAGTATTGGTTACAGTATTAAATTCTTTTACTGATATCTTCTAAATTGGCTTTGTCAACTCTCTGGTGAGCTTTTTGTTTCTTCTCTCAGTTCCCAGAAGAACATCTTAGTATCTTTCTGGTGATGTGTGCAAAACTGTATGAAAATGATGCACAGAAATATCAAGGGCAATTTAAAATATGTTTTGATATCATGTCTTTTTGTAACTGTAAGAACATATTCAAACTTTTTTGTATTCTAAACTAATCTCAGGAATATGGGCAGGAGCTGGTGATTCTGCATGTATGGCTCCTCTGTTTTCAGTGAGTAGGAAAGCATAATCAAATTTCATTCCTTCTTTGCCATGTATGTACACATTTTCTAAGAGACCACTAGAAAAATATTTGTAAAATTTTTCTAGGTCTCAAATCTAAAGCAGATATATTAGTTGAACCTGGGAGATATACAGCGCTATACTTTAAGCAAGTGCTTGGTTTAACTGCCAAACACAGAATTAATTTTTATTATCTTGCAATGAAGTTTACAAAGTGTCATCTTATATAAAACTTATCCTTAGGAAGTGCACATAGGTTCAAATCTGTAGGCATAGCTGTAAAGAGCACAGCCCTTAGAAAATCAGGGTCTGTGCTATTTGAATGGGACTTATCTTGCCTGAATAAGAAACACAGGTCCTGGATAGAACACAGGAATTTAAAAACAGAATCTGAAAATCTGTTTTACATGGGATTATTCTAGACTTTTTCACAAAAATGGCATGTCAGAAAAATGAGATTATTTACTTTGGCTACTCTTTCAATATATAACTAAGAGTGTGGGTTTTAAAAGATACGGTAAAAGTTGTTCTATTTTGTGATACAAATGCCATAGAAGTAAATGAGGCATATAGTTGCAGGACTGAAAAAAACCCAAATGTATGATACACGATGTTCCTAAGGACTAGGCAGTATTTAGCAGTCTGGTACATCCAGTGGTTGGTAATGATAAAATGTGTCGGTATATGATGGTGTGCTACAATAACTTTCTCAGAACATACCAAGACTTTCCAGTATGTTTCCACAATTGAGAAAGAGGTTTCTAGGGGAAACAGGTTTCATCTCAGAAGTCTCGTTACTGGGACTATTTTTTTTTTTTCTGACTATAGCTTATTGTTTTTCCTGGATATCACATTTTTAGTCAATAATTTCTATTGTATTTTCTCATGTACAAAGCCCTGTTCAGATTTAGAGTGATATTCATCTTATGGAATGTAAAATATCCCCTATAGAGACCTCAGTACTCACATAAGGGTCCCTTTAATTTAGCAGAGAGAAATAGGCACCTTTAAGGCATGATTCATTTGATGTAACTTAAGCATTTGCTTTAGGACGAGATGAATCATATCAAAGAAATGACTGCATATCTTCAATGATTATAGCAAGAAACTAGACATATATCTCCTATGACTATGTCTGGGTTGCAAATATGAATTTCACTGATATAGCCAGGAACTGAAATTTTATCCCTTCATAAGTCCCTCTTTTGCTAAAGTAGAACATGACCTAGCAAGTTTGACAGAGATCAAAGAAAACACTAATGACTTCTTTCCAATTGTCTGAAACTTCAGGTGATCACCTAGCTACATGAAATATATTTTCAAGATGACAGTTTTGTATACTTTAGATTTTTAAATGTAATTTTTCAATTTTTTGTATATTTTAAATTTTTAAATTTTGAAAAATAAATTTAAAAAATAAATTTTAAAATTTTCTTTTCAGAACTGTGATACTGTTACGAAAAACAGTGTCTGCTTCTTAAGCCAATTTGTTTTAGCAGAAATAAAATAATCTGGAAAGTTTCCAGTATATCCATGATTGAGTACTGTAGCACCAATCATTGCAAGGAACTTAAAAATTAACACATGTATATGAAAAGCATAGGCTTTTCCAACAATGCAATGTCTTGCTACACTTCCACCCACTTAATGAGTGGAATATGTAAAATGACTAATTAATATAATGCACAGATGAAAGACACAGTTATGAATTTTGCCCAACATTGCCCTTTTTTTGGCATAATTTAGTAATGATGTGCTTTAAAACCCTGTTCAGAAACTTGAAGCATTTTGGGAATGGCTGGTTAGATGATGCACTCTAAAATACTGAACAATGTAACTGAGGTTCCTTCTGTTTATCCATGAGAAGAGAGAGACTGGTTGGGTCAAAACACTGTGAGAATATCATTGGTCTTGTTTTTATTGCTCGTTCTGTAATACCACCTGAAGGCTGGCAAAGGAAAAGTCTTAAAAAATAAAAGCCAGGGGAGGGAGGACATGAGCAAGTTAAACATAACACAAGAAGCAGATTAGATAAGTATATATTAAATTATATCACCCTATTAAATGATTGTGTAATGCTTCTTTTTTTCATTACTATATATACAGCTTTACATATCATCTAAACGCCTCAGGGTACCTTACTGCAATAGTCACTTCAGTCCCTACGTTTAAAACGTTCTCAAGAGCCTCATGGCAAACAATGCACTGAATAAGCATGCTGGGTTACTAAAATACCAGTAAGTTTTATGAGGAGATACAGAAGAACTCCAGACCTTTACAGACACACATGCATACACGCACAATGACACATGTACCGTCAAGCCAAGTTTTCAGCTGCTTGCAAGATTGCTTTGGTGAAGGTACAAAACCTCCAGATACGTCCCAGAATGTACATTGCACTGACCAGTGTTTGTTCTTTATGTACCATGACAACTTACTTTCATCATGTCAGCTAAACAGGATTAGGAACTCAGGTGGGAAACTCACAGTGAGAGCAAACAGAGCTCTGAAACATTTTCATGGAAACTGCCCTTGAGATAAAAAGGATGAAGCAGAAAACAAAGTGAACAATAAAAAGAATTGATTCCACATGGTATTTTTCAAAGCCAAATGTCAGCTAGCTTGTGAAATAAGTAAAGCATGCTACATTCTTATTATTATTTTACTAGTTGCATGTAAAAACTGACCATGGGTATTATCATTAATACTCATCTCTTTTACAATTCAGTAAAATGATTTGTTAAACAGAGATATCTCCTTTACCACATCATCCCACACTCACTTTGACAGATAATTGGGAAAGGTTGGGGTTTTTTTTTTAATAATTTTGCCACTTTCAAGACATCAGTAGGACGTGACAAAGATTGAATCTGAGTACAAGATTTCAGATACTCAGAATTATGTCTGTTGTGATTCTGATGACAGATTTCTGCAGTATCAGTAAACAGATTTCTGACTCTCTTATTCATTTAAACTTACCTTGACATTTTCTCATCAGAAGATTTATATTTCAGACCCTCTGAGTATATTTACTGTCTTGATAATTGCTACATGCACAGTCAAGCCAAATAAGTGAGTTTCAGGACCAAATAAAATTCTTCACTGCCTTATTAATGGGTCTGTACTGAATTATAAGCAATATCTTCTTTGATTCTCAGAAGAAAAATACAGTAGCTCATTGCATACTTACACAGAAAAAAATACTTATGAGAACAAAAACAAATGGAATGCTAAAATGCTGTTGTTTATGAAAATATAACAAATTGTCAGCAATAAACACAAAATCTCAGCCATTTTGCTTAACAGCACATCCTGCAAAACAGTGAGGGGGTTTTATCCTTGACACATTGGAATAATCTGTGTTAAATCCCTGGGGAAATGCAGAGAAGATAGCAGCCAGTTTGCTTCTTTCCTTATCTGAATTCCAGAGACCATTAGAAATCTTATGGTGAAAAGCTGACGTACATTATACCAAAATCCCCAGGAAAATATTTTGCCCAGAACCTTAGCTTAAATGAAACATTTTCAAAGAATCTTTTTAAAACTCTTTCACACATCAAGGTATTCTTGACACAAATCTTCTTACCTGAAACACTATCCAATGTTTTATTTCTTCTATAATACATAAGACGTGGTCATCTTTCACATTTTTTGTAAATCATCATTTTGATATCCTGTAATTGTTTATTAATAACAGTAGTAAAAATAATTTTGAGTATTTGAAACTCTCTATACAGCTGTGTAGTCATTTGTTTACATTTTAGATAGACCTAAAAGAAGGACTTTAACTTAATCTTTTTCTGTTTTATATGATTCTTATATACTCTGTGTATGTTACTTCATTATATATTTCTAGTCTTTCTTGCTAAGCTCATTAGCATCTAATGGCAGTTGTTTCCCACTCTTGACATCTCATCCTTGCATATAACTCCCTCATTTACTACTAACTCTCCTCAGTTCTCAGTTTCCTCTTTCCCACGCTTCAGTTCTAGCGAATTTCGAAAGCCAACCACTCCATATGCTTAGAGGCATATTAAACTTCTGTCTTTTTTTTTTTCTCTGACATTAAGTCACATCTTATGCTTCTGCTTCCCAGGGAGCCACAAATTAACAAAAAAAAATGTTCACAGATCAGAGCAGATAACCCAAGACAATGAACTTCTTTGGCGGATGTCACGTACTAGTGCTACTGTATACTTTGCTATTAAAAGAAGGTAAGAAGAATTATTTCTGCTTGCAAATTGTTGCTCAACTTCAACAAAAGAAGCAGCGTAGATCTATCATTACTTTTTAATAATGTAAATTTATGAACTAGCCCGGTGTTTTGCCATCCATCCTCCTCAGCTACGGCTTTGATGCTTATCTATTGCTTCTATAAATCTTACATAAATTTAACTCATAAGACAGGAAGCACAAACTACCTTGTGTTTGGTTACGTTCACTGAAAACACAGTAGAACCATACTGCGTGTGGGAACACAAATGTTTAAAATACTTAGCTCTGCATAATTCTTGTTCTTTTGCTTTATGTGTGCACGTGAGTGCATATGTATTTCTTTGTGGCTTACTGGAGGGGTAAGTATTTTAAAGGAAGACATTATGACTGTGTTTTCCATCTTCAAGTAGATCATGCATGTGGAAGAGGGGACGATGAGAAAATCTTTTCAATGATAGACTGCCAGACAGTCATTAGCAGCTCATCTGCAACTACCCAATATTATTATTATTGAATTCGTTGCTTTAAATGGTAGCATGGAGTCTAGACTATGAGAAAATCAGGAGGGACGGGAGCTTGGGCTGAATCCTCCAGAATGAAAAAAAAATTGCTATTTGGAAAACTGATGTATGTCCTTTCCTGACGAGTGTGTTCATGTAACCTGACTTTGGCTCAGACAGGTTCTGATCCAGCTTTCAATACCTGAACAAAAGTATAAGTAAGGTCTAACTATATTTTTTCCGGTAGCTTCTGTCATTACTGCATCTGAATCAGGTGCTTAATTCATCGATGAAAAAACACAGATAAAACACTGTAAGAGATTCTGAAAGTGACTTTCTGTTTTGAACTCCATGAAACTAGAAAGATCTCTCATTTTCTATTAACAGAGTAACAGATTTGCAACAGATACATTGTAATTCATTATTGTCCTGGTTTCGCCTGGGATAGAGTTAGTTTTCTTCTTAGTAGCTGGTACAGTGCTATGTTTTGGATTTAGTGTGAGAATAATGTTGAGAACACGCTGATGTTTTAGTTGTTGCTAAGTAGCCCTTATCTTAAGCCAAGGACTTTTCAGTTTCCCATGCTCTGCCAGCAAGCAGGTGTGCAAGAAGCTGGGAGGGAGCATGGCCAGGACAGCTGACCCCAACTAGCCAAAGGGATATTCCATACCATAGAAGATCATGCTCAGTATATAAACTGGGGGGAGTTGGCTGGGAGGGGCGGATCGCTGCTTGGGCATCGGTCAGCGAGTGGTGAGCAATTACATTGTGCATCACTTGTCTTTTCTTGGGTTTTATTTCTCTCTTGTTTTTGTTATATTCCATTTCATTACTATTATTATTATATTATTATTAGTAGTAGTAGTTAGTATTATGTTTTATTTTACTTTAGTTATTAAACTGCTCTTATCTCAACCCACGAGTTTTACTTTTTTTCTCCTGATCCTCCTCCCCATCCCACTGGGAGGGGGGAGGGGGGAGCGGCTGCGTGGTGCTTAGTTGCTGGCTGGGGTCAAACCACGACAATTATCTGAATACCATTTTGAATATCATTGCACACAGAAACATGTTTAACTGCATTTTCTCAAAATCTTTTTCGAATTATGGCAGTTAATTCAAATCCATACAACATACTACTTTTGGATGAATACTGCATTTTTAAGATCTCTACATGATATGAAGAACATTCTTTAAAATAAGCAATGAATAAGAAAAAGTACAAACTGAGGTAGGAATATAAATCAGGAGTTAAATGTACATAACCTTGCAATGACTCGATCATTATGAAAGGAATCACAAATACCTGCCGATAGCTATTTCAAGGGTGTAAACACTGGGGCTGCCAATGTGTTATTTACGCCTGTAGAAAATTGATAACTGGAGACAAAAGTATGTAATTTTGAAATAATACAGACTGAATATGAAAGGTTTCTCAGCACCACCAGCTATTAGAATTTTGAATTGCCCTTTATGGAAAGTGACTGAAACCTTATTCCTTTGAAAGTTAAAAACAATGAAGGACAAAATCCTTGAAGATGACTTTAAGGACTCAAGCCCTGTTGGCTGCAGGCTGCAATAGAACCTTCTACAGCTAAGTGAATACTTTCCCTTCCCCTCATCTTTATTGTGTTGAAAAATTCTGACCTTACTTCTATTAATAATCTCGGTATAATACTTTTGACTCGTTTTTGAAATCAAGGACTGCGTCTGTATGATACAAACGCAGTGGATTGCCGGGATATCCAAGCTAGCTCTGAACAATGTGAGAAGGGAGAATCAGGCAGAAGACCCAGGATAATGCTGCTGTCCTATTTCTGGCACACTGATCACTCTGATAGGTCTATATGGCACAGCACTGCATTTGCGCCTACACCTGAGAATGTTAACAAAATCTGCTGTACAGGGAAAATGCTTCTAAAACGTTCCCGATCTTCAACATCCTTATAGCTAAAATGACTGCCACTCAGTCCTCTTTAACAATTAAAATCAATTGTGAACAGAAGAGAAATGATGCTAGTCAAGGTCTGATACACTCTTGGGAATTTTTATTGGAAATATCAATTCCTCACAATATCCTGTAAAGCAATGAAGAAGCAGAAAAAAAAAGATTTTAAAACACTTTAAAGAGGAATGATTTCTCCTTTGCACACTGCTGAATGGGAGAGTTAGTTGAAAAACACAGAATTCTTTTAAAAGCAGCAAAATAGTACTGCAGTCCTTGAAAACATTATGTAATAAATTCTGCAGCTTTATTTCTTTGCAAACAGGGGATACTTCTTTATGATTTTTATCACTGTAAATTTCTTCATAGTAAAGGCAGGAGTTTGCTTTACAACATTAACATCACTGTGTTCTTGTTTACTTTTATCTACCACAAACTTCAAGCATTTTACATTGACCTTCAATCAACATAATCTGTTCTAAAATGCCATAAGCTAGAACTATGAGGGGTAAGTTTTGGGGGCAGCAAATGCAAACATTCGAGACAAGCAATTTATTCCAGCAAAACTAGCACAAATATTGTCTAGAAAAGAAAATTTAAATACTCATAACGAAATTATTTCAGAGGAACTACGTTTTACTACAATCTACAATTATTATTGTAATGAAGGATGCTATCCTAAGACTGCACGTTTGGGGAGCCAAATTCAAAATAGGATGTGTTTAAAATTTCTAAATTAATATCAGATTAAAGGATTTGAAGAAGGACATTATTTTAAAATAGAAATCCAATTTTCTTGCTGGCTCACCAACACTGAAAAGGTTAAGCTGGTAAAATATAACTCTTTATCCAGGGCTCTTCTAAGCTACTGAAGGCAGAACAAGTTGTTGCCTAGGACAACAAAATATTTAGTGACTATTTATTTTATCTGTTTTCGTAGAGAACTTGTGGGCTGGGAGGAGCGGTTATTTTCTAGCTTTTTTAAAGGGAGTAAGAAGTCTTGGGTTGGGCTGCTTCTGCTGTACTCCCTGGAAAGGAGATCACATTCTGAAACTTGAAATATGAACCTTCTTATAGAACACTAAGATTTTAGACAGAAAATCAGATAATAAGGCAATTTATTTGCTGCCTGAATGAAGGGAGATTTTGTTAGGATACTTCAGAGACAGTACCCTCTCTGGCACTAAGCAGAGTAGGTTGCTTTAATAAAAAAATTATCTTGCATTATAAATCAATCATTTGTGCTACCTAGTGTGTTACAGGACAAGAAAATGATCTTGCAGGTGGAACACAATAGGTGCTAAAATTGCTCAGCTTTGATTATTAGTGCTAAAAATTGCTGCCAATCACTACCTGATTATAATTTGTTTTGAAGAGAGCGTGGGGCAGAGGGAAAGAAAAAAGAGAAAAAGAGGGGGAAAAAGCTCTGGTTTTAAGAATTCAAATATAAAAGCAAAGATTTACCTCAGAAAAGAGGTAAAAGTGATTGTTAAAAAATTATACCATTTTGATATGACTAAAATCCTTACATTTAAAAATAAATGCAGGAAATGGGAAACTTATTAAAAGAAATCTGCAAATTTCAATGGCTAGATTTGCTGATCGAACATGGTTATTTTACTATCACTTTTTAATCAGAAAACAATAATTTTTTTATTATTGCCATAATATAAGGAAATATAAATATAGAATTAGGGACATGATTTCAAAGTACTTACATAATGTCTTCTATTTAAATAACCTCTAGTGCAAAATGACACCAGATGGATTACCAAAGAATCATTATATTACCAAAAAATAAATGCCATGAAAATGTTCACAGTGCAAATGCTTTCTCTTTCTTTCTTTACCATGTTGTATTGCAAACCGAATAAAGCACTGTATTTGAACTAAAAGAAGTGTTTTTCCTCCCACTTCTCCTGAGTCTGAGCACTGCCATGATCCAAGGTAGGAGTGGGAAGAGGTAAACAATGTATGGTTTGAAGAAATTGCCATGGTTTGTGTCGTCTCCTGATCTTTTGCAAGTAACAGTATAGAGGAAAGAGGATGATGTATTTAAAAAGTATTTTGCATTGCCATGAGGAACAGATGGAAGTTTGCACATCAAATCACTCAAAGGCTACGAGATCACTACCTATGCAAAATGTTACATGCAGAAACTGCACATAAGAGTTAAACATGTTATGAAGTTACAATACTGGCACATGGATTTGTTGAGGATAAAGAGCTTCCAACGAGATTTCTAGAAACAGCCATTGCAATACTACAACATAACAACAGTTTCTAAACGATCAGTAACATCCACAATCATTTAGGAACTGAGTGACTGATGGAGCCGCTACCAGTATTCAAAGCAGAAAGAATCTGACTGCAGAAGGAATAATTTTCAAATGCAAGATCCAATGGAACAAACTTACTATATGATTGCAATTGGTAAGTATTTCATTCTTGCAAAAGAAACAAAGATGTCCATTATTAAAAACCTTTTGAGACCTCTGTGGGTGCCCTGGATGAACAAAATCTACACAGCTGTTGTGTATGGGAAAAAAATTGCTATTTGTATAATATCTCATAAATTTTTTTGTACATGCAATGAACCTACTGATACCATTTCAAAGGGAAATAGAGTAATTTAGAGAGTTATTCTTTGTATTTACAACTGTAGCAGCTAACATTAATGTAATCTCATTTGCAGCATTGTTCTACTAATGTAGGAGCAACTGAGCAAATCCATATACATATCTTACCTCATGAAGAAATAATGCATCATGATGAAAGCTATTCAGTTCCAGACCCATCTTCAGAGAATTTGATTTGAAATATATAAGCAACTATCCTGTTGTCAAAAAAATGCTTAATAGGATAGTTGTGCAAACAGATGAGCCAAAGAGTTTGAATGGATATTGAAAGTTTCCTTCATATTTCCTCGAACCATTCAAGGTTGTGCATTAACCATTTCAAAATTGTAGTTGTTTAACATAAAAACCACCACAAATGTAGTAGAAAATATTTTCTTAAATGTCTTAATGCATCTTATACGTAGACTACTATGTATAGTAGTCTCACTCTACTAATGAGTGAGAAGACCCAATGTTCAGTCTGCCTGGCAGAGAATTTTAAAGATTCCCATAAAACTTTCAAAGGCTAGAAATACCTGTTCCTCAGTACAACAGGCACATTTGTTTTTGCAGGATGTCAGAGACATTCTCAAGCATTTTATGCTACCTAGAAACTTTGAAATACAAGACTTCTGGTTTTGCACCAGTACATCAACATGGTTGTCTCTACAGAAGTGACATTTGCATTTGAAGTGTGATAGTCCATCATTTAGCTTGCTGGAGATTTCTTTACTTTCAATTATATACATTTATATATAAATACATACATATACACATATGTGTGTGTGCATAGCTGTTTTAAAAGTATTGGTTCACATAAATTAACTTCAAGTACTTTATTAATCAAGTACACCAGTAATATGCTCCTGAATGTTTGGAAAGAGTGAACAAAGAAAACATCATACAGAGAATTCTCTAAACTCAACAACTATAGAAGTTATTTTTAATAACAAAATACCTAATAACTTGAGATCCCACAGCCTATTGCTAATGCAGACTCACGGTCTTGAAAGCTCTTCTGATTGATAATCAAAATTGTTGGAGCCATTTACAAAGCAACTACACAAAGAGCTATGGGCGTCTTTATCAGTCAGCAGTGTCTCTGGGAGATCAGAAAGGACTGTGGCTCCAAGCACTCTTAATTCTTTTCAGTGATCTGAAATGTAGCACAGGGCTCTGAGGTAGAGAGGAAAAGGAACAGGAATTGTAGATCTGCAGTCGCAATGTCTGAGAACATGTTATTGAGATGTAATGATTCATTCCTTTTCAAAAACTGCCTCTGCAGAGTGGCACGCTTGGGAAATTAAGTAATAACAAGAGAAGAAGAGTTGCGGAGTAATTTGTCAAACAGAATCTGAAGGACAGCCCTCCTAAGAAAAAGGCATCTTTTCATGCTATAGAGCATGGAAAATTAAGCTGTCAAGTGAGCACTGTACAAAATCCATCCATTTGGTGTGTATTACCCAACCAAGCTGTGGAGTTGCTATCTGCTTTGCTGCAGTAGACGGGGAGCCTGCTAAGTGAGACACTAACCTGGTCAAGGAATCTGAATGCAGTATGTGGTCCATTTTTAAGTTCTTTAAGCAGAGACTATAAGTTGTAGTGACATTGTAGGTGCATTAGTTGGCTAAGGCCTCATGAGAGCTTTGAGAACTAAGTTCAATACAGTGGTTTCTATTACTTAGAGCTATAGGCTCAAGCTAAATATGTATAAAGTAATTCTGACTTTGAAATTAGACATGTATAGCTGGCACTGCATATTGGAGCTGTACAGAGAAGGACTAGAAAGATACAGAACAAGGATTTCTGGAAGTATGAAATGGCTAAATGGACTAAGACTCTTCAGTTTGCAAATGAGATGGCTGAAAGGAGAAATGATAGAAGTGTGTAAAATGAATCACAGCACTGAAAAGATAAGTAGAGAAGGAATTCAAGAATGAACTTGCTGAACTGCTAGCAATGATGGGTACCTTTTCCCTTAAAACCTTCTTGTTATCTGAGGGCTGGAGAAGACAAAATTGATGCCTATTTTTGAAAAGAGTTTCATGGAAGATTCATGGAAATACTGGCTTCTAAGCCTGTCCCAGGCAAATTAGTAGGAAGTTAGTAATGCATACTAGTAGTGGACACATGGATAAATACAACCAGGAAGACTTAAAGTGACTGCACGTAAAGGCACCTCATATCTCAAAAGCCTACTGGTGTTCTTTGAAACAGTCAAAAAATATGTAGAGATGGTTGATGATCTGCTTGATCTGCTTGTTTGTCTGGATTTCTAAAGTCTTTTGATGAGGCCACTCTTAAAAGGCTTTTAAGAAAAAAAAACAACCAGTCATGGCATTAAGCCATAAGAAGAGGTTATTTATTTCATGGATAAATAGCTGGTTAAACCAGGAAATTGTAGGAGAAAATGCAGTTTTCAGAGTGGAAGAAGGTTCCTAGTGAATTCCTGAAGAGATGTGTGAATGGACCTCTGCTGTTCAATATATTTATAAATTCCATAGGAAAGAAGACTAGCAGTAAGATCACAAAACTTGATAATAACTCATTCGAGGTAAAAAACGACAAGGACCAGTTGGGAAGAACTGGCCCTATTCCAGAAGTCCCTGAGCTGAAAATTATTAATGATTGGAAGAATGCTATGCAGATTATTCATAATATGCCTGGCTATCCATGTAGCCTTCCCTGGTCATCTGTTTATGGCCATTTTTATAGACAGCACAGTGGGTTAGGTAGAGCCTCTGATCTGTTTCAGTATGGCCATTTTCATGCTCTTTCATTCCTACAGTACAAAACCTAGTGGGCTGCAGTGAAATGATCATGAAGCAGCTTTAAATAAAACTAAAGAATCACTTTTTCACACAGTACATAATTAAATCAAATTGTGGAACTTGTTGGTGATGTTGTGGAGGGTCCAAAGTATTTCGTTATAAACTAATGGAAGGCAGTCCATTGGTAGCTATTTTCTTTCTCTAGTATCTTTGATCTGATCCTGAACAGCAATCATTATACTCTAATGTAAACCAGGAATGCAATTTGTGAGACACTATCAAGAACAATTCCCCAAAATCTCAAAATCTGGACAGTAATTGAGTTTAAGAAACCATTTGGTAAACATTAATTTTACAGAACACAAAGACTGAATCATCCATGTGAAAGATGGATGTACAAAAATAGAAGCTCACAGTGCAGGATGAACTAATTGAGAAGAAATGTAAACCAGGCCACTTACATGTAACCCTCCTCCCAGGAGTTCAGCTATCTGTGATTCAAGGCCTACTTTCAGTACAGCGCAGCTGTGCAACTGTTCTCAGTTTTCTTCTGAGAAAATTGCTGGGGTGTGAGAAGGAGCTGTGAGAGAGTGCACAGGCTGGAAGCATGCGAGATAAGAAAGGTAAAGTTGCAGGCATAAGTAAGATTGTTGAGACAGGGGAAACTGGCACCTCCAGGATTCAAGGATAACAACACTCACATGAAAAGGTATAAAATCCCAAGGAAAAAAAGGGAAAGTAGAAGACAGCAACTCAGCAACATCATAGATCAGCCTGTTCCAGGGAACAACAGAGGCCATCCCTCCCCTACCTGAGTGATGACTACTTGCCCCATTAGACTTAGTGACTCATTTGGTGGGGGTTGATTTAATGCCAAGTTCATTAGTCCTACAATGTATTGTGTGTGTTAGACAATAAATAACTTGCTTTGTGCTTTTAAGCTGTTTATATCTTGCCTGAAGAATCTCTTTGGTAAAAGCTCCCTGAAGAGAGTGACTCCCCGAGGGGGAGGGTTACATAAGTAATCCAGAATAACAGACAAGAATAATATGATTAGTCATGTAGAAGAGCATTTATACTTTAAAGCACAGGTGCACACTTTAGGTGAGTTAGGGGATTTCAGAACATAGTGGACTTTTTGTCAGCAGATTATATATATTTCAGAAAAGTTCCATGTAGCTACAGCGTTGAATAAATGATATCTGAATCTGGGTACAGAATCTGACCTCTCTAATGAGCCAAGAAACCTAGGAGACAAAACCAGAAGTGTTGGGAAAGCCAACGTTGGGAGAAGGCATTCTGAATACTTACAATCCCAGGATAAGGAAATTAGAACAATGCTTCCCAGGAAGCACATACCTGAGAAAATAATGAAGCAAATGGATCTGGGAAAATTCTTGATCTAAATGACAAATGACTTAGTGAAACAGAATCTAAATTTCAAAGTCTGGCTTGTTGAAAAAGGACTGAGAATGCTGGTGGGAGCTCACAAGAAACACAAATGAATAACTTCAAAAATGACTCTTCTGATTCAAATGCTTTAAGTAATTGCTGCTTGATTGTGCTTGAAGAAACACACACACTATATATGTATACATAAAAGTCTGAAAGAAACTAGCATGTAAGTTAGAGCAGACATTACCTTGCTGGAATAATTTGCAATAAATTGCAGGAAGCTGCATATTAAATTTGTTTCTTAATGCCAGTGAGGTAGCTGGAGGACCAGAGAAGCTGAAGGAAGATGGCCTTTACCACTGGTGTCTCAGACCATCTCCCTCTCTCATATGCTTGGCATTCTCCTCGCAGTTTTTTTAAAGTGTGCTTGCCTAGATGGTAACTTCCAAGGATGGTAAAACAGTGTTGGAAATAGAGCAAGAACTGTTCTTTTTGGGAAGATAAAAAGATTCAAAGCTCTGATCATTCCAGCATCCTATGGGAGTAAGGGGTAACTCACAAAGGTTAACTTTAATCATAGAATCATAGAATCATTTAGGTTAGAAAAGACCCTTAAGATCATCGAGTCCAACCCTGAACCTAACACTGCCAAGTCCACCCCTAAACCGTGTCCCTAAGCGCCACATCTACACGTCTTCTAAATACCTCCAGGGATGGTGACTCAACCACTTCCCTGGGCAGCCTCTTCCAGTGCTTGATAACCCTTTCAGTGAAGACTTTTTTCCTAATTAATAGCCAATCTAAACCTCCCCTGGCGCAACTTGAGGCCCTTTCCTCTTGTCCTCTCCCTCGCTGCTTGGGAAAAGAGACCGACACCCACCTCGCTACAACCTCCTTTCAGGTGGTTGTAGAGAGCGATAAGGTCTCCCCTCAGCCTCCTTTTCTCCAGGCTGAACAACCCCAGTTCCCTCAGCTGCTCCTCACAGGACTCGTTCTCTAGACCCTTCACCAGCCTCATTGCTCTTCTTTGGATGCACTCCAGCACCTCAATGTCTTTCTTGTAGCGAGGGGCCCAAAACTGAGCACAGTAGTTGAGGTGTGGCCTCACCAGTGCCGAGTACAAAGGGACAATCACTTCCCTAGTCTGCTGGCCACGCTATTTCTGATACAAGCCAGGATGCTATCGGCTGCCTTGGCCACCTCGGCACACTGCTGGTCATATTCAGCTGGCTGTCGACCAACACCCCCAGGTCCTTTTCCACCAGGCAGCTTTCCAGCCACTTTTCCCCAAGCCTGTAGTGTTGCATGGGGTTGTTGTGACCCAAATGGAGGACCCAGCACTTGGCCTTGTTGAATCTCATACAATTGGCCTCGGCCCATCAATCCAGCCTGTCCAGATCCTTCTGAAGAGCCTTTCTACCCTCAAGCAGATCAACACTCATACTAAAGCTAATCTTAGCATCTCTGTATGTCAGTAGGGAGCGACAAACTCCCCTAGGAAGCAATCCAGATAATTAACCATAATTTAACCACCCTGAATCATCCTCTGGATGATCCTTTCTTTTGCTGTCCTTTATAGTTTATAAAGGGAATTTAGGGAGGCTAGCTTCATTCAGCTGCAGGGAGACTTTCAGAATATGCTTTCTTCTTTCTGTCTTTCAAAAAATGAACTGTTTGCTTTAATAACTTAATTGAATAGATTTATGCCCTGAAGCAGAAGAAAAGTATCTTGGTCAGCATCACACATGGAAGTTCAGAGGCATGTGGTAAATAAAACTCACAATAGTATATTGAGATGCATTATGATAAAGGATGACTTTACTACTAGTTTAGATCTAGGAAAAAAAATCTAAAACTTCATGAACTTCATCCACAGGCATGTGAGTTGATGATCACAAAAAATGTAGAAAGAAGATAATAAAGAATTTTCATTTTTTAAGATGTACAGAAGGGCTTGTGAAAAATTAAATGTCCCCTTCTCTCCTCTGTCCTTTCAGCTATGCTAGTTTACCTAATAGAAGATATTATCTCTACCTTCAAATTTGTTTCTACCCCTCCAGAAGCCATGGATGATTTCCCAATGGCTTAATGGAAAGAAGCACCAAATATGAACTAAGGGATTTCTTACACCAAAGCAGGAATAGCTTTTAGGTCAAATTCAGTGGCTGCAACTGTTTAAACTGATGGCTAAAATGAAAAAGTTATCATATCTGTAGCCCTTGATACATTTTTATTGCGTATTTGGCGTAAGTGCAAATGAAACTTCTTGCTCCATCTGCAACTTGAGCACCAAGAGCCACCAAACCAAGGGTACTCTGAATTCTTTTCAGGATGTTGAGTCTGTTTTTTCTCTTATTTTTCAAGTGCCTGGATTCTGACCTACTCAAGTCAGGAGTCCTATTCCAGAGTTAGTGGCTTTGACCTTTATGCATTCCTTTATGAAAAACTTTCTGTAATAAGCTCTTGTTTGCCATTGCCTGAATGGGAAGTGAGACCTTTGAAATCAATTTCAGACAGCAGGCCTGCTGGTCAGAGATAAGTATCTTGTGCTGCCAGACTGCACAATGCTTCAAACCAATTTCTTGTCCATTTCTGAAAGAGTCCCCTCAATTGAAACAGAAAAATAACAGTAAAAACTTTTCGAAGCTACAGATTTTCTCAGTGAACATTATATCATTACAGTTAGCTACTACTGATTGGTGGGAATCAAATATATACTGATGGGACTAAAATAGAAATTCTGAGAATGTAGAACTTTTATTTACTATGCTCTTGAACAACATAATCCAATATTATATCAGGTGGGAGAAATATTTATCTCTATAGGTATCTATATCTAGACAAATACTTGAACAACTGTTTAACAGCTTCTTCTTGCAACTCATGGTAAAAGGGAGTGTTTTCCCAAGAAGTACAGGCCTTCAAAAAGAACATGATGTTAAGTTTTAAAATTAGAGGGATATATACGGGTCTGGCTTACACTAATTTTACAGAAGTGTATTCCTGTTAACTTCAGTGCAGGTACTTCCCTTTTCATCAGTTTAAGCAAGTTTGGAATCAAACCACGAGCCTTTAATGAGGTTTTAATGATCCACTTGGGGGAGCTAAAGGGTAATTTGTTTCCAAATTGATTATGGGAAAATGTTTGGGATGCAAAATTAAGTTACAGAAGACAATGTGAGCAGTCTTCCACTTTTTTCAACTCAGTACTCAGGTTGTTAATCTACATTAGCTTCTGGAGCAAAGGGTCCCCAGCTCTTATTAAAATTCCAGCCACTTATAGAAAAAAGAATCACAGTTATAAATAGCTTAGCAGCAGACACCCATAATAGCATCAATCATATCCTGACTTCAATTATACACCTACAACATACATTGGATGCAACAGACATAACATGTAAGGCAGAGTTTTGTCCTTACTCTTACTCTACATTTTTGTGTTAGTTAACAATAACTATAATGTGACAGCAAGAAAAGAAATTCTAACATGCAATGGTTTTGTCTTTCAGTTAATATGAAACGCCTCCTTTTTTTTTTTTTCTTTTCTTTTCTTTTTTTGCTTTTCTTTAGATGCTGGTCTTGGGCTATACCTGCTTGTGCCTCATGCACCAGTTACTGTGTTGAAACATGGCTTCACATCATCATTATGTTCTCCATTTCTCCAGCCTGGGACACACTGGGAACTGTTTCCCAGCATAAAGCTATATCAGCTGCTTTATCTTATGCTTGATTGCCTATGGTTACTGGTAGCCTTTTGACTGTTCTGGGAGTTAGGCACTAATTAGAGGCAGAGATGCAGTATCTCCTATATTGGAAGGAAGAGCACAGCCTTTTGTCTGTGCAGAGCCAATAAAATATGATACTGGGCTTTTCTCCATGTAGGGATTGCCCTAAAGTTAGATAAGCTGACAATACAGTTGATTTCAAAAGCCACAGCAGATCCAAAGCTATAATAATCTATCTTTTATAAAAGGAAACAACTCAGTTTCAGACACATAACTTACATGAAAATTCCATTGGCAAAGCTGTACTCTCAAATGTCTTCACTGTAACAGTACAGACTTCATCTCATTCCAAATTACTCTGCAGTGCAGTCCACATTAAAGTTTATGGTTGCCCATATGTGGGCATCTAATTTAACTGTCTCATGCGAATAAAGTTTCAAGCAAAAATGATAATTAAATAAAATATTTTGTTCCTTTAGCATAACTTATTAACTATATTTAAGGTTTCCTTATTTTATGTTTAATTTAGCCAGAGCATGTGGAAAAAGTAAACTGTAAGTATCTTTACAAGAAGTACTGTTGCTAGGCACCTTAAAAGCAAACACTTACGCTTTGTAGCTATAAATTACCCAAATATATTTTTAAATGTCATTCAGCATCCTGAAGGCAGACACAATCATGCTGATTGAATACCATGCTAAAGACAATGGCAAAGCAAATGGAAGCAAAGGGTACAGTCAACCCAGGTATAGGCATGAAAGCTGTAATCATTAACAGTACTTGATGACAGTATTTGTAGTGCAATTTGCTTTTGTGCTTTCTCTTTGATATGTAAGGACAAGTACTATAATGTATTTAGGAGGAACTACTGCTATAAATTGATCAACTTACATTAATTAATTCAATCTCCCAGATTTTTTTCACAAGGTCCATCGATGTATAGCCATTAATTAGAAAGGATTTGGTATAGTCACCCAGTTCAATGGAATCCAGCCATTCAGCTACAGAGGTGGGGTTGTAGCCATCGTGACCGATCTGCTTCATCTGAAAAACAAGAATGAGTAAGAATTAGTGATGATATTCATTAAACATCTTTCAGAACAGCACTTATGTGTATTATTTTCTTCAGGTCAGAGTTATCTTATACTCTAATCAACGTTCTTTTAATGATTAGTACAACATGAAACAATTTTATGAGCAAAAGCACTAATAAAACTTAGTTTTCAATGGATCTTTTTCTTATGGCTGCTTGCCTTTTAAAATAGAGTATACTAAGACTGTAGCTGGAGTTCAATTCTTACTAGACATCAGAGAACCCATAAGTGAGGGAAGGCAAAAGGGTGAAAGAGACATTATTAATATCCTGACTGCACAAAAATGTCAGATTTGCACCTAAGATTTCATAGAAGGGGAAGAAATTAGACTGAGGAATGGATCTTTTGGTATCACACTGCAAATGAAACATATTACCTTGGTTATATTATTCCTAATTTATCTCTCCTACTAGGTTATCTGATATTTTATAATGGTTGAAGCTGCACTATATTTTTCCACCCCCAGGGGAGGTTTAAAAAAGTCTCTTTTCTCTACCTGGTCACATTTTTCATGGAACTCCTGGGAATTTAACATATTTTAGATTGCTCTCTGTCTGTAAAGTTGCTTGAGATTGGATAATCGAACCAAATATTATTGGAATGGAATTGACAAATGACGTACACAGAAGTGCACCACTTGCATTTATATAGCAACACAGGCACAGAAAGCATAATCACATAAACCTTGTTTTCATAACAAACTAAGAAATACCACTGACATCTTATTTTTCTGAATTTTGTTAAGCTACTAAGAAGTAAAGAGGTGCAATTTCTCTTCCACAATTGCCTCTCAATGACACAAGTGAAGATTTTCAAGCTAGCCATTAAAGGTAAAAATGTATGAAGCCTCTACCTGTGCAGCTTGTTACGCCATACTGTTTTTATGAATTTTAAAGTAATTTGCAATAGTGGCAGAAGTAGAATGAAGTAGAAAACGTTATGCAATAGCCTCAATTTTCAACAGTATTATGCGCATATCATCTTTCTATAGAAGTATAACTATTGCTAACTTGGTAATACACTCAACTGGTAAACTGTTAAGAAGCTTTAGAGGTTTTGAAACATTGTGTTTTGCATAGGATCTCCCGAATGTGCAAGGGTGACACTGCGCATGCTGAAAGCCAGTTTCCCATTTCTGCCTGCTTATGTACATTCCTACTTTCTGAGAAACAAGGGAAGTGTGACAGAAACATAATGCTTTGAGCTTAAGTTTGAAGTGAGTGACAAAGTAATTTAAAAAGGAGAGAATTCTGATCTTAATATCTTGCCTGAACCAATTTATTTCTCACAGTTTATTTGAAACACAATTTGAATTCAAAGCAGAGAAAAAAATTGAAGTCTGCATTTGAAAGCCGCAGTAGTGTTCGTTGATCTGTCTGTTCAAATGCAGAAACCCAGCATGTCATGATCTTGATCTTGGTTTCCTGCAGTATCAGAGAGGAGTGATGCAGGCACACTGCATCATGGATATGACAGTTTACTCTTTGGTCTTTTGCTGCAGATGTTGGATATAAAATATTCATGGAAATATTTAAATGATGTAGTGAAATCATTATTTTAAATCATAAAAAAAAGACGAGAAATCACATAATTAACAATGGGAATCATAGCCTTTCAGGTCACTTCTGTAACAAAGGAGTCATATTAGAAAGTGAGAGTTCAGTTTTGTTGTTGAACTTGACATTTTGGAATTTAGTTTCATCCTAATTTAGAATGAAATTCTTAGATGTCAAAAGCATGGCAAATTCTTCTTCCATTGCCATTCAGACTTACTTCGAATCTTAGATTGACAGTAGTCTGTCCAGCAGACTGCAAAAACATTGGAGGACCCTGAGAGCTCTGACTCCTGCGAAGCTTATTTCAAGAGCTGATTCAAAACGAGGTACGCTTAAACAACTGACACTTGAAAAGAAAGGACCCGATAAACTGAAGAAGAAAAATCTAATACAGAGAAGACATGAAGAAGATGTACAGGGCCCACAGGGAACACGACTTTTGAAAGATATAAGATATTTTTGTTTCCTTTCTCTAACAAAGAAAAGCGAAGCACCTTCGAAACCATTGTCAACGTATCCAGATGGGGCACGTTATGCTAATTATTTCTTTTGTTTATTACTATTTGATCTTTATGTTTAATAAATCCTGATCTTAACATGATGATTTTTTTTTGACCTGCTGATTGAGGAAAACTCATGCAGTCTGGTCCGTAATTCTGGTAACTCATCAGCCTCTATGAAAAGCAAACATAGCATGGGAAGTTTCTGAATTCTCAATTCCCACTGGAGATCTCCATCAAAAGGGTTGTTAAAATAGATATCACTCTACTACGGTGTGTTGCAAAGGGCTGCAGGCAAGCAAACACAGGTGAAAAATCCGATAAGCAAGAGGCCGAGAACAACTGAAATGTATGTGACAATTTCACTCTTTGGATTAGGTGCCAATAGACAAAATTGTCATTGGGTCACTCAGTAGCCTACATGAAAATACACTGGCCTGTTGTTGGGCAGCAGCAGGCTCTGCAAGCATTTTTTCTCTCCCTGTCGCAGAGATTTGGCTGCCTGTGTTTAAGGCCACGCCGGGGATAGTGCAGCTGCGTAGCCTTGGATCAGACCCATGTGAGAAAGAGCAGTGAGAAGCCTGGTCGGGGCCACCCCACTTTCTGCAGGAGCTGCATGTGAGCTCAGGTCCATGTCCCTGACACTCGCCTGAGCTATGCCATAGGTACGTCTGTGCCTGGCCATGCACCTTGCTGATCCTCACCCCCCGACTCGCCCTCCTGAATCAATCTTGTCCCATCCTTGTCCCTGTGGATTTGCCCTGGGACATGGCTGTTCATGGTCACTGCCACCATCCCTGCCCCACTCACCTTGTGCCGGTGCTCCCTGCCTGCCCCACTATACCCCCTCAGCTCCCAGCCCACCTGCCCTGGCAGGACAGACCCCTCCTGCCGCTCCTATCACAGAAAATTGAACTCAGAACTAGAGTATTTGCCAGCAGTTTCAGCACAAAAGCAGTATTTTGTTTTGTCATCAACCAAGAACCATTCCCTTATCGAAAACAGATTTTCTAAAATGTGTCTAATATATGAAAATTAATAAACTTCCAGTATCCGTCCTCTTGTATGGAAAGTTTTGTTCTGTCTGTTAATAACACCAACTAGCTTATTAACTGTCGTTCATAGCTGGCTGAATGTTTTCCTTTCAAATATTTATTGACAGACAGATTGGTTATCTAGATGTGACAGTATCATTAATAGTATCTGCTTTTCATATAAAATGTTACGGAGTTTTTAAATAAAAAAAACCACTTCGAAATACCTGTCTGGAAGTGCTGCCCCTTTACTTTATTAGAGCTTCAGTTTAGTTGCATCTTATCCCAGTCCTCATTAATAGGTCATGGCTCTTGAGCTGTTTGTATTTTTTTTTTTATGTACTGCACCATGATCTTGGACTCCTCTCACAGATCATTTACACCCTGCAGGCGTCCTTGCTGATGCTATCTGCTGATTGATTTTTTTTTGAAAGAAAAAACCCCTCCTATCTACTGACTGTATTTCCATGTATAATATTTCAAACATTTTGCACCAGCTACAACACTTGACCAGTGGTGTCAAACATCTAAGCAGCTATGTGCATACTGTTTGACTCAGAGCAGTATAAAATCTCTAAGCTTCAAGTCATGACAGCCTTTCAAATATTAACTGCTCATAAATAGGAGCAGTATTGTGCTTCCGCAGACACTGGTACTAGTTCATTTGGTTGTTATCTTTAAAGAACAATATCAATGTTAGCTGTTTCATTGCAGATGATTTTAGCATGCCGACTATGGAAAAGGTTAGGAATGAAGCCCATAGGATATAGAGAAAAAGAAATATTTAAGAAAATATGATCTAAACGAAGCATGGAAGAAGACACGAACCATAGGATGTTTCTCTCCTAGGTCCTATTGATCTATCACTAGTATCGCTTCCTTTGAAATGAATAGAAAGCAGAAGCCAGAAAGAGCTGTTTCTCATAATAAAATAATAATGTCAAGTAGCATCCTAATGGGTTGAGAAATCCTTTACAAGAGACTGTCTGTACATCAGTCTTATTACAGGTGCATCACTGCTACATCTGTATAGCATTTTACATTAAGATAGAAGGTACTTGAGTTTTTGTCTCCAAAAGGTAGCCAAATAAACACAAACGGAGCTTCAAAGGAATCACATATGCACCAGAAGCATCAAGGTGAATTCAGTAACATGGACTATTACCAGTTTTCTCTGATCTTCTCAGACAGATAGGGAACTAATGCTATTTTCTCCACAGGTAGTATCACTATCTGGTGGATCTCAACACTGTGTGTATTAAAATCAAGCTTTTTATCTGCTGTATAAGGAGAAAGAGATGACTTGACTTTCACAGCTTTTTAATGATGGCTATGATTACAGTGAATTTACGCTTGTGTTGGTTTGCAAGAAATATCTTTTTAGCAAGCACATAATGCTTTCTTTTAAACCGCTGGCCTATCTGAGAGATTTAAGCAGCACTTTTAGGAACTTGTATGAAACTATCAACTACCAATCTGAGTAATTCTGGATGATTGTAACGGGGGGGGGGTATCAGTTCTTTTTTTCCTGTCTTTGTGAGTTGTCTGTTATATATTATGTACTTTACAAACGTGATCAGTTGGACTCATGTTGTTAGAAGAGGAAATCATTCCTCCTCTGGTGTGGTGAAAGACAAGGCTCAGGAGAGTGACACTTCTGAAGACCACAGGATTTGGCTGGCACAGGGGCAGCACATGGAGCTGGTGCCTGCAGTGCCTGTGCAGAAATTGAGCCTGCGGTCAGGGGCAGAGAGGCAGCTCTCGTGGGGGATGGGCACAACTCCCTAAGGACCTGAGAAGACTTTGCATTTGCTGCTGATGAGAAAGGCATTGAGTGAAAACAGGGACCTGCCTGCAAAGACACAGTGGGTGAGGAAGACCTGTATATAAACCTTTTGGTTTTCTATTCTGTCTACCTTGTCACATATTTAAAAAGTTAACTGTTCAAGCTTGTGTTCTATTAATGTTTGACTTTTCTTTCTGCTAATCAAAAGCCTTCTGTCTTCTTGTGGAGCTTACTATAAAAAGATAGTACAGGGATGTTCACTTCACAGTGCTGCCTGATTCAGGATCCTGCCACGATGGCAAATCCAGAATACCACAAACTGAGTTCAGTTTCCTACCTAAGACTGCCAGCATTGCAACAGGCACCCTTTCTATGTTTTTTGCAGTTGGAATCTGTCTTCTGAATTTAAAGGAAAATAGATGCATGCACACATTTTTTTTCTGGAAAAATTTAAACAGATCCACATCCAGAAGACTGAAAAGACCTCCTACTTCTTCTTCAGACACAATGTCTGGGACAAGGGAAGAACAGGTCTCATTCGGTGGTACTGAGGATAATGTATGCAATAGTTCAGGACATTTCCATTGCATATAATGTAATCTTAAGAAGACCTAAATCTGGAATTTGTGGACTAAGTGGAAGCTATGGCCTTTGATCTCATGAATTTCTATAATTTCTAAAAGCAGCCCTGTGGATAGTTGTTGGTACTTCAGTGCATAGAGCTAGAGCTTTACAGGTGTCCTCTCAAAAACTGGATATTAGCACAAACTGACATCTCCAAAGTCAAACTTTCATCCTTTGCTGGATCGTGAGTAGCTCTGCCTGTTTTACTTTAGATAACATGCTATCAACTGCACCTTTAGTTTTTTATCCCACTTGAGGGTTGAACTAGGGATGATCTTTTTGGCCCAATGGTACTATGGTTTGGTGCCACAGACTTAAAAGTAATCTGATGATTGTCTCTACTCTGCATTGGTTTGCTTTGCAGAATAGTCTGGGTACGCTCTATCCAGCTTTCTGTTTGGAGGAAAGTAAACCAGAAGATCAGCACCAGTCATGCACCAAATGCATTTCAACCCCTAATAGGGACACAAAGATCTGAATCAAGTGGTTGACAACCTTACCACCAAGTCCTTCAATGGGAGAGAACACACACATGCACATGGACCAAATGGTGGAGGTATACCTTTGTATTTGCTGTCAACTGCCCTTAACTCTTCATGACTCGTATCCTTTCCTTCCTTGATACTTTTTCTGGTTTAATTGCCTCACTTTCTGTTGTCTTGCTCAGAACTCTGTTTGCTGAGTTTCTTCTTGCTTCTGTAACGATGTTACTATCATTCACCTTTTACTAATGCTATTTTTGTGATGTTCAAAAAACCCATCAATCTCTTCAGCTTCACAGAAGATCCCATAGGGTGCTAACTAGAGCCCCAAGGAAATGATGCTGTTCATCAGCCTGTGCTGTAAGAAAGTTGAAAGCTTCCTGATAGCAGGATAACCTGGTGTCAGTATCAGGAGGCTGCTGACCTCATGACTTCTGTGAGGAGTCCAGAGGTGTCTAACCATGCTTCTGTGCAGTGACCAGTGGGCCAGCTGCAGAAGCAACCAGAGACAGATCAAGAAGGATGCAGGGCCAGTCCTGAGGAAAAGACTCTGTTTCCATGGATAGGCACTCTTATGTATCTCATTCTTGCAGACCCTTTCTAGGTGTTCAAGTTGCAACAGACTGTGGTGACTGCTGGAATCTCTTCTGTTCTTCCCACAACTGCATGTGCTGCTCCTGCCTGTTTTGTTAGGCCACACTGGCCAGTTTCTGTCATTGCTAGTCCACGGTGGGCTGTGCCAGCCCTCAGGAAAATGTTTGTGTCATTAGTCACTACGATTTTTAGCTTTTGTTTAGTGCTGGATGTCTTCCTAGCAAGTGTGTTCTCTGGGGCTGGGCAGCAGTGATTGTGAGCCATGGGCTTTCATGGCACCTCCAGAGGCCACCCTGGTGCCTCTCTGGAGACCTTTGAACCTCTGCATGTGAGACAGCTATAGAGAACTTGGCCATGGCATGCTGTGCAGGCAGAGATAATTTCTAAGACTGAAGAGGTCCAGCTGGGGCCCTTCTGGGCTACAATGCCTTGAATACAATGTACTAACAGCCCATCATAAGACTGGAAGGGGAGAGTCATTCTCTGAACGGAGTGTTTCAACCAAAGGCATAGGCTCAGGGGAGATGAATCATTTCTCTTGATAGATGAAAAGTGGGAGAGGATGGGACAAAAGCTCTTATCTCACTGGAGGAGGGGGACATAGAGAGGGGTTTCTTGGTGAGAGGGAACATAGAAAAGTACCCTCTGACCTAGCCAGCCCTGACTCTGTAGTTGTCTTCAAGTCTTACTCCTCCTCCCTCCCCAAGTCATGGCAGTCACTTACATAGGCCTTGTTAGCCTTTCATTCCTCCTACCTCACCAACCATCTTCTAGCAGCTCCAACTGGATTTTTCTTATAGTGAAACGGCCTGCATAGTTTCCAGGTGGCACTGGAGACAGAAGTTAACAGCCACACACCAGCAGGCAGAAGAAACATATCTATCAACCCAGTGCCATTGAGGAGTGAATGGGTGAAGCAAGTAAGCCTCAGAGGCCACAAAGACATCTCCACTCCTTTTGTGTGGAGGTGGGAGTGGGGATAGAAATTCAATGACACAAGGAAACAGAGATCCATTTCCTTGTAATTTTCCCATTACATTTGAATCACTACAAAAGACATTCAGTGTTAATCACATTTTCCTTGTCTTACTCCAGTCACTCCTGGCTGGTCTTCCCTTCATCTGGGAACGTGCAGCAGCCTGGAGACAAGCACCATCCTCGATGCTCTGAGAAGATTCAAAGAGAACAGAGGGCTCTGCTTATGGGTGTTGAAGAAATTGGTCTTTGCTATTTCAGTCTGTTAAAAAGTTAAAAAGACTTAACTGTGTCCTTGCAGGGGCTGTGCAGAACACAGCCCAGACCTATAGTTTGGGAAACATTGGAAATGTTTGTGTCCAGTCTGTTATGCAGCCTGCTATCTTGCAGGCAGACGGCGAAAGCCACAGTCTCCTTTCACACAGCATGTGATAGAGTTACAGTTAAACTGGGTACTTGCTCCATTTCTGGGTATGTATGGTCTCATGCCCTGGTGATGCAGAGGGTGCATAGTATTTCCCATGAGGCAGGTGGTACCCAGTTGCTGCTAACACTATTGCTGCCCGTAGAGAAGATGCTAGTGTTCCCTCTGAATCCATCACTGGAATTATGGACCATATGGGTATCAGAAGTCCTTTTGATGACCTGAAAATACGTTCATAAATATGCCTCAATGAGTAAAGGTGTGGGACAACTGAGTGGTAGTCTTTGTAGCTTATAGCTGCCTGCGGACAGGTTGCAGATGGGAATGTGGATCCCATCAGTGGCCCTTATGGAGCTCATGAATACATGAAGAGTGAAGGCCTGGGGCAGAACAGCCACACCAGCAAAGACTCCCAGGAAGCAATTTTCCATGTCTTCTTTCTCGGACAAAAGGATGTGCAGAAAGTCTAAGTCAGTTCATTCAGGTTGTCATCCTAGTCTAGTTATCACAGAAAGAGAATAGTGCTTCCTCTCATATAGCATATTTCCCTGCCTGCTGACTATTCTCAGAGCAGCCAGTAGGCATTGTGGAGTCAACCACAAATAAGAAAGTATAAAAGAAGCAGGAAGAGAAATAAGACTTACTCTATGGGCAATGGTGGCAGGACCAGTGACATGCTGCCATTATCTACATGATACAGATAAATGACAGTATGTCATGTCTAGAGTGGCTCACTGATAGGCTCAGTTAAGAAGGAAAATGTTTGTGAGACTGCTTTCATCAGATGGTTTTGAAGCACATGCATGGAGGGGACATTTGGTCTATGGGACCAGTCTAAAGCTAGCCTGAAGTAAACATCCTGAACTATAGTATGGATGTATCTAACTGCCTTGTTTTACTAATCCATTCCTATTGTGCTGCATTACTTAAATAATGTAGTCCACACATTTTTGTTTCAGAGTTGAAAAATTCATGTGTTATGCTGGATTCTAACACTTCTTTCTGTCCTTATGGTTAAAGGTCTTATAAGCAGTGTAATGAGCAGGTGAGTGGCCTCCTTCCAAACCAGGAAAGTAATTCCCAGAGGCATTAGAAGGAGGAAAAACAACAGGGTAGGAAGCACTTCCTTTGAATCCTGTTTTTCATCTTCACTTCCAGTAGACCAGAACCAAAGAGTCACAGCCGGAAAGGGTCATAAACATTATGATACCACTTTGCAGCATCACCTAGTTTGGACACTGTCTTTAGGAATGGAAGTTGGAATGATCTACCTTTTAGCTGTGCTGAATGGGAGAGAATTAAACACCAGGATTCAAATCAGCTTGCTAAGCTCTGGGGTGTCTAAGCCAACAGCAATATAGCAATAGCAAACATATGATGTGGTCTTTCTCTGTTACATACACAGCATAGTTAATGTGCACATGCACAGTAGTTCTGTTTTCCTAAATGCACAAAAGAATGTTACATATGAGTAATAGATCCAGCACTTTTTGGAAGCACAGCTTTACTGCTCATGTAACACTACTCACAGAGAGCATGTGCTCATAGCCTGCTCATATCCTACTTCTTGTCTGGTTCTGCAAAGCACCCAGGAAAGAGGCTGGCTGCCTGCACACCACTGCTACAAGATTCCCAAACTTGCTTTGTGCTGAGACCTCTCTGTGCAGGAAGGAACAAGCTGCATACTTTAAGAATAGCTCTGAAGCCAGGAGAAAGCTGCTTTCAGCTAACATCTTTCTTCCATCTGTCAAATGAGAGAATGTGTTCCCATTATGCGCTGGGAGAAGGAGCCATACACTGAGCATCCCACACATTAGAAAAGAAAAACAATCCTTCGTCTTATCTAAATTCTCAGATAAGCTAGGATAATTCTTATTTTCAAAAACATTTTAGCTTTTGAGGAACCCATTGAGAAGTCACTTGCACATAGGTTTTGGATGCCGAAATAACTTGGCAATGCTCCTTAGGTTTCCTATGTCACTTAAGTGTGGCTAAAATTTTACGTCATGTTTGCTACTATTTTGTTAGTCAATTAAGCATATCCTGCACACAATTGTTTTCTCAGTATTAATTTTTTTCTCAAGTCCTTGTACTTGCACCTTCAGTATCTTTTTAGACATTGTCTCTACCTCTCAACATGTCTGAACTTCCTTCTCCAAACATTTATTGATTTCATTCTTTTCACACAAAAAAAATCTTAAATGCAATATCAAACTCTGCTATGAAATTTGCTCTAAGACTGATGTCATGTATAAAATATTTCCATTTCAAGAATTAACTTTACAAATGATATTTCTACTGGAGTGTCTTAACCTTATCTAATAATAATAAGCCATAAAGTGGTCTAGTTAATATTAATGTGAAACTTGAATAACTTAAATTACATTAGTGTGAGATGAGAATTTGGGCTCCTAGCTCTAATCCAACAAAAATAAAGGGTATTTTGAAAAGCAGAACTCTAACTGAAAGATTTCAACTCAGCCTATCTCTTACAAATGTACCAGTTTACCCTCTTATGAAATGTTCTCCTCAAATACAGAATCATTAAGGAAAAATATTTTGAGAAATCTGGGTAAATGTACCTTTTTGTACTGGTTAAACACTGCATAAGTGTTGTGGTTTAACCCCAGCCAGCAGTCAAGCACCACACAGCTGCTCCCTCACTTCCCCCTCCCCGCCCTCGCTCCCAGTGGGATGGGGAGGAGAATCGGGAAAGAAGGTAGAACTCGTGGGTTGAGATAAGAACAGTTTAATAACTAAAGTAAAATAAAATACTAACAATAATAATAATGAAATATAATAATAATAATAATAACAATAATGAAAAGGAATATAATAAAAAAAAGAAGAGGGAACAAAAAAGAAAAAAAAAAAACCCAGTGATGCACAATGCAATTGCTCACCACCCACTGACTGATGCCCGAGCAGCGATCTGTCCCTCCCGACCAACTCCCCCCACTTTATATACTGGGCATGACGTTCCATGGTATGGAATACCCCTTTGGCTAGTTCAGGTCAGCTGCCCTGCCTATGCTCCCTCCCAGCTTCTTGCACATCTGCTTGCTGGCAGAGCATGGGAAACTGAAAAGTCCTTGGCTTAAGATAAGGGCTACTTAGCAACAACTAAAACATCAGAGTGTTATCGACATTATTCTCACACTAAATCCAAAACACAGCACTGTACCAGCTACTAAGAAGAGAGTTAACTCTGTCCCAGCCAAAACCAGGACAATAAGAAACCACAATGATTAATTCATCTATATTTGGACAGATATGTGGGCGTTTTTTCCTATTTAAAACTACTTCAAGCTCTAGAAAGTGGTTCCTAAACAGGCTACTGGTGTTTGAAATACAGAAATTCATCCCTCTTTAGGAAGCCAGCAATTATGAGTAAAAAAAGACAGTCTTTCTTTTCAGCCACTAAACGCCTGTTGCATTTTCAGGCTGCAGAGATGAATATTGATGAGAATAAGACAAAGAGCTTTAAAAAAAGAGTATTTTAAAACCTTGACAATAGATTTGTTGCTTGATTTTTACCCTCTGAGCTTATTCAATACTGCCTGAGTATATGGCTCTAAGGAAGTGTTGTTCCATAGATGTTTTTTAAAGCACTTAACTTCCACCTCAAAATCTGAGTTAGAAAGTATCACAAGACAGGAAACATTAATAGTAAAACTAAAAATAACATCATCAGCAATGTTATTAAGTACTAAAACACAAGGAGTTATCAAGTTTTAAATTAAATGAGGAACAGAAAAGAGGTACATGTTCAAAATAAACAAACTAAAAGAATTTTTATCTAATGAGATTCAAATTAGTGAGACTCCAATTATGGTTTGAGATCTTAAAATATTTAGATGGTATGCACTATTTTGAATGCATGATGACAGAGCTGAACTTACCAACAAACAAATAGATATACAGAAATATTTCACGGTTCCTTGCAGGATGTGAAAGCTTTTTAGATCTTCTGCAAGGTGTTGTGAATACAGCAAGGGTGGGTTACATTAGATAAAACTTACCATGATCCCAATTTTTGGGCCCCATAACTATTCAACAGCTGTGCCTTCAAAAGAACTTGTTTTTGAATAGGAAATTATGTATTTTTACTATGTAAGCTCTTTTGCGTTTCTGAGTCATTTAAGTAAAGAAATGTGATGCACAACTTCAGCTTTCGATTGCCTTTGTTTTGGTGTAACATTCTTGCATCAAAGACACATTAAAAACGTGGTCCTTAAGGACTGTGTTTTCTAGCTCAACAGGGAAGCTGCTAAAGACTACCTCACCATTATTCAGCCCATGCTTCAAGCCATTCTGTGTTACTTAATTATCTTCGGTTCAGAAGATGTTGATTCTTCCAAGTAACTTCATAACCACCTTGTTTTCAACTGGTTTCAAGAGTATCTCTAGATCTTGATTCTGTCCTCCTTCTTCACATTAAGCACATTTTAAAAAGACCTCAGTTGGAGTTTTATGACAGAATCTGGTCTCAGCATTAGCATACTCTCCAAAAGCAGACATTATTAACAATGTTTTCATAAACACCAGTTACTGAGTGCAGACAGCACTAAAATTATGATGTATTAACAATCCATTCATTAATTTTGAAAAATTTAAACAAGAATACAAGAAAGCTGATCTCTCTAAGAAGTATGAAAAACAGAAAAAATATTTCATCAGTTAAGAGCAGGGATTAAGATTACAAAATTTTGTTTGAATAATAACATTGCTGAAAAATTCATAAATGCATAGTTAAACCTTAAATATCCATTGTAATTCATCAAATGCTACTTTTATATACCCTACTACTTGTACCATTTATCTCACTTGTCTACCATGGTATGTGGAATATTATTGTCTTTAATAATCTTTGGTGTTTCAGTGCACAGGTTCATATTTTAGTAGATATAGATTGACTAACACATCCAGATACAGAAATTGTTTGCAACTTCTAATTTTTCCGATACCAAAGAAACCCTTGTTCTCTTTTACAAGTGATCCATTCAGTAAGCTTTGATGTATCAAAAAGCCTCTTCCAGAAATGTCAGCCTCATGCTCTAGACTGAGAAGTCCTTCAATAACTCTTCTCGTTCTCCAACATTATCACACTGCAAGCAGACTAATCTCTATTTACCTTAATTATTCTACACATGCTGCTCCCAGAACACTCCACGCACTTTACACGAGGTTTTATTCCTGCCCTAGTATCTTGCACTAAGTATCTGCATCACATGTGGCAGCCTTCTGAGCCCTACTGGTGTCTACTTCTCCTCATTCATTCTCCTTATACAGCTTTCCAAAATCAAATAGTAAGTTTTCATGCTAGGCCCACTATCTCTTTTGTTTGGAATGGTAGTAGAAGCCTCCACTGATATATTCTGATATGCAAAATATAAGAACAATCCCTTTCTATCACTGATTTTAAAATCTATAGTTTAAATCAGCTAGCACCAAAAATGATTGGAAAATGACCGCAAGTTATTCTGTCCACAGCTGAGAAGCAAAATTCATATACACGGTAGCAAATCAAATATGAAGCCTGCAGGAGTCTCTGCATCTTACATGAAAGGCAGGTATTAGGAAAACAATGTTTCATCCAAGGCTTTTAAGAATACTTATATAAGAGGCAAAGTATTTCCAGGCCAACTGCTATGTAAAGACAAATGTCTGGGATTCATTGACAGCCTTATTTACACATGTGTAACGACAGCCTATAAACAGATCGAAAAGCCCAAAATAATTAAAATAAATTCTAAACAGCCATCACTTCAAATTACAGATTTTACTCTCCTTTGCTTTGTTTGTCAATTACATCTATACAAAGTGAGTCCAATGCAGTGACATTACTTTATGCCACATTTGCATATGTAAAAAACATGTCTACACAAACAGTAGAGAGTTATGTTTATCTCCATTCAAAAAAGTGTTTTAAATAACGTGAAAGCTGTAGGTGTTAGTTCCCTTGCTTGGATAATAACAGAAACTATACCTTTGGGAGAAGCTGGATTGCTTGGAGTATTCTCTGTCTGTGTCCAGAGTTAAGGATTCCTATTTCCAAGAGATCCTGGTCTTCCATTACATTGCTTCCCTAAAAATGGAAAAAAAAGGTGGAATAAAAATGAAAAAATAAGAGGCCTTCAATAGCCTGAAACAAGCCCTTCTGTTGCGTTTAAAAGAGAACACTTTGCTTAACTTACAGTATCTGACAAGAATCATAAATTACTGATGATTGCATTCATTTTCATGATGACAACATATGGTGGAGGGTGCTTGAACTCATGGACAATTACTATACTGCTGGTAGCACTGCCGGTGGAGAAATTGCAGCTCTCACTCAAGCCACATACCAGGTGTGAACCTTCTTTCATTTGACTGGAACCAAGGACATGACTACAGAAATGTTCAGAAACTCTTCATTTTTCAATTCCCCTCCTACCTCACCCAGCTATACATGATGTTCATTTTTCTCCAGACTGGAAAATATTTAACACAGAATAAGATGAGCAGAGTGGATGAGGATTAAATTATTTAGTTCCTTGTTAGTAAACTGGTGAAGAAAGGGAGTGGTATCAACAAACGCCATACAGTCTCTATCCCCCTAAATTTCACTGTACCAGTGCAATCCTAACCTTACCTGTCACTGCTGTTATCTCCCTGCTTGCAGGCAGGTCAAATAATTCCTAACATGCAAAAAGCTGAAAAAGATCATCTGTTCAAACAATACACAAAATAATTGCCCACAAAAGTCCATAAAATAAGCCTCCACAATTCGAGCCTCTATTCTTAGGAGTTGCTAGCAGTAGGAGAGGACCTATAGCTACACAAACAGGATAATACGACTCCTAAGTTCAAGGAGTCTGACACCACCTAGATAGTAAGTTCAGCATTTGAAGGTTAAGGTACTTGATTAGCAGGCAGTGACTATTTGGAATCACAGGAGGCACAACAGTAGCTCAAAAAGGGAATTGCAGCCAAGGATCAAATCAAGATGGTTCAAAGTAGGCTGGCAATCTTGTATTCCCTTTTTAGACTACCTCATTTCAGACAAAAACTCAGCTTTTTAAAAATTTATTTTATTTTTAAAAAGCTTCTAACTATTACAGTTGCAAGCAAAACCTGCAAAAAACAGATGACCTGTCTTGAACTCTTGCCTCTGTTGGAGTCTCATGACACTAATTTGCTAGAAGCAAGAATTCTTATTATTCATACTCATTTAACATCATCATGAAATAGGCTTTATGTGAGCAAATCCATGAAAACTTCATCTCCACCTTTCCATTTGGCTTGCTGCTTCTGACTCAGTAGAGCTCTTAAGCAGCAGCAAAATGAAAAGCTAATAGGCGCATAACAGAACATGCTTAAATACTTTGCTGACTCAGGACTTAATAATGGATACGAATTCTTTCTGAATATCCAATCTCCTGTCCCACAGCAACATAGCTTTCTTTCAAAAAGCACACTGGAATATGCAATACTTCACCCTGTTCAGCTGCTAAATCTTCACTCTTTTCAGATGGACTGATTAGTTTACAGATGTACTCTTGAGGACTCTCAAGTGCTACTCTGCAGAGTATCCTGCAAAATCTAGGGGATGCCTTTTTAAGGCAATCATAGAAACTTTGCAAAGCTATTACATTTAAAATTATGTTTCACAGTAAGTGGTATGATTTAAGACTACAAGTCTGCAAATCATATCCTGAAAGAATTTGTGTGCAGCATTCAGAACAGGGGCAGGCAGAGACCTGCTCTAAAGGGAGAAGCAGTGCAATCATGCTGGTTTAAATAGATCACATGGTGTAAGAGTGCATGCAGCACAGGCTGTGCAAACAGTGATAGTGATGAGCTGGGGTTAATACCCCCTTCATCTCCCCGGTAAACACACACAAAATATAATTTCCCCTTTCTTCCTTTCTCCTTTAAATAACCTAAAAGAGGCTGTAAACTTAAAGGAAGAATTGGGGAAAAAAACATTCCATTTTGGGCTGGATTCTCCAGCTGCTGGAAATAGCTGGCATAAATGGATTTAAGGAAACTGAGCCAACTGAGGATCCAGTCCAAAACAAAGGCTATACATTTTCGTTCAGTTTAATAAATGCAGCTATTTCGTTTACAGCTATTGCTTTCACTTCATTTCACTGTTTTTCAGATTTCACCTTTCATTGCTGCATGATATTTACGCACAATCATAGTGTACTCATCACTGAGCTACTACACAGAGTTTACTGGTGTCACTAACCTTGGCATCCAGCTTCAAATATTGCAATGTTTAAAACCCTTAGGCACAGGAAAATCCTGTCTTTTTGCACATAGTTGCTGCATAGCAGAGAAAGCATTATTTTGTTATTCCTTTAGTATTGTTTTTTTCTTATCTATTAGTTCATATGTTTTGTTTCTTTGTAGTTGGTATTACATATTTTTTAAAGTATGTCAAGGTTACAAAATAAAATATTTAAAACTCAGGAAAGCCTGGAATTCATGTTGCCTCCTTGTCCCCAGTCTAAGAAGGCAACAACCTGGTCTTCCAATGTGCTCAGATTTTGGAGCTTTTGCTGTGTGTTACCATCAGTGTCAACAGTAGCAGACACTCATCTCTCCTGTAAAACAGACTTGACTGTCCCTGCCATGGAGCTAAACCAGCTCTTCGTCTTTGCACAAGAGCAAACCAGGAAACTTTAGATACTCAGTATAATCCACTACTGCTTAACATAGAGGAGTAAACTGACAGTAGTAGAAAGCTGCTGTCTGCTTTGCAGACATATCTGTGAAGAGAAATAAACAGTCCCCCGTATTCCTATCTCCCTGGTGTCTGGTCCCATTATCCCCTTAATCCCAGTCCCTGATTCTTTTTTTACCTGATTACTCTTCTTGTGCTCCTCCAGTCTCCTTCCATAGGCTGCTACATTGAGAGTGAGGAAAACCTAACTTCCTTCTGCAGCAGATCAGAGACGAGGCAAAATTCTCTCCCTGCTCTTAGCTGCCATGCACACATTTATTATAAGCTGGGCCAAATTTAACCTCAATTAACTTTACAGAGATGACATGGTAAATGTAATTAAAATGAATATGAATGCAAGAGTGTCTTTTCACATTATTTCAGCCTTAAAAATAGCTGAGCTATATTAGCTGAAACATTCACCAAAAAGAAATTATTCTAGCAGACACCTAGAGAATTTGAGTCCAAAGATTTAACTTTGATATGCTTACATACAAAACGGATTCTTATAACAGGAAATATGGGACAGCAATCTCTACTGAGGTTATTATGCTTTTGTTATGTAATAAAAACATAAGAGGCTTTGTGATATTGTAGTTTCTTAAGTCTATAGGAAAACTTAGTTGGAAGGAAAACTTACTTCTCGGAATTAAAGCAATAAGAATATATCAAAATTCCTTATACTAGGACAGATTCAGATCTCATTCACTTCAGCTTACACTGTTGAAATTCCTGTCTTGTTAATGCATAAGAGATAGTCTTACTTATGAATTAGAAAGATCCTGTTTCTGAAGTTCCAGTTAGGAAAAAGTGTAGCTGACCCCTCCCGGGATTTGTGGTTCTGCACAACTCTCAGGAATATAATCTTTTTCCCTGTAAGCACATACAGGAAGCCAATCTCCTGCGTAAGAAGGCAGTAGTTTCACAGAACAGTTGGGCTCAAGAAGGAAGGAAAAATGACTGTGCATGTGGGAGACTGGAGGCATATGAAAAACAACACAATTTAAAAAACCCAGAAATTTTGCCAAAATCTGAGATAGTTCCTATAAATAAGTTCAGAACAAAATACATAATGGTACACTATGAGATAAAGATTTTACTGGCATTTATTTGAGTTCTTCCATACAAAATCACCTCGCACTCTCCATCTGAAGTTAATACAGTCTTTCCCAAAAATGCTGGATTAGACCTTTATACCAGATTCCAAATGTATGTAAGTACAGATATATGTATATGGAATCTTCAGAAAACAATTTAATCTGGAATATGTCAGATTTATAGCAAAAAAATTACTCTATTGAAAATAGCCTGATTTTAATACATTAAACAGCTCAAAGAACTTCTAAAATCCAATCAAAGCAAAAGATTCATAAACTTGTAGACAACTTCATTTACTATCAAAAGAGAACAACTTTCAAGATTTAAAAAAAAAAAAAAAAGACCAATACTCATTCTACATCCTGCAGGAACAAAAGCACTTTGAAGCGTTGTCCCTGAAGACAATAAAATACGGTGATTAGAAGAACATATTAGGATGACAGACGTGACTGTATGTTTCTCATTGCCCCCTTTTTGTACCTATGTTTTTAATCTTCCTTCATGTATTTTCTGTGCTGGAGACCTATGGTGAAAAATGCCAATGTCTGGTTCTGTCACCTAAGTAAAATGATACAGAAGTTTTAAAAGAGCTGGCATATATATCACTAGACTTATCTGAAAACTCAACTGCTGAAGTTGGAAGAGACGGGTTGTGGGGAACAAACCACCTGCATATGCTTTTTGGTCTTATTATTGTTCTTCACCTTGGCTGATAGATTGAAAACCTGATAAAGGTTGGAGAGAGGTTTCATAGATTTTCATTGCAAAGTTCTGGGAAAAAAAACTCAATGGGGAGGTAAATGCATATGCATCATGTTATGTAAATGGAGTAAAAACTGACTGAAAAAAAGAGAAAGAAGAAATTAATTTTTCATTTAAGGATTTTTCCTGCCTTACAAAAGAAAAGATCGTTATGTAAGAAATAGAAGATTTGGGAGAGTTCTGGCTATAGGCTGGCAATGCCAACTAAATCAGCTTTTTCTGTGCTCAGCTATGTCAGCTAGAGGAAGAAAAGTAGTAAATCTGGTGCCTAAAGCTGTGTAAGAGCTGCTACTCACCAGGTTGAGTTGAATTCATTTGCTGTGCAGCCATTATTGAGACCAAGTTCACCTGGAGATGCCAAGTGCTACTGGAGATAGCAACAACTTCTGGTAACTTTTTTATGCTTCTGGTGTATTGGAAATTGGTTTGCCCAAGAACAGGGTTGGTGTGGGTAAGGGAAGGATGATTTCTGAGGTGAGTACAGTGTTGATGGGGCAGCACTGGTGCTTGCATCACTCTCGTTGCATGGGGAGCGCTTTACGCTCTCCTTGGTCCTCTCCCAGCCACCCATGTAGTAATTTGCTGCACCATCACATAATGAGGTCAGTAGGGACTCAGAAGAGCTGGTACAAGCAGCACCTAACACATAGCGATGGGTAAGATCATGGTGTATGCTGACAAGGCCTGGTGGGTGTGCAAAGTGCCTTGCCAATATCTCTACCAATGTGTATTGCACTTACTCTCACCCTGGCTGACTGAGACTTGACACTGCAGGAGCACAGCTGGGGGGATCTGAATGGAGTTGGGGCAACAGGCCTCATGCTTGGGCTTACAGGGCTGCTGGAAATATGACCTGGCACAGAAAGGAAAAAAGAGAATATGGGAGGTGGTACACTTAGCTGGAGTATCCGAGAGCACCATCGTTCCTGCCACTCAGACAAGAGAAGTGGGAGCAGGGCAGTAGCAGATGGGAACGTTCTTCCATTATACATGCTTGGAGACTGATGTCAGAGATTGAAAACTGAGACCAACAGCACCAAAGAGCTCTATTCTTTCTTACCCCTTCAACCCCAAATGCATAACTGAGAAGGAAGGGAGCAGGCATCTGGTACCAGTGGAAACAAGGACTATTATGAAGCACATCCTCAACAGCTCACTTAAAACAGCCCCCTCCTCAGTCTGAACTGCTTTGCTTCTCACCCACCTAATCCTAATATCCTTCCAAACTGCATCCCCTTGACATAGTTGACATCTAAACTGTCCTCTGGGTGGGAACAAATTAGAGACAGCTCACAATGTGGTTAAGGACACATTGAATAACCAGGACTTTTCTTTTTCACTGTCTAAATCATATGCCAGGTTTATAAATTTTCACCACAACATAGCTTTTCCACAAGGTAAAAGAGTTTATTTCTTAGAGACTTGCAAGAAATGACTAGAGAAATGTAGCTTTCAATAATGAACACTGCCTCTTATTAGTGCAAAAATTTCAGGCAATGTGTCACATGTTTCATTTCCAAACAAGAACTGGCAAACAACCAGAATTTAGCAAGATTCAGTATGAGTGAAAAGGTTGCCTCTCACTAGTATTGCCACTGTTAACATGAAAACAAGATCTGTAAGAATGATTATTGAGTGAAACGCCTAACTTGTACTTTCAGGTCAGAAAGATTTATCAGATTCCTGGAGATACTGCAGAAATTGTTATTTCACCTACAAACCTGACAAGACTATGTTAGAAAAATCCCCTGCAGAAGCATGAAATTTTGCCTTTGGGGGAAAGAGATTGATTATAAAACATGTTAGGAAGAAAGGACCAAGCATGTTGCAAAATAATCATTTGATAACATTCTTCCAAAATTATTTTGCTTTTAAACTACTGATACTGATACTCATTCTCAATCCTCACCTTGCTGTATTGTCAGTCTTTACATTTATTACTTTCTTAGCAATTAAAAACTCCACAAAAACAAAGAGAAAACTGGAAGAAAGTTTTCCATGTTACTGTCGTTTCGTCAGGAAGTAATAATAAACTACTATCGAAATGTTAACTAAAAAAGGCCATTTCACTCATAGGTAAGAGTGGGGCAATAGCAATTCAGAGCCCTAATTTGCAAACTATGCACAACGATAGAAGATGATGTAAGTCGGGTCAGTTTAAAAAGGAGTCCCAACAGACTAGAGTCCCACTCCACCTAAGTTTTAAAGATCTCTCTCTGGTTCACATTCAGCTCTTCCAGAAGTGAACCTGAAGTAACCAGTGCCATCAAAAGCTTTTCAAATATTGATATTCAAATGAGCATATAGTCACAGACCTTTCACACAACAGTAATAGTTAATTAAAGTATAGTGATAATTAAACAATACTGATAGCTGGGACAAGGACCCTTGTAGGAAGAATTTCTGCTATTTTAATCCCCTCTTCCTTGTAGTACTGATTCATTACAACCAACACAATTGTCACATGCAAATTAGCTGCACAGATAAGGTGGCAATTGAAAAAATTACCTCTGATGTTGCACTTGGCCCACTTAATTACTAACGTTGTTGACCCAACTGTCTGCCTATTTAGTCATAACAATTCAATAAAATAATTATTAATACTTACCTAAATTACATCTTAATGTCTTGAATGTATATTGTGAAGATAATTTCACTTCATTTGAGTAATGAAAATTCCAGAGAGTCTATATTGTACCATTATTCAGATTACTTGAGATAAATGCTAGTTAGCTTAGATGCTAAATTTCTCAAAGGACCCACTTTAAAATCAATATTACTGTGAGCTAATTAACAGACTTCTAAATTCTCAGAAAAATATTCCTTTCTCCAATAAGTGTGTAAGTTTGGGGAGTGCAGGAAGGGGCAAACATGATATTTTCAGCCATAACAAAAATGCTGAATACCCACTCTGCATGTAACATGGAGTTAACCTTGGAGCTAACAAACACTGGCGTTTTTGTAATAAATGTAAAAACTCTGTTCACCTCCCAGAATGTCTCACAGAAGTATTTCCTTCTGCACATTTTTATCAACACTAGTCATATAGTTTAAAAAGTGAGCCACCCAAATCAGCGCGGAGAGCACAAAATGCAGAGTCAAAGACTTTGACTGTAAAATTCTGGGCAGGATCCATGTGTTAAAAATAGGTTATTCACAGAAAGGGTCTGTGAAATAGCAGCAAGGAAAACACATGCTCAAGAAAATACTTCAGCCTTCACAAACTTATGCCCTAAAGTTACGACTGAGGTCTTGGAAGTGGTTGTTCATCTCCTGCCTGCAGCTGAACCCCGCTCACACTGGCAGCTTTACCTTTGTGCTGCCCGGTGTTCAAGCTCTCCGTTCTGAGCAGACAGAGCAGCTTGGAAACAACGTCAGACCTTCGAGTGAGTCTCGAAAGTAGGCCCTCCTCTTAGATGCCATCAGAGCTTCATCTGGTAGGAAGTCTCAGAGCATGCCCAAAGCAGAAACACAGAGGCACGGCGTGAATTGGCAGCTGCTCTCTCTTAAAAATGTGATGGAAGGAGGAAGAATGGCTTTATCTTTCTTTCTCATAGCACAGCCCAGCCATTAGAGGATTCATGCAGAAGGTGGGAGATCAGATTCACATGTCTTTCTCATACTCAAATTTCCTAAGAAGAGAGCAAGCTATGCAACAACTGATAGGAAAAGGCACTCTGGGATTGAGGAAGAATCGTTCACTGGTCCTGCTGAAACTAAATTGCTGTGAAGTTTAGTCAGTAGGCCAGAAAGGAATATTATCCTTTAAACCAGTGACAGCTGGCTGTGGTAAATCAATCTTCTTGTGCTGTTGCTAGAAATGTTTCTGGTTTACATCCAGTGACTGCCAAATATAAAAAGCAGAGAAAAATCTAAAAATTCAAGACTTTCTATTTCTTTCAATCAAGTATCCTAACTTCTGAGCTACAGACTCATGCTTCTGGTGCATACTGTAATTTGAAAGAAAACAGAGAGCCAGCTGTCCTCATCCAAAGGGACAACTTGGATGTCAAGATCCTGGGAGCAGCATGGGAAATCCAGCCTCCAAATGGTGTCTAATGCAGGGCTGCAAAGGGAGGCAAAACTTTCAAATATAACTCCTGCTTTGGAGCATCTTACTGGCTTCCTTTGCTTAGCATTGCAAACCCCTTTCTTAATTGCCTTTCTCTTCCTATTAAGTTATGCAGGGTCTTATGTGCCTAATTCAATTGTAGGCATCCCACTCCCAGAGACAGGAACTGTAGAGTCAAGCGTGGCGATGCTCACCATTGCTGCAGCTAACTGCATTTTAATATGGTCTTGGAGGCCTCACCTGGCTGTTTGGAGTCCACTCTGTGTACTGCAAAATGAAGGCACTGCCTAACTTTGAGGTGCCCAAATCATTTTCAGGACCTGGCTGCTAGTAATTGGAGGCTGTTAGGTCAACTGAACTTGCCGTTTTGTTTAATATTACTAAATATAATAAAATATGAAGCCGCTCCCAAAAATGAGAAATACTGGAAAATGAATGGTGTTTTCTATGCGTCACTGATTCGCTACGTTTAAATGCGTTTCACGTTCCACCATGCTGCTTTTGATCTGTAGTGGTGAAGCAAGGGTAAAAGGTAAGAGAGCTTGTAAGCTAATAAGGAACAGGATTATACTTTCTCTAGGTGAAAATTAAAAGGGTGCAGGTAAAATACGCAGTCAGGCTTGCCTGCTAAATACAGTCGTGATGTTGAGACCCATTTTAACATACTCCTACAGATTTTGTTTGCTAAGGCAGGCACAACGAATAGCAGGATTGACTAAGGTATTGTTGTCTCCCACTGCACACAGATGAGATTTCTGTTACATGTAATTTTTCTTATACAGACTGTTGTGATTTATTTCCACAGTTTGTACAGAGATATTACTAGCCAGGTCCCTGAAGCCCAAGAGGTAAGCAGAGATGGCCTCCATTTTCTTCAAACTCTTTCTAAAAATAAGAGAACATTTGATTAAGGGTTGACAATTTTCTTTCCTTCCTTTGCTTGTTCTTGTAATTCATTTCGCATGGGAAGTGGGCTGTGTTTTTCTTATCCCTTCCAATTCAGCAGCCGGGCGGCTGGCTTTGCAGGCCCACTCCCGTCACCACGGCAACCAGCAGATCACTGTGATGTGATCCCATGCGCTTTATGTCACTACACGGTGCTATTGTTCTCCAGTAACGACGTGGGAGATGTTTCCCTGTTCTCATAAAGGAGGACTAATTATCATTCCACTGGTCATCCCGCATGTCATGCGTGGACTACAGCTTCATATTAGGATGCATTTCACTTGTAATGACTTCAAGAATGATTGGTTTGCACCATGACACCTATGTTCAGCACCAAGCAGACACTGCTCCTCAGAAACATGCTAGAGAATCTGAATCGAGGCTGTAGTTCTCAAGAATCATCAGTATGACCATAGTAGGTGAGATCAAAGGTCTCTCTAACTCATTGGTTCAGTGTCTCTGCTAGTAGCCAAAACTGCCCAGAAAAGCAAAATACATAAATAATTTGTCTTATATTATTTTTTTCACTCTCATCTTTGGGCTAATTTAAAGTTAAGCATATGGGCATTTAGCTACACTAGAGACTGAGTATTGGATATATAGCAGGCAGAATACCTGATTTTGCTAAATACAAATCCACCATAGATTTCAACGGATACGTAAGACTCAGCTGCTCTTTAGCATTTGGAGGAAGCTGATTCACCATCCCTTTTCCAGGGATGCAGCAAATCATCCCTGCACTGCAAAGCTTATTTCTTTTTATGTGTTGCAGAGATGGCAGAAGCCCTGGACTAGCCTTCTTACAAATTAACTGTGGGATGATATATTACACAAGAATCAAAATAAGAGCAGTTCCTTCAAAACTGTGTTATGATGACAGGCCTAAACTTGTAGAGTACATTGAAGAAAGGATACTTAGAATCATAGAATCAGAATCACAGAATGGTTTGGGTCAGAAGGGATCTTCAAAGATCATCTAGTCCCACCTCCCTGCCATAGGCAGGGACATCTTTCATGTTGCTCAAAACCCTATCCTACCTGATCTTGAACACTTCCAGGGATGGGGCATCCACAACTTCTTTGGGCAACCTGTTCCAGTGTGCCACCACCCTCATCGTAAAAAAAGTTCTTCCTTATGTCCAATCTGAATCTACCCTCTTTCAGTTTAAAACCATTGCCCCTTGTCCTGTCACTACAGGCCTTGGTAAAAAGTCTCTCTCTGTCCTTCCTATAATCCCCCTTTATATATTGGAAGGCCAGAACAAGGTCTCCTTGCAGCCTTCTCTTCTCAAGCTTGAACAACCCCAACTCTCTCAGCCTTTTCTCCTAGGAGAGGTGTTCCATCCCTCTGATCATTTTTGTGGCCCTCCTCTGGACCTGCTCTAACAAGTCCATGTCTTCCTCGTGCTGGCGACCCCAAAGCTGTATGTAGTACTCCAGGTGGGGTCTCACCAGAGTGGAGTGGAAGGGAAGAATCACCTCCTTCGACCTGCTGGCCATGCTTCTTTTGATGCAGCGCAGGGTACGATTGGCTTTCTGGGCTGCAAGCACACATTGCTGGCTCATATCCAATTTTTCATCCACCTCTTAATCAATTCCTCCCCCAGTCTGTACTGATATTGGGGATGGCCCTGACCCATGTGGAGGACCTTGCACTTGGCCTTGTTGAACTGCATGAGGTTCACACGGGCCAACTTCTCAAGCCTGTCAAGGTCCCCCTGGATGGCATCCCTTCTATGCATAAAGGGGATATTTCACTCTCTGTCCTTTACTGATCCCTAAAACACTTGAACAAGTATGACTGGACAACGAGTCCAAAGAATGAGGGAAAGACATTCCATTTATGCTAACTTTATCTAAAAATTAAAGGTTCCATTTTGGAAAACGACTGGGTAGCCACTGATACATAAGAAGTGCACTCCGGAGTGATTAATTGATCACTGCATTTCTTAATATTTCTTTGTCAACCCATGACAACATATTGTTAATATTAAACAGTAGCATTTCATGTAGCATGGTCTAGCTATGTCACCAATAATACAGCAACTGTCACCCAGAACCTATAAAAAAACCTGTGTAGCTATTGACTGGATCTCATATAAAATATTAACTACCACAGGCATCAAAACAGTTTGCCCACAATTTTTAAGTATCTTGCCATTGAACAATAATATTTGTAATTCTGAATTGTAAAAATAAACAAACACATTCAATAAATAAACACATGCAAAATCAGATTTCTGGCTGTGTGAGCCAGATAGTAAACTGTCTACTTGCTGTTCTCTTCTTCCCTTCATATCTGTTTCTTCTCCCTGTGCAACTTATTCCCAATCCACACATTGTATTCAGATATAGTTCTAATACTGTGACCTTTTTTTCTCTTCACATTCTTTGTTTTATTTACACATTTTTCACTCTTTTGCAAATACTCTTGTATTGTTTATCTCAGATACAACATAAAAGCAGTAATTAGACTGCCATAGTTGTGTTTTCTACCCATGACTGAGTAGTTAGAACTTACAAATACTCACACAACATGATATTTTTATATGAATCCATAAATTATCTGCATATATAATGGCAGGCATAATCTTTTCTTACCAGTGAATATAAGAAAACAATCCATACATATGAAGAAGTCTGTTCTCAGAAATTGAACTATGTAACTTGTCTCCAGCCAAAGCAAGTACTAGCTGTGAAACTTAAAGTCACATATTGGTCTCATACAGACAGTCCCAGCATCTTGATATAGCCCTTTGAACTATCCCTCCTGCCTAGCAAATAATATTTGGTTTCAAGAATCTTCTATATAAAGGCAAACTTGTTCTGTTTTTTGTCTGAGGGGCTGATTATTCTTCCCATACTGCATTTCCTTAAAAATCTGAATTAACATGTTCAAAATTAATGAGAGGACAGCTTGATATATTCTTAGGGTAGTATTACCTGTATGTAGACTGATCCAGTCCCAAAACACAATGGAAGGATTCTGCAGTGTTGCTACGCAGCTGGTTTTCCAAGTACTCATGTTGGGATACCTACTGTCAGAGTCCAGTAATCTGACACTCTAGTACTTCATTTCCCTCAGTCATAACGAAACCTTCATGCAAGTAAGTCCACCTCATCTGGCACTCTTCTTCCTGGTGCTACTGTGATAAGAGTTTCCACCAATCCCTTTCCTATACAAGGATACTGCATTCGGCAACTAACATTTCGGGAGTCTTTGGGGCCTCCCCCTATCCAACGTCAAGCAGTTCTTTTACTGAAGCTTTGCAGATTTCTTTGTGAGCAAGCTTCTTCTAATTTAACTTTTCTTTGCAATAAAAAACCCACTCCTAACGGTCCTGGTGAACACTTGTGAGTCTCACTGGTCCATTCTGCCTCTAATATCGGGTCCAAAACGGACCAGCGCTACCAACAAATCGGATAATAAAACTGTATGCTCGTGATCTAGTGACACAAGATTGTGGGACACTGTAACTTCACTTGATATAATTTCTAGATTTCAGTATACCTTCTTAAAAGGAAAAGTTACTGCAATGAAAAAAACAGACAAAATAAGAGCTGCTGATCCCCACTACATATTAAAGGAATGTTGCAAAGTCACAAAGCTACAAAATACCAGAATGAAGACTGTTCAACACTGGCTAACCACCCTTCACCGCAGGATACATATTCTACATGGCATCATACACACAGTATAACTATACTTCTGAATAATCCATTAATTCAGTGCAGGGGGATGGATGGTACTTACAAAATAAGATAGCTGGTAGTTCTTTTTTTAGCTTTTATCATTCTCTGTGTGGGTCCATGTCTTAAATACAGTTTTCCATTGAAGACCTCACCAGTAAGAATGAATCACTTTCTTCAGACTTCTTTTAGACATTCATTGAAATAATATTAGACAGCTCCAAAACAGGAATTAATATGTTTTATAAGACTCCTTCAAGGCAAGGTGGCATTTTTATACCCATTATACAGATCAAGAATTAAAGTAGGACTAATTAGGGCCAGAATTACAAAAAAAAAAAAATCTATTAGTTCTCAGTGCCTAAATGCAGGGATTGTTTTCCTCCATTTCGATGAGTACTTAGTATCTACCTACATAAGTATTTAAAGGACAACTGTATTCAAATTCAGTTTTAGCTGTGAGCACTCACACTTCAGCAAATCCAAATTCTGCTCCTTCCCTTGCACATATGTATCTAAAGGGTTTTCAGTGCAACAGTTTTATCAGAAATGCTTGTCACAATTTGTAGCTAGCTGTCCAGGTAAATCAGAAGCCTGAGACACCTTGGAAAATGGAAAATCTGAATAATATGGTACTACAAAGCATGCTGGAGAGCACGGCCAACTTTCTGCAAGGAGTCAGCTTAAGCCCAGCCAAACATACTAGCTCTCACACGGCACCAGCTGTGTTGGGCCAGAGCTGTCTCCTGAAGAGTGACAAGAACATCTCTGTGAAAACCATCCAGTTAAATGTGCCTCTGCTTTTGTTCAGGACTCCCTAAAATGTTTTAAGTCAGTAAAAGAACTTAGATGTGAAGCAGATATCCTCTGTCCCCCTCTTTTTCTTTTATTCCTCACCTTTCTTCCTCTTATTCCCTCCCTTCCTTCCTTCTTTCTTTCTTTCCTTCCTTCCTTCCCTCCCTCCCTCCTTCCTTCCTTCCTTCCTTCCTTCCTTCCTTTGATTTGGAGATAAAAAAGACACACAGTAATTTCTACTGAGGAAGCAGGAAATGGAGAAAAGGAGGACATGGGGAGCACAAGAAGAGTCCAGCCTGCAGGGATGGCGAGGCAGAGGGGGAGCTCAGAAACACAAATGCATTTTGGGGGAGAGAGTCAGACACAGAGAATCTCAGAAATAAAGAGAAAGGAAGAGTGGTGCCTGGGTAGCTCCAGGAGAGACAAGAAGAATGCTAAGAAACAGTTTCTGCCATGAGTTTGGCTTATAGAAGTAATAAAATGCATGACCTGAAGATTAAAGTAATGATAAATTACATATAGCTAGCTCGTACACAGAAAATGTTCCTGATTCATTTTGTTTGGGGCATAAAAATATTAATAAATATTAAATACTTGTTTTGTTTTTCTGCACTATTTTTAGCTTGAGTCCAATCCTTGCCACTGAATTTATTCAGAACTTAACTGACGGTACTCAATGAGATTCCTCAGGCAATCTGGTTACCTCTGACTCCCTCCTGAGAAACTGTGCTTTCCAACTACAGGTACTTAGAAACCTGTACTATCAAAGGACAGACTTAAGCAGACACTTGGCCACAAGATAGCTCTTAATATACAGATATTTCTATCCCAGGATCCCCTTTTGATTTCATATATGTGGGCCAGCAATATTACGTAATTTCCTAGCCAGATAATTAAGGGAATAGAGAAGTGTCTTCCCCAAACTCATAATCCAAATCAAAGGCTGACCGCAGAAAAGACCCTTAGATATATTGTCCTATGCGTTCCTGTCCTATGCATGGACCAGGCTTCTTCTGCATGTGCTAGCAAGTATTTTCTTCCTTTTCCCCTGAGTCTCCATTTCTTATTGTTCAAGAAGGAAAGAAATCAGCATGCATTTTAAACAAATACATATACGAAGCAAGATGCTGTTATATACATAGCAGAGTTAAGAGACAGAGAGAAATCAAACCATACAAGCAGGGACAGCAAAATTTGCTGACAAAAAGCCTGATATTACAGGGAACCAAAGATTTGTTTGTATCTGGGTTTTTTGGCATAATATTCCACTCTTGCTGCATAAAGTTATTTTTCTGGGCAGAAAGTGAAGATCTACTATTTCTACAGGCAATGAACGTCAGGAAATAAAAAGTTCATGGACAGAATAGACACATTTCCAAATTCCAAGAGAGATGGAAAATGAAATAAAATAACTTGCGTTGTCGATTTATAATTCCTTTCTGGCAACAAGAGGGATGCCTAGGGAGTTCAGAGAAGCTAACAGAACTATAATATTCATACTATATTTAAAAATGGATCAAGGCTAAAAACTAACTCAGTATTGTGCAATCTTTTATCCTCATGCAGCACAGCAGCTAAGAACTATTATTTCTTTATAAACGCCATCTTAACTTACTTCAAGAAGTGGGCTTTCTATGTGATTAAAAAGGGAGCTGTTTGGAGAGAGCATACCTGAAGCAGTGAAAAAGCTGTTAAATAGCGTGGCTACTGAAGAATAGAAGCTATCAACCATTTCAGAGATTTTAAGAGCTGTAACCAGCTGCGCATATATTTGTTTTTAGCGTGAGCTGTAAGATTCCAGTGAATAAGATGCAGATTTTCCCCCCCTCTTCCTAATTGCAAAGGGGGATTGTGCACAGAGGGCTACTCTTTACCAATTCATGGCTGCTAACTAGGGAGTCAGAGAAAATACTGTTTGGGATTTATATCGGAAATGTCATTTGACAGGTGTTTATCCAGCATACTTTTATTTGTGGTGTTCCAGTTTTTAATATTTAAACTGACTGTTAGCACTTGTATCCACAGTAACGTTATCCCTCCACATCTGCCACCTGGGCAAATACTTTGGCTTTTATATTTCAAAACTTCCATCTAGATCTAGTCTTTGGATCAAAAAATTTTCAAAGAATTATTATCCAGTCAAAGACTTTCAGCACAAATCTAGAGCAGGTATGGTACATCTTGCAAATTTAACTCGTTGTTCCCATCAATAATGTTATTAAATCATTCAGTTTCCAATAATTTAATAAAATACTGCATAAGTTAATACTAATAAACATCTGAAACATGAGATTTCAGTTAAGTCATAGGTTGTATGTACAAGTGTATATAACCTCAGTTTCATCAGTACTAGCCAGTCTAAAACAAATACAGTGTATTGTTGCATGAAGATTTTATCCCATATGCACAGTAATTGGAGCTTAATGAGGGACAGCAAAAAATACAGAATATAATAAGTTCCATAGTGAATAAAATGTTTTAAATGTTTAATGTAGTGTTTTAAAGTCTACTGAAGTAAATTATTTGGGGAGTAAAGTAGCATTTGTATTACTTGTTTTCCTGAAAATATATTTCAGTCAGGAGTGGACTAAGAACAAGACCAGAGACCAGGTGTGAATTTCATTGTGTGACCTTGCATTTACAATGAATAAAAGCTTGTTGTTAATTCAATCAATTATGCTTATGTGGAATAAAATCATAGTTAGGACAAGGCAGTTTGCTTCGTCTGCACTGGGCCTTTACCTTACTTTCAGCAGTTGAAGAATATGTCTTTTTTCCCATTGAAAGTCAAGAACATCAAACTTTCTTAGAACTGAACCTGTGCTTAGACCCATGTAAAACACTCAGGCAAAGTGTTTGTAGGCGACCTCTGATGCATAGTGCTCAGCTTCTGAAAAATCACGACAAAAGTGTTTCTAACTGAATATATTCATTTTTAATTGTCTAAAGTTATCATCTGAAGTGTTATCTTTTTATCTTTTCTAAGTCTTTATAACCCAGTTTCTAAAACGCAAATGCAAACGAGAAGCATGTTTGGATGTATAAGTACTTCAGAGTGATAATACAATTCTAATGTTCCAGATGAACAATACTAGACAAGTGTAAATCACTGCTGAATGAGAAGAGAAGGCAGTTTGAGGGTCTCATCATTGTTTTAAACAACCATTGGGCTAAGGTTGTAAAATCATTAAGTAATGCAACATTAGAAAAATAAAAACAAGTTTTATTTTTAACTGTTAGTTCTTTGAAATGTGTGCTTGTGCATACTCAAATATCAGTACACTGAATGAGGAAGGAATTTTGAGGGAAAAAATCAGTAGAGAAACCTGTGATTGAAGACTGTATCATAAGGCATATGAATGTGAGGGATGAACTGAGGTTGCACAGGTACTGTAACTCTCCGGTTCTTTATTTCTGAGCATGTGGAATTTTTCAGCTCAGTGAATTACCTTTTTGTGTAATGTGTGTACATGTGTGCGCACGTGTGTGTGCGAGTGCGTGTGTGAATAGGCAGAATGGACAGCACATTGGTCTGGGCACGCGGAATGGACAGCATGTTGATAAAGGCTTCATGGGTTTCATTGCTTTTGTCATTACGAAGGTTAAAACTGATGCTGGGGTGTTGGTACCATAAAAAATATATGGGCATGGTGTGTGGGAGAAGGAAACATTTTCACCAATGTGTGGAGAAACGGAAGATCTCTAAACTGAAGGAGAGAAAGTTTAGGTGCCCAGGAAATTTAGAAGCAGTCAGGCAAACTCTGTACCAGGAATGGCTTGCTTGCATGGCAATTCTGGTACATCATTCTAGAACAGCTTTTAAAAGGTAGCTGTAGTTTTACTAGAAAAATTAAGCTTGCCTCCCTTGTCGAAATATTAATTATTTTTAACGGAAGGAAAGCTTCTCATCTACGTGTATTGTACAATACATCTGTTTCTTTACTGGTTTCCCTTAAATACTTTGTTCATCTCCCAACTGCACAGTTCCTTCATTTAGCTTTATTCTCTTCCCGTTACAGCCCATTGCGATATTCTGTTCACTTCCCCATTTTCTCCCCACCAGACTGAGTATTGATGACAGTAACAATCTGTTGCTAATAACATCACCATCCATTTCCTTCTTGAATAAGGCATTAGTTATATGGTGAAAGCTTGAAGACAAAGAGGTCAGGAGACTGGAAGTCTATACTGAGGATGAATCCTGTGATCTGAAACACATATTGGTACTACATTTGTATTTTATTTGTCCTCTAATAATTCATTCATTCTCCAGGAGTTCTCAGAGATGATTGCTAAAGGATCTAGTATTTCCTCTTCAGTTTCTTAAGACTCTTCATCAAACATCACCTAACCTAGATGATTCAGAGATTTTAATTAACCAAGTACTCTTTTATCTGCTTGCAGTATGATGGGTCTCTCTCTCTTCCTTTCTCTCTAATATCTCAGTGGTCTTCATTAACACTGTATTACACTAATTCTCATACTTTGTTCTTTATGCTAAAACTAAAATGAGTTTTATCTGACTTCTAGCGGTGGTCATAACTTTCTTAATGTTCCTTTTAGCTATAGCATATTGACAAAACCTTTTCTGAATGTATTCTACTCATATAGTTAATGAAATGTCATTTTCTCTCCTAATTTTTTTCCTTTTGCATTTTGGTTATTTATCTATTCTTTCATGATGTATTCTCTCTTTTCTTTATTTTAGATTGTTTCTATTTTTTCACCTGTATTAACACTTTTCATATAACTACCTGAGCTTTTCTTACATCATCCAGTCTTCCTTCATAAAGGATAACATGTCCAAGAATCTTATGTTCATTTCCAGTTATCTGTTAGTACCCATTAATCTTTACCTGATAACTCCTTCAGAATCCCACAATGTAATTATCTGTAATCAAGCTCCTCTGTACTGCTGTGTCCTTCAAACACCTTTAACTTAGTCACGGAAGTCTGTCATTGTTCAAGATTAATTTACCTACTGGTCCAGATTCCATTTAATTGTTTCTTGTTGGACAATGTTGTTCTAAAACAGTAATATACACAACTATATACTGTGTTCTTTTTTTAAATTCCTTTTACTCTCTTTTTAAAAATTTTATTAAGAAGTATTCCCATATGAAATAACTAAGAATAAGCTGTAACTTTCTATTACATACAGGCCACTGGTTTTAAGTTTACCATTGTCTTCCCTTGCAAAGCTTTCCATTATTTACCTACAATGTAAATACAATTATAAACTGATTGTCCTTTGAATCTTCAGGTTTTCACTCTGAAGAGTAAAAACTCTCAGACTTCCCGCCTCTTTTAATCTTTAAAGTTTCTGTTACTTTTAATGTCCTTTACATATTGCCATGTTTTCCATATCTTTCATTAGTTATGAAGAATAGCATTATACACATCATTCTGTACACAAACATTTCTAATTCTTGAAGATTTAGCATTGTTCTTTTTGGTAACAAAATCAGCTAGAAGGTTTTGGCCTTAAATAAATACATAGCAAGAACATTGTATCAGCATTACATCTCTTATTGTATGAGTTATTAAAATGTCATGCTTTCTTCTGATCATTAGAATTTTCCTCTGCTTTATCAACCTAACTTTCAGATGAAATATTTGCTACTAGTTTCTCATAAACTTGTATTTAGGGCCAATAGACAACTCCTCACATATGTAGTCTCAGAGTACAGTTCATCAGTGTTTGTACACCAAGATGAAGGCCAGTCTCTGCACTAGGCAGGCTTTTAGCTCAAGCACAACATTTAACATTAACATTTAACATACTGTTAGAACAGATGGGACTAATTCCAGTCCTCAAGTACCATACTCACAGATATGTACCATGAAATAGTTTCCCTTTTAGTGGCAACTGTACATGCAATAGCTTTCAACACCTGGATTTGGCCCTCTGTTCTTAGTGAGGATAAGACTGAGCCCAATACATTGATATGTACATTGGACAAGCTCTCTTCTCTCAGACTGCTGTAGAGTGAGGTTCCCAAAGAGGCACATATACACTGGATGTCACTAACCTGAATGGCAGAGGCGAGTGGAAGGACATTCCACCGCATATACTGGCACCTGGATTGTCTACCAAGTGTACAGCCTGAAGTCCTGTCTGTGTGCCTTGTATGTACAACTTTGTGTGGAACAACATTTAAATAGAGATGGCCAAATATTCCAGAACAACCGGAGAAACCCTCACCTAAAGGTTAACTTAGCAGAACCTAGCAGACAGGCAGATGGACCCATCACTGATTATACCTTCAAGATAGAACTGTTGAGACAGGTTTAGATGAAAACACACTCCCTCTGACTCTCAAGGAATCCACCACACCCAGGATGTCCTCATGAAGTCAACAGTCTGTTTGGAGATGGGTTCCTTGTGAATCAATTGTTCAAGTGAAATACACAAAAATTCTGTCTTGTTTTTCTTTCCTCTTTTGAGCAATCATTACTGCCAAAATTTTCATAAAGTCCTTTGTCAAGTGCAGAATCAGTCACCAGCCTGCAGTGCCTGTGTTTTTCACACACACACATTACATATATAGATATAGAAACATGAAGCAGATTCCTCTAAAATCCTTTTCCACTGGGGAATGAGCACTGCCTCTCCAGATCTGCATGCACTCACATAGGATGATGAAGAATGGTCTGAGACCTCAAGACAGAAAGACAGTGCAAGCTATTATTTACCCATGTGATATTGAGGAGTACATTAATAAGCCCCTCTGTCTCTTGACCAGCTTGAGGAATACCATGACAGAAGCATTAACTGGAGCATGTAGAATGGGATTATTTGTTAGACCTGCTGCTGTTGCAGGATGACAGGCACAATCTTCATCTCTGGCACCCACCTGAGCTCTAATTTGCACATTTTATAGCAAGAATCCCTCCTAGGATGAAAAAAAGATCTTGAAGCCTCAGGGCTGGATGTTCTGAGGGAGAAGAAAAAGCTTTAATAAAAATACTTTGTGCTTTCTTTTCGGTGAACCCTGGATGGATTCTAGCCCAAATTGAGCCATCGAAATTTTTGTGTCTACATGATAGCTTAAGGAGACCTAGTAAAAAAAATCAATACAGCCTAGACAGTGATTCAGCTGACCAGATGAATCTATTTTAATTTATCCTAAAATAAGTACCCTAATAGTTAGTCAGCCAGTCAGCTAAATTGCATTCTATGGTCCATTGGCTTTAATGGCTCCAGTTGCCCACAGATACGAATTTAGAGTCATTTGAGGTGCTGCAAATGTACGTTGCCTGGAATCCAACTGAAGCTCCAGACGGGTATGGGTTTTCCATAGATCTTGTATCATATATTCCAGGCCTACACAGATGTCTCAGACATCTGAAGTCATTCCAATACGTGGGCAACTGAACTGAGTCCTAAACATCTACTGACTGGTACACATGTAGATGTCTATATTTGAACTTTAACTCTGCCCCACTCTACGTTTGGCTAACAGGTTGGACTAAGGGAAGAGTTGGCCTGCCTCAGAAGCCACAGTTGCAAAGGGTTACTGAGGTGAAGGAGAGGAAGACTCAGAAGAAAGCAGAGTGGAAAAGAGCCACTTTGCTCACGGAAGAAGCCAGGGCCACACTGGCACTGAGAGGAGCTCCACAGTTTTAGTGTCAAGTTTTGTAGATATGCCATGGAACTAAAAGCAAGTCCTGGGGTTTGCAAGTGAGGTCCAGATGAGGGGACTGAAACTCGTGGTTCTGGGCATATATTCTAAGATTTTACTAGATGTACAGAAAATCTTAAACCACATCTTATTCCAGTGTCAGTGGGACTCGTATTCCTTCTACTCTGCTAAAAATGTGGCTTGCTGCATATCACTGACTGCCAGTTTTAAGGTTGCCTTAAACAGTTCTTCATTTCTGGGTAAACTACACACAGACAATGCTCTCTAAATCTTCTTACGCTTCAGATGATGCATGAGTGCTCTGATGAGTCTCTGCTGTAGCCTTTATGGGCCTGGAGAGCTCAGAGCCTGTATATTGCCAAGGTTGATCTGCTCTCCTAAGCACATTAGGAGTTGGCTTCTGAAAGTCACTAAAGTCACTACAGACTAGAACCCTTGTCAAACATTGGCTTCTTTTTCATCATCTGCAGCATAGCTAATTTAAGAAAGGTGTTGGCAGACTGACTCACTCTTTCAAGCTTTCATCTAATGCCCAAATCATCAATCTCTGCACCAGGTATTTTTGGATAAAAGCTGTGGTGGTCTCTGCAAGTGCATGACTTGGAGCCAATGCACATAGAGAATTTCTTTCAGGTGCATTTCACTCTAAAGAAATAAAATTGCTTCTGTCCTTTATACTTGATACAGAGTTTAAGATCCTCCAGAGAGATTAAAGGCAAGAAGAATTACTGGATATTCCAGGACAGTAAATCCCAGGAATGACACCTGAGAGAGGACAGTCTCCAGATAAACTTCAGCTGACTAATAAACCTCCAGACCTAGTAAAAAATGAAAGAAAAGAAAAGAAAAGAAAAGAAAAGAAGAAAGAAAGAGAGAGAGGAAGGGAGAAAGAAAAGTAAAAACTTAACTCAAAACTAAATCCAAAACAGGCAGCTAAGGGGAATTGAGAAGGTAGTCCATGCCTAGCACTGTGAAACAGGTAAATACTTGTGCAGGTAAGTTCACAGGACAAATACAAATACAGAAAATCATTAGAAGGAAAAGAAATGCATATGCAACTAAGATACTAGGTGGAAACTCAAGATATCTATATTCAGTTCCTAGACATGTTACAAGCTCTGTGTGACCTACAACACTTAAGGTTCACTTCAGCTGCATAAGCATCAGGACTCTAGAGCCATCTGAGATGCTTGGTGGTAACCCCCTGGACTCCAGCTGCTAATCATGAAGGGTCTGGCTGTCTCTGGTCCTCAGTAATATCTGTCAGCCCTGTCTGGATCTCCTGGATTCCCTACAGTATCTCAATTGGTACTAGATACCCATGTTTAAGCAATTGAATTGATCTGTTAAACATTATGTTAGAAGCTATTTTAAGAACTAGTGTCTCTTATCTCAAATGTATAAGCAGTTTTAAATTCCACTCTGCAGTCACTCTATGCCTCAGTTTCCCAACAGCGAAAAAGAGAGTATTTAAAAAAATACTTAGGCCATACTTAGATCCTCAGGCAATGCAAGCCATTTAAGTAGTTGAAGGGGTAGAGGTGCATGTCTGTAAGTTCACAGCAGCAATGAAAATCTAGTGTCTAATGCCAATTCAGGTTATTAACTGTTACTAGTGAATAATATTTTGAAATGTCAAAAAATATAATAAAATGTTTCATATTTTTCTGTTAACTCATTTTGGTTGTCTGGTCCCTGTTTCTCTCATTCAATGTTTTAGAAATCTTTTTAAGAGATATTATCTTCATCAAATTGCAATATTAAGCAAATGATAAAATTTCAGAATATCTTAAATGATTAGAACAACCTGTAAATAGATAGTCATATGCAGTCCTTAACCAGAACCAGTCCCCACTGGGCAGTGGTTTGATTGAACTGCTTTTATGTCTGTGAATCCAGAATGGAGTCTTTGATGAAGCTCCAGAGTTGTAGAAAGTTGCATGCAAGGATCTAGTGACCTCATACATTTGTATATCTTCATCTGTTTCTCTGCAATTTAATTTTTTTTCTCAGCATACTAAGTTATGTAGGCCTGCAAGTCTGCATAAGGATTATAGCTTGTCCCAGGGATATCCATGGGACCTATGCATCAAAAATATGTTCACTGATTCATTAGGTTTCCTTACCTATATCTGTTTCTTATACTGCAATTTACGACTGATCTAATTGTTTTCTTGTGCTTTAGAATTAGTTTAACTGCAAAACAGCCTTCACATCATGAAACTGCAGTATCATCTGCATCTTCAAATATAGAGTATCTCTGCACAAAGTCGCTACAAATTTTTACATCTGAAGGACACTGCAGCCTATTACACAACAAATTATCAAAGTTAATAATGATTGCATATATATATATACATATTCAAGTATGATTCTACTCCTACAAGCACACAGGAACCAAGTCTTGAGACTGAATCTGCCTTGGGCCTACTAAATATTAGGCAAGTGTCATTCCTGCATGACACTAACAGTAGGTAGGAATTGCACTTGCTATGTGCGCAAATACGCTGTAAGTAGAAATAAAGTAGTTCATGAAAACACAACTGATTTTTTAATACTGTGTTTCAACATATTTTTAAAACATATATATTGATGAACTATGGAAAAATATTCATACTGTAAAGTTAATAGAAAACAGGCTGTTTCTTACCATAAAGTCCACACACTTCAGGTAACATAAACAAATCTTCCAAATTCTAAGCACAGTCTAGTGAATAACTTTCCTAATGCCCAAGGGGGACTAAACACAAGGAGTTAATTTCTATGATCTAACGAATGATTAACCATGAAATCTTTTTATCTGAAAAACACCTTTTTATTAGGATGCTAATTTAATTAATAGAATTTTGCTGTTGGGATTAGTATAAATAGGATATATTTGTTCCCAGATATATGTTATTCCATGGACATTAATTATAACATTGTGATATTCCCTCTCCTGTTCTGAACATCTAGTAAGACCTGTACTACTAAATCATACTTAATAGGAGTGTGATGGTTGTTGCTTAGGCAACAGAATGAATAAATGCAGGTCAGAATGTGCTTCCAGAAAAACAAAAGCAGGAATATGGTACAGAATGAAGAAGAAATATGTCTAACTGATTTTTACTGCATTGAAGTATTAGAGTTCTTAAATGTAAAGTAGCTAACCTATCTGAAACACTTAATTTAATAAGATTGTAAAATATAGCTTAATATGTAAACCACTTTAATAAAGGTAAAGCAGTTCTTATATTAAGGAAGACTACAACACATATAAGTTTGGAGTAATCTGAATTTTTCTCTTAGCATAGCAGGTCTTTCTTCTCTCATTTTCCTATATACTTTCCAAGTTTAATTTTTTTCTTTAACATTTTGGCTAGAATGGGAAATATTTCTAAAAACTCTCATTTAAATTTTCAGGAGAGGCTTTCCTTACATAATGCTGATATATTCAAAAGAATAATATAAAAAGAAATTGGTGTTTTCTGATCATTTTTATTTCCAATAAAATATGGGAACTAGTGAATTTCTGGTACAAACAAAAACTGAAATATGTAACAGCATGATGAACAGTGTGAAATCAATAAATTAGGAATTATTAAATTACTGAAATTATACATTTTTTATTACTAGGCAATTTTCCAGCTTTTTGCTTAATCTTTGGATTTAAGAGTCTAACCTTCCATTCACATATGCATGCTACCCCAACTAATATTAAGAGTAATTAAGTATTTTACCTGCAATATATATTTAAAAACAAACCACTTCAGAAAAGGCTTAAATTAAAATGACCGGAAAACATTAGCTAACACACAAGTATGCAGGCACAACTTAATCTGCCTGATACCTGGTAAGTTTGGTTTGCGTATTGAATAATAAAATCTCGTATATAATTTGTATGTTTTCATAACTATACTAATAAGAGATGTGTAGGAAACGAAAGTCTTATAAATTCCCCCCGAATGTGGTTCAGGCCCCTTCAGAGCCAGGGGATGACTGGAAAGCCCTCCAGGGCAGTTTCTTTGGCTCCTCTGGTGCTCATCATTTACCTGTGGTAGGTGTACCCCTCTGCATTTGTTATGCCACCTACATCCTCTTGTGAACAATTTCCTTCTGTAATCTCTTTAAGACTAAACGATCATCTACTTATATAACTAACGCTACAACATATATAAGAATATGTAGTTACATTTTGGGAAACTGTAGCTTGAAACGCATTTTGGAATTATTTTTTTACATTGTTGAGCTGACAGCACACCCTTGCAGCTTTGTTTTCAAGAAATTTTAAAGGTAAAGATTCTAATGATTTTTACTGATATAAGCAAAAGATCACATGGCAGCCATGTAAAAACAGCAAGAAACCTCTACACTATTATAATGTGGAAATGGCAGAGATCTGTGCCTTAATTTTCCGATCAGTAACCCAAAGGCATATAATGATGTTGGCAAAAGAAGTTAAATAGGAAAAATATAACTTGTAATGATTTTATAGTCATAATATTCATGCTGTTTCACTTCAGTTTCTTATATGCCAGGTGTAAGTTATGAAAAGTTAGAACTGTTCCAAGATATACATGGTTACTAAAAATTTCTTTTAAAAGGGGTGATTAATAACATTTTAAGCTCTGATACTTTATAAGAAATGTAGTTAGGATTTTTGCAAGAGGTTCAAGTAATGGGAATACTGAAGCAGGTAGAAAAGTGATTATATAACAACCTTACAAGTAAGCTTCTCTCATTACTGTCAATATTCATTTCAATGGAAAGTTTGTGCATGACAGGTCTCTGTTACTTTACACCACATGGTAATACTGTAAATCCTGAAGTACATAAAATTTTATTTCATTCATATGTTCCTGATAAATGCCTAGAGTTCAAACATGAAAATGGAACTATTAAAAGGAATGTATTACTTTTCCAGACAGGGCATAAGTTTCAACAAGTGAATCCCATAGCCTGATTATCTAAGATGCAAAAACATTTAACTGAGACATCCAGAATCACTTGCATAGACAGCACACTTCATTAAATAATTTTCTATTATTAAAATACCTCTCAATGCAAGAATGGCATTGCATGTTATTTAATTATTATTACAATTATGTTAATGTTTAAATAAGAGTAATAATGTGATGTATTGCAGATAGGGGTGTTTACAGCTTTTACGTACTGTGAAAATCCTGCAATGGATTAAAAGAACTGTGCATTTTTCTTTTTTAATCTGAAGATTGACGAGGGGGAGAAAGAACCTTAATATTCAGTTTTTCTTTTACCATATTTCTGGCTAGAATATTTTGTAACGTGTACAGTTTGGAAGTTTATACAAGGACAGTTTATATATTAATTTAGCTAGACATAGAAAAGTGAAACACTAAACAGATCTTCTTAGTGCAATGCAGAATAGCTCTAAGGTTTTTATGAGCACATAAGAGACAGACAAAAAAGGCAGCTACACTGTACATACACAGCTATGCACAGAAGATTTCTTACCATGAATTGCACATTGTCAAATCCATTAGCCAGCAAGTGGTTTTCATACTGAGGTAGCCCAATATTTTCCAACCATTGTCCCACTGTCTGGACAGGGCATCGGGGTCCTGTAGGAGGGTGAAGAGGGAGGCGTTTAAGCAATGAATAACCATCCACTGGATAATAGCGGTAGTCCTGGGCTGAGAGGTGGCATTGCCACATCGTGTTCCTGGGAAAGTTGGTATCAAAGGAGCCCGCCAGCTTGACAGATTAATGTTTTCAGCAAGCAGAAAAGTCAGAAGTAAAACATAGTTTACAGGGCAGTATATAGCGTAAGATCTGATCCTAGCTCTACATTTCTTAGTTATTAATCTTTACTACAGACCAGTACGTCATACAGTAGGGGAAGAAAAAAAAAAAGCATATCAAGCTGTCAGCTAAGCTGTTCTCCGTTATATGTGATTGTTGGAATACTCCACAATGAGCAATGCACTGCCAGCAGCAAGAATTCTTTTTATCAAGTACTCCTACACTCATCAGTATGCAGCTCCATGCTTCTTGCTCCCCCTCGCTCGCTCCCCTTCATTACCCAGCCTAGGCTACACCTCGCATTTTCAATAATAGCCATCAGATAAGGCAGATTTTTTTTTTTGTCTGCAAGCTGTAAGCCTGCTGCTGCTGCTTCCTCCTACACACCCATCCAAGCGTCAATCTTGAATGATGAGAGCAGTCAAAACAAGTGCAGAAAATAGCAAGATTCAAAAGCAACCTAGAGCACTTAAATCTGAATAGAATCTTCATACCAGTTACGCTTTACATATCTGTTTGTTGTAGATTTTTACGTTTCACAAGACATTAAGAAATGCAATACATAAATCATAGCCTATGGCATGGTTTACTATGCCTTCCCTTTTCCCCTTTTAATACAAGATAGGTAGTGGTCTGCATGTCTGCTTATATAATAGCAAACCCCTTTAATGAATCGATAATGAATACATTTCACAGTTTCTCTCCTGTAGTACAGCAAAAGACATAAACGGCACAACAATTTTAGTCAAAGTAATTAGATTATCTGCATGATTTCTTCAACCGTAAAATATTATAAGACACAAGAAAACCTTCATGCCAAGATATAGTAATTCAACTTGAAAAGGTCACCATTTCAAATGAATAATTAAAAGAATATTTTTACTACATAAAATTTTAAGTTTATATCCTTTTCTTACAAAAATGTGAATGATAGCAGGCAGACATATAAGATTTGCATGATTTCTAGAGAGGATGTACATTCTATCAACTATAACTGGAAAAAATTAATAAAAGATGATGAATTTAAAATGAAAGCAAAGTTCATTTTCTGCACAAGAAACCAAATACCTCACGATGTATTTTGCATCAATGTTCCATTTTTGAGACAGTTTCTCTCAAGAAAGTAATATTTTACACTTTTGTTCTGAGCGGAATGTTTACTAAACTTTTGCTTTTCATAACAGGATCAAAGGACTTAGCAAAAAAGGCAGAAAATGGGTATATTCAGGGTACAATTCTAAGAAGAATCCTGTCCAGTAGAACTTCATTTATTGAACACATTAATTACTTTTCTTTGTTTTTCTTGTCCATTGCGAATCTCAAGCAATGACCATCTCTAATTTAATTCTAGGCATAAGGAAATTATAGATATCTGTCAAGGGCATCATTTGGGATTGATGATACTATGGCAGAAAATGGTTTCATAGAAATCTAAAACTACAGTCTGGCCAACACGTTATAATACAAAGTCTCTGCAAGTGACATGCAAAGGCTCCCTGAGCAGTCACAGAACAGACTCTAAACTTAGCTGGATATTTAAAATTAACAATATTATAAGAATTTCAACTCCAACCTGACTAGTCCTTGGACTAAAACCGGATGACCTTTCACTTTGGTATTGCTGCTTGGATTTGTGGAACACCTCATGCAAACTCAAGTTCATAATGATTTTGTAGAATAATTTTAGTTGAGCCATAGAAGATCTTTCATGAGGTTGGAAAGTTGCCTAAGACAGGTCTGTTACGAGATCTTACGTTACTCCAGGTTTTCTTACTGATTTGATACACTGCTACATGAAATATGAAAGGTTCATTAGGTCTCTCAAAAAAGTACTGAAGGCTTATCAGGTGCTCGTAAATCTGCAATTGCTGAAGAAACTTTTAGGAGTTTTCTCAAGTATTTAATAAAAATAGCATGTGAATATATGCAATATAGAGCATATATTTTGGTAAGAGTACAGTGTGCACAAAATAGCTGAATGTACTTCAAACAGATTAATGGACAACTCATTTTTTCTCAGAGAAAGTAGATATACCAAATTGATAGGAATGTAGGTCTCATGGAGACACCAATGCATTTGTTCACACCTGTCTAAATCTTCCTTATTTTGCAGTTTTTTTCTACTGTGAATCAATATCTTTGTACATAGACGGAGCTTAATCCCTTCAGGGTTGTGCCTAGTCAGTAGCAAGGCTATAAGGAGGAGGGTAGGCTATGTTGAGTTGAAATATAGTGGACTTCCCTTGGGTAAGCAAATTTGAAAGGCTGGGCAAGCTCTTCAGAGAACAAATTGAAAACAAAATTATCTTAAACAAGATGAGAATTAAATCCTTGCTGAATTTTTCTTAGTTGACTGAGAAATCATGAATTTCTTTGAAGAGAATTCCTGACTTTGTCTTCCCCTTTCCCCCATAAGCAGAAAAATTGATAGTAGAAAGAGACCTAGTGAAGCATAATCCCACTCTTTGAAAGGTTTATGCATGATTGGCTCCTGTATTTCCCATACATGCATAGACACAAATGTGTCTGCATCTTGTGTCCCTCACCAACAAAAATGTTCTGCCCACAATAAGGCACAGCCAACAATCAATATACCAGTTTCATGGTCAAACTGCTTCTTCCCTACCTTACTATAAACAGCATGGAAGTTATGCTGCCAGTGATGAGAAGTGCTTGGCTCAATGCCTAGCAACAGTGTAGGCAAAATTCAGTTTTTGAGTGGCTCCCCAGACACATTTCTTCATGTAGCTGTTGGTACTGTGTCTACCATCTCCATGGCCCCAGCACTGGATGATGATAGCACTGCTGGTCCCACTGCGCACTCTCCTCCGACTCTGTCCTCTGCCAGTATAACTACCTGTCTGAACCCATCAACACAACATAAGGTTGCTCAGCAAGGGGAACGAAACTAAGGAGAAACACAGTCAGCTTGCCACATTGTCCTCATCCCTGACTACTGTCTCATTGCTAAAGTATCCTGTTATCTGCAAGACTTTTTGTCCTCTCCTTCTTCTGCCAGAGGTAGTAGGAAGGCAAAGGCAAAGGAAGGTACAAAGCAGAGCCAGGAATGTGGGGACGAGGGTGAAGTCTTTCATTACGGGAACTTGCAGCTCTTTAGATCTCCTTGTTCTTGGCCAGTCCAGGAGACTTATCTTAGGGGAGCTGCTTGGACAGTTTTTCTGAGCCACTGCAAGTGGAACCTGGAGCAGCTTTGAGACTAGAAGACTATCTCTTCATTTTGCTAGTCTATGATTCAGTGCCAGCCTCACCAGTGTGCTGCCGCAGGCAGTGCTTACTTTGCCTATGCCTAAAGCTGGTCCTGATATTGAAAAACGTCATGCAGACTGTATGAGATGGTGTCACCTGCAACACATTTACATACCACTGTGCTTTCCTGTGATTTCAAAGAACATAAATCCCATGATAATCCTTCTGTGATACCACAATTAAAAAAGATGTACCTATTCCTGCATGGGAGAACTGACACATAAGTCTCCTACAAGGATAGCAATACTTGGTTCTTTCTTCTCCAAGGCAATAGAAGCAGCACATTGAAATGATGTCTGCAAGAAAGATGCCATCTGGTATGCTATACGATAATTTCTACAAGACGTCTCGTTCCCAATGAGACTCAGAATATCTTTATTGTGGGGTTTGGAATTGACTGAATCTGTGATATCAGAGAGCACGTGATTTCAAACATGTTGTAAGGCAGATTTGCTCTAAATGCAAAGGAATTTAAGGTATCCTCTATTTTATTGTCTCTAATGTTAACAATGTGGATTTTTCTTTCTTGATTTTTTTTCTTTATTTTTCGAGTGAGGAAAAGAAAGAAATGCGGTGATTATTCGCAGAGGAGGTGCTCCCCCTGTCATCATGAATAGATTATTATAAACCATTTTCTTAGGTAGGTCAATAGCTGTCAAACATTGCTAAACACTTCTGGTGTTAAGGAATCAAAACCTGGAGAATTTTAGTAGCTACTGACCAAGAAATTTCTGAGTGGAGACTATACCACAATATGAAAGAATGAATCTTTTAAGTAAGTCGGCAGCCAGTTTAGCAGAGCTGAAGAAGAAATTGATGCTAGAATAAGTTTTGTAAACTTTTTTTTTTAATTAAAGCTTTCAGCCTTGTCCACCCTAAATGGGATATCATTTTCCTCTTTGTGTTTATGATTTCAGTTGGATAAAAAAGTTCTCTCTCAACATTGCAACAGAACTTGTGCTACAGCAGAGTTAGTGTGACTGGATGTTCTAGTGAATAAACTAATCTAACGACACGTATTCCTGGAGACGAGATAAGAATAGCTAGGAACAGGATGTTGTATGAGAAAAACTATGCCTAACATCCAGCAGACCAATATAATTAAAGAAAGTTTATTATGAGAGAAGTATAGTAGGTTCCAAGAAGTGTATGCAAAGTTCTGCTTTATCTTATGCATTTCAGTTATATTATTAGGCTACAAAAAATGCTTAGATTTTAAATGATCTTTTTCATAAAACTCTGAAAAATCTGGATGCCTTACATAAAATCTGTAACGTCTGTCAGCAGCCTAGCTCTTTGGATGATGATGCCACTTTGGATGATCATGTTTGGTGATGCTGAATATTTTCCTGAAAGTACTTTTAGAGACATTTTTCGTGGCATATACAGAAACAAACCAAAATCAATAGAAACAGCTTGAATTTAAATAACACTATCTAGTATCTATAATCTAAAGGTTACATTCCATTGCTTATGTGTGGCTCAGAATGCACAAAAATAATTCTCAGACCACAGCTAATGCAAGCTCATGGAACAACCTTCACTGACTAGGAAAATCATCCTCATTTTTTTTCTGATTTTTACACCAATATTTATTATAACTCTACATTACCACTACGTAAGTACAATAACTGTATCTATAATAACTATAAGTACAAAGTCAGCAAAGGCAATTCATTTTACTTGACAGATGATTTGTCAACAGTGAACTGTACTTTGTGAACCCATTGGCCTTTCTATGAGTTTGTGTTTCTGACTGTTGATGTATTATTTACCCAGGAACAGCTCAGTCAAAGTACTCCACTCCATCATGAAACATATATTTATTACAGACACTTAAAAGTTAGGATATTTGTCATGTTCAGTTGATTGCTTTGGCAACTTTGATTTAGTCTCCTTCAGAACCCATCCTGTTCAGTGAATGAGGGACAGATCTTACTGGAAAATTAAAAGATCTGTTTTCTAGAGCACAGCCACTGGTCTAGGATTCAGGGCACCTTGTTCTATTCAAGACTGTCATTACTATGATGCTGAGCAATATATATATGGTATATGGTAACATATATCACCATACAGCAAGATTGCTTGAGATACAGTTAGTCTTTCTAGATTCTGATTTTGTATTTTAAATGAATAAATTTAGGGGATAATTTCTTTCTAAAGACAACAGGAAAATCAAACTATATGATATAGCATTGTAATAGCCACAACTTCAGTCAGATTTATATCCTTGGCCTACAGAACAGAAATACAAGATGCAACCTACTGAACTGCAAGAATTAGTTAAGAACAGATAGATGTTTCACTGTGAGACCACAGGATCAACTGCATTGGATCACACCACAGCTTCATCTAGCTTCATCTAGCTTCAGCCATTCACCAGCTTCATTCACAGTGGCTACTATTAGATGCCTACAGAAGAGCATAACAATAAGATGAACATGCAGTGATCCTTTCCTAGCATTTTCCCAGATTCCAGCAATTTGCAGCTCAATGCCTTCCTGAAAGAGAAATACTGTCTTTATGCTTAATAGTCCTTCATGGATTTTTCTGCCAGTTTGTTGGTTGATGAAATATGCCGGGAGAAAGAGGGCTGCAGGGAGAGCTGGATTCATCTTCCACCCTCCTGCTGTAACTCTGTTCCATTGGAAATGGAGGAAATGGAGGGAATGTCTCTGTGCGTTTTGGATGCCACTACAAGGGTAATAGGTTACTGTAACCTTGTATTGCACTTAGGAAAGATACAGTTAAGATGCAATTAGAATTCAGCTGCTTTTTCTCCCCTCTTCATGAGCGCTGAAGAAGCTCCTACTGCTGGAGGCAGTGTTGAGCAGGTGATATGAATCCAAATCTCAGTGGATCCCCCACTATACTGTGAAATTATTCTATCAAATACAAATTCCTTTCGTAGGACAAAAAGCTTTCAATTGCCTGTCATTTTTTCAGGAATCATATTAACATCCAAGGGGTAAATGTGTACATCCTTATTCTGGCTTCAATGAAAGTTAATAACATTTTCTGAAAAAAGGAGTTAGTTTCTTAGAGCAATTTCTGTGCTTGCCTCAGGAACTTTTACAGGATAATAGTAACACTACATTCACCACCTATGAGTAATCATTTTCACTGTTTTCATCTAGCAAGAAAAAAAAAAACTTGAAAATTTACATGACACCATGACCAATCAAAATATTTTATTTAATTCAGTAAAGATTTTAGACTACTGTTAAAAACTAGTATACTAAGTGTGTGTATATATAAATGTATACTACATAGTCTTGCTAAAAATACTATGCAAGCCCAACCCTTTATGCTATAACTCCTGGCACCATAAAAAAAAAATTATGTAATTTCAAATTTGAGCAAATCTTTGTACAGCTCTGCGCTAAGCAACACTGGACTAGCAAACAAGCAGAACTGGGTAACAGAGAAATATTTGAAGAAACTGTTCAAAAAAGGTTTGAAAGAACACTTGCTGCTCAGAGATATCTCAAAAAGTTAAATACAGCCATTGAATAAATGGTAACCATAATTTCATAGATTTGGTAACTGCTGCAAGGTCCTGTGAAGAGCTGTGGAAATGAGATGCCTGTACTGACACTGCAGTAAACTGTCATATCTTTGAAATTATGAATCTTGAAAGTATACATGATGGAAGGTTAGGATTTCTGCCGGGGTTACTTTACAAATCAGATTCAACCTGAGACTGTGGCACTTACTTTGTCGTCTGTTTTCTTTTGCCTAGTTGGCTCAGGGCTCCTTGCCCCGATGCACCAGATTTTAGAGTGAACTCCTCTGAACAGGAGGAGTTGATTTGAACAGCTGATCAGGTGAATTCCCGTCTCTCCTTCCTGTTCTTTCTAGCTTCATTTTATAATTCCTTTTCTACACTCACTATTTACCTCACTTCTACTTATTCTCCTTGTAAGTTATGATCATTTGCTCTTTTGTCATCCTTCATCTGCAGCTACAACAATCTGTTGTTTTGTTTCACATCTGCCTTTTTCCTTTTACTTATTTTTCCTCTCACTTCCCCTTTCAAGCCTTTTAAAACAGGTAAAAAAATGTTCATTTTAAAATTAAATTACTTATCTGAGATTAAATTACCCCCTGAGATTTGTCTAGAGTTGAGACTAGGTTGGATTTAGGTATTTGAGGTAATCCTAACTTAACTTCAACATTTTTATAGATTAGATACAGGACAAAATCTGCTACATGCATTAGCTCTTCAATGTTAACCAGCAGCTAATTGTAAAGATGATATTCTAAATCTGTACTGGAAAAAGTATGTTTAAATGGGAGCAAAGGTAACTTGGAGCTTTTTCTTTACTAAAAAAACAACACTGAACTACCCCTCACCTATTTCTTTCCTAGAACATTCAAAATCTCAGAAAATGATAATATATAAATCAGACACAACTTACCACATTTCACTGATATGATAAGACAAAATTATAATAATGAATAAAACCCAGAGGTGTCAGGGCTCTGAGAGCACCAATGGGCCTTGCCGTCCATGCCCAGCATCTCCCCAGGCCTCCCTCAGCCCGTCCATGGCCCAGGACCCCATTTCAGCTCAGCCTGGGGCTGTCAGTCCCTGCCCCAGCAAAGCTGCAGCAGTGCTGGTCTCTGGCCCTGCCTCTGGTCCTAACTACTGGGTGGATGCTGGACCTACACTGTAGGTATTTCATCCCTGGATGGACCCCTCAGACGTACATAGTGGGTCTTTTTTCCAGCCCAATCTTCATCCCTGCCTCCTGCATAGACTATGAACCCATGTTACAGCCTCATCTCCATTCCTATCTCTGACCCAATCTCCTTTTGCTCCTGGCTGGGCTCCCTCGATGGACCCCGAACCTGAGTCATCTCTCAGGGGCCTGTCTGGGGTGGTCAATGGAGCATGTTACCAGTAGCTGGCTCTGCCTACTGGGTGCAGATCCCATGGGACTGGGCCCCGTGCATGAGGGCACAGCTCACTGCCATTAGGGAACAACCGGCCCTCTCTGCTCCCTGTCAAAAAGTCAGGTTCTCAATAGGAATTTGCTTTATTACATAAAAACTCTATAACCACCTTCTGTATTATTTAGCCCCTGCTAACACAGGCTCTGCAACACCAAAAGAAAACTGCAGCATCTTTCAATGAATAATAAAGACGTTACTTGAGTGGGTGGCATGCTGGCACAGCTCTGGCAACTCACTGGACTGTTTGCATATGGATGAGGTTACATAAACCTTCTTCATCCTGTCTGTGAGCTCCCTCATGCCGACTGCACGACTCTCACTCTCCCACCTCTGGAGTAGGAACTCTGAACTGGCCTCCCCTACCCACAGATGGAGCCTATGATCCTGTTTCAGGAATCTGCATTGATGCCTACAGACAGTGCAAACACCTCTCATGGCATTGTACTTAGCCCTGCATGGCTTTTTTTAGAAATTGGAACGATAGAAATGCAACTTTCCAGACAAGTTTAATAAGCTGTAGTCCAAGCATCATTCCTTCCATCGTTCCTTTGTCAAGGCTAATGGATCTCAGCAAGAGCTCAAGTGGTCCTACAGGTACAGGTTAGCTGAAAATGTACTTGTCAGACTGGTTTCACTAACATTTTCTAACACGTTAATGATTATTTCCTATACTACAAACCAGATCAAAACTCGAGCTGGTTTAATAAACAAAAACAACACCTACAGTTATTCTCTTAAATTCTGGTCTAGAGCTGTTTAGCTACATTCCTTGCTATTTGCTGTTTGAAAACTTTAATGAACATGGATTTTTGCTTGCATAATTTGAGAAGAATGGCTCGTCTCTACATGAATGCCATATTCATATGCAAATAGGGGGATTTGTGTACCGACAAGATAATTTATTCTTTCGAATTATGCTCTGTAAAACATTTCAAATAGCCTACCAGAAAACGGAAGTAGCAATAAGTAACTGAGATGGTCCACCACATCCCATAAATAGAAAAACAGTCAAATTGCAGAGTTCATAAAAAATATTTATCTAAACTCATGCATGAAGTCATGAATAATAAATATACTTTAGGAATAGATACCGCAACAATTCACAACTTTACACTAAATGCTATTATTAGCATTTAATGAAAATTCATATTAGCAATCAATAATTTAACCTCAGCCATCCCAGATTTGTAATAACGCAATAATCTAAAATAAAGAGCTAAAGGCAGCAGTGGATAAAAGTAGAAAAACAGTTTTGGGAACTTCCTTGTATCATGGGTTATGAAGTAGGGGTGGTAAGTAGTAAATAGCAAACAATTTTTGAGGGATTTGACGGCATTCAAATACAATATCTTCCTGAATATAGGGCAATGAAACAAGAAAATACTGATTCTAGTGTTACAATCATGAACTCAGGTTAACAGTCTGGGTTAGAAAGCAAATGAATACACTTTAGTTAGTTCGATATTCTAAATTATTTCATTTTCTGTAGGTGGAACTAAAACTAGAAAAAATTCTATGATGTGCTGTAAATTCTATAATAAGCCAAAGATTTTTAACTAGCATGTGATGTTCTTGTGATTACTAGAAATGTGAACTTCCAAGGATTCATATCTATTTAAATCTAAAGACTACTAGATTAAGAAAGAAACATGAGTGAATCAACTGAACTTTCAAGAAACCGTTATTAATTCAATTTTAATAGACTTAGATCTCTATATAATTTATGAAAGATAAACTTCATCATAGTCTAACTGGCCACAACATCTCTAACCCTAACATATTTGTAAGAGTAATACCCCTATCATCTCATACAAAAGACCACCAAAGATATTGAACAAAGTTTTAGAGATTTGCCCTTAGTAATCACTTTGTGGTTTTCATACAGTCTATTTTAGAAGTTAGGAATATTCTGTTCTCTTTAAAGCATTTCCTGGCCACAGGTTGTGAAAGCCTCATTTTTCATCAGATACTTTTAACTCCACTGAGCTGCTAATTCCTATTCTGCATACATTTTTAACCTAGTATTGAACTTGATTCTGCTTTAAGGAATAAATGCTGTTCAATTTAGTGACATCAATTGAATTAAATATTAATATACATGGGTGTAAATGATTACATAATTGCAAGGTTCAGATTAAACTGCAAGGAAAAAGCTGAACCTAAGCAAGTGACTTCTAAAATTCTCAAGTAATCTGATCATTCTTTTCATGTCATTTATCACGGCTTGAAAAAAATATCTCCTAACCTCTGGAATTACACTAGGGTGATTATGAGAGCATTATAGAACGAGGGCACTGTTAGCTTGTCACTTTTTAGGCACACCAACAAACACTCTGGCATTAACTTTGTGAAATCCAGCCAAACTGTCCTTGTGGAGATGACATAGATTATTAGTACTGCCCCTGGACTGTCATGGTTCAGTGGAGAAACAGGCAAGACCTCAGTCCTACAAGAAACAACTGAAAAATGTTTTAATCCATTTTTTTCAAGTTCTGAAGTCTGCAATCTACCTTTGTTGATCTTTTTGTCTCCTATCTAGATGGGCATAGCCCAGCAATATTCAACCCCATGGTGCAAAAAGATACACTATATACAGCTCAGTGACTTCAGGGATAGGTCTGACAGAGGAGAGAATTGACCAGGAAGAGTAGATTGCAGCATTAACATTATCATCCTCAGAAATGTTTTCAAATCCACTTAAGAGTTAGGGACCCATTTACTACCAATAGAATCCAGGAAGTAATGTGAGTAATATTATTTTAAGCAACTTTCACAACCAATTAATTTGAGTTCTGACTGGTTTTGTTTGTATCGGCGCAATTTTGTAAGGCTAGGCCATAGGCAGGTGTATCCAAACTTTTAAGTGAGAATAACTTTTATTCACATAATTTGATTTTCTGTACAGTAACATATACAGTTCTTCTTAGCATTGACCCCAAACATGCTTAAACATCATACTACTTCACTCTCCATTTTACTATTAGTTGTCAATATTTCTGAGCTCCACGCCCTTGGAAGTCAATGAAAATCTGATTTTCTGAGTTTTGCATTCTGTGTATTCATACCATTCTGCACTCTGTCTCAAAACAAATATTATGGGTGTAGATAAATATGGTATAGGTCTGCCTCATGCCATATGTACTTATTAACGTGCATGTCTTCTTATAACTCAGTATCTCTCACTCCTTCTAAAGGGAATTTATTTAATATGAGAATATTTTAAAAATACTGAAACAAGGTTCTAAGAACAGTGGTAAGTACACTATTTGAATTTTCATAGATTTGAGTAGTATATTCAAACTGCACATAAATTGTTCATGTCTGTGGTCATATAGACTTCTAAGTATATTTAACAGTAGAATGTAAGGATCAGATACTAGGTTAATAACAAAATGAAAGAAGACACGGTAGGGATTTGGTATGCATTACTCCTCTTTCTGAGATTCAGTCTTTCTACAAAATAAAAAAAAAAGTATCTTTAGGTCTGACAAACATTTTACTATATGCTCTCCAAGGAAGAATACATCTTTTGTATTAATTCTGTGAGAAAAAAATACAGTTTGGTTACTCAGAAATAACAGTACAACTGACCAGATTGCCATGGTTTAAACTTTTTCCAAAGGAGAAAATATCAGTACCAGAATGGGGTCTGAATATCCTATGCTATTTCACTAAAACATTACATCTGATGTGGGGAAATACCTCTGAAAAGTCTCAGCATATGGAGTCAGTCAAAATTACATGTTAATCCTCCAATTAAAAGAGAGTTTGTAGAAGATTCCTTTGCTCAAGCAGTCCTGTTGCAGAGTATCTAAATTTAGCATGACATGATCTGATGGTCACAAGTAGACTACAAACAAAATTGACAAGAATTAGGCTATACATTTACTCACTGATGAATGTCAATATTTATGATATTATAGTTCCATTTTTTTAAGATTCTCTGTTTGCTGTCAATCTTCTCTATTCCTTCTAGAAGACATATGCCAGAAATAATTTATTCAAGTCTGTGAATATAATGACTGAATTGCTTTGCAAACAGTTTTGGAAAAAGCAGCCTAACATTGAACACAAAAAGCATGGCCAGAGATAAAAGTTATATGTTGATAGGCACTTATAGAGAGAGTGGAAATGTAAAAAGAAAATGCATCAGAGTTAGAGACCACATGGGTAAATATGGTCTGATGACTTACATTTTTACTGTATTTTCAGTTTAGTCTGTGTCTTCATTTGTAGTAGGCTGTTTCAAAACCAGCTCTGATTAATTGGTGTATGAAGAACATATAGCTGAATATTACATTCATGACACTACAGGGTAAAATTGCCAATATAATAGGAATACATGAATAACAAAAAATAAAAGAAATGCTTACAGCTTTTTGCATCCAACTCCCATTGCGTTTATTATAAAACGTAGCTAAAAGCTCTACATTTATCCTGCAGTTTGCCCAGACTTCTGTAAGATTTGTTTTGGGATTCAATGCATCATTAAAACTGATGCATCTTTATCTCTTGTTTAGGCTTTTACAATGTAGAAGTCAACAAAACATTAATCCAATTATTTGTGATTTCTTCTGTAGAATTTATATGATCTTTGGGTAAGTTCAGTGGCAAGCAATGCATTATGACTATCATGTTCTCAGTAAATAAATGCCCAAAATATTTCTTCTACATATTTTACAGCTATATGGCTTCTGTTCTCCACTACGTTATAATCCAGTCGATTACATACACTGAAATTACCATTCAAATAATTCGAAATGCAGAGATTTGTAAAAGAAATATGAAGAATGGTATGAATAATGCATGAATAGAAATGCATGTGTGAAAGCATCAGAAGAAACAGTGCTACAAAGGGTTAAAGGCATGGTCTGTATTGATAACCAAGGACACAGCTGACAGTGCTAAAACATTAAGGAGTGTATTTCTGTCAGGACAAGAAGGAGTGTGCTCTGATAAAACAACAGCACAGATGATTTATCAGCAGAAGACCCTACACTACATAGGAGGACAGCAACAACATTACAGCACGTTGTGTGTGATACTCATCTTCTTGTTATTCCAAAAGGAAGACAGACTCTAGCCCTAAAATATCTGAGATAAGGAAGCAAAAACAATGAGCACCACTGAAGTAAACAAAATTTTGGATCGAAAGGACCATACCATAGCAACTGTTGACTCCTAAAGATCTATCCAAAAACCAGTTTGCTATTGCTAATCGAAAGGAACCCAACAGATGCAATGAGAATGCAATAGTCAGCCTTCCATGTCACACACAAGTGACCATGGACAGGCAACGTGGACACACACGCATGCACACCTTGGTGCTTTTGGGTATTGAGTGTGAGAGTGAGTGACATTTCGTAAGAGAACGTCAGTGACTGTAAACAGTTTTGCCTGAAACAAGAATCACCTTCACCTTCCATAACTTTTCATACTGACTTTAGCTGCATGAATTCCCCCCAGGAGTTCTGCCATTGCGACTTAAAATGCCACGTTCACTTTGCAGTTGTTAATAAGACACAAGGAAGTACAGAATCAAACCCAAATGTGTGGCTCTGTTCCCTACAGTGCAGTCCTATAATTGATGGTAAAGAGTTCATAGACTTGTAGTTTAAAAATTTCAAACTGCATATGCATTTCCCATTGAGGAGGCATCAAACAGCACTGGGAGCAGAGACCAGCTGCTGGAGCTGTCTCCTCTCATCATGTCCCTCTTTTATCAGCTATACAGTCAGGTTCCCTCTGCCTTTACTTTTTTCCCCTCTTTATGCTGCTACAGATATTTCAGTCTTTTTGCACAGCATATCAGCTTCAATGGGAAGGTGGGAGTTGGGAGGGAAGCGATGTTATCCTTGTTTTACAGTCTGGTTGTTGTGGTTGGCTATTGCAAAATTAGAGTTGTGGGTTTGAAACTGTAAGCATAAGAGGTCTCCCACTTTGTGAGAGAGTGCATGGCTCATTTTATTAAAATCTATGAATTAAATCTGCTTTATCAAAGTGCTTAGTTTAATCACACAGAGATTTAAAAAGGGGAAGTAACTGCTGCAAAACAGACACTAAATTACAATTAAAGTACATACTTTCAAGTATATAACTTACCACTGTGAAAATTGCCTTACGCCAACATGCCTACATATATCTAATTAAAATTCTGCCTTAATTAAGTACTTATATTTTATCTGTTTTCTGCCCTTGGAGGAGGGAGGATATTTACAGCTTTGGAGGAAGACCACTTTGCCAAAACTGCAACCATATGGCAGCAAACAGAAAAGGGCCAGCCTAACAAGGCTTCATTTGCTAAAAGAAAGTTTGACTTCTTGTGAGTGAAATTTTAGCTTTTATAGGCAGAACCATACTAGGGAAGATGAACGCTTCATGTCTGAGTAGTGGCAGTGGAGCAGATGGAAGAAAGAGAGGAAACTGAGCTTGTAGCTTCTGGCAGTCAAAGGTCTGTGCAATTTCCATTACATGTTACAGCTGTACAGGGCACAACGTGAACTCTTACTCCTCTCATTCAGCTTTTCTGGCTGTGACCCCACCTGATTTCATCTTTTCCTAGTCTGCTGAAGTCATGTCTGCTTTACTTGCCCGACGTTTGTGCTCAAAATCACGTCCCTCACAAACCCGAAGAGTAAAATTTCTTGCAATATTCCCCACACTGCTAAGCAGTAGTCATTGATAACAATAGCTTTGGTCATATCAGTAGAGAAGGCAAAATAAACAAAGAAAACTTTTGTATGATGACTGCCTACAACTTTCATCCCGATACGAAAGATCAGAGAAACTACACTGCAAAAGGTACACTAATACAGTGCTCAATGACCTACTGTCAATCCCTGGCATTAAATATGTACTACATGACATAGAAACATGCATATGTAGTGGGTGCATCCAGAAGCAATAAAGTCTGGCTTGTGGAAAAACTTGATGTAAACTGTAGTTGTAGGGTTTATTCTGAATACAGCACAACCCACTGCAGCTCTGCTACTTTCAAATGAGATATGGCTCATGTGGAGTCAACTCAGGCATAGCTGTCAGTGTTCCAGAGTCCTTCTGGTTTCAAAGCAGCTCTAGAAGAGCCAGCTCATGGGTCTCTCTGAAGCTGTAGACATGATAATACATACTGCTAAAGTAAATATTTTAGAACATTTGCTAACTCCGTTGAAAGTTATTTTTTTTATATGGTATAATTCTGTTGCATACACCTCTTCCAGTAACAAGCAGCATTAATCTTTGAAAGGAACTCACTCAGTTAGCCTCAGTGAGCACAGTTTGGAGCCTTGACACTGATATGTAGACATAGATGTTGAATGTGATGCCAGGATGTCCTGGTTTCGGCTGGGACAGAGTTAACTTTCTTTTTAGTAGCTGGTACAGTGCTGTGTTTTGGATTTAGTGTGAGAATGATGTTGATAACACTCTGATGTTTTAGTTGTTGCTAAGTAGCGCTTATCTTAAGCCAAGGACTTTTCAGTTTCCTATGCTCTGCCAGCAAGCAGGTGTGCAAGAAGCTGGGAGGGAGCAGAGCCGGGGCAGCTGACCTGAACTAGCCAAAGGGGTATTCCATTCCATAGAATGTCATGCCCAGTATATAAACAGGGGGGAGCTGCCCGGAAGGCGCGGATCGCGGTTCAGGAACTAACTGAGCATCGGTCAGCGGGTGGTGAGCAATTGCATTGTGCATCACTGGTTTTTTTCCTTCCCCCCCCCCTTCTTTTTGTTGCATTCCTTTTTATTACTATTATTATTATATTTCATTATTACTATTGTTAGTATTATATTTTACTTTAGTTATTAAACTGTTCTTATCTCAACCCACGAGTTTTACTTTTTTTTTCCTTTGCTTTCCTCCTCCTCACCCCACTGGGAGGGGGAGGGGGAAACGGCTGCGTGGTGCTGAGTTGCCGACTGGGGTTAAACCACGACACAGGATTATCTCCAAGCATAGGGAAAGGCACTGTCCTCATGAAAGGGCAACAAATAAACTTTGTAAAAAACAAACTTGCTAAATGCAATAAGAAATTTGCTTATTTCAGCTATAAGAAAAAGGCTTGCCAGTATATCACGTTCCAACCCAAATTGTAGATCAAGAAACTGAAGATAATTCAGTAAACTATATGCTGTATGCCTCTAGGTGGAACAATGAGGGCACTCAAGGATAGGTACATGCTCAGCTGACCAAAGAAATCCCAACTACAGTGCACTTGTATGCACACAGCAACTGGATAGTGCATTTATGGGTAGCACCCAAAAAAGGATTCATGATCAGCAGAATTATAAAACTGTAGATCACCTTCCATGTGCTAGAACACATTTGACAGAAGTGGTTCTCTCAAAAGCCCAGCACAGTCCTAAACTGATTGTAGATTATTTTGATATGGAATGACCTTCAACAATTATTTTCCTTGTCATTATTTTAATTGCTCTAGCTTGAAACAATTTTTGCTTTAATCATGATGATGATATGATATCCATTACCCATGTTAAAAAATTTTCTCCAAAGTAGATTATTTCTTGATTATTCCCTTTCAAGTGACTTGCAAATGTAAGTAAACTCTGAATCACACACCTCTGAACAGCTACTGGGCTCCAACTAACACAGAAATACTGCTATGCATGCCTTGAAATACTTTTTTATTGTAGAAAAAAATGTTTATAATTAGGCAAAGAAAATATGAAATTGAAGTGTTTCTTCTTTTTACTTTACCTTGTAGACAGGTTCCGTCTAAATCATGTTATCACAGTAATCACAGAATCATCACAAAATAGACTCAAAGGGACTTAAAACAGTGACCTAATCCATTCAACTGACTCAAGCCAAGGTCAGTTATAACCCAACCATTATCTTTTTTTAATTCTGGCAAATACCCAGAAGTCTTTAAGATGATGCTTGAATGTAACAGAGGTTATAATCTCCCTAATAATCTATTTGGATGCTTCACTATATTGCCTTTATAATTTTGTCCTGGGGAGAAGAGAGGGAGATTCATTTCAGCTAGTTTTAGACAGCTACATCTGAGGAAGTCCTCTAGGCTCCCTTTATAGATACTTCTAGTGCCATTTGCCATGCTTCAGACATTTAGATATGATGAACAACACTGAAGAAGTGCCTGCTTATCTAACTCAGTATTAGTGGCTCGGACATGCTCAACGCAGTCTACACTGCAGAAGTCTGAATTTAGACATTAAGAATAAGATTAATCTGTCTGACCTACCATTATTTTCATCAAGTCCATGTTTCCTTAATTTGCTTACAAGAAGAACACATGAGACAACGTCAAAACCTTAACTGAAGTCCAAATACTGGGTACCTACTGCTCTTTCCTTACCTACAAAATCTGATATCTGCTCCTAGCAGGGAATTAGATTGCTTTAATAGGTTTGCTCTTGGAAAATCCATGTTGCCTCTTACTCATTTCTTTGCTATTTTCTAGCTACTTTAAGTAGTTTATCTGTTCAGTGACTTTTCTATGAATTGAAAATAACTCCCCACATTCTCCTTCCTTTCCCCTTTCAAAGATAAGTTCTACATCATTCTCTTTTAATCTGTTGGTACCTCATCCATCCTCCAAGAATTCTCACAGAAACCCACTAACAGGTCCAAGTTTTTCAGACAGTTATGTAACACAAAATGAAGTTCATTAAATCAATTTTAAGATACTTAACCTATATAACCTGTTCTTTCCTTATCTACAATTGAGGTTCTAGCCCTAGGATTAGCTGTGCATGTCATACGCTCACCGATGACCTTTTCAGTAAACGTGTGTGATAAAAAGTCATTGTACGTTTTTGCCTTCTCTGCACCTACTATGAGCAGCTTTTCCTTTCCTTCAGTACCTCTCTTAGGTGCCAAACATTTGTTTGTCCTTCTTCTCCTTATTAATGTACTAATGTAATTACGTTATATTAAGTCTCCATTTCTCTTGCTAGTTGCATCTCAGAGTGCTTTGGCACTTCTGACTTGTCTCTACATGTATGTGTTATTCTGCCATGCTTAGTAAATACAGAAACTTTCCTCATTATGTCTAAGGTGAAAGAAAAGATGACAATTTAGCTCAGCTGGTCTTTTACACTTTGTTTTCTTCACGTTGGTGAAGCTTGTACTATGGTCTTTAGTAGTGTTCTGTTGAAGAACCCACACATTTCTCTTTAACTTGCACCCTAGAGGTTTTTCAAAATAAATTCTCTGAACTTATTGACATCTACCGTCTTGAGACTTTTTTTTCCTGGGCAGTCTGTCAATGTAATTTCTTTCCCAACAAGTGCTGTGGCAACTAAAGTTTCCTATTACTATCAAGTCCCATGGCTTTGGATACGTACCAAGAACAACCATGTTGCAGTCTGCATGTACAGCAATATTGATTAAATTTAAAGAAAAGTAGTTGTATTTTGATTAATAGTAAATAGCTTGATTTCTTCACTAAGAGCAAAATCAGATTATCGTTCTAAACTAGCTAAAGACCATTAAGGAGTTGACAGAAAAGAAAAAATGTTGGTTTGCAGGAAGCTGCACACCGAACAGAGAAAAAGTTGGGACTCAGAGTTCCCTCTGGGAAAAGAAGTAGTGAAGAAAAGAGTAGATCTCCTGCCAACTGAAAGAGCTGAAGAACCAAATGCCACATTTAAATGCCAAGAAAAATAAAGCATGGAGTAGAAGCCACAAAATGGCTGATGACAAGAGTTGTGAGATATTTTCTGATCTTCAAAGAAAAAAGTAGAAAAAGAAAAGCAGTGGTCAGTCATAGAAAGGGACAGAGTAGTACTTACACATCACTCAATTACACAAATTTGCATACGCATACTGTTGCTGTTGTCTCCTTTTCATAGCTCTTACTTGCTGTGCAACTTCTTAACGGATGCTTGATTTTGCGTTTGGTGCCTGTGTACTACTGTGGCAGTTTGACCTTGGCTGGATGCCAGGTGTCCACCAAAGCCGCTCTATCACTCCCCTCCTCAGATGGACAGGGGAGAGAAAATATAACAAAAGGCTCGTGGGTCGAGATAAGGACAGGGAGAGATCGTTCACCAATTACTGTCACAGGCAAAACAGACTTGACTTGGGGAAATTAGTTTAATTTATTACCAACCAAATCAGAGTAGGATAATGAGAAATAAAACCAAACCTTAAAACACCTTCCCCCCACCCCTGCCTTCTTCCCGGGCTTAACTTTATCCCCAATTTCTCTACCTCCTCCCCTCCAGTGGCGCAGGGGGATGGGGAATGGGGGTTGTGGTCAGTTCATCACACGTTGTCGCTGCCGCTCCTTCCTCCTCAGGGGCAGGACTCCTCACACTCTTCCCCTGCTCCAGCATGGGGTCCCTCCCACGGGAGACAGTCCTTCACGAACTTCTCCAACATGAGTCCTTCCCACGGGCTACAGTTCTTCACTAACCGCTCCAGCGTGGGTCCCTTCCACAGGGTGCAGCCCTTCAGGAACAGACTGTTCCAGCGTGGGTCCCCCCATGGGGTCACAAGTCCTGCCAGCAAACCTGCTCCAGCGTAGGCTCCTCTCTCCACAGGTCCACAGGTCCTGCCAGGAGCCTGCTCCAGCGTGGGCTTCCCACGGGGTCACAGCCTCCTTTGGGCATCCACCTGCTCTGGCGTGGGGTCTTCCACAGGCTGCAGGTGGATATCTGCTCCACCATGGACCTCCATGGCTGCAGGGGGACAGCCTGCCTCACCATGGTCTTCACCATGGCTGCAGGGGAATCTCTGCTCCGGTGCCTGGAGCACCTCCGCCCCCTCCTTCTTCACTGACCTTGGTGTCTGCAGAGTTGTTTCTCTCACATATTCTCACTCCTCTCTTCTGGCTGCTGTTCCGTAGCAGTTTTTTTGCCCTTCTTAAATATGTAATCACAGAGGTGCTACCACCATCGTTGATAGGCTCGGCCTTGGCCAGTGGCAGGTCCGTCTTGGAGCTGGCTGGCCGTGGCTCTATCAGACATAGGGGAAGCTTCTAGCAGCTTCTCACAGAAGCAACCTCTGTAGCCCCCCTTCTACCAAAACCTTACTATGCAAACCCAACACATTCCACCCTAACCTCTGTGAATCACATATTTAAGAATTATCATTAAAATCCACATTCATCACACAATCTTCACAAACTTCACTCATATCAACAAAAAACAATTCCCCACACCAAAATCAAAATAACATCATCACAACACCGAACAAAAGCGGACAATTTACACGCAATCCACCCCTCGTCCCTTCACCACAATTACAACAATCGAAATTCCCCATGATCATTCTGCTCTCTAACATTGTTCAGTCCATGTTTTGCCTGTTACCTCTCCCAATTACTATCCTTATCTTGAATTCCTGGAGCCCCACGTTATGCGCCAAAAAGACTATGGTCGGTTGACCCTGGCTGGACACCAGGTGCCCACCAAGCCGCTCTATCACTCCCTCCTCAGTAGGACAAGGGGGGCAGAAAATGAGATGGAAAAAAAAAAACCTCACAGGTCAAAATAATGGCAGTTTAATAAAGCAAAAGCAAAGGCCGCATGCAGAAGCAAAGGAAAACAGAAGATTTATTCTCTACTTCCCATCAGTAGGCGATGCACAGCCACTTCCCAGGAAGTACGTTTTCAGTATGCATAGCAGTTGCTCCAGAATACAAATGTTGTAACAACAAATGCCCTGCCTCCTCCTCCTTTCTCTTAGTTTTTATTGCTGAGCAGACATCATATGGTATGGAATATCCTTTTGGTCAGTTTGGGTCAGCTGTCCTGGCTATGTCCCCTCCCAAGATCTTGCCCACCCCCAGCCTACTGGTGAGGGGGGGAATGTTGGAGAGACAGCCTTGATGTCCTGCGAGCGCTGCTCAGCAGTAGCCAAAACACTGGTGTGTTACCAACACCTTTCTAGCTACCAATACAGAGCACAGCACTATGAGGGGTGCTATGTGGAAAATTAACTCCATCTCAGCCAGACCCATACAACTACCATGATAAAAAACAATAAGCAGCAAATCCTGAATTACTTATAATATCTTCAGAAATTATTATCTATCTCCTAACCTAGAGTTTCTCTATGAATAATTCTCCCTACCAACACTGCAAGTTTCAGAAAGAAAAAATAGCCTGCCAGGACAACATGCCTAGCACTTCTGATGATACTGCCCCTTATTCTTTCAGAAAAAAATAATCTGAATCTGCTTGTTTAATCTGCAATTATATTTGTATTCAAATATGTTATTTTCTCTTTTTCCTAGATTCCCTTCTCACTGTTCAGCTACTGTTAAAATAGCTGTGTCAACTCTATTTAATTGATAATACAGTTTCATCCTCTACAGATATAATGCTCCATGAAATGGATGGTTGTTAAAACACTTTTTTTTTTTAAATTTTAAGTGATAAGGTACATAGTCTCCCGCCCAATACATAAACCCAAGTAATTGCATGCAATTGCTAGCAGGGATGTCCCAGTACAGGTGAGTTAACATAGCTTTGCCTCAAGACCAAATTATTCAGACATACAACTCATTTTTCCTTCCATGTGTTAGGAAGAAGACACAGTAAAATACTTTCAAAATTCCTATCAGCAAAGTTGCACAGGTTTATGCTGACACACCAACAGGCTGGTCATGACTTAGAGTTCTTAGAATTCACCGTGGTAGGGAAGGTTTGCAAATTTTCCCGTCATTGCTAACACCAGTCACTGGCTGTCAGCAACATTTTCAGCCCTGTGCCAAATATTTGCTCTAAGCAGCATTAGATAATATAATGCTTTAAAAAGTGTCAGCAGCTATTGGATATACTCAGGGTTCCATCATTCCAAACAAAAACTCAGCTGAAAAAGACTGGAAAATATCCCCCTAGTAGAAAGGCTTCAATATGAAGACATTAATGGAATATTTTTTCTGGTAAGATTTCAAAACAACATTAATGACTTCAATATGCTATTTAAAGTAACAGCTCCAGGATACTGGGCCTAATGCATCTCTAACAGTAAACAACATTGATTCTGTTCATGGTGATTCAAATACCTACAAATGATTTCACCACAGTGGGTTACTTAGCAATATCTTATCCACAGTTTCCCTATAGACAGCTAAGTCAAAATTAAACAATAGTTAGTTGGTTTTCCTTACTTGTAGTGTGATCGTTCATCTCCCCGAGTCCAGTATTAATTCCAGCATCTATTGAACTCATGATTTTATCAATCTACAAAAGAAAGAACAGTGAAAACAATTGATGGGCTCCATTGTTGTTATTTTATTTTAGTTTTTCATGCATAAATTTATGGCTTTATTACTCTCATTAGGAAAACAACAATCAAGATTGCAAATATCAAAGGTAGACAATTAATTTCTCCACTTTGATCTTTATTTCGCAACATTACGCTAGCAAAAGCTAAAGCTTGAGTCTAGTATTTCTTTTTCTACAGTTTCTTTCATACTGATGACTCTGGTCATCCAGGTATAACCACTAGAGGTCTATTTAAGCAGTAATATTAATGCATAAGAATATTGTTCTGTGTGTTATAAAGTACTAAAGGAATTGTTCAATTAAGATTTCCAGAGAATTTCCTAGCTTCTTTTTTTCCATCTGCCCCAAGGCAACTGAATAGGTATGAAACATAGCTGTGTCCCCACATACTGCAGAATGATGTTGTTTGTGAAACAGCACTACAGTGATCCCAAAACTCATTTGCACATTTCTAAATTACATTGAATTTACTGTGTCAAAACTATTATATCTATTTTATTTTCTGTAAGAACAGGACAAAACAAAAAGTGAATCAAAAGGCTGGTGTTGCCTAAAAAGGCAGACACAGAGAACCAGGTTTTACTGAGCTTAATATTAGGACTATTAGGAAAACTGTCTCCTTTTCAAAAACTATGTATTAGTCACTGGTGACAGGAGAAAATCTGGGAATTATGTTGGAATTTGCAGATTTGGAACTCATAACTTTTTTTTTTTTTTGATAGACTACATTTTTCTTACTCTTAAGAACAATCAAACCTTGATGTCCCCCTAAAAAGGCAAACTTGGACCTGACTCGTATCAGGATTTCGTAACAATGTATCCAAGTTATTAAGATCAAAACCTGATCCTAAGTACCTTTCCACTGAGAAAGTATCCCCTTTACAACAAAAGCTACCTTCAGATGCCCTATCAAATCAGACATACAGATGAGCTGGAAACCTTTTTCTAGAAAAATAACCAATCACACAAACGAGCTCTGGGTTCTTTCTGAAATAAAATAGCACGCTGGAGATATATACATTTCCCCATAGCAGTCATTTTAAAGAGAAATTCTTGCTTCTCTGTAATAGCAGTAAAGATCTAAAGATTTCCCACTCTTAATTTACCTCAGTAAGATGGGAACTTTTGTGTCTATGAAGAATAATTTACATTCTTGAAATTTAGCACAGGAGGAAAAAAAAAAAGGTGTTTTAAAATTATTTTAAATCTAGTTCTAAAACTAAAATAAGTCTCTTGTGTGAGCAAGCATGTGCACTACAAACTCAGTGTGGACATTTCTTTTTATAGTTCTGAATTCATTGTAGCTGTAAGTGTATTCCCACTTCACACAAGAGTCAGGTATATGCCAAGCATTCTGTACACAGGCTACATACCAGTTAGAGGATATGTTATATAGGGAGGGTTTGTAGAATGCATAATCAACCTAAAAATCTTAGACTCTCCATTCCTGCCATTTTCTCTCATCTCTTTCTGGCGGGCATTGCCATGGTGGGAAATAATTAGCAAATATGTAAATAATGGGCATAGCTACAAAGAATTTTACCAATTTTATTAGTGTCAGTGGTGAGGGCTTTAGTAGAAAATAATTTCAATGTCACAACAAATTGTAGAATTACTTCTGGTTAACTTCACTCACTGTGGAAACAATAGACTTCATTAAGTGTGCAGCATTTTGAACAGAAATGCATTGCATGTTGTGCCAGCTGTCAAACTACCATGCATTACACTATGGCACACTCTCTGAGGATTTGCAGTGTGGAAGATTCACTTTTTATTTCATCTCTGAAACTGAAAACGACAACAGCATTTTCACAATACCATATATTTGCTTGTACTTAATGAACAAAACTTACTTCCTCCCATTCTGATGTGAAGGAAGGTGTTCTCTCCGAATTCCCTTTGGAGCGCTGTTGGTTTGGTGTGGGTTCACTCCAGTTGCTTCTTGCTTTTTTGTCATTTGGTGGATGGGTGATAAGATTAGAATCAGATTTCGAAACATTTTTGCACAAATGCATTTCAAGCAAAGTCTTTGGTAAAGATCGTATTCTCCCAAGTGTGCATGCTCGCTCCACAAATCCCCCAGTGGTAATTACCCATTGTTCACTTATCCTTGTTGACGTACCAACCAATGTACGATTTTCTACTGGTTTAGTTTTAGTATGAAATATGGTTCTGTTTACAACTGGTGGCTTTTTTTTCTTAACAGGAGGATCAGTGTTGCTTTCTTTCCGTAGCTGTATCTGCTGCACAGTACTCTTGCTCAAAATGCTTTCCTCTAGTGGACCACCGCACTGGTTTGCTTTGCTGTACAGCTGGAGTGGATTATCAGGTGGGTCACACACAGGTGATGATCCATGAAGTAAACCTGCAAACTGTTCAGCAGGGTGTCCTTCAGGAAGCTCACTTTCAGTGGATGTTTCTCCCTGGCAAAGACGCTCTGAAATGAGAGAGTGCCTTGTAAAAAAACAGGGTGATAAAATACCGCAAAAAAACCCCAAAACCCTTACTCTCCGCAAAATGACTTTTGTATGCTGCTTGGTTCTTTCTTATGTACAGAAACAAAAGATCCTTATGTCATGAATTGATTTATTAGTCTCTTAAAAAACAATTCCCTACTTAAACTTGACTATTTTATCCTGACTAGTTGAAAAACAGCCAAAACCACTCCATGCTACACACAAATTCCAGGAAAAAACAAATTTATAAAATAAAATAGGTCATTGCTATTGCATCAACTTGATGGTGTCTCTTTTAATTTGTTATTGAGTTGAAATGTGTACAAATTATACAGTTTAGTATGATGAATTAGCTAGTTACTTTATAGGTAGTAAAACACATGAAGAACCAGTATTGTCAGGAGTATTGTTAGTAATTTTTCCTTTTATAGTTATTATAATAATACTGAATTTACCCTATGATGCCTTTTTGCTGACAGTCTCTACAGAACAGATCTGAGTGTTGTTTTTATTTCTGGGAACTTTTGAGAATAGATTCAGAGTAACAGTAATCATTGAAAAAAAAGAATAGGAAATCAAGTCTTTTTGAAACAAGTTTTATATGCAATTTAGCACACACAAAAAAGAAGGATTACAGAAAAATTCATTTTTTGACACAGTTCAGAGTGGATTATTAAAAATTTATAGCTCTTTTTATGCCTGTTGCTGTAAGGACTAGGAGAGAAAAAAAAAAGAGACCTTTTTCTGCCTGTGCTGCCTCATTTAAAGTGTTGGTGTGGATAACATCGCTCTATCCACATGGCATTAAGTTAGCCTTTTCTACTCAGAATACCTGTGTTCCCACTAACAGTTGCATCTCTATAACTACTTCATTAAAGATAAATACATTCATCTCATTCTTGCTAGAAGTTGTATGTTCATATGTAGACTCTAACTGTAGCTACCAGAAGGAATCAAATGTAGCATCATGTCATAATTTGCAAAGAAATCAAGCAGTTTCCTGTTTGCTAAAATATCTGCTTGTAAAAAGATGCCAGAAATCTCAAAATATCAAATACTGCTTCCTTTTAGAAGTGATTATATGAATGATAAAAGAAAGATTTTGGTGTGTACTTCAAAACACCATCAGCTCTTTCGCCAGTCAGCAGCTTAAAAATGCAAAATTACATGTTTTTCTTATTTGTTAAAATATCAGGATAAAATTCTAACCAAGATTAGGAGTGCAACCTAAGAAAATCTACTTTTTTTCTTTGGGAAACAACTGACCAGAATATACACAAGACATTTTGCAACTAAAAAGATGTGGGGTGTTGTGGCAAAAGGTTGAATGTGGGACGTGACAGAGCTTAAGGAATCAATAACGCCAGAAAAGTTGGTTTGGGGGAAAAAAGCAGGGGAAAAGGAGGACATGGGACATTCGCACTTTCTCTGATTTCTGAAAGCTGCTGAATTAATTGTATGTCTGCAATTTTGAAGGTTAACTTAAAATGAAAAATAAATGATGCAAATAATGATTGACTTTGGTGTTTTTCCCTTACATGAAAAACTCAGCAGCTGGGATTCCGCTCCAGATTAAGACATCTCATCTTACATATCTACATGGGTAAGAAGTATGTAAGCTCCCATGATAGTCAGAGATCAGATTGATAAAGTCAGTGGATCCTAGAGAGTGATGCCATTCACCATATGTTGTGACTGGTCAGCTGTATCAGTCCCTGCACTCTGTTAACTGTATTGACTAGACCGCCAATGACTATAATGGGAGATGGCATCCAGTTTGCATTGATACCTACATTTAGATGTCTTAATCATGAACTGAATCCTATTTTGCTGTTCCAGACATGTGTCTTACAGCTGTCTGTTGAACTAATTTAAGAGATAAATGTTTTTGTCAGGACAAAGTAAGAAAGAAGAATAAATCAGGAAAAAGAAAAGCTTACAGACACCTGAATTGCAAGGATTTCACTAATATCTACATTATCTTCCCTAATATCTTTGCTACATCTGTGCTACTAAATAAAACTGCCCAACAACTATTAGGATCTAAAGGAATTACTAGGCTCACGTCCTTTAAGGTAAACTCTCCTCCTTCTCAAGACAGAGCTGGCCCATCCAAACAATTACTGGGAATGGGCTCTGGCCTCAGCTAAAACTTGTGCTGTGTCTGGGTACTGTCTGGGTGGGTACTATTCAGTATTGGCCAAACCTTGCCAAAACCCACACAACAGTTTAACAGTACAGACTATCAAGCACCAATGTCGTCTCATGCCTTGATTTTGTTCAGTTTACTACTGTAAACAGAAGATGTTGTTTCTGAGAACTCTCATTCCCCTGTGGTCAGTAAATATATGTAGTGACCACTAGAAAGTGTGTGTGTGTCTCTCTAGCAGTGGTGCAGTGACAGCATATCAAAACATTACTTTTGGTAATTTCGTTAGTTGAAGTGGCAGAGGTTTGCAATGTATTCAAAGACTCTAAGTATATTGTATGAACCTTTTCAGCTTGATCTTTCAGTACAGTTATTGTATTATGCATATATAAGTATATATATTCTACTGTAGGTATAACTTTCATCTTTAAAATACCCACACAAACACTTTAAGGAAGCCAGGAAAGATGCAAATGAAGGTTGCTTGCGCAATCTTTAGTCTTCTTATGCGTTAGCAGCACTGTATTTAACTTTTTATATGATCACCTACTATTTTTCAAAAAAACCCCTGCCTGTTTCATTTAGTGTTCAGAATGAAGTTTGCTCAGTGAAGGAGCAGCTCTTCAATGTTTTATATTCTCCTTGTTCAAAAAGAGTGGTCCTATTACCTATTTACTGCACAGCATTCAAATTCTTCTTTGAATATCAAGTTATTCAGCAGTTCCTCAGACTTTTTATGATGCCCATTACCTAAGGGGTTCACAAATATGAACTCATGTATCTTTACAGGGTGAGGCTATAATGTGATAACATCCTAATCTGACAAATGGGAGATAAGGCACAAGGAGATAATGCTGAAAATGTCCACAAATTTTGGGCATCCAATTTGAAATTCTTTAAGATTTGCTTTGTTCAGAGTACTTAACATTGTATAACACAGAATATTTTCAAAGCACAGTTGCTATTGACTTCAGTAGTTCTATAAGTCAGACCCCTAATGTCTCAAATTCAGCATTCAAAAAAACAAGGAAAGCTGTTAATGACTACTTGGATAAAGTTTGGTCTGTCTTGATCAGCATAACAAAAGCTCTGGCAGAGACAGAGCATTGTCTGTGCGGTGTTCAGCTGCCTCAGCTGTCAGTTCTTTTCTTTGATACCTTTTGCTTTAACTAAGAGCTTTGTTAATTATATGACAACGGAAGCAAAGATCTCATAGCTATGCCTTCTTCACCCCATGATTTTGAGCAATGTAAATCACATCTATATTGGGCAATGAAAAAGACTGGGGTTGTCAGGAAAAAAAAAGTATGTGGTCATGATAAAGGTTAAGAAGCAAGCAGCATTGCATGCTGCACTGCAGCCGTTATCCAGAGAGGCGGCATCTCCATCCCTGGAGGTTTTCAAGACCTGGCTAGGAAAAGTCATGTCTGATCTGATGATGACAGTCCTGCTCCAAACAGGAGGATGGATTAGATGACCTCCAGACATCCCTTCCAACCAACACTTTAATGATCCAATTATAATTCTGAATCTTTTGACTTCTGAATTGATAACTGTTAACTCTAATGCTCTTTTAATACAGATTTGTATTATTTTAGTTTCTTAATGCAGTTAATGCTTAATACTTTTACGTTCAGAGAATAATGAGAGTACAGAGATGGACTATACCACTGCTCTAAACAGTATAGTAGCCTACCACTCACTGTATTGTTCTAAAGAAATCATAGAAGGAAAAAATAATCCATGCAATAGTCAGTCATAAAATAATTTGCCAGAGTACGCTTTTCTTTCTTATTCCAAGTCAGTATTTGTTGACCTAAGACCTGAAGCATGAGATATTAAATAACCTCTTCAAACTGCACCATATCTAAAACTGCAACTACATCTTCATTGCTCATGTGAATGTCCAAGACCTCAGTCTCAAGAACTTAAACCATGAAAAACTCTAAACAGGATAATATAATACTTCTGTATCCTTGCTAAAATAGGCAACTTTATTAAAAGCTATGGAAGGATTTTTTTTTTTTAAGTAATTACCCATATCTGAGATTGGTGTCTTTTTATTGTTGCATATTTCTGCCATAAATTTTAAGACAACTGATACTGAAATCAATATTTCCTCTGAGGCTTAGTAGTGATGCACAAAATGTGATATTTCACGTATTATTTTCTGTCTGTTTTTAAACATATCAAAATTATTCTTATTCTTTTGAATACTGCTGTGCATTGAAAAAAATCCTTTCATTAAGTTGCCTATACTGATGATCAATCTCCTGTGTGGTTAGAATGAGTCTTAAATCTACTGATATATCTGAGAAATTCAGACTCTCCATTCCTAACTTTATCATCTGCTTTTGAATCTTTTCATTAGATGATTTATTTTGATTTGTTTCGACCAACTTAACTGGCACTAAGAAACTATATGATATGCAATTACATTGCATAGGTCTATACTCAGTGAACAGTAAGTTAATGATACCTGTTTTGCTTTCTCATGGGCTTTTGAGTCAGTCTTCTGAGAATGGACTTTAAGAAAGCATGGGGATACCAGGGAGAGAGAATAGGTGGAGAAGTTCAAGCTCTTGGATTGAATCCCAATGGAGAGAAGTTTTCTGTTTATGATATATTTTTTTTCTTTTTGCAAGAACATTTATTTTTGTAATCTTAAAAAAACCCAACAGAAAGAGATCTTGTTTCCTCATCAGATACTGCTTTTCTTACCACCTTATCTTTTTACTTGTAAATAGTATCCTAAATACCAAAACATAAACAGATGTCATTTCTACAGATCTTTAGTGTTATTACAAGTGCACGTACAGCTTACCCATCTGAGTGGATTACTTCTGAAAATCACTGTGATACTGCCATATCTGTGTTGCATGGAAAATACTTAACATTTGGAACTACAAATAAATTCAGTTCTGCCATAATCTCAAAGCCACAGATACATACTGCTATTATCACCATTTTATGTACTACCAAACTGGCATTTAGGCAGCAGATTGCAATTCAATCAGCTATTTATTTACACACTGGGGCACCCCAGCACAGTTGCTTGTGGTACATACATAGAACTCTGTGGAATACCATTTCTCACGTTCAGTATTTGAGAGTTATAATTTACAGATGCTTCATAAAACTCACATATTTATTTTCTGAATCTGACTCCAAGACTGGAGAGCACATTAAGAAAATCAGGTGCATACTAAATACTGTGAATTTTGCACTCATATGAAGTTGGAAATCAGCTTATTCACATTTGTATCTCAAGAGATTTCATGTTCAAAACTAAAGTACATTCAGGACACTAACAGTTGTTAATAGTAATGAAAAGAGGTGTTACAGATAAATTATAACAACAGAGTCACACCTTTAACAGGCATTGCTGTTGCCATGGCACAAGCTTCTAATGTAAAATAAAAATCCACTAGAAATTTGTTCTATAGCTATGGTAACAACTGTATTGTGACACCTGCGCTATTAATCTATTCAAGTTCTGTTTTCATTTGATCCAGAAAGATGTTTTTAGCAGCACACCCTGCATTTGTGTAATATCTGCCCAAAAATGTATTCTCAACTCCCTTTTCCACACACTCAGTTGATTGATAATACCAACAGTCACAGGTAAGTACTATTTGGAGAGTACCCTCTCACAGAAGGATGGTAAGCAAAGAAGTAATCTTATTTTCATGATAAAGATTGCTTTGGACACACTAGAATACCTTCAGTAGTGATGACATTGGTTGTATTGCCAAAGTGATATCATAAAATGGGATGATCAGCAAGAAAAGGTGTAAGACAGAAAATTCATAGTATTTAAAAACTGAAGTAGCAATATTCAGGAAGGCATTATTTCACACAGCAAACAACATGGTGCTCTGACCAAGCTCCAGCTCTTTGATGGCAGTATGTTGGCTGCAGATATCTTTGATGAGGCAGTGCAATGTTTTCTCACTCTAGTAAATGTTATAGCAAGGTACCATGGACCTGTGTGGGAGATATAACAACATGATTACTAAGCAACTAATGAAGAACGTGGGCTTCTACTGTCACCAGCAACAACACAGAAAAGGAGCAACAGTGTCCAGCCAGATTGCTGTTTCTCCTTCTGCTTCCTCCTAAATCTAAAGAAACCACCAGAAGGTGGTTTGCAAGGTTGGTGTCGGCAGTCTCCAGGCTCTGTGCCCAGGTTCCAACATTACCAGCTTCTCAAAGCCATACAGTCCCTTAGAAATCACAGTAAAAGTCTCTGTGGATTATGTGTTTGCTCTTACTAGCTTCATAACTGCCAATTCAATCCCTTAACATCACAGTCTGCACTTGACCGTGTACTGAAGGATTTTACCGCCTCACTATCGCTACCTTCTTGGTAGTTTCACTGTCCACATTTTACTCATCTGTTTCACAATGACCCATCAGGAACAGCAAAAGCTGAGAAAGATTCTGGGGGAAATATAGTTCCACATGGAGTTTTCTGAACATTGTTTGCCAGCCTCTAATGAAGAAAAAAGCTTTCAGTGACGAAGGATATTAGTTGGTAATTACTGCTCATTCTAACCACATTATAATATCCAAATACAGTTCTTGCCCAAAATTTCAGCAATAGCAGTGTAATCTGGTGAAAACAGAGTTAATTTTAACTCTCATAGAGATGTATTAACTCTGCTGTACATTTTCAGAAATTTGTTTTGATACTCACAGAGTATATTCTGTATTTGAGGGGGACACAAATGTAATTTTTACATAGATCACATAAAGGGTTAATCTTTAACTGCAAAACTCAACCTAGACAAAAATATAGAGCTGCAGCTGCCACCTCCATAATGCCGTTTCCATGAGAATTTCTTTCTATGTGACTATATAAGGCATGGTTCCTAGACGTCTTAATGACACAGCCTCTCATGAACCATCACATTTTACAGCACAAGAATCTGCCTTATACCTGCTCATCAGAATAAGAATCCTTCAGAAAACTAACATGTTAACATGTTTATGGACTAAAAATTTCGGACAGATAAAATAATATTCAACATACTCCAGGTGAAACACTGGACTAATTCAACACCTGTGTTCAACCTAAAATTCTACTAGAATATTTCAACTCTACCATGCAGCAAAAAGAAAAAAACACCAGTATTTCTTTGTAACACTCAAGCAATCTTTCATAAGAAATTCTGAGAAATGAATGGAAATTGATGCAAAATGTAATTTTGCAGAAAGATCACATGTAATTGCATTGAGAAGTTCTGTGGCAATCTCTTCTTGCAGGAGAAAGCTAGCAGTTGAGTGGGCTGTGGCTGTGCTCAGAAAGTACATGTTAATTTGACAATGTAGTACAGCAGGGAAGAGTAATAGAAGAGGAAATTTTGTTGACACTTAATAACCAAAATCAGTGCAAAGAAATATGAATGTGACAGATGAGCTCTTGAAACCATATCCTTTTGTTGAAGACTCTAATGAAACCTCATTAATTGTTCCATTCCTGATATTTCACACATCAAATGCAAAGAAGGAATGACAAAGTCCTCCATCAACTGGGAACAAAACTTACTAATTGTCAAGGCAAAAGAGACTGGAAAAATAATGGATGATTTTTAGAATGCTGTTTCTAAAAGGAGATGTTGCTCAACAATTTCAGCACTTGTATTTGGAAGGAAGGATTTGCCTAAGTAACAATTCAGTTTCCCCAAGCATGAGACAAAAGCAGAAAGTATACAAAAAATATGTTCTGGCATTTGCACTGATCATACATTTCTACCTTTCCTAATCTTGGTAAAGAATATATTTCTGATCTGAGCAATATTTTTAAGATACTTAAGATGTGATACAAAGCAGTTTGCCTCTCCTCTCCTCATTCCGCATACAAGCTCATCTATGTTCTTTTTCATCTTACAATTATGTTTCAAAGCCAGCAAGAATGGAATCAGTGCTTTCATAAGAAATAATGTAAAATAAAGGCCCCCCCACCCCAAATGGCCTCATTTAATTTTTGCAAAATGTCTTGTTAGGCAGTAGAAACAAAGCTGTAAGGACAGAAAGTGTATAAATATTAAAAACTTCTAGAAAATACCTCTGGCTGTAGAATTACAGTCCAGTTCTAAATGTAGATACATGCAGTCATGGAAGACTACATCCAGAAGTGCAAAGTTTTTCAACTCTATGTGGAACATTTACTGAAATTTTATATAATTACTTACATGTAACTTTTGAAGCTAATCACTAAAAATCATAGTCTTTTAGCAAGCTTGCAACTCACTACATCTTTTTTGTTATAAATACTGGGTGAGGAAAATGAAGGAATAAAAAACAGATTTTCTATATTCATTTTCCCCTACTGATTTATTCCGGGGTTGCAAATGTGAAAGGATAACCACATAAATTCTTTTGAAAAGTATTTACAAAACATAAATGATCTTAAAAAAAAAAAATCAATCTAAACAATTATGTGCAAAAGAATTTAGCTAAGAATATTAATTTTCTAGGCAGATTGACAATCTCTAAAAGATGTTTACTTTTCACAAATAACTGTAGTTACTTTAAAAAGTAAAAAGTCACACACAGGATGCTTAAAAGCAGATTTTGTGAAAAGAAGGGAAGAGATTCAGGTGACTAAACACAGACATATATGGCCATTTTAGACACAGTAGGGTATCCAAGGTGACTGCAAGTGCTGAAAAATGTGACACACAACTTATTGGAAACCTGGGTCTTTCTGGAAAAGTAGCAAGAGGCCAGAAAGGGTATCTGGAGTGTCCAAATTGGTCTAGACATCTCTGTTTAGGCACTTGAATTGTTTCTTAGAGGTCAAATGGTAGCAGACAAGGAGTACTGATGGTAGTACCTATGTAGACAATACATCTCAAACACAGAGCATGAAAGGCTGGCTGACCCCAGATATCAGCTCAGGACATTTTGGAAACATATGTGCATTTGGAACATAGAATTAACTATGACTGCTAGGAGAGTCAACGTGTAGCTTTATAAGGCTACTAGGATGCAGAAAAGCACTTGTTCAATTTCAGATTTAGTTATAGGAAAAAAAAGCATTAGACTACAATAGTTCAGACATGGAAGAGTAGTGAATGAACTTGGAAGACAATTATCAACTTTCAGCCTCCATCACAAATGACACTTCACTAAGCCCTCTGACTAAACAAATAAAAATAAATAAAAAATATTATTATGAAAAACTGTATGAATCATCAGCTAGTTGCTGGTCAGAAGCTCCCACAGAGATATTTCCTTAATATTTCCAAATACAGGTCAGTTCTCTTGGTTAGAAACAGAGGGTCTGCCATCCATGTTTCTGAACTACAGAGTTTGATAGAGAGGCACAGTTTAATCCAATTAAAATCCCACTTACATAACTAGTTGAAAAGTCACGCAACATAAGCACTACACATCGAAATCCTGAATGATTTATCTTCTGTTAGGATCATGTGAAAGTTAGAGGACAGAGTTTCATTTCGTGAATAGCAGTGGCAACAGAAAACATTACCACTCACCCTGCTGCTCTTCAGCCAGAAGGTATCATTCAACAGCTCCGCTGCCAGAGCTGTTTGTAAGAATGGCCTCTGATCTGCTTAGGGCAAATCAGCTGTGCCAATTTGGGTAGAGTAGTTGAGTGCATCTAGTTTATTTTCCTTGAGATGGATGAGAAAATTCTCACAGAAACCCTTCTGCTGAAGCCAGATCTGGGGGTGGCCCCCCATGAAAGAAGCGCAATGACAAGGAGGCGCTGGTAACATCTTCAGTCGCTTCCACAGAATTCTGCCATTCACAAAAGGATGATACTTCTCTGCAATGTAAGGGACAGCTTTCTTCTCTGAAACACATCAGGTGGATACCCCCCTACGCCACCAAATAGCTCTGCTTTTCAAATATGTTACACCTACTGAGAATAACATTTTCTTAGACGGGTGGAATAATGTGCTTGATGACAACAAACATTAGCATGGTCTAATAAAGAGGACTAATTTACCAAGCCAAAAGGATTTAAGATAGTACAGCTTTCAAAAACATCCTCCAGACTGGTAGAAACACATGAATAAAGTCATTTAAGAGTCTAGGAACCATAAATAGGAAAACAGAATGTGAGTCTAAGGGACCAGGAAATACACTAATATTGGTGGGAATTATCCCATTACAGGCCCATAACTGATAGCCCAGATTCTGCTCAGGTAACAGTCTGATCAGAATATCAGGAATAATAGGTTGTAGAAAACTCTTCCTCACCAGAGAACCCCATCCAGTTGTTGGCACACCTTTCATAAGTACATGAAACTTCCTTACTGTGTAATTAGATACTTTGGATTTAGAAAGCAACTTATTTTCAGAGTTAACTAGTTCTTATCTACAGTGTCAGAGGAAATAAATGCTTCATTATAGGTTATAACAAATTCATCAGGTCCTTAAACCAGACATATCTGAAGCAAGACAGGCCTAGAATGTTATTATTGCTTCACTCTGCTCTAATTTACTTATGTTTCACTCAGTATGAGGAAGACTGATGAACAAACATCAATGACTATGTTTACTTGTGAACTAAGGACTCAGATCAGCCAGATCTGATCTTCCTATCATATATGTATTTCTGCTGTTTAAGCAAGCGTGCTTACATTTTACCTGAGGAACAGCTGAGGAGAGAACAGATCATTGTGATCCTGTTTTGTAGATACGTAGACAGGCAGAATCTGCATCAACAGGGAAGTCCCATGTGAATACCAGGTGAGCTGATATATGAACATATACATCCTGCAGACAGAGTTGTGAATTCTATCTTGGTTTACCAATCTCATAGCTAGGGATCCCCATTTTCAATTGGAAACATCAGATGAAGCTGAGGAAGATTTCACTTGCCATAACAGATTCTCAAGAGAGAGAACTCTGACAAAGGGCAGGGAATTGCAACTAGGAAAGCTAAAAAATTGCATGGAATAATCCATATTTATGAACTATAATATGCAACAGTTTAAAGTGATAGCATTTTTAAAGGAGGACTGTATATCTAAGAGGGCAGAGATAGAGGAGAGCCAAAAATGTAGTACAGATTTCCTAAAAGCTTTGTACAGCTGTGACTGCTATTCAGACAGGCTACTATGAAGTGGGCACTTGTATGAACGCAGAGAAAAAATTAGGGGATCACCATCATCTACGTTTTTTATTCTTCTTTAGAAGAATCCCTTCAAAATCTTTGTAGAATGAACCAACAGTTAGAAGACTTACATTTGAAACAATTTGGTAAGCTCACCTGTCTCCTTCAAAGATCAGGGGAGTTGAGAATGGAAATGACAGAGATGGCAATTTTTTTTCATTGGATAGGTGTCCTGGTTTCAGCTGGGACAGAGTTAATTTTCTTCCTAGTAGCTGGTATAGTGCTGTGTTTTGGATTTAGTAGGAGAATAATGTTGATAACACACTGATGTTTTTAGTTGTAGCTAAGTAGTGTTTATATTAAGTCGAGGATTTTTCAGCTTCTCATGCCCAGCCAGCAAGAAGGCTGGAGGGGGCACAAGAAGCTGGGAGGGGACACAGCCAGGACAGCTGACCCAAATCAGCCAAAGGGATATTCCATACCATATGACATCATGCTCAGTATATAAACTGGGGGGAGTTGGCCGGGAGGGGCAGATTGCTGCTCAGGAACTAACTGGGCATCGGTTGGCAAGTGGTGAGCAATTGCATTGTGCATCACTTGTTTTGTATATTCTAATTGTTTGAGTATTATTATTGTCATTTTATTATTATTATTATTATTATTATCATTATTATTATTTTCTTCCTTTCTGTCCTATTAAACTGTCTTTATCTCAACCCACGAGTTTTGGGTTTTTTTTTTTTCGATTCTCTCCCCCATCCCAGGGGTGGGGGGCAGTGAGCGAGCGGCTGCGTGGTGCTTAGTTGCCGGCTGGGGTTAAACCATGACAATAGGTCACAATCTATTGAACCTCCTTAGACCCATCATTTTATTCCTAATCTAGTGGATCATTAGGACCTTCCTCTAGTGGGAGGTCCACAGGTGATTCCTGGACTTCCTTTGTACTGAAAACAACAAACAATGAAGTTCTGTTCACAGCAATGGATTTGTCTATTGGCCACACCAGAGTTTTGTACATGTCAAATACTGCCTACAAACGTGTCTGAGCCACCATTTGCCTTTTAGGTATAACAGTCCACCATTCTTCTGGCTCTGGTCACTGTGGTCAGTCAGGAAGTAGATGGTTCTTCCCATTTATGGTGTGGTTCCTGACTGTAAGGTTTGTGTGGGTAAGGTGAAAGAACGTGCTACATTTCTCTCAGCTTTTCTCACTGAAAACTTAGAAATGTTGCTTTTTCATTTCACATGAAAACAAATTTCCAAACCTCAGTATTTTTCGTAATAGAAGTATCTCCCAGATAATGATTTCAAACATTTCCTCAGTATTGGATAGCAGAGTCAAAAGCTTCACGTTTCTCCTTTTAGCTTTTAGGATATCTCTTTCTGTTTTTTTCTGTTTCGGAAAGGGACTCACTCTCAGCAGGTATATATTAATTTTGGTGAGAGTGGCCTGCTTCAAACTGTCCCTTCTGGAAAACTTGTTTTCAGTCACTACAGAAAAAAGGTCTGAGCTCTGGGACTCAGCTTCCTTGCACACACTCCTTTCTTCCCCCTCTCCACTCTCTCCTCCTGTCCCCCTCTTACCGCCAAAGAAAAGAGGAGTTACTAAAACTGACACAGTGGCTAAGTTCTTCATCAGTCAGACATACAAACACAGTAGGAAAGAACAGACCTACTGTTTTCTCACATGCATTGTTCTGTAACTTGGGTGCTAAGTTGTCTCTTACTTCCATAGATTAACACGTTCGTACTGTGTTTAAGCCTCAACACATCTTCCTGCAGAGTATTTCTAAAATGTGGCCTCCACCTGCCCAGCTAAAAATTACTACCCAAACCATTGTCTTGTATCTATTAAACTTCAGCCCCCCTGCTCTTGACCCATTCAAGAACTCTTCTACAAAAGTCACTTTCTTGGTCCATTGCACTGAGCATGTTACATGCTTTGGCTCTCACTGTTACTTTTAAGGCAAGTTGTGGCATACAAATTCTTTCTTAATAAACCTTCAAAGTCATCGAATAATTGATTCCTGTCTTTCATGTGCTGGCAATGCTCTGTTATTACTGTTTTGTTATTTTTAATTCTGCTGAGAAGTCATTTAGCAGACTTTAATTGTTCCAATGTTTCGTGATTCAAAGGGATTGTAAAACAACTGTATATTTCAACTAAATTGGCAGCTGTAGAAAAATTAACATTGGTATACATTATGTTGCTGAAAAAGACAATTCCTTGGAATTGCCTCAAGCCCACTGTTGCTGCTACACAGATCAGTGGAGGTTCAGGATCAATGTGCTTTGAAATAACACTGATTCTTCCAGTGTTTTCTTTTATGAAGTTCTGCTCCGGCAAATTGTCTAACCTACCAAACACGCTCAGGAGAACTGAGTATGCAGAAGTAGTTCATTAAGTCAATCATAATTAACAAATAATTGCAGAAACAATATTACACTTGTTTTAATTAGCATATTCTTCATTTGGAATAAACTGGAAATCAAATGATCACAGTCTCCTGAGAACTTTACACAAGTCACTTTTTCCTCTAAAAAAGCAAACAAGCATCACTAGCAGCTCAATAAATCAGACAGCACTGTAACAGATACCAGAACAAAACCTGGCAGATGCTTTCTTTTTTCTTTTTTTTAATATTTTTTTAAAAGCTTTTATTGTTAAAATAATGAGAAATGACAATGAAAACATTTTAATCACTTTTCTGATTAAAAGTGGGCAAACACCTTGTTGCTCTCCTTTTGTAATACTAGGAAAGAAAAAAGACAGGGAGAAGAAGGGAAAAGAAAAGAGAATAAGAATAAGAGGAGAAGAAAGGAGCCATCCTGAAGATCAAAGATTCTAAACCCAGAAACTTCTGATGAGATTTTCAAGTTACAATTGGTCCTAAAAAGGACTTTTTTAATGTGCAAAGTGTTTTTATGATTTTTTTATTAGTTTTCAAAAATCTCATGAAGATACAAAGATGAAATGCCAAGTATTTAGCCAATACTTGCATCTTGAAAGCATTTTAATGTAAGCACCTAATGTAAAAAAGCACAGTCAAAAAAAGTTAAGATGTTCATTCCTGGAATAGGCTACCTTGAAAGTTATAGTATTATTAGCACTTCAGCTTATGTTATTTAATTATTCTGCCTATCTGCACCAACCTAAATAAAAGAAGGCTGATGAAGGTGGTGGGAATAAGTGACATGCATTACATATTTCTGAGGAGAATGCCAGGAGTTCTTAAATGAACAAGGAGTGAACTACTAACTGGGACATGTATACTGGCCTCTTTCTTGAATTTTCTTCAAGTCTTTAGATGGAAAACAAGGCATGAAGCTATTAAAATCTTCTCTGCTCAGAGAATAAAGGGGGAGCCAAAATTTAAAGTTATTGGGATAACTACAGTACTGGTAAACAAAGAACAAATCTGCAGAGAGAAGAGAGGCATATAGGCTTTTTGTTTTGAAAGCAACTTCCTTTCTTCCAACCTTCTCTGTGGATATTTATTATAACTTGTACAAACTTAAAAAAAAATAAATCTACAAATATATGAGGAAATATGCTATGTATTTCCAAACCAAAATTAACTCCACAGATATGACAATTGATCAGTGAAGTTTAAAAGTAAATTTTAAGTGAAACTTAAGTTCACCTAACCTCGCAGTCTGTCTGTCAATATAAAGACTAAAAGTCTGTAATTTGCAAGTGCCTTCAAAATATCTCTAATCAATCTGAACTTTGATTGTTTTTATCACTGTATAGCAGCCCAAGACATGCAGTGATCACCACAGAGTACAGAAGTCTGAATCAAAGTAACTGCCTGCTTCTTAAAATTGGCATCTTTCTTCTACTTCAGTTAAACCATACTTCATACTAAAGCCAACACAGCAATGTTTTTACCACAAGAAAGACAAAGATTCAGCATAAATCAATAATTTCCAAGATCTGATACTTTTTGCCAGTTTTGGAAGTCAATTCATTGATAAAGACTATTAAAAAAGAAAGACCATCACACTTGTACAACTTTACTTCGCAATTCTCAGCTGAAGAGTTGCAGAGCAATATGATTTTTTCCCTACATGGCTAACCCTCTAAGAATTCCTGTTGAAAAGTAATAACTGTAAGCCTTTTTGTGGTATGAGTTCTCCTTAATTTATCTTGACAGTTAGAGACACTGACTTAGAGCAAGTAAAAATATTTCATCTTCATTGTGGGTGTGGAAATATCACTATACACCAAGATGTGAGAAGTGTATAGTGGGGAGGTGATTTTGCCCCTCTACTCCAGTCTGGTGAGACCCCACCTGGAGTACTGCATACAGCTTTGGGGTCGCCAGCACAAGGAAGACATGGACTTGTTAGAGCAGGTCCAGAGGAAGGCCACAAAAATGATCAGAGGGATGGAACACCTCTCCTATGAGGACAGGCTGAGAGAGTTGAGGTTCTTTAGCCTGGAGAAGAGAAGGCTCCCGGGAGACCTTATTGCAGCCTTTCAATACTTAAAGGGGGCTTATAGGAAAGATAGGGACAGACTTTTTAGTAGGGCCTGTTGCGATAGGACAGGTGGTAATGGTTTTAAACTAAAAGAAGGTAGATTCAGACTAGATATAAGGAAGAAATTTTTTACAATGAGGGTGGTGAAACACTGGAACAGGTTGCCCAGAGAGGTGGTAGATGCCCCATCCCTGGAAACATTCAAGGTCAGGTTGGATGGGGCTCTAAGGAACCTGATCTAGTTGAAGATGTCCCTGCTCATTGCAGGGGGGTTGGACTAGATAACCTTTAAAAGTCCCTTCCAACCCAAACCATTCTATGATTCTTTATTCTATGAATTTTAAAGGTAGGCATCAGACAAAGGCTCTCGGCTAGTTAAAGTGGACTAGAGTTTAAGGCAATGCTAGCCTGTCTTCTCCTGAAGCTGACAGGTATGGTACAATGTCTTTAAAAAGAACATACACACAGCAGTTGGTAACTCAAATTCATAAACTTCAGGTCAGAAAGTGCCATTTGTACCTGTCCTGAATATAAAAGCACAGAATAAGGAGGTTCGTCTCCCTGAACAATAGGCACATCCGATAGCAGACCCAAAGGAGTTAAAAAAGAAGATGAACCCAGTTCTTAGGCATTGTACAGATCAGCTAGTGCCCCCACTCCAAGGATACTAAATATGAAAATCAGTTTTCAGTTTTAATCACAGGATCATTCTTTCACAAATTAATGTTTATTGAAGTATTTGTAAAAGGCAAAGCCCCTGTGATCTCACTTAATTTCTATTTCACACTGCATTCTAAATGGAATATATAAAAAAAGCTGCTTGAAGACTGTCCTGGTTTCGGCTAGGACAGAGTTAATTTTCTTCCTAGTAGCTGGTATAGTGCTGTGTTTTGGATTTAGTAGGAAAAGAATGTTGATAACACACTGATGTTTTTAGTTGTTGCTAAGTAGTGTTTATACTAAGTCAAGGATTTTTCAGCTTCTCATGCCCAGCCAGCAAGAAGGCTGGAGGGGCACAAGAAGCTGGGAGGGGACACCATCAGGACAGCTGACCCAAACTGGCCAAAGGGATATTCCATACCATATGACATCATGCCCAGTATATAAACTGGGGGGAGTTAACTGGGAGGGGGGATCGCGGCTCGGGAACTAACTGGGCATTGGTCAACGAGTGGTGAGCAGTTGCATTGTGCACCACTTGCTTTGTATAGTTTAATCCTTTTAGTATTGCTATTGTCATATTATTATTATCATTATCATTGTTTTTCATTCCTTTCTGTCCTATTAAACTGTCTTTATCTCAACTCACGAGGTTTTTTTCCCCTGATTCTCTCCCCCATCCCAGGGGTGGGGGGGCAGTGAGCGAGCGGCTGCGTGGTGCTTAGCTGCCGGCTGGGGTTAAACCATGACAAAGACTTGGGAAAAAAAAAAGAAAGAAAAAAGAGAGCACTTTAAAGAAGAGCTAAAATGCCTGAGAAATAAAAAATATTCAAGAATAGTGAATTAGAAAAGGAGAGTGGGAAAACACAGAAGCGGAAGCTAAGGGGGAATCTGAATTCTAATTCTAGGGAACTATTGCATGTTACCCGAACTGTACTGCTCGGCAAGTGCTTTCAGTCTTCTTGCTACATCTATATCTCCTGTCAGGAAGCTCATTTGATCAAGATATTGAAATTAGATGTGTCTGTCTTTCATTTCTGCCATGTTCCTCTCCCATATTATCACAGCCGCTGCAAATCTAAATTACTGCCCAGGTGCACGCTGAGGTTTTCAAATACTTGTTGACTGGACACTGCTCAGTTTGCTGTCTCTCTATAGATGAAGTGAATTGCATGGAGTTATTAGTTTTACTGCGTACCTTTCCTGAGGTCAATCACGTTTAAATGCAACTATTCTTACACAAATAACAATGACATTATTTTTGGTATTACATTTGATTTTGCTGCTCTAATTAGACCTATAGATTTGTCACGGACAATTTCTGGACTAAGTCATAATAATGTTGTCAGTATCACAATCATGACAATCATGGGCAAACTTATGAAAAAATCAATGACAAGTTTACAGTAGCTGAAGTACCTTTGAAAAACTATATATTGACTCAATTAAAAATAATAAAATAACCCCAAATACTTTTTAGTTATCCTATGATAGGTAGTTTTTCTTTGCTAATCATAATTACATGACAGATGTCTTTTTGTATTAAAGCTTCATCTTCCTCAGATGTTTAGCTGTGTCAACAGTGAGTTTTCTTAACATTTTCCATATTCACTCAGCAATCCTTTCAGCTATGCCATGTGGGAAGCCCAGCCATGCTGTTCTGAGTTGTAAACCCGGTTGTAAAAACAACTGATTGTTAAGCCAAGATAACCTTCAGTCATGAAGCCAGAATTTTTTCAAAGTCATCAGAGACACCTTCTCGGTCCTTATACACTTATCCCTTTGCTGTGCAATCTTACATATGGCCTATGTTTTGACTCCTGAACAAAGACTACTATATTCACGGGCCTCAGCTCAAAATCCTCAGTCCCAAGTGCTTTCTTCTCCTTCAGTCATTGTAAGTCTCCAGAACCATATGAAAACAAACAAAGAAACAACATCCTAAACCCAAAGAAATAGTACAAAGCTCAGGTAGTAAAAAGCTGGAAGCCAAGCTTCCAGCATGGCTGGAAGCAGATACCAAGATCATAGCTGATCTCTGGATCAACACAAGGGGAAGTCACCAGTTCGGGCCCTTGAAGAAAAATCTTCCAAGAATTCCAATAATATCTGAAAAACTAAGGGCAAAGGAGGCAAAGCTCAACCAAGCAACAGTCTGAAAAGAAGATAGAAGGGGTCAAAGTGAAGCAACAGAATACCAAAGGCATTTTTGACCTGTTTCATGAACCCATGCCTTTCTTGTGAGGAGGTGGCCTATGCTGGACAAAAAAAAAAAAAAAAATCCCGAACGCACATCCCCATTGCTGCACAGACTTATTTTTGGCATCACAAACATTGTAAATCGGAAGATAATCATGCATACACTTACCGAATCTACTTTTCCTTATGCTAACTTTACAGAGAGAACTCCAACCTAAAAATGTAAAGTTTCATCCTACATCCTCATGAGACTACAAAAGCATTCATGGAGGTTACACCGAAGAAGCAGATGAGGAAGGAGTACCTTCCTTTTAATCAGGTAAAGGAGTCATCGGGTTGTATCAGTCTAAAGAGCATTACAAAATCTAAGGATGAATTTTACCTTTCCACAGTGCCTTTCAGCCTTTTGACAAAAAGGTTATTTGATGAGCTATGAAATTGCACACCCTATCTGCCGCATTCTTCAGAAAAAGGAAGCACTGACAATACGCAGGTCTGATGTTTGTGACAGAGCACAAGAAAAGTTTGGAAGTGTTATGCCTGAGATTGTTATTGTTCTGCTTCCTCTACAATTTCAAAGACTGTTAATACAATTAGGCTCCCACATATTCTTAAAATAAACTGGTGAACTAGGCAGACTTCTTTCTTCATTTCATGTACAAACACTGTGATTGATTTGAAAGCACCAGCCATAAGTGAATGCTAGATGTAGCTATCATCCCTTGCACACCCTCTACGTGACTAAACAATACTAACACAAGGATATCGTGTAGAGCCTTTACTGTAGCACTTGCAACAGTATCAAGAGCACTTAATTGACAGCTGGGATCTTAGAGACACCAACAATCATTTTTTATATGTAGTTCATCTTCTCTCATATCCCACTCCAGTGACACATCTGGCATAAAAGGCACCACTCTCTACAGTGGCCTCCAAGCAGTTGCTTCGAATAATCCCGTCTCCAGCTTGAAGCTTTCTATCTTCTTACAAAAAAAATCCCCTGCCACAATTTCAGTGGGAATGCTGCAAATCTGTCAGTAAGTGCATTGTAAATGTTTCTCTCATAAATTTATCATCATGTCAAATTTCCACTATCCTAACTTAAGAGTAGTTTTCAGGGTAACAACTGCTTTTGCTTGAGAATTTGGGAACGCAAAGGTGCTTTCTTGGAAGATATCTTTGCACATGTGATGCAGACTAGCTGAATAATAATAATGATTCAACTACATTCATCAATATGAAGACATTTTGTGTTGGAATAAAAATGTAGTTCAGTTGATTTTTTTCACAGTAGAACATTCAAAATCTACCAAATCAACACCTGAATAAAGGTTTTACATATTTAGAAAGAAACTTGATTTTTACATATGCCACTGGAGAAGACTTGATTTTCTTGAAAGAGAGCAATTATTTATTAGAATTTTACACACTGTCAAGAATTATGTAAATCAAGAGATTAAGATATAGGTCATTTATTTCTGAAGAAAACATTTTTTGAAGTATGAAGGGATAAAAATTGAACATAATTTAAGCTTCTAGTCTTGGTATCAAACTAAGGCTGAGTCATAAAATCACTTTGAAGACAGCTGTAATGATATAAAATGTTACTGTGTACCAGCTGTTCACTGAGAGTTTTCTGTTAAGAGATTGCCCCTTCCAAATATAAATTGTGGTATCCAGTGAAAAATCTGAACTACCTGAAGTAGTAATTTCCCTTCCACTAAGGGAAAATAAGGTTTTACACAACTTCTTCTAGATACGAAAGAGGATATATATATCCTTGTTTATGAAACATAGACAATGTTTTCATTACCTTGTTTAATGGCAAATTTGCTTCTTGTCTGAAAGACTCTCTAGATGATGGAAAAAGTGTAAGAGATGAAAACTAATTTGATGAAAATAAAAGTATGTATTAAAATTCTCTAAAATATCCCTCTGCTCTAAGTATTAATACAAGTGTACACTAGAAATAAACCGCAGACATAAATACTTCAACACTGTCTTGTTTAATGGCTGCATATCTGCACGCCTACAGAAAATCCATAAAAATCACTTTATTGTAACTTAAAACGAATATCTTTGTTTGCATCAAGTTTTCTCATTAGTATTTAACATTGCAGCTGAATCATGATAAGGGGGAGAAAAGGAACAGGTAATATGAAAGGTCAGCAGAAAGGAATAAACCCAAAACTACTTAAAGGGACATGAGATGTGACCACACTGCATTCACAATAACTACAGTGCACTGTATAGACCAAGATAGCTTTAAAAAAACCCTACATAGTTACAGATATCTTGCAATATCATTGCAGTGCATAGAATAGGCTGTGAAACTTGCTCCAAACCCCAGAGCAAATTAGCCTATGCTATGCTGTATTTTAATACAAGTTCTCAAGCTAGAGGCAGTTTAAAGATGGCACAATTGCCAGTTTTGTAGAAATATTCTCCACAATTTAAGTAAAATACTGTGGGTGCCAAGAAAGACCAAGGGAGTTAGTTTTTGCCTCAATTTGCCTAGCTTGCTGAGATACCTTTAAAAATACCAACTTTTATTTTTTTTAATTTAAAAATCCACAAGAACAATGTTACAAATTATTAAAAGCAACCTATTTCTTGTAATGGAAGACTGTCTACCTAAAGCAAATCAGAATGCAGAAGAAAACACTGTAGTCTGAAGTAAAAACTGCTATATTGTGACTCAGGAGCTACTCCTAGCCTTTTCAGTAGTTTACCAAGTGACTTTGGAAAATCAGTTTAGTATTAGTTTGCCTTCTAAAGGGCTTTAAGACCTACTAATGAAAACAGCACTATATGAGTGCTGATAAGTATTATCAACATCTTTTAAGATGCTTATCAGACTTCACCATAAATCCTGAATTTTTCAGAAGTCCTTTAAAAATGCTTATACTGTGCTTTTATACTTTAATCTTTTTTAACATGAAAGGAACTGAATATATGAGAAAACAAATTTAACTACAGTGTATACAAAGTAACATTATATATATAGTAAATTGAAAAATTAGAGAATGTTTTATAAAGCCCTTTGGCTATAATAATGATGTGTTACTTCTAGGCACATGTTTCAAAAGAAAATGTGAAGTTTCATAATTATGGTTTAATGGAATGAATTTAAAAGATTTAAAAGATTTAAATGCTTAAATATTATTTTGCAAGACATGACTTTTCACACAGTATGATACAATGAATTTAAATCAGAGGTAGATGGTACCTAGTATTCTTATAAATGAGAAGACTGATATGTCGGACAATCTACTGTTTTGTTCTGTGTAAGACAAACAGGCTGTCTAGGGTCCTTGAAAGCCATTTTTTACTGGAACAGGAGCTAGAAATACAGTGTTCATTTAAAAATTTATTTATTGTGCTTGCAGCAGCTGCACACACAAAAGTATGGAGAAAAATTGTCTGCAATGTTGTCATGATTGCCAAGTTCAATTAAATACTTGACCCTTTTATGATCTTTCCCACAGCAACCCATTTAGCTCTTAGACTTCTATTCATCATTAAATTTTTGTAATAAAAAGTGTATTCATCTTCTTTAATGCTGGCAACCAACCCCTCCTGAAAATCCCCAAATTATCTCAGCAGATATGACCTTATTTCAGAAGCTGTGGCCGGCTCACTAATGAGCTATGACAAAGCTGACCACTGACAAGACAGCTTTCTAAAAAATAAAGCAATATTTATTTAGAGGAGACATTTTGAAGACACTATCGTATAACATTATAAATTCCTTATATATATGTCTAGGTAACTAGGCAGTCATTGAGCTTATTGCCTAGAGGCTGATATGATTTAAGGTCACCTGAGTGACCTAAAGAATTTAATTCCATATGAAAAGTCACATCACTTGAGAATTTATACCCGCCTCTGTTATGAGAGCTAACCTTAAAAAATATGAGAGTCAAGACACTATCAATGCATCTGTGAAGCTTCCATCTAAACCCCTGTTCTTAATCTTCCCACTGCACAGCTCCAGCTTCCCAAACAGGGTATCAACCCTGTGCCGTGCAGTCTTCCCTCATCACTCCAAATTATGATCCCAATCCATATCATCTGCCTCCTCCTCTCTGCTACACATTTCATCTTCCCAGAAAATGACTCAATCCTCATGCTTTCTAACACTTCTTATCTGACATCCCTACCAAGGAAAGCACACCAAGCACCAGTGCTGCACAGCTGTGTAATGTGCTTTATCTAACTCTGAATGCAATTGTAAGCCTAATACCACAGTGCAATGTCATGCAAAAACAGAATTTCAGATCTGAGATACAGTCTTGTTTGTCAATATAATTTTTGACTATTTAGTGCATTTTGTCTATTTAGTGCTCTCTCTCAGGACTAACTAGTCCTTACACAGGTCTACAAATGATATGCTTCTAGTTCATGAATTGTCAGTTTTACCTTCACATGTTCATTGTACAATACAGAAATATTGTAAAATGGGGACAATACTAACCTTTGTAAGATGGTATAGGAAATAATTAATATAAATACATGTTTAAGAACTAGATCATAGAATCATAGAATGGTTTGGGTTGGAAAGGACCTTAAAGATCATGTAGTTCCAACGCCAATGCCATGGGCAGGGACACCTTCCACTAGACCAGGTTGCTCAAAGCCCCATCCAACTTGGCCTTGAACACTTCCAGGGATGGGGCATCCACAGCCTCTCTGGGCAACCTGTTCCAGTGCCTCACCACCCTCATAGTGAAGAACTTCTTCCTCACATCTAGTCTAAATCTACCCTCTTTCAGTTTAAAGCCATTCCCCCTTGTCCTATCACTACATGCCCTTGTAAAAACTCCCTCTCCAGCTTTCTTGTAGGCCCCCTTTAGGTACTGGCAGGCTGCTATAAGGTCTCCCCGGAGCCTTCTCTTCTCCAGGCTGAACAACCCCAACTCTCTCAGCCTGTCTTCATAGGAGAGGTGCTCCAGCCCTCGGATCATCTTCGTGGCCCTCCTCTGGACTCACTCCAACAGGTCCATGTCCTTCTTATGTTGGGGGGCCCAGAGCTGGATGCAGTACTCCAGATAGGGTCTCACGAGAGTGGAGTAGAGGGGGAGAATCACCTCCCTCGACCTGCTGGTCACACTTCTTTTGATGCAGCCCAGGATACGGTTGGCTTTCTGGTATGCAAATGCACATTGCTGGGTCATGTTGAGCTTCTCGTCAACCAACACCCCCCAAGTCCTTCTCCTCAGGGCTGCTCTCAATCCGCTCATTGCCCAGCCTGTAGTTGGGCTTGGGATTGCCCCGATCCATGTGCAGGACCTTGCACTTGGCCTTGTTGAACTTCATGAGGTTTGCACGGGCCCACCTCTCAAGCCTGTCAAGGTCCCTCTGGATGGCATCCCTTCCCTCCAGTGTGTTGACCGCACCACACAGCTTGGTGTTGTTGGCAAACTTGCTGAGGGTGCACTCAATCCCACTGTCCATGTCGCCGACAAAGATGTTAAACAGTGCTGGTCCCAGTACTGACCCCTGAGGAACGCCACTCATCATTGGTCTCCACTCGGACATCGAGCCGATGACTGCAACTCTTTGAGTGTGACCATCCAGCTAATTCCTTATCCATTGATATTGTTATACTACTACTACTACTACTACTACCATTAGTGTTAAAGATTATCAAACTATCTTACAAGCCCTTTCTTTATTGGGCACCATCTGTTTGTCTTTGGATTGAGGGAAAAAGGACATTTATATTAACGCAGAGTAATTGCTTTTTATTTCCAAGTCTTTGTCTTCTGGGTTTCCAAGACTCATTTTTTCTTATCCCAATAGTGGCTAAAACTTCACAGAGAAGATGCTTGTGCTGTACCAAAACATGTCATTTGTATTAACTACCATCCATTAACTTCAGTTCCAAGAGGAGAATGTGACACTGATGGAGGAATACCATCATTAAAGGCTGCACAAAGGAACCCAGGACGGGGTCACTGCATCTAGTCTTTCTTAACATGCACTGGTGCTGCAGAACATCAGTACTGAAGAGTTCAGAGACCATCCGCAGACATGCCATGAACTATAGGTCCCAAAACAATTTAAGACACACAGTACAAAAAACAGAGCTCATGCTGCAGTAAATTGGTAGGAGAGATCAAGAATACTTCAGATGACATTGGCTCTTTCATTCCCACACAATTCTTTGGGTGAAAATACCCAGAGGATCCTCTGATATACCTAACATTCATGAAGCTGTTACAATAGTTCCTGACTAATCCATATGGTGTTAACATCTGCCACTTTTCAATATAATATTCATTATTTCCATAGTGTCACATTTCTCACACATAACATGAATGACAACAAAACAATGATTTTGTGATAATTCTGCTTCTGAGAAAACATAAAATGATGATAAACTGCCATTAACTTTGGCATGTGAAGCCTTGTGCAAAGCCTACAGAAGTCAATGAATATATGATACTGCCTCAGAACAAATTTAAGGACTGTATTTCTTAACACGATCATTTGCTTTAGTTTTTTTATGTTTTAGTGCTAATACTTTTTATTACAATTAAAATTTGTGGCTTTAATGAATAGCTAGTAAATAAAATAGATTGTCAAAGTATTTTTAGAAGCAACTCATTTTTTCCTAGCAATACACAAGTATAACTGCCAGAATTCTCTGGAATTTTTCAGCAACAGATATGTAGTCATTTCACTCTTTATTTTGGAAGTCTAGTATTATATTAAGCTACATTTTTCCATTCTGTTCACACTACTAATATGTAGAGTTTTAACAGGATGCAAAGTCTTCTGTTTATTTATTATGTTTACTTATGTCACATTGTGAAGACACACAGGTCTTTAAAAAGCAAACTGTATAATGAAACTGTTCAGAAATAGAATGCATACCTGTACATGGTTTAAATGCAGTTTATTAAGCTTTCAAATATTGAAAACTAAATAAAGCTATATATCCAATTTTGTTTGGTATTTACATTTGAGTATAGATCTTTTTTTCAATTATGTGGTCTGCAAGTGATTAGTCAGTGTTTTTCCCTGCAGTAAGTGTATTAATATTTCTCATTAGCAATCAGGAACATAAACCAGATTTGTTCAGTCTGTATGTAGAAGGGGCTAATATGATAAAAACCTAAAAGCACTCATTTTGCTGTCAATCCTATATCCTGGCAATTACCTCTTAAATAGGCTGGACTTCTTATGTTAATTAGTGGTGTTTCAAAAAACTTACAATGTAAAAAAAAAAATTTTTTTTCAAGAAAAAGCAATGTATTTTGACATTTTTTCTAGAAAAAGACCAGGTTTATATCTAATTATGTATATGGGTAACTTCATTAATTCGAGCTGACCAGTTAATTTCAACTTAACATGTGTGTGAGCAAAGCCACCCGTAAATGGAACTGGTACACGGATTGCTCTCTCTAAAGACTGTTTCTCTCGATACTAAAATAGCCACAGGTCTGGATTTTCAGTTTATCTTTAAGTGTTTTAGAAGACACACCCCCCATGCCCCCCACACTCCCCATAAAGAAAAGAAAGTTTATACAAGCAAAAAGCAAAATCATCAGGTACTTTAGCAAAAAGGGCTGTTTTCAAGTAATAAATTGCCTTTGTACACAGTTCTTTGGTAGCAGAGACATGTTGAACAGAGACACGGCTTTTTCATACTTCCTTCCAGCCTGGCTATGTAAGAAAAACTTGTAGAGAGCCCCCATCACAGTGTTTTAATGTTTTGAGGACTGCAAAATGTGCTCTGTTACACTATGGACCATTGTGGTTCACAGCTGATGGAAGATGAGGAAAGGAAAAATGGAACCCTTAAAACCATCATCTCTCCCTCCAGGTACCAGAACTGTGCACTCAAACAAGTGAGCTAAAAGCATCAGGGTTCCTTATCTGCATAGGCAGGAAAGTTACGCTCCATTAATTTATGCTAAATTCACATTTTATTTTCTTCACCACTAAGAGGACTAAAAAAGGAACAGAAGTTTTCATTTTTCCTTTCACTGTATATAAGCATCTTCCTAAAATACCTTCTTATTGCCTCAATTTTTACTGAAAATGAAGTAAATAAGATCTGCTATTACAGCCCTGTGGAAAATATTCATAAACAAATAAAAGAATAAAATTGCATGACAAAAATTGATTAAAAAATGAATGTGAGATATCACGTACTTAAAGCCAGGAAAGGCAATGTTAGTGTAAGAATTTCAACTTTTCTCACTGTATAAACTCAAAAACCCCAAATCTTTTTAATATATCATTTCTCTGTTTTTCATATTACAGCATCTGATCTGAAGAGTACTTAATCTAATTAATACATTTAAGAACAAGTTAAGAACATAACATGGTTATTTCTGATCTTCCACATATTTCAATGTAATCTACCAACGAAATTTTGCTGTAGATTAAACAGAAGTAGGAGACTTACTTCAAACAATTTGACATTTTCAATTTGCAGCAAAACAAATCAGACTGATAAATTTTGTTGAAGTATTGGGCCTACTGTCCCCTTTCTGTTTAATCCACGAGGAGGAGCAGTTAAGTGCCTCTTTATCTAACAATAGCTGAAATGTGAAAACCACCAACAGGACTCCTGAAAATATCCTGCCCAGGAACACTGCTTCACAGAGCTACACATCTTTTGGGCAAGACTTGATCTGTATGCAGAGAATGTGAAGCTCTAACAAGAGCTTGCGATTGGCTGCGCATCTCTACATTACGCATATTCTGTGTGTGTCTCCCACCAAGTCACACCACTTCTCGGTGCTTCACTTTCCTCCCTGATAACTTCCCCTATGAGAACAGAGCTAATGAAGCTTCACGTCCTCAGATGTGCGCCCTTGGTTCTCTGACCTCATCCGATGCAACAGCTCCAGCTCCATATTTCCTAGGAGACCCCTCAACCTGGAACAGCACAGGGTTTGTCTAGTCCAGGGGAGTTTATTCACTTTACGCTTTGTAAAGCGTGATGGGCAATGCTTTCCTTACATGGGCACTCAAGACTGGGAGCTCTGCACAGCACTGACTGCGGTCAGGCTAGGAGAGAGGAAGAAAGCATCAGCCACGTCCCAGTCCTGGTATTTTACCGGTTGCTTAGGCAACCCAGCTCCACTGCGATGAAACAAAACATGGAAAAAGTAATCTCACTGAATGGGAATCCACTTAATTCAGAATCAGTATCCAGTTTATGCAGTAGTACGTTTTTACATAAGATCAGAAAAACTGTCTGGTTTCGATGCGTCTTTTACGCCAACAAAATTGGAAAAGAACTGATATCAACAACTCATATTATTTCCAAAATGCATTGAAACATGAAGGAAGCTGAATTTTAAACTCACTGTTCAGACAAAAATACTCATTGATATTTAGCAACATTTTCATAATAAGCAAAGCATTAAAATATTTTGGATTAATTTCTGTGATATAGGTGCAAGATCTATGGAAGCCACTCTCTTCTTAATTTCACAGACAGTTTTACGTCAGTGCTCTTCTTGAGCTGAATTACCCAGCTGATGTCCTGAACAGCAAAGCACAGGCTTTATAAAATCACTGCAATCTAAACACTAGTACTATTGTACCAAATCAAGGTAGTCATAGCACAGTCCTGGTACCACTTTTCATTTTGCTGATGTGGTTCTGGTGATGTCTCACCAAAAAAAATTCCAGTAATCTATACTTGCACTATTTAAATATGCATTAGTAATGGAATAAAGAATATTAATTGTAGCATTAATATTACTTCCCCCATAGTATTTTAAAAGTAGTATTTACAACAAAGCTAGCTCTAATTTTAGCAAACATTCTACAGCTGTATCTTAAAGAGTGTAGTCTTCCTAGATACTCTGAATTTCACTTGAACAAATGCATATCATTTAACACAGAAGGAAATGTAGTCAGGGTATGTTAAGCTAGAAGGACAATACAAGCAATTGAAGAGTCGACACGGGTTCACAGCCAAGAGCTCAGCATTTAGCGTATTCAGTTGAATTAGAAAAATAGCAGATGCATGGTCATTCCTTGTGTTTTAGAAAGGGAGGGGCTCCATCTAAAGACCAGAAGATCAGTGATAAAGATGTTAGGAAAACAGTGATTAATTCCCAGGGACTATGTCTTAGAACAAGTAATTTTCAAAACATCAAACACAGAAGAATAATCTAAATCATAGCAATGTGGCAAACATTAAAGTAGACACTGAAGCTGCTAACAGCTCTTCTTTACATAGCTTGTTTAAATGTAAAATTCTAAGAATCAGCATTTAACCCAGTTTCTCAGCTACATGCTAAAAATACATACTTGATTTTTTATGTATGATTTCCACTAATAAGAAATCTGACAATAAATGTCACCTACTATAGTGCCTGCATTTCACATTTTATGCTTAATGTAGACATGAGCTTATGTCTCTTTAAAGATAAAACAATTATTAGTTTACTGGTGTGTCACAGGTTATCTTACAGTCAGACATATTCCTCTACTGTTGGATATATGCCTTTCCTGCTCTCTTTATTTGACATAAATGCCCAAGAAGTCTGGATCCATATTTCAGCTTTTAAGAGAAATGGAAATTAATACTTCTGTATTTCTTTTTTATTTTAAAATATGGTTGCTGTGAGAACCTCATCTTTGGCTGCTTTATAAAATGAATTGGATTGATCTCTCCATTTTTCAGGTTTTCCTCTACTATTTCACTGTCAGCTTTAAAAAAACAAAACCAGAACAATCTTCTTTAAACAGCACCTTCATTTCTCACTATCACAAACTGAAAGGCTTACATTACTTGCTTTCACAATGCTGTACTATCTGTACACAGAAATGTGTGAAATAATTCTCCTTGCAAAATGCACAGAAATAAATTAATAATTAGAAGCACAGTCATTTGTACAACTGCTTTGATCCAAACACCATGAAACACATTTTAACTACCACTAACAGGCAGCTACCTCTGAAGAACACAATGGAAGCTATTCAGCAGATTATGAGCAGTGTCACCTATTTTTCTGCCATAGAAATTAAATAATATACTTCCCTTGCTTAGCATTTTAGATAGACAAACTATTGTGACCTATATGGGTGAAACTGTGATCAGCTTCTGAATGATGCATGAGCAAGGAGAGAATTAGGATCAGCCACAGCTGAAGTCCTCTTGCTCTTGCTTGTTTTTCATAAAACATTGAAGTTCTGTGTTGGAAATCCTGGGGAAACAGGGCATGTCTATGCAGGAGCATGTACAAGTATTTGCTTAACTTAGAAAAATCTTTCTCTGCATTGAGTTTATAGATATTTTAATTATGGAGGTACTTAATTTTGTTTTTTCAATGTAAGTCACATTTGACAAAGAATGTGCCATTTATTATATGAATTAGTTCTGATTATTATGCTGATAATACCAAATTAAATCTGTATGTTTCTGTTCTTTAATCAAGTAAGCATTACTTGCATTGACTCAGTTTGCATAAAGCACACATCAAATGTTAGATAACAAAATGTTATGCAAAATTTGGAAAAAAAAGAAGTCCAGTGGTAACCCTCAATTGAGTATTTTAGCAAAACAATTTAAACCGGTAAGACTATTGCAATGTTAAGGAATTTGAAGAAAGGTTTATATTAGATTGTTATCCTAAACTGACTCAAATATTTCAAATACAATAATGAGTCCTTTGGTTAAAAATATTTTTTAGAAACTAATACTTACATCACGAGATCATAAGAAATCTTGCTTACACTGAAGGAAATATCTCTGTAACTAAATTAACACTGACAGTTGTTTCATAAGGGCATAATGTTTTACTGATATTTCCCTGAAGAAAGCTCAGTTTCATGATAATATAGCAAAAATAGGTCAAGACTTGAAAGATGAGGATATTATACTGCAAGCTTTTAATGCAGGGAGAGATCAAATTTCCACCTGCAATTTTTGTGTTCATTTAATCTTCCCTGTAATAAATTACAGTACAATTGGCAGTGATTAGAGTACATTGCAATTTTCTTTTTAAAGATGCAAAAGGAGCTTCATGAACACAGCAACATTTTGAGTATCAATTTAAATTCCTTGGAGTGAATTTTTACCATCTGGGAAATGCTTCACACTTAACTTATTTTCAGTAACTCTTTGCAAAATATCAGGGCAGCACAGTTTTCACCAAATCTTTCTTTATCGCAATTCTATAATTCCAATATGCTATCTAATTATAAAAAAAAAATGCAGAATCACACTTGAACCGTAATTGGGACAACTTTTGCATCTGTTTTGCTTATTCAGGCTTTGAGCTTCAAACAGCTTTAGTAAATACCTTATTGGAAAGGTATATTTATATTGTTAACCACACTTTTCAAAACAGCCTTCACATTTACTGTGCATTTCTGGGTCCAGATAGAAGTTCAAAGTCACCAAAAGATAATCCCATAAGAGAATATTCTATATACCTTCATTTCCCAAACATTACGCCACATACCATTAAACAGTGCAAACACCTTTCAAATTTTGGGTAAGCGTCTTCCATGTTGTTACACTTCCTCATACATGGTATTCTAAAGCATTTAGCAGTGCATCCAGTTTACTCATTCCAGAAATCTGGATGCTCAGAAAAGAATGTCAGATTAATTTCCACATGTTTAATATAGTTATTCTCAACTGTACTTTAGATTTTATATCATCAACCAAATTCACTAATGTTTTATGCAGACAAAAGCTCCAATGGTGGGTCATTAAAAGAAAATGTGTCCTCTCAACCTCAAGCCAGGAAGGGATTGTGGGAGTTGCACTAAATCTGGGAAGGCTGTGAATAGAAGGGTGGCAAAATGAATAGCTTCAAACATCCACTTTAGCCACTGATGAAACCTTTTTGGTATCCTGGACAACTCTAGAACTGTCTCCAGCATGATCCAGAGATCCTATCCTTAGTGATAACATGCCCTGCTTTCACTTTATTTGAAATCTCCTTATAATCTATACTAACATAGGAAGATATAATTGACCCTCAATGCCTCAGCAATAAAGATGATGATGTAACGCTTCATTGCAACGATCTCATAATATTTCAGAATTCAGAGTTATGCAGAAAATTGGTAAGAAAATGTTCTGAAAACCAGACAGTAGTAAGGTGACTATAGCTGTGATGGTCTGAACTAAATGTATCTTTCAAATACAACATAATTCTACATTTTCTATTTATATACTGCTCTGAATCTACACAGGGCCAGACTGTGTACTGCTCCTGATCTTCTGTGTATGTGTGAAAGCCTGCCATAAGACCTTACACCACCTAGCAAGACAGCTGTTCAAGAACAGCAGACAGCAACTCTCCCTGAACTCTTTTCATGCTAGGGACTGAAGAGATAAACCAATCGTCTTTTCTTTTGGCATGTTTTACATTAAATATCTGAGAATACCGGGCAAGGAGGTAACAGGCTCCAAATTATTTTCCATGAACTTGCACTCTTAAGAAGGGGTCAAAAATACTGGAAATGGAACAAAGTTTTCTAACACCCCCATGCTTTTCTAATAACCACCTGTCCTGCACGATTCAAGTAAACTTCTTCATTGGCATAATGTGCAATGGACAACAGACTCTCCTCTTTCCCTGTTTCCCAGAGCAGATTGTGCCCAACTGAGACAGATCATCTTTGATGCGCCTCCGTCAGAAGAGCTTGTGACTATGTGCCACAATTTAGCCCATAATGTTTTCTGAATGCTAAGTGCTAAACTTAAAATTAGGAGCTTCATATTATTCTATTTTTAAAAATGATATTTTTCCTGAGCAGAGATTGACTCCACGTCTGAGGAAGCCACAGAGAATGAGTTATTTCATCTATGGGCAGAAATAATTTTGCTTCTGGCATATACTTCAAAGCAATTTTTAGAATCTGAAACAGAAATAAGTGATGTACTGTGCTAAAATGCCCCAAATTGATCTCTAGCCTTAGAAAAACAGGAAGCATGCAGATTTAAATGCTTTTTTAGAGCACAGAATAATCCCAAGTCTTGTCAGTTAAATGTGCCAGTCCAATTCAAATCTGTTTTAAATCACTGTTCAGACCTATCATGCACATGTTCTACTTTAGAATTATAGATTTAGTTCAGAATGATATCCCACTGGTTTTGAACTAATGTATTTGCCTCCACTGTTTTTAGAAAGAAAAAGCTCTTCCACACTAGCAATTTTTAATGTGTTGGAGTCTGATTCTATCTGAAATCTGCTAAACTCAGTATGAATATTTCCACTAATACCAATAAGCTTTGGATCAGGCTCTTAGAGAATTTTAACTGGTAACCAGCATTTTAAACACATTTCTTACTGAATTTCATCTATTGTCGGTATCAAATATTCTATGACATCTTCTGAAGATAGTCATAACCATAGATATCTTACCAAATATTTTATTTTGCAAAACATTTTTGCACATTTGGGTCTATGCAGTGACTTCAAAGAATAATACAGAATATGTAACTACAACATGTAATTAAAATTCTTTTATAAAAAGGCTAATTTATGTTTCAGGTTATGAATGAATGAGTGGTAGCATGCAGAACAATTTGCTATATCCATTAAAAACCAGCAGCAATTTATTTTGTCTGTCTTGTAAGATGATGTAACTGCATTTATTTGATTTTACAGAAAAGGATGATTTAGGACTTTTTCACATAATTTTCTGCTCTTTTTGGTGGAAAATGTTAATTCATCTAACAAAAGATTCATGAGATGTAGTTGCTGGTTTCCATAACGCTTTCCTGGCGAAAGATTTCTCAGCTCCAGAAAAGAATGCATGGATGAAACTTGAGAACATATGAACCTACAAGACCAGGAGTTTGAGGTATCCATTAGTGATGTGGAAAACAGAGGTTTAAATCCCTGCTCAGCTCATGTACTTGAAAGAACGATTTTATAGCGTAGGTAAGTACCCTAACCACCAAGCTGCTGACTATTTGCTTTCGCTTTCTCTTCTCTCTCCTCTTTTTGACCTATCTCATTTTTCTTGTTCTTTCTCATAAAGTTTTGACAGGCGACAGTATTCCTAAGTCAGAATACAAAATACTTTTAAATTTTTCATCAGATGTTAGCATAACCATATCATTGACATTTACTTAAGAGAACCACTGGACCTAATGCCATATCTTTAGTTTATTTCAAGCTTAGCTCTCAAGTTTCCAGGGAATAAACGAGGGGTGTAACGAATGCTAAGAAATAAATTTCTATTAGATGAAAAATTATTTGCTCAGAAACATAAAAATATCTTTTTTTCCTGTGTCATCAGTGTTGTTATCCTTGAGTTATCAGATTTAGGACTAAAATGACTAATAGCTGTGAAATATAGTTAATGTCCTTTTACTATTCTGTGTATTTATTTCCTAATACTATTTCAGTGACAGTACTTAGTAATTAATTCTTTAAGCTTAATTTGCTTACAGATAGGATGCTAATCATACAATATCTGTTGTCTGTAGTGTTGAGCCAGAACTTAATTATATACAGACTGATGGGCGGGCTTTCCTTTGGTCAAAATTGTTGTAGCTCAGTATCAGTATATAAACATGGTGTTTAGTAGCATGAGTGGTCTTACTGGTTGTGACACAAAAGAACAGAACAGAAGGAAAGTGCATATCCAATAACGAAGCCTGGTTTGTAAGTACTAAGAAGAGTGCATATAGCTCCCATAAAAAGAAAAAAAGCTCCCATAAAGAAAACACAACACAATACCTAATTATAATGAGAAGATAAAAAATCATTCAAGACATAATAATCTGTGATTATTTAAATCCCAAAAGGTGAAGAAAGGAAACAACTATATGATACTTTCTAAAGTAGTTGTGCTGATTATTTATGTAGCTGACGTAAGTATTTAAAGAAACCCAATATCATCCATGGAGTAATAAGAGGCAGAGTAGCCTAGACCAAAATACACGACATTATTAAACTCAAACAGATGTCATTTAAAAATCTAAAAACCTAAAATATGCATTAAAAGCATATACTTCATCAAGATTCCAGGCAAGCACCATTGTGAGATATTCTTGCTTTGATATTATTGTACGTACTACATTTTGTGATAGTGGTTTGCTTTCACTGCTGGAGAAAAAATATTTCCCCATGGCTACTGTTGCTATAGGTGATGTTTCAATTGCTGCTATACTGTGGAAGAACACTCTTGAGAGAAAGAATATATCAGTTCAGAATTTTCTGAAATCCTGAAATAGTCATAAGTCTGATTATGACACTTCATTGGAACTTGAAAAAGGTCTGTTCCAAAATTTTTATTCAGAATTAAGCAAGGCACTTAGTACTTTGATGCTGCTCACCTTATCTGTAATTGAGATTAGTGATATTTCCATTTCCCCATCCTTTTTCGAAGTATAGATACATGATAAGGGGCAACATGTCACCTGAGCATCAATGCTCTTGTAGTAACTGGCCATGTGTATAGTCTTAGCACTCCTACATGGATGGTAAGGAACAGTATACTCTATATCTATTTTACCGTGAAGTAGATTAATTTAACATTTGCTGCAGAGTAAAAGCATGAAGATACAGCAGATCAGATGAGGACCAGCTACTTGTTAAACCACCAAAATGTAGCTGCCTGCCTAAATTGTCTGAGTACTACTGAGTAAGTGATATACTGTCCAAGGAGAACTTCCCGTGACAACACGTAGATACACCACGTAGGAAGATATGGGCTGTCAATTCCACTGACTTTTAATGACATCATCGGGGTTTTTTTGCCTATAGGAATTATTAGAGTATGGTAAGCTCTGAAGGGGAGTACATCACTCAGAAAGGGAAAGCAAAGATGGACAGACCACAGCATTTTACAATATGAAAAAAAATTCTGATGAATATTTATTATTCTGTGGTCATGATACAAAACTACCTCCTAAGCTACAAAAAAGTTGGGATAGTATAGTCCATGCAGTTCACGTTGCTCAAGAGAAATAATGTATGTTTTTACCTTTGTGAAAAATGCCTGGTAATACAGGGAAAAACAGTCTTCCCTGTTCCCCGAACCTGTATTTTTAGCAGTATTTTTCTTTTTTATGTTGTTAGCCCATTTCTCTCTTTTTTGGTGTTGCCTTTCTCTTGCCTATGTAGACGGCATAGGATACCATCCACAGGAGAAGGGAGAGGAGGGCAATTATGAGTATCATCTCACTTTTTCAGAGGGATGCAAGTGAGCTAGCAAGCAGGTAGGGTTATTCTAATTGCTTGAATAAACAGAAAATAATTCAGATAACTGAATATTTATGGGTTTAACAATTGGCTTTCCTGGAATTTATCTCAGAAAAGCAAAGCAAAACAATAAGCTTGGTTTTACAAAACCTGTATCTCAGTCAGGCTTTCTGATATTTGACATGGTAAAAGGGCCAATCAGAGCTTTTTCTATAGCTGAAATATTCACAGTCTCTCCTTTCTCACTGTTTTCATTCTTCTGATTCTTTCGTGGTTAATAGGAGCTGTTTTATACTGAAGGCTTACAGGTGTTTTAGTTTAGATGGGAAATCTCCTGACAGTTCCCATTAATTGTGTTTTGGTTCACATCCTGGAGCAATCTCAGAGTGCATGAACTGTATTCCTTCGGGCTGAAATTAAATAGGAAGATGGGCTTCAATGTGAGGCACTATACCTTTGTTGACTTTTTTTGTAGAAAATACACATGATTTGTTCTTCCACCATTTTTAAGGTGCCACTAAACATTCTAAGACAATACTTTAAGATCCAGCAAGTATATGATATACAGGATTCATTTGAAGGATACCTGGTTTTTACTTTTGCCTCAGTAATAACAATATTAAACTGCCTCTTAGTGGACTGTTGCATATGTAAATGTAGTTTTTTCATAGTTTAAACCCATTTATCAGAAACAAAAATCTCCAACAACCACCCCGCTCTCCTGTTATGGGGAGCACCAAAACTAGTAACATAAAAGTAAATTAACTTTTAATCATTTATTATTTAATTATTTCTATTGCAATATTGAATTATTATTGAATTATAGTATTGGTTTATAGTATTCTATGGAATCCAGTGAACATGAAAACTGCACAAACCTACATCTACCTTTCTCCTGATTATAGCTCATGTCAACTAAGGATAACAGTAACAAGACAGCTCTCAAGCATGAATATGTACAAATATGTCTGATACCTTGATAGCTTGATAAATTAAAAGCTGCTAGGGGAGCATTATATTTGAAGAAAAACTTTAAATTGAAAAAAGTAAGCATACTGGGCCCCAGAGAATTCAACTAAGTTGAATTTAAACTAAACTAGATTTTAAATAAAGTGGTACTAAAAATGCTACAATGAACTTATTTTTTGTATGATGTGCTTGGTTTTTCACGTATAGCTTGAGGTTTTGCATGGAGATTCTTCTTTCTTGACAAGGAAGCATCTTGCAAACAATTGTGCAAGGACATACTGCTCTACAGCCACGTAAAGCCTAACTGATACCAGAAGCATGGATCTTATTATCAAAGCTACAAGCTATTCAAGACATTAAAAAAGAGACTGCAGATAGCATTACAAACTCCTTGGTAAGACTACGCAGAACTCTGTTTTTGATTTTTTTGATGACACGAGATGTGTGTTGTCTCTACTGTGACCAATATGGATTCTGGGGAGGGAGGATTATAGAGAATCCTGCCTTTCCTATGAGATATGTCTGGAGCCAGCAATTCTTAAGTATTTTCTTAAAAATAAAATCCTTCGGAGATGAGTAATATTATTCCTTGTGAGCTGTACAAGATCAACTCAGAGTTCGTTCTTAACAGGGTACTTCAGCATGACTTAAATATTAAGAAATAACATACATAAATAATGCCGCTACTGAGTAAGTCTTCAATACTTTCATTCTTGTAAATGTACCAACAGTAAATAACCACTAATGAGCTCTACAAAACATCAAAAAAATTGGAAATAAGACTTTTCTTTCAAATCATTTAACAAAGGCCTTCTCTTGATATAACAAAAATATCCGTAACTAGAAAAAAAAGCCATGATCCAAAAGAAAATTATTCTATGTCTCAGGAATTAAGAATCTTAGTTCTATGAACAGTGCTGCTGAAATGCAGAAAATTGGCATCAGCTGGTGTCACAATCTGCTGGGTGCAAGTCAGACAAATGAAAGCTCTAGAACGTAAACAATGGACCCAATTTTCAGCGTTCTGAATTGTTTAAATTATTGGAAACAAAAGGTGCAACCCCCTCATGGGGATTAGATATTTAGTTAAGTGTGGAACTCCTTGCAATAATATCTTGTGGGTGCAAAAATTTTAATGGAGAATGGATAAATCCATAGAACATAAATCTATGTTATGTAATACACAGGAAACATCCAGGAGGACCTTGGGCTTAGGAGGACCTTGGGCTGCAAATAGTTGAAGGCTGTAATGACATTCTGAAGAAGTGTCAGTATGCATTTTTTTTTTTGCAATTACACAGTTCCCAAAGGCATTCATATTTTGTCCTTGTCAAACATGATACAGGGTAGCTAAAACTTTACTCTTACTCAGGCCAACCTTTGTAATGCTTTTTAGTTTATGTCCTGTTTTTGTTAAACTTATGAGAATTTATTCATTTGGGTCTCTGACAGTTCTGACATTATTTTCAGGGTACAGCTTTGTATCTTCCACAGACTTGGCCATCTGCCCCTATGTTCTTCACCTGAATAAGCCCAAACTCTCAGTGAATCCTCTGCGTACCTCTAAGAAGATAAGAGTCTCTCACTATGTAACAATTAGAAATGGAAAAAAGCCACCCCTTTCAATCTATACAACTTTACAATTAGAGTTACATTACAACTAGAAATACAAAATGAACACTCATATACAGAACTTGTATGACCAAATACAAAATTAGCTATAATATATAGTGTTTCTATAGATTTTCAAAGAAACCTCTTGACAGTTTCAATTTATATTATTTATTAAATCCCAAATTTGTGCAATTATTAATTTCTACCAAAGTGTAGAAATGCTCCTGAGAGCAAGGAATATTTTTAAATTTTTTCAAACTTGCCAGTATCTTTTTGAATTCTTATCTAATTACAAACTATCAAACTAGCTGTATAGAAGTTATTCAATAACATAGGAAAAAAACAGACGTAAATATTTCATCTTGGTTTATAGTAAGATCTAGTCAGTCATTCATGAAAGTGTCTCAGATTTATTGACTAGTTCCTGCTAAAAAAGGTTTTTGAGGCTAGAATCAAAAGTCTGGAACTCATGATATCATCTCCATTTTGAACAAAATGATAGCAGCTATTCCAGAATGAGGGAGATCTAGGTTGAATTTTCTCCTTTCACTAAATGGCATCAAACTTTCATTTTCCGCAAGAATACTACCAACTGCAATGTACTCTGATATGTGGTTTTTTTACATTGTTCAACTACAGCAGGTAATAAAATACCCAGTTAATTAGCTAATGAGTGAGACTGACTCTGCCCTAGTTGTTGGATATTCACCAGAGGTACAGAAGGCTTGTTTTCCCACCCATATAGACCATTTTTTATACAGAGCGGAACAAAATAAAAAGAGAGATTTATTACAGCAATGCTAGTAGCATTACAACTGGATAGCAAGGAACAGCAAATAGAAAAAGATGTAGTTGAGTTACATGCAGAGAGAGTAAGAAAGAGAAATAAAAATTGTCTTTTATTTCAGAATGGTCTTCGGAGAAAAGAAAACAGATAAAAGTTCTTCGTTACTGGTTGGTATGCAATACAAATAGATTTTTTTTTTTTTAACTGGAGCTCACTAAGTATGCTCGGAGGACTAAAAGTTCCTTAAAAAAAACAGGCATTTTTTTGCCATTTCCTTCAGTTCTAATCATCTCACATAGGGCTCAGAAATACAGCAGGTGAGCAGAAAGCTTTCTAAAAGATACAAACATTCTGCTAAGGAAAAGAAGCAGAAAAGCTATTAAATATGAATAAGAGGACATAACAAGAAAAGAAAGATAGATTGAAATGTAAGATAGAATATTCTAAATAATGCTACAAACAGTTTAAGTACATTCACAGAGTGAAAGAAAATTGTACCACAAACAATACTGTGAGGAACTGAAGACTGAAACATCCTAGCGCTCTTTTCTCATAGCCCTTATCTTGCAATGGCAATTCTTCTGACTGATGAAGTTTTCATGAGCATCCCTCCAGAGCTTGGTCAATCTTATTTACCAAATGTCCAAAGGAAAGATAAGGGAACAATACAAGGCATGCTGACAGTGTAAAAACTAAAACGATCTGTCTCTGCAAATGGTCACACTACAAGTTAAGGAGTTATTTTGCTTCCAGCTTACTAAAAAAAACCAAAACAGCAAAGCAGAGTTGACTAAGATGACAGTCAGATAAATATTAGTATTGCCTATACATACTGTGCTTCTAGAAATGGCTAAGAATTGTAAATGAAACATTACAGAAAATACTTTTTCTTTTGACCTTACATGTCAGGATAATTATTATAACTGGAAAAATGCACATCAAATATATATAATTAAAAATGTAATTATATTGCTTCTAAGAATTGCATTCATAACTTGTTCCTCCAAAGAAGCTCTTTAAAAATTCTTTATAGGATTACTGTTGTAATATCTGATGTTCCTTCAGGAAAACATTTTATGATGTGATGAACCACTGTTATATGTCTGTTCTGTCATCTGCCAAAGAAGAGGATGTATGTAACTAAATGAAGTGTAGTAGATTTTAATAGCACAAATAGACATGTACACAAACATGCATACTTCATGTTTACTTTAGGGGCAAAAAAAGAGTCAAAGAAACAGCTAATACTTGAAGCTGATTGTAGTGTAATGCGTAGTGTTCCTAAGGATCCTGAGGGAAATCTTCCCCAATTTTAGGACAGTCTCTAAGAAATTCTCATCTCCAGCATCATCACAGCATTGCTCTATTTCCTACCTTCCTGCTTGCCAGATTGAGGCCTCAGAATTTAGGCTTTCAAAATTGGTAAGGGTATTTTACATATTACATGGGATTTTTTTCCCCCTGTATTGTCAACAATTGCTAATTGGCTTTATTCATAGTAAGCAAATAATGTGGGGGAAAAGAGCAAATCCTCTGAAGAATAGCCATTTGAATAAAAGATAGGCAAGCACATTGCTCAACACATGCCTATCCACATGTGGTCAGATGGTTCAGAATTTAATTTGAAAAGAGATTAGCTGTTCATGTCATTTCTTGTTTTATTAACATATCCAATGCTATATCTGACAACAGGGCTTAAAGACCCATCTGCAGTTTTATTCCTCCAATATGCCTGCTTCAAATTGTTTTCTTTTCATATTAGTTTACTATCGACTTAGCAATCAGAATACCCACAGAGTTAGTGACATGTGAGACGGTATGTTTGGAGAGCAGGTTCACACTAACACCTACTAAGTGGGTTTAGTCCAGATAATTCATTTAAGCCTGTGAAAAGACTGAAAGATAACACTGTATAGGCATTACTGAAGAGCTAGGTAACACTATCATGAGGTTTAAGTTGGAAAAATATAACTATGTCCAACAAGATTATTTTTAAGTTCAGGCGGCATGGGATTTAGGGGCTTATTGTATCTAACGTTTCATGAAAGCACTAGTACAGAAAATCAGTTTCTTGCAAAAAGATATATTGTTTTTGAATGGAATGACAGGAGTCAGTTTCGCCTACAGCTTTCCAGGCATCGCCCCACTTGATATTCCTACTATCAGATTTTTGGACATTATACACTGCATGTTGACATATTTGTAACAGTGAGATGTAATTCCAATGAGCTTCATGAAGTATGTTGTTTTGAAATTGGAAGGTGTAAAGACAATAATAGTTAACAAATAGAAGTTTATCATATTAATTAACACTACACTACAGTCTGTTCCTGTGGGACAGACTGTATCTTTGCCTTGGATAGCTGTGCAAAGGCTGGAATTAGAAGCAGCAAAAAGAAGGGCAACATAAGGAGACCTTAACATGCTACATCTGCTGGACAACTTAATTAGAACAAAAAAGAAATTGTTTGAGACAGTACCGAGTATGATCCCCAGTAGCAGTTCCTGGAATAGCTCTACTACGTCTTACTAATTGCACTCAGTTGAACTTGGCTATAAATTGAAGGGAAGAGATAATGTTCACAGACGAAAAGGCTCAAATTAACCTGGTTTGAAGAATGCCTTGGCAGATTTTGTTGTATCAAGAAGATAATGAAGAAAATTAAAAACCAGAGAAAAGAGGGCTTGAATTTGACCTTCTCAGGGATTTCATCTGGAAAAGAGTTCTCAATCAATGATAGGTTGGTACAGGCTCGTAATACCAGTTTTTTCAGATGTTCCCTCATTGGAGGTGCAGGTGTCCATACACAGGAGATGGGAATGCTTTATTTACCAGCATTTGTTGATTATGCTTATTTCATTACAGGCCAATATATTCCCCTTTCTCTGTCACTGGAAAACCATGTGTTATTTCAGTAATTAGTAAGGTATTGTTAGCAGACGAAGACAGTGTACCATGAACTTACATATAGCACACCTAAAAATATCCTCTAGCAATAAAAGGTATTTTCTTTTTTCTTTGCATTCCTTTCATTTTGTATTTCACTTCAAGTAATTCCAAAACTTTTTATAATTGAAGAAACAAGGCTTGAAGAGGCTACATAGACATCACAGTTTAATCTTTTCATATCAGATCTTAATAAATGAGATATTTTAATATGAAAGTAATGTTGACAAATATGTGACCTACTTCAAATAGCAGCTTTGCTGATGTCACATAAAGGAACATTCTGGCAGCAGAATAAATTTTGACTGTATCTAGGAATACAACATAGCCAGGAATTTTAGACCAGACCTCTGAACCAAGTTTCTAATACTTTCTAACAGTCACAGTAATACGCCGAATATCTTGATTTTCTCAAAAGAGAAAGATAAAACTTCAAGCTTGTATTTAAGTGTAGGACTGCTTTTGCTTCAGAAAAATCAGGCTTGTGAGACAAAACAATTTGATCAGATATTTACTTTAAAGAAAGATCTGAAGACCCTTCTAGAAGAAACCTAAGCTGTGACTCAAATATTACATTTTCGTTGTAGAAGAGAAAAAATTATAGTCCACATATTAAAGACTGAATTCTTGAATTGTAAATTCTGGATTGTTCTAAGGAACAATGTAGCCTTCTTAGATGAATGAAATAACGTTACTCGTAGTCAGAAAATAAGACATGTAAAAAGAATAAGATCTACATGAAGGTCCTAGAGTGGGGACAGACTTTGTAACTAAGAGATAAACTCAGTAAATACCTTTAGGCACCACAACAACATGAGAGAAAAACTGTATGCTCTTTTACAGATGAATGGTGTACAGAATTTATTGAAAATTTAAATATTTTCATGGACTGAAAATAAAGATTGCAATGAGATTACCTACAGACAACTGCTGACATTTTTGCTGCATACTTGCATTTGACTACAGATCTATTTTCTGATCTGAAACAGAACAAGAATATCTTCAGAACTGTCTTTTTAATTTCACAGCCCAATTATATTCAGTACAAGGAGACATAATGAAGTTAATATGGGTTAGAGAAAGATCCGTTATTCTGACTGATCAAGCAGAAATGAAAAATAAAATAATCCAGAGTGACAATTTCAGCTGCAAGTGTTGATTGTGCCAAGCTGACATTACCAAGATGGCCACAATTTTGCTGCCTTCAATCTTTAAGATTTACAGTTTCAAAAGAACTTCAGGGATGTATACAACAAGGCATAGAACTATAATATTAGAGAGGCATCTCCCTGAAAGCCCAGACTGCCCTCTTCTGGAGTGAATGAACTTGCACATCTAGTGGTCTTTTTTGATAGTCAAAGTTATATGAAGAACATCTCACAAACGAAACTATCACTTAATTATCAGGTCTTTAATTTTTCATTTGTGTTATCATACAAAACACCTACTAAACATGTATTCAGATGATCAAGAAAATGACTAGTATCTTTCCATGACAGAGTTACATACAGTAATGACTTCCTTGTGCAATGGAGCGGACTCACTTTTAGTATGGAAAGTTTAATGGTAGTAGCTGACATTATTTGGATCCACTGACCTCCAACTTGAGGTGAAATGCAATGCTATAAAAGCATGATCATTCACTCTGAATTCGAGAACACTTCTATGAAGTCAATGTTCTTGCTGCAATTAAAGCTGTGAAAATAGGCCATGCCAAAGCTGCATTCACAGTCTGCCCTATGTATACTGGAGTGAGAGAAGAGTTTCCATCAACTTGTTGCAGGTTCTTCCACGAGTTAAAGTTCAAAACAAATAACAGAATCTTTATCCTTACATTTTAGTTGCAAGCAACCTGATATTAAGGTATCTCCCGCCATCCATGCAGGCAACGTACATGGTTTTGTTTACGCTACAATGCCGTCTGATCCCAAAGCTAAAGCACATACTTGCCATTATATGTGGACTGTTCTCCAGCTAATTAATCAGAAAATGTTGTCATATGCTGTCAGTTGGATAATATAGTGCTCTGGTAGAGTTCAGTGGTTCTCTACTTGATAGAAATACACTTCTTGAAAATCGGGATCCCTGTTTCAAATCAGGGGATGTAGGGAACTAGCAAACACCAAGAGTAAAACTGCGATCCCCAAATATAAAAAGGAATTTTCTCTAATCCACCAAAAATTACAAGAGATTGATTCTTCTTTGGTAGCAGACTATTGAGGTAGAGGTAAAATGATGAAGATTTTAGAATTAGAATAATTATTTCATTGCATCTCCCACTCTTATCTGAATGATAATGAATCACTGCAAGTTTCCTGAAGAAAACATAAAAAACACTGAAATTGAGTAGGGAAATACTAATGCCTTATTTAGATGGCAGTTCCTGATTTAGAAATCCTGTAAAAAGCATTTTGATTGTTTCAAAGAAGGCAACAGAAAACTACCAGCTGCAGTTACTATGAAAATGGGTTCCTCCTGTATATTGTTTCTTTCTGGTCAGCCAGAAGACCCTTGACCTCAATAAGCATGATAAAATAATCCGTTGCTTTTTGCTGATGATGCTTTTTAAAAAAAAACGAGACACATAAATGCCCAAGAATATAATATAGAAGGAAACACTCAAATGCGCACAAATCCTCAATTATTATTTAACTAAACATTCTTTTAAGGTGCAGATCTTCCATGAATTTTCAGAATGAGTTGGCAATTCAGAGGATTATAATCAAGACATATGATGTATTGTAATTATTGTCACTGTAGAACTGGAAAAGGAACCTTTCAGTGAAACAACACCTAGCTAAAACAGAAAAAAAGCTGTAGCAGAACACTGCTGCTACTACTCCTTACTGACCATTATTATTAAAGATTGAGCTTTTAACAATCTAGGTAAGAGACAAGCCTCAGAGACTTTTCCAAGAGAGGCAATTTTGATCTGTTCTTTCTGGATTTTGCTGTTCTCTTTACACATTAGTACTCCTTGTCTCTTGCAGAATTACAATGTATCATCTATCACTAAGGAGTCAAAAGGACCTTCATGAGCAAAATAAAATGTTGTTTTTTTCATTCAGACTAAGATTGTGTTTAATCTTTGATCCTATATATTACTTAAATAATTCTAGGATAGAAACCATCTCGGGGGGGGGGGGGATTGCACTTTTACTATAATTATTTCATTTACTGATGGTAAATTAATGATTTACTTATTGAAAACTGTAATCTTGAAAAACTTGTAGAAGATGCCCAGAACTTCAGAACCAGTCATTTTGCCTTTGTTATTTTTTCTTAGCTTTCTAGGAAGAGACAAGAGGAAATTCAGGTTCCACTCAATCCATAAATCAAATAATTCACAAATCAGAAATGTACAGTTCTAATAAGCATGAGATTATAGTTCCAATTTCAGACCAAATGAAATGCAGTGATTAAAAGTTACTGAGTACAGTCCCTTGTAAATTTAACCAAAGAAGATAAAAGTAAAGCAAATCCAGATACTATGAAGAACTTAACCAGAACTGTGCAACAGCAGAAATCTGGAGAAGTTCATTATCTAACTCCAATGAATGTTCTTTCTGTTTTCTTATTTTTGCTTTTAAACATCAAGACATATTTAGTATCATTCAACTACCCGGAATAAAATTGTGATCACTGAAGAGAATTTACAGCAGAAAAAACAGTAACAACAAAACCCACCCAAAAACCTAAAGAATCAAATGACCCCAGACCTAGGAATAAAGATACCATTCAAATTAATTATTTCCAGTTAGGCTTGAAAAGATTTGCTATATCCATGAATATAAGAACATTCTTTTCGTTTCAAAGATAATGACACAGCCAGTCCAAGAAAAACAATATGAATCATTTCTGATCATTTTAACTCTTTCTTCACCATAACAGGATTTCTCACTCTTATTTCATGACAGTTCTTTAACAATATAGTTTTCCTTTGATCTAACTATGAAATTAATTATTTTTGATCATTTAAAAGCAACAGTTTTCGGAATTTTCAAACCCTACCAACCAGAAACGTAGAGGATTCATCTCATTTGAAGACCAATGCTACAGAAGCCAATTGATAAGTTTGTACTGAATTTCAACACATGTATTATTTTTTTATAGTAATTTATATCTTAAATACAGTATCCCTTTAAAAGAAATAACTCCATCTGCAGATCACATAAACTAGCTATCAATCAAAGACATTTGTTTCAATACATCAGCTTTCCCAAATACTATACTCTTCTGCTACAAGTTTAGCCTAAATAAAGCAACTCGCATATGAAATTTGAAGGGACAGAAGTAGCTAAATGCATGGTTTGCTGACACTTTCTTGCTCCTGAGGTTTTGATCTGTGAAGAAGAAAATATTTTAATCCTTTTTAAAGCATTTTCATTATGTAAACCTCTATATACAGATAAAACCTTCACAGTTACACACTATCACTCTATTCAATTCTTACCATCAGAGCAAATATACTAAAGTTTTGCTTTAATGAATCCCATTACTACTGTAGAAATAATGTCAGGTTACGTAGAAATCTTCCATTCCTCGTCTTTACTGATGGTTACATAATGATTTCTAATTACATTTTTCCAACTTAAAATTCATATTAGAGTATGCTGACCACACAATGATGAAAGTAGATGTGTACCTGAATCATTGTAATTTCAAAAACTACAGTACGTAAATTCTAGGCATTCCTGTAAAACAAAGTTTGATTTATTCAAAACATAACATTCAGGAAAAAGTATATTTTAATAATATTAGTCATGAAATGTAAGAATCCTTTGTTGAGCAGCAGAAAAAAAAGATCAGGAATATTTTTGTGTATTTATGATAAATGTATTTCACTACCAAAGACAACAGCAATTCCAGCTTAAACCCACAGACCTATAGCTTTATAAAGCTTTGTTGATAGGTAAAGTAAGCTTTTTTTTCTATACCTGGAAGTTCTCTCTCTTCAACACTGTATTCCAGAGATCCAAAGGAATAATTAGCTGGACTGATTGCAGGAGTAGAAATAAAACTTGTACAGCCAATGGTTGAGTTGATTTCAAAATAATTGTGGCTGTGATTCATTCGGTGAAATTCCAGAGAAGATACTATTGATGTGCGCTGCTTGGGCTACAAGAAAAATAGAAGTTTGGAGTGAAAAATACAGACTTTTTGTATAGTTTTCATTACTTGACATTGAATAAATTTACCTAGGGTTTCTCTCTTTTTACTGTTTTTATTTGGCTCCAAGGTTATACTAGTAAAATTCATTTCATATGACGAGCTGTGGTGTGTAGAGATAATTTCCTTCCAAAATTTGGATTAATCTTTATTAGAAAAAACGCATATCTTCATTCTAATCAATTTAATTCAAAATAAAATAGGGTTTTACAGCCTTGCATATAATAATTGCAATCATCTTTTGATAAGAAAGGGAGCTCTTCACCAGCTGCATTGCTGGGTACATCTTGCAAAACAATTAGACTGCTGATGCCTGTATAATGAAATTTACAAAATAATACCAGGCACTCATCACTCAAAAGCAACCCTCTGCTGTTTATTCAATTTATGAAGGGCTGCCTTAAAAATTCAAAGACTGAATGTCTAAAAGCTTAGGGGAAAAGTGCCAGCTTAAAAAACATACATGAAAATCAAACTTTCTTTATGAGTTTTCACAGAATAGTGAAAAACTTGATACTAGTTTGTATCAAACATTTACTTCTGAAGTGAACCTCTTCATTGACCCCACTTAATGGCTGTGCTTTGGGTTGCAGAGCAGCTTCAGAGCATGAGAAACTCATTCCTTTTAGGTGGATCTACACCATAAGGTACATTACAGGATTGTATAAAATGTGCTCCAACTGCTTACGGCCTTTTGACCATAGGACCACACTAAAGCTAGCCCAAATTAAAACCAATGAAATCTCTATAGTGTGATCATCAAGTCAGCAACAACTTTTTCACTACACAGATCTGTTCCCATTGCACTTGTCCTGGTTTCAGCTAGGACAGAGTTAATTTTCTTCCTAGTAGCTGGTATAGTATTATGTTTTGGATTTAGTAGGAGAATAATGTTGATAATGCACTGATGTTTTTAGTTGTTGCTAAGTAGTGTTTATACTAAGTCAAGGATTTTTCAGCTTCTCATGCCCAGCCAGCAAGAAGGCTGGAGGGCCACAAGAAGTTGGGAGGGGACACAGCCAGGACAGCTGACCGAAACTGGCCAAAGGAATATTCCATACCATATGACATCATGCTCAGTATATAAACTGGGGGGAGTTGGCTGGGAAAGGCGGATCGCTGCTCGGGAACTAACTGGGCATCGGTTGGGGAGTGGTAAGCAATTGCATTGTGCATCACTTGTTTTGTATATTCTAATTCTTTGCGTATTATTATTGTCATTTTATTATTACAATTATAATTATTATTATTTTTCTTCCTTTCTGTCCTATTAAACCGTCTTTATCTCAACCCATGAGTTGTCAGGGGTTTTTTTTATTCTCTCCCCCCATCCCACTGGGTGTGGGAAGTGAGCAAGCAGCTGCGCAGTGCTTAGCTGCTGGCTGGGGTTAAACCACGACAGCACTGCACTACTTATTAATATAGACATAACCTTAGTGCTTGATATCATGGACTATAAGCCACAGACCACTGATGGTTTGCAATGTCATGCTAAATAGTCTGTCGCAGCACTCATCTGGCTCCATACTCAAAATATCCTAACCCCACGATGTTCCTTGCTGCTTCAAGACCAATGCCCTGAAACATTAAACGTCTCCTCCAAAATAGAGGAGGCCCTGCATCCAGGTGTATAGCTGTCTGTATATTTATTTCATGACAGTGAAAAACATCTCAGGAGCTGCTGCCTTAGATAACTAAAGCTGGGAAAAGTAAACAGAGAAAGAGAGTAACGGGTGCTTTAACTCTTCTTGTTTTAGCATGTCAGGCTTAACAGGTCAGAATATTTGTAAAGGTCAAGAATTTACTACTTATTAGTGTCAAGGCCAAATTATTGCCCTGGGAGTAATATTGCCCATGAAGCTATTCACCATCCCTTACTTAGAACTACCTGTTAAAATATAACCTATCCCAGTGGAGTAATTTCAATTTTGTTTGTGGTCTATTTTATTTTTAGGTTATGAGCCCTGCAATGTTTGTGTTACAAATACAGAACTAGACTGTTTTCACTAAAAATCCACTCTTTTTATCGGAATGTCAGACAAAAAGTTGAATACACTTAGGTTTGCATAATGTTGATTGTTTGTTAAAGTTGTGTTGGGCACCATGTGAATTAACTGTCCTGTTAATACTGAGAAAAATTGCAAAGGGTAAATTTGGGCATTCATCTGGAACTCATCTACTGTCTGTTGAGGGGATTTACTTTCTTTAATAATTAAAAACAGCTTCTGCTTTGAAAGGCTGATTCCTAAGGCTAGTAATTTCATGGGAGAGTTCAATGAACAGGGACAGACTCCAACATCAAACAGTCTGGTTAAAAGTCATTGTTTGGGACCGGAGCCAAAATAAGTCTTGGATCAGACCAAAAATATTCATGTGTACTAATGAAACCTAAACTGCACACTTTTGCTAGACAACAAATTCATCAATGACCTAATTATTTCTAAAACTGAAAAAGATCTCTGGTCATTTAGAAACACGTTCCTGGCCCTTTCCCAAGCAATGGTGTCTTTGTGGTTCTGCAGGAATTCAGCTTTTGAGTTGAAAAGGTGACATTTCAAGTAACATGATGTGTGGGATCTCTGATCATTCCTAAACTGAGACAGTTCCTACCTAAAAAGGCAGCTGGGATGGTCCAGCTCAGTCTTCTTAAGCAGCCTAAAAAAGTGCTCTGGCCTTTGTCCAGTCAGGTCTTCAGCCACTGCTTCAACTGTGTGCCCCTTTCTTGGAGCCAGAATAGCAGCATCTGATGCATCATACAGCCTTTTACTAACTTATGGATGATCAGCTGTTTCACTACACCATAGTGTAGTATTACAAGCTACTGTATCATCTTTAAAAAGTTTCACAAAAACATCTGCAAGGTCTTGGTGGGGGGCAGAGGGGGCGGGGAAACAAACCAAAAAAAACCCAAAACTGTTCTGAAGCGTTTTTAAAGATCAGTTTAGTTTGCAAATGCTCACAGATTCTGAAAATGTGTTCGTCAATAAATAGCTATGATTTGCTCTGGAGACATGGATTAGTGATATAAAATAAGTCTAGAGTGATTTTCAAAGATGATTATGGAAGCTAGAAACATGTTTTCTGTTTGTTCGCGCTAACACGCAACCATCTGCTGACCTGCGTGATACAAAATACCTCCTATATTATTTTGGGCTTTGACATTATTATTATTAATTCAGACACACATATCTCAGTTTAATATGTCTTTCCAATCTAAGGATTCTGTACAGAACCTCACGCAGCCTCTAGTGCTCCACAGCATAACACTTCTGCTATATTGTTTGGAGTTAACAAGGTCCATCTGTCAACATGTGCCAATAATTTTTCTACATAATTACACAGGAATCTAGCATCTGAGCTTTCGTAGCTAACTAGTGGAGCCTTTTGCACCTTTGCTGGGTCCTGTAAAATGTTATGTTGTTGAAGTATGCTAATTGTTCATTAATATATGCTACGAGAGATGCAGTAAACCATTTTGTGTTGACTGCATCCCTCTGTCTGTGTCTCTCTAAAGTACAGTTTGCACAAAAACTGTAGAAAAAATTGGTTTTTTGGGATTAAATGCAGTTCCAAGTTTAGATAACTAAATTTACAGCATAGCTATTTATATCTACACTAGGTATCTAAGCTCCCATTACAGTCAACTGAGATCTAGACAATACAATCAATAGAGTCCAGAGAACAACTTGCCTCACCCCAGTCACCTTGGTATTAGTTCACTTGCCTTAACGCAGGTATCCACCATCACTGGATGCATGGTGTGATGCATCCATCCCTGGGGCATACCTTACCTAATTTGTTAGAATCTGGAGTCAAATTCCAGATTTACTGGCAGAATGTGTAGCCAGCAATTAACAAGTCACTTACTGGAGTCTTGTACTTTGGTTTCCTGGATTGCATCTGCCAAAGCCACTTCTAAATTACATTTACCAAGATATCTCAAGATAGGTCCTGAATAATTCTAAGAAGATTATTTACTATATGGAATACCATAATGTCCAGGAAATGTAGTCAGGGATCAAGGTTTTATAGCTGTGGAGATTGTACAAACACAAAACTCTGTCCCAAAGAGACGATGCTTCCCTCATTCTTTGTACCAAAGCTGGCTTTGTCAGTCATTACATCTGCATCATACTACTCAGAAGGTCTGCACACAGTTAGATAACCCCTGTGAATTTGTAGCATATTTATGGCTTAACTTCACTCCAGTATGTATGCTACATAACCATATGTAGATTTGTCCTTAGGTAGATTTTCTTTATTCATTACATTCATGTATTTAATTTACTTGTTATATGTAAATGTCTTTAATGACTGATTTTGTTTACTCTAAAATGTTTCTTCATGACTATTATTTCAATTGTCATAATACCGACCTAGGAAACCCTATACTATCCTAAAACAGCATACCACATCAGGCCAATGAAGAAACCTTATCAATGCAAAAGCAAAAATATATCAATAAAAATGTTTAAAGTTATTGCAATAACAAGATTTAAATAACTTTCAAATCAGGTCTAATAAGAAGAATATTTTCATGTTAAGTTAGTAGTGAACATATATCAATGAAAGATACCACTTTGAACACTGCAAAACAGGAAAGGCATCAAAATACACATACTGAATTGCATTTCTATTAAAAAGACAAGTAAGGACTTAACGCTCCCATGAATGCAAGTTGCATGGAAATTCTGTAATGCTACCATGACTTGCATGTAACACTATGAGCATGCAAGGGATCATTCAAATATTCCTCACCATATTTAGCAGAGGGAGTAGAGCAAAATTCCTTTGTCAATTTAACATCAAAATATTTCTCCAGCCTTGACGTACTCTGCAATAAAAGCTTGTGACTCCGCCTTCTCTTATCTTTGGGATTTGTGTACATAGCACCATCACAGTCTTTAAAGAATTAATTCTCACAACACTCCTCTGCACTATGGCAGAGCTATTAGCCCCATTTTACAGATGCTGAACTAGGGTATAGAGCTCTCCCAAGGGATAGATGTGTGGCTCATTAAATCACTGAAAACCAATGAGCCTAGAGGAAATTCTGCAGTGTTCCTGCCAAATTCCAGTTGCCCTACATAATGTAAAAACTGGTTTCAGTTGGTTTATACCATGCAGAAAATATATGATAGAAGAAAACTGAACCCACACCCTCAAATTCTAGTTAGCACACAAAATACAGACCTACCAAAGAAAGTAAGAGGTTGTAGCCCCTTCCCCAGGCTCATCTCACATATATAACACAGTATGAGTGTAGCCATGCGGCCCACATAAATCTCTCATTTTGGTACCTGCCCAGATGATTCCATTCTTCTCACTCTCTGATCAACTCACTCCCACTTCAGAAATTTTCCTTTCTTCAGCTTCCTTCTTTCTTAAGATCCCATTCTCTTTCTACACACTCATTTTCCCTTTCACCCTTCCCTTTTCTCATTTTTTTCCTGTCTATTGTTATATTCCCTCCAAAACTACTTGTTTTACTCTAAAACACCCTTCACAGTATCCTAGCTGATTCCAGTTCTACTCTGTCTTCCAAAACTTGTTTCTCTGCTTTCTCTGTGGTTTTGTCATTAAGGTCTCCCAAACAAACTCCCTAATGGTCCTATCTCCCACTGACTTTATCAGTCACTACATCCCTCTCATTGTCTTTCAGTGCATCCAATTTTAACCTCTGTCCTCCCTTTCAAATACAACTTTCACATCACTTTTATGGTTTCTTAGTCTCTGTCCTCTGCCTCAACATCCCAACATACCATCTCTGTTTCTATCTTTGCCTCTTTTGCTCATGTACACTTACATAAAATCCCATAACATTAATAATTTTCTTGGTAAAATATGGCCTGTGAGAGGACAGGCTTCTTCACTTACTCCTGTCTCCGGTACCTCAGTTTTGATTTGCAGAAATCAGCAGGCCTGATACATTCTCATCAGTCAATGCTGCTGCCAAGAGTTATTTGATTTATAGGATCTGAACTAAGATGATCAAGTAGCCTTGAAATTGCAAAAACTGGAGATTACAATGGATCTGGGTTTGATTCATCTATGTCACTAGAAGTGAAAGACTGCACTGAACTATTACTAGACTCCTGAATCAATTATTCTGTCAAGCCTCAAAATACCATGTTAAACAAGCTGAAGACACATTGTCTTTTTAATAAGGTAATCTAATTTTCTCTTTTTTCATTTCATAGAACCTTATCTTAAATTATGACTACAATTAAAAATAAAATATAGGCAGTTTCAGCACCCATCTTGACATTCTTGCTTTTACTTCTCAACATCTTAATTTAGTTTAAGAGCAGAAGGCAGAAATTACACAGTGGCTGGCAACAAATATATCCCAAGCAGCCACAACAGGGAGCTTACAAGATCATAGGAATTTAAAAAAAAAAAAGAAAAAAAGAAAAAAAAAGAGATAAATAGATGATTTAACTGTTTTTTAACTGTAGATCCTTCTCATTACTAAAAGCAGAATGCATTTAAAACTAAATTCATTTTTAATGGCATTTTAGTGCCACAGTCCTAGAACTTTCCGACTGATTTTTAATTTAGAGAAAGACACCTCTTGCATCCTGCGTGAGCAGCAAGTGCATACTTCTCTACAGTAATCTCATGGCCCATCAGCATACTTTGATCATTTCACCATTAGTGACATGCTCAAGGATGGCACAGACACATAGCTCTTTCCTGTAGCTTGTGGTTAGGAAGTCATGCAATGCGACTCATATATCCATAGTGCTTTCCGTTCCTGTGGTTCTGATCTCCTCTGTGCAAATCTGGCCCGGGACATCAAGGACAACAAGAAAAGCTTCTATAGGTATGTTGGTGATAAAAGGAAGACTAGGGAAAATGTGGGCCCTCTCGGGAAGGAAACAGGAGACCTGGTTACCTAGGATATGGAGAAGGCTCAGGTACTCAATGACTTTTTTGCCCATCTTCATCAGCAAGTGCTCCAGCCACACCGCCCAAGTTGCAGAAGGCAAAGGCAAGAACTGGGAGAATGAAGAACCACCCACCATAGAAGAAGATCAGGTTCGAGACCATCTAAGGAACCTGAAGGTGCACAAATCCATGGGATCTGATGAGATGCATCCATGGATCCTGAGGGAACTGGCGGATGACGTGGCTAAGCCACTATCCATCATACTTGAGAAGTCATGCAAGTCCTGGGAGGTTCCCACTGACTCGAAAAGGGGAAACATAACCCCCATTTTTAAAAAGGGAAGAAAGGAAGACCCGGGGAACTACAGGCCAGTCAGTCTCACCTCTGTGCCTGGCAAGATCACGGAGCAGATCCCCCTGGAAACTATGCTAAGGCACATGGAAAGTAAGGAGGTGATTAGTGACAGCCAACATGGCTTCACTAAGGGCAAATCGAGCCTGACAAATTTGGTGGCCTTTTACGATGGGTTGGTGGATAACGGAAGACCAACTGACATCACCTACCTGGACTTGTGCAAAGCATTTGACACTGTCCCGCACGACATCCCTGTCCCTAAATTGGAGAGACACGGATTTGACAGATGGTCCACTCCGTGGATGAGGAATTGGCTGGATGGTCACACTCAAAGAGTTGCAGTCATCGGCTCGATGTCCGAGTGGAGACCAATGACGAGTGGCATTCCTCAGGGGTCAGTACTGGGACGGGCACTGTTTAACATCTTTGTTGGCGACATGGACAGTGGGATTGAGTGCACCCTCAGCAAGTTTGCCAGCAACACCAAGCTGTGTGGTGCGGTCGACACACTGGAGGGAAGGGATGCCATCCAGAGGGACCTTGACAGGCTTGAGACGTGGGCCCGTGCAAACCTCATGAAGTTCAACAAGGCCAAGTGCAAGGTCCTGTACATGGATCGGGGCAAGCCCAAGCACAAATACAGGCTGGGCAATGAGCGGATTGAGAGCAGCCCTGAGGAGAAGGACTTGGGGGGTGTTGGTTGACGAGAAGCTCAACATGACCCAGCAATGTGCATTTGCAGCCCAGAAAATCAACCGTATCCTGGGCTGCATCAAAAGAAACATGACCAGCAGGTCGAGGGAGGTGATTCTCCCCCTCTACTCCACTCTCGAGAGACCCCACCTGGAGTACTGCGTTCAGCTCTAGGCCCCCCAACATAAGAAGGATGTAGACTTGTTGGAGTGAGTCCAGAGGAGGGCCACAAAGATGATCCGAGGGCTGGAGCACCTCTCCTATGAAGACAGGCTGAGAGAGTTGGGGTTGTTCAGCCTGGAGAAGAGAAGGCTCCGGGGAGACCTTATAGCAGCCTGCCAGTACCTAAAGGGGGGCCTACAAGAAAGCTGGAGAGGGACTTTTTACAAGGGCATGTAGTGATAGGACAAGGGGGAATGGCTTTAAACTGAAAGAGGGTAGATTTAGACTAGATGTGAGGAAGAAGTTCTTCACTGTGAGGGTGGTGAGGCACTGGAACAGGTTGCCCAGAGAGGCTGTGGATGCCCCATCCCTGGAAGTGTTCAAGGCCAAGTTGGATGGGGCTTTGAGCAACCTGGTCTAGTGGAAGGTGTCCCTGCCCATGGCATTGGGGTTGGAACTACATGATCTTTAAGGTCCTTTCCAACCCAAACCATTCTATGATTCTATGATTCTGTGTTGTACTAGCCCCTCCTTTAAGAGTCCTCCACCGGAGTATGTAACTAAAGGTCAGGGGGTCGCTGCCCCCTTCCATCTTCCACCTCCAGTCCTATCTCAGATGGCAAATCAGAATTGGAATAAATAAGGGGAAAAACAGGTCTTCTCCCAGTTTCCATTTTCCTTGGCTTCTGCTTTCATTTTATTTGCAACCATATTGCAACTGTGGGTTGTGAGGTGTAGCAGTCCTGAACACTAAAAACTGTAACACCGTTGCAGTGGTTTCCCTATGTGACAGATGTGACCAGATTTTGAAGATACACTATTATTCCTATCCTGGGAAAACATTGCTTGAAATGAGCTCCAAATTGCAAGAGGTAAATTTCATAAATAAGAGGAATGTCTTATTCCTCAGCTATAAAAAGTTTCTAACTTTCAAAGATTAAAAAAAAGTGTTAGTTTCACTGAAACAGTTGGAAAATGGATGTAAGGCCATTTTCTTCAAAAAAAAGCTCAGGTTCCAGCTGTTAGCAACATCACATTTTGACCTACAGATTATGAAAATTGCTTATATCATTACATTTGTGTGTTACAAGTGTTGAAGGGTCAAGGTGATGGCTATTTTTTAAGTTCCATGCTATGGATAGCATGGATATGTGAAAATGTGGTGTATTTTCAGATGATGATAAGATTACTCAATAACTAAGGTGCTCAAAACTGCCCAGTACTACACAGAAACAAAAGAAAATGCTATGAATCTGGCGGGATACCCATCAAAGCACTATCGGTAAGACTTTAATCTTCCAGATTCTGAGTGTGTTACCGTTTCCATGCATTATACATACTAGGGCAGGGCAACTGGCATGAATTGGTACACAACCCTACTATTAAACTTCATTAGTCTTCAGAGCAGGGTCTTCAAAGCAGAATTACCTACCAGGAACGGTCCTTGGCCCATTCCAGTTCCAAATCAGGCCCGACAGCGGATACTTTTAGAGAGAGAGAACTGTACAGGACCAAAACTATACCCAGGACTGTGGTAACAATTCAACAGTATAGATGACAACCTTCCAGAGCTCAGAAGCTTATCTTACTCGTGTAGATGTACATACCTACCTTTCAGTATCTGAACTATCTTTATGCTCAGTATTTCACCAATTTGGTCTGCTACAAGTTCAGATATGAAAAATGTTCAATTCTTCTGTATGATTTATGTTTGTATTGAATCAGGAAATACAACCTAGAGAATCTCTCCAGGTAAGCAACCAATTTCAACCAAGAAAACATATGCATGTAGAAGTGATATTCTAAAAACATAACACTCCTGACAATAAAGAGTGTTCTTCTGCTTTAATTTATACTTGTGCTTTAGTATCCTGTTGAACTGCAATTAAATGCACTCACACATACTGTTTGCTATTTTCATTAGTACTGTGTATTGGGTAGATGTGTTTATGTTTTCATATTATCTCAGCTCTAATTAAAATAATCTAAATAGAATTATGTTTTATAGTTACTTGTCAAAGGAGATCTTTTACAATACATCTCTTTAATAATATTTTGGTTAATGTTGTTATTAAATAGTCACAGAGTATCCATTATGCTCTAAGGAAATTTTTTAAAATATCCTCCTCTGGAGCTGTTACATGGCTTCCACCCATTAATTCTGCAGTAATACAGGGGGGAAAAAAATCAGTCCTGTGAGACAATTCCAACCATAACCTTTTTTTGTAAATGGTACTCAGTATTTCAGAACAACAGAATTTCATAATGTCTGTCCTATTTTCAGTCATGCATAGATGAATTGCTAACCGCATCTTAATGGCATTGACAGTATATCTTTTACTTCTTTGTTTTCCTTTTTTTTAAGGGCTATTTAGGAGCTTTACTTATATGTTTGTTTCTTTGTTTATTCATTTCAACATCATTAGAATGAGAAGATACCAAACTGTGTGCAGTAGATTTGCACAGACACTTCAAAGGTTACAAACAAAAAGAGAGAGAGAGAGAATTTTCTGAAATATATCGCCATACCTAGAATCAAGGTCGCCGACTGCTGTCAACTACCTTAAAGTGCTTGCAGGCCTAATGGATATATGCAACCTTGGAAACACTACATAATGCAGGAGAAATCTCCAGACCAGGCACACTAATGATGAGGGCTAAATCTGCGTGTCTGTGGACCATAGAATACATCTTTATTTTAGTGGGTTTGGGGAATGCTCAGCACCTTTCAAATGCTCAGCACCTTTCAGAACTTCATAAAATCATGTACACAGGGGTGGCTTTTACCTTGGAGATGATGGGTTTGACCCCCCACAAAATCATAACTCTCAGTAAAGTCTTTTTTAAGTGTTATTTGCCTCTTGTGCTATGCATGGACACTGCACATGGTTGCACAAAGTCCAGCACCAAAATATACCAGAAAAAGAAGTGTGCACCTGAACAAGAAGCATAGTATGTCTGCACAGTATTTCTCCATGGTGATTTTCCTGGTTATTCCCTGCCTGGCTGAGCATGTTGTAACTTGGACTGAGCACAGAAAGCAGTTAATAGGAGAAAGAAGGTCCTTACACTCCAGCTGTCCTGTGATCTCATTCAGAAAGTGAGTGGTGAGAATTTATTGCATAACTGTGTTCTCCAGCCCTCCTTTTTATGATAAAATGTAACAAAGCAGATTTTTTTGTGTTGCAAAACAAGTTCAGTAGATGCATCACAGAGTTCTCATGCATTTGTGCACTGGTGCAACAGCCTGCAGTGGGGATTTCACTAAGTTTGCAGACAGGCATGTGCCAACTCAAGCTAAGTGTGACAAGGCATGCATTTCATTTGGGAAGAACTAAGGGTAGTGCAGTAGGCTATTGGCATAGGGGAGGAACCAGGGTTATTTCACTGTGAGGAAATAGTGACACTGATCCACTTGAAAATCCTGTTTATGGAACAATTAGTTCTGAAAATTTATTTTCTGGAACTGTGATTTTCCAGGGCTGCCTTTAAGATGATTCTGTTTGGTTTTGTTCAAAGTAATTCTGGCACCTAACTGCAAAAAGGATGAGATATAATTTCCTTGAATGTAAATTACTATCACTTTTTAGGTTAACTAGAGAGGTCTGGAGTACATATCTCCTATGGTTGGTCTGTCCATTCATGTCCAGGCTGCTATAGGGGGTGGAACATCATGGTCCCTGTCTTTCCCTATGCCTAAATGAACTACATCTACATAGGTACACCAGGCTCACTGTGCATGCACAAAATAGTTATACGTTAGTCAAGGCACACCTGGTAGCCCAAACAAGTGGGATAGGTCTATCAGAGGCTACAGATGTCCTGCAGGATTCTATTACCACTTGCAGAAAAATGAGACAATCTCTTTTGTCCTCTGATGTTTAAACTATAATCTTCTATTATATTGCTAGATGTCTTAGCCAGAGGAATGATGAACCATAGATGGAATTGTAACTTTGTTTAAAGAGTTTAAAAAAGATAAATAGAAAAAATGATGACTAATGTAAAGACAGCACATCCAAACCCACAAGAAAAAAAAAACACATTATAATGAACAGATTATTGCAGATCTTAGCAATAAAACCAGCAAGAATGAGATGATGAAATTTCATTGCCAGAAATACTGAAATTCTCTGTTCCTTTGTCCTTCTACCAGAAGCCCTCTTTATATCACTGAAACAACACTCTTAGGGAGTTGGGTTATTCACATAAAATGGGGAAAATACTAATTCATGATAGATAAAATCCAAGTCACTTTTAAATAATCCACATTTAGACATCAAAAGCTGTATCTACAGTTAGCCATTTGAAACACATCTTAGAAAGACAAAAAGAGAATATGCAAATGCTGGATTACATTTAATAAAGAATTTAAAAGCTAAGAAGTCAGAATTTAATTTTATGAGAATTGGCCAATGACCCACAAGTGAATAGCACTGGCAAAAGAAACAATCTCTCAGGAAAAAAGGTGCTCTTTCTCCCTCTATGTGTATACATATATGTATATAATGTAACTAAATTAAAATTCGAAAGAGAGCCTAAAATTTCAGAGGACTTTAGTTAACTCATTAACCTACTTGGTCTCCTACCACATCTCATTTTTTCTCCCATGTGCTGTTAGTATACTTCATGGAGGCTTATGTCTTTAACTTGAAACTGTATTACTTTCCCAAAATCTTCATTAATTAGCAATTCGTGAGTTAAAAACTTACTAAGAATTGTCTGGACAATCTGGGAAAAAAGATCAAGTGATTCAAGCCCTGAACTAAATTCTCTTTGTTTCTTATCTGCATATATGGAACTTTTCAACAAACCCTCTTTTTCAGAGACTGACCCTGTGAAAATCTGAAAACAAGACATGTATTTGCAAAATGCTAGATCACAGGTACAAGCCATAGCTCAGGTGCACAGATAAAAGAGCACACAGATCCCTGAATTACTGTTAAGTGTGCTAGCTTCAGGACTGGAAGCAGTAGAGGTGGGTGGCACTGTGGCACTGAACTTAATAGTGCTTTTGAGATCCGAGTTAGTGTCTCTCCAGAGTGCTGCACTGTGCCAGGGAGACACACCATTTCAGTTAAAACAGGCTTCAGCTTTAGTAATAGTACACTGAATTGAATAGCTGAGACATATCCAAAGAGAGTTTTAGATGATAGATTTTAGAGAGCAATGGGATCTCATACGGGATGAGTGGTAGGGTCACAACAAACTGCAGGTTTCTCATCTCAAAATTCATCATAATTAATTGAAGAAAGGATAGATTTCCAGAAAAGTGAGTGAAAGGTTGGGGGAAAATAGGAATTCCCAGCCAGGTTTTGTGATGGCATGTTTTTAATGTAAGAAGGGGAATACTTAGGGCCAGGCTAAGAGACAACTAAAAGGAAAAAGACAAAACAAGTTTTGAGTGCAGTCTGAGGAATCCCTTAACTGTCCATGACCCAGACCCCTCAGGATTCACACTTTGTGTATGAGATTGTTCCTGTCTCACACTTCCCAGCTGTGGTTCTTTCACTCCATGAGCTGGCAGTGAAGCATCACAGCCTCCCTCCTCTTCAGGGACCCCACGTAGCAGGTATAGCTGACAGGGTCCCCCACCAGCTGCATTTGGTACATGAGCATCTGGAACAGGAGAGAGGAGAGGCCACTGCGCTGTGCTAAACCTCACATTCATACAAACATCTTCAAAATCTGTCATGTGCTAAAGCACGTATATGCACTGCCATCATGTGAGCTGGCACGCAGTCTTAGAAAGAAAAGGCCAAAGAAAACAGTAGGCAGAATGACCCCTACCTCTGCCTTCAAACTCAGCTCACCAGGTTTCTCTTTTTCCACCCTCTGCCACCGCCTGCCCTCACCAGACTGGTGGGAGGAAGGAATCTTTGGTCCCCTCTGCTGCTGCTTACACAGAAACACAATGTTTCTCCTCACTGTGGGTAAACTGTTATATGCACAACCCTCCAGGAAAGATAAGTAAGGCTATAAATGAAAATAACAATATGAGTTGAAAGGCCAGACTTCCCTGGCAGTTTCATCCAAGCTACCAAAGCCTGCCTAGTGCAAAACTAGCTGCTGAAGGGTATCCCATTCTGCCTTCCACTGGCACCTTGCTGTGCTGGATGCACAAGACATATGAAAAGGGGACAGGAGTGACAGCTGTTTTGGAAATTTATATGATCCCTGTTTTAGATCTGTTTAAAATATGTTTATTTTGCTAAAAAAGTGCAAAGAGGCCCTGGCAGACAACAGAAAATTAATTACTTTGCATGCATTGTGTAACACTATTCATTAGTTTTACATGAGCGGTGAGAGGTCAGTCAAGAATAGAATCCCTTTGTGTTAACCTTCAAAGAGCTTGCCATGTAATTGAATGCAGCAGGCATGGAATAAAGGAATTAAATATGCAGGCAGAATTAACATTAATGGTTTGCAAACATCACGTTGCAAATATCTACAACTTCTCTGTCTAAATTCTTGAGTTGAGATCTTGGGAGGAGGTGATTAGGTAAGCAACAAAAACAAAGAAAAGGAAGAATACTGAAGGAATGTGCATAAAACACATGGAGAAAGGAGAAACATAATGGGACCTGAATGCTATCATGTATCCAACTTCTTGTGTATTAGCACATAGATTTACAACATACGTTAAGCACTAGCCTACATGTGCCTTTCTGCTGTTGTTTTCTGCATAGGAAGTATGTCACATGTAGGGCCACATGAGAGACATTTTAGCAAATGTGGTAAAGTTCTGACCATATATATTGCACAGCTAGCTTTTGTTCTGCAGAACGATGAGAATACTGGGAGTCAGTAAATGGTATAATTTAAATTTGAAAATAGCTCCCCAGAATCTGCTGAATCCATTCAGAGTTAACTAGCAGGAGAACATCACCATTCAGTGTTCTGGGTCCATCTGTTGGCAATATCATGATGAAAACAGCTTTTTAAATGCTATTTTCAATAAGCTATCACACAACAGCTTGTTCCAACAATATTCCAATACCTTTCTGTTTGCTTGCCGCCTACTATAAAAAACAGCTCAGAGGGAAGGAAGCATTTCAGTACTATACTGATGTAGGGTGGGAGGGACAGAGAGACTACAAGAACAAGCAAAATGAGAAACAACTATAAAAAGAGAAAAGGAGAAGAAGCTGTTATTTTAGATCCCCTGCAATCTAGATTTAAACCAGGATGTGGAACCCAAACTACTGTAATGTCAAAGAGGGATGGTCTGCACCAGTCAGTCATTAGAATTATTATGCATTGACAGTGTCAGCCATAGGAAACCAATGGCTCCTAGAGAGAAATGGTAGGTGCACCTAGTAATTACCTTTAATTCTGCAAGACCTTCTGAACTGTGTGCTCCAATGAGTATTGGAAAGAAGATCTGCCTCCATCACTCTAACACACTCACTTGTGCACCAAAACAATCTGTCCCATATAATTCTTACCAAAATATCATGTATCCATCAGCTTACTTCTCAAGTAAAACAAATGCCAGCAACATACCAATGATACAAAGCCTGCATTCACTAGCATCAAAATGGCTCAGTTGCAGAGATCAGCTCAGCAATGAAGAACAGATGGCTGCATTTGAACCCAATAATTGGTAGGAGGGGAATAGAAGTTCTTTTGGTTCACACCAAAAAAGTTGCACAATTAGTCAATTCAGTGTGTAGTTGTCACAGCTAGCTTTGACACACCTAATGTCACACCTTTTTAAGCAGGGAACTAGATAATCCCCTGAGGTTTCTTCTGACCTATGTTATCCTATGATCCTGTCATTCTAAAATAAACTCCTCTATGCTAACTACCTCTATACTACTGAATCAAGTTCTAAGATTTATTTATTTTAAAGCTTTTATTTTAAAAGGCTGTACTCCTTAAAGAATTACAAGGAGCACTCAAGTTTTGCATGCATTAAGCATCTTGTTTACCAAACACTATTAGAAATACATATAGGTTAGGAAGGATGAAAGTCAAGAAGCAATACTATACAAGAAGATAAACTAAAGAAGGTATGAAACATTATGGGACCATGTAAATGGAGACACAGAAAGAGGAAAGAAAACCTGAAAAAGTAACAGGGAATTAATACTGATAAAAACAGAACATAAACTTGGAAGAAAACTAATAGTACATAAAAATACAAAATATTACATAAAGACTTCATCATTAGTGCTCTAAGAAAAATGTACTGATATCTCTCTGTACATTGTTGGGCTCACTCATAAAATATTCTATCTTCTCCCGCTATCAAGATTGCTTCCTAAGTACAAAAAATATTTTGTGTTCTGTTTATCTGTCTTTGACCTATTCATATGTGTATAGTGATAACACCATCTTAGAATGCATGCATCATAGCCGGCTTTTGAAATGAAAAATACAACTAATAAGAGGATGCTTATGGTGACGACCTACCTGAGGACGTATAACTTTCACTATGTTTTTAAGTGCAGTGTCTGGTGATGGAGGAGAGCAGTCAGGTGTTGGGCCTGTAGAGCTGTTTCTATGGTTACCAGATCCTGGTGCAGTAACTGCTACCTGAGGTGCATTATCTGTGAATAAAAATAGCACTTATGTGAACTTACAAATACTTCAAACATTTTAAAATAAAAAAATATTTTGAAAACAGAATGCTACTCAAAACACTATTTCAACTTACAAAACCTATTATAATTTAAATGTATTTGGTAAGGAATATATTGCATATCTACACTTATTTTGTCAGCTCATAGATTCATTCTATGTTAAGGCAGGATATAGCACTCTCTTAATACCTAAATAAAATGAGGCACAAACCAAACACAAATATTTTACTTTCATTACCCTGAATTACCAATTGTGAATCCAAGTACTACAATAGTATAACAGGGGTGATTTGAAAGGGAGCTTTCTAATGCAACTCATATCTCATCCTGGAAAATCCTAACACCCCAGTTCAACGACCCAGTTCAACAAGTAATATAAACACATACTTGACTTAGAGCATGCTAATAGCCATCAGTGACAACTTTCCTGGACACTGTGAGCAACGTAACTGATCAGCAAGGATTAATTGCATGAAAATGTATTCAGCTTCTCAGATGAAATTTGCATCCTCCATAGAGCTCTGCACTGCAGTAGCTACCTTTCTAGCAGTATCTCAGCTAGATAACCTACAGCTCGCTTAAAAATGTCTACATACCTGCAGATACATGGGAAACTGCTGTTTGGTTTTTTGTGATGCTGTTACCATTTTATGGCACTGTGAAGGACCATTAAAGGGACTTAAAATATCATTCTTACCTTCTCTAAATGTTCTTAATGCTGTTTGAACAACGTAAAGTTAGTGAAAATCAGGTCAGAGGATAGAGAGGACTATGAAATAAGGCATAGCTTCCCAGCTGTGATGGTAACCAAGCACCAGAATGATGTAGCAGGAGGCCAAAAGCTCCACATTACTTCATGCCTTTAAATTGTATTATTAAAGAAATGCTTTAGTTCAGATTCTGGGGAAAATGCCATTGACTGTGCATGGTTATGGTGGTCTTTATAGTGTCTGTGAATTTACAGAGTACCTTTCTTTGTGGGTCACAAAGACATGTGTTCCATGTTCCTAAATATGCTATAACACCTGCAGCTCTGCATTAAGACAATGATTACATTCAAATCTCATGTCTGTGGGCCTCAACTGACAGCCTGCAGAGTTCACAGAAGAAAGCCTATTTATTTGCAATTGAGGTGGATCTCCAATATGTGCTTTCACTCTGTGGGCAAATCCACTCCAGAAAACCCCAAACTCCAACTAAACAAAAGCAGCTCTAGTGCTGTAAGTTGGACAATTTTTGCCTAACCAACTTGTGCAGGAACACACATAAGCTCCTCCATCTGCACAAGATGCAGATTCCTCCATGAAAGCAACGACAGAAGCTTCTCCTTCTCAGTCCTACTGACCTGAAAGAATTCTTGGAAGTGTGACACATCAAAGGGAAGGAAATACCCAGTTACATTAAGGTAGCTAACATAGGATAAAGAGGAATAGTTGCAAGAATGTAAACTTTATGGCCTTTCCAACTTACAGATACTTTCATAGCATGGATGATTCTAAGAAATACTCCCTGCAGAAATGCTACATATCTGGATGAGGTCTTGAAGTTTCTAGTCAAATACAGACTGACAAACTGTTCTTCTAAAGAAAATATCAGGCTGGAATGTTTCAGCAATACTGTTACACTTAATGAAAGTGTAAACGAATGTTCAGGTGGCAGTTTCGCAGACATCCAAAATGGAGACATCCTGTAGATAACCTCAGATGTTACCTGATGTCTGACAGAGTGCACCCTCCCTATCACAGAAACAGACAGTTCCAACTTTTTTGAAAACTATCTCATCAACACTGCCAGTCCTTTAGGTATGCAGTCTTAACACAGAAGGCTCTTCCTGAATCATCGCAAGTGTGCACAGAAATTTTGGATCTGAATTAATTTCATTCAGAAAGTAATACATGTGTGTTAATACGATGAATCAAACAAATTTTTACATAGCCTTAGAAAGGAACTTAAGGTGAATCCTTATAATAACATCCCTGACACAGAAGAACTTGGATGGCATTCCAGAAAGCCTTAAGTCTCTTATGCATTCCTGTCTGACCTGGTATCTAACTGTAAAACTGTTCATGTGCAGCATGTGAATGAGTATCCTGTGATTTGAAAGCCTAGCTCATCAAAGGAGGGACACGGATTTGACAAGAAGACACCTCACCAAGGCCTTGCCATACTCTTTGGAAATCTCATAGTGAGGATGAAGGCTAAATATGAGTGTTAGCAGCATCTTGATTGAGTGTAAAGTCTCATCTTCTTTTGCTCCAGAATATGAAATATCATCTTCTTTCACCCTATGGACAGACTCATCAATAGATAATTATCAATGAACCTCCCTGACTGAGGAATCAGAGACTTGCTTTGAGAGAGCCTTGCACTATGTTTGTGGAGATACCAAACAAGGGACTATACTGCTGCTGAGATGTGGTAATACAGGCAACACCTAGGAAGCTAAGGAATAACTTCTACAGTGAGAAATGTTTCACACGAGTCTAGCTAAGTGTACTTAGTGCACTTATTTACCTAGTGGTGTGACAAACAAACAGAACAATTGTCTCTGACAAACAGCTAAACCTATAAAGAACACAAACTCCTTGGTACTTCAGCAGTTCCTGCGTTTCTGTCGCTGTTCTTTCGCTGTGAAGCCTGTGTGGCTGTGCTTAAGCACAGCTGCCCTTTAGCTATTCAGCACATGAAAGCCTTGCAAGTGAAATCAGGAAGTCTTGCAGATGCAAAAGTATCTCAAAGATGCATCACTCAAAGGACAGATAGAAATACAGGTTGGTGCTGATGGTAACAAATAGAGTTTTCTGCCCACCATTTCATTCTGTTTCAAGGCTTTGTTAATAGTCACCTCAGCTTAGTCTACCCACACTTTAATATACAGAAGAGGGTAACAGAGAGGGTCAAGTTACATGAGCAAGATTTTGGTCTTTCCACAGGAAAGACCTCTTGTTGATCCTGTTCAATGACAGGTCACTGATGGCTAGGTTTTGCCCCTAGATACAGTCCCACCTGAGAAGCATCGAACTGACTGGGAGTGACATTCTTGGAATGAAAATCTATTGCAAGATACTCATGAGGGAAGGCAGGGCTGTTATATGCCCCACTACATAGGGCTGAGAAAAACTTCTCCAGCTACAGTGTGTTCATACAATTATAACCAATTCAGGAACATACATAATATGCAGCGATCTCAAAAAAGAGTAGTTACAGTCTTTCCTTCCAAGCAAAATAAAGTGGTAATACAAAGAAGGATCATGCTTTTAGAATCTAAAAATAAAGCTTTGCAAAAAAAATCCAAATATTTTTCTTTGAAATAAACATCCCAGAAAAAATCCAACTGCTCAGTATTTCATGCCTTCACTCCTTTCTCAAGGGAATAAAGTGTCTGACATGTAATGGTTTCTTGTAAACAATTTCTTTATTGTGGACAGCTGTTTATTTTCACAGTAGGATCTTCCCATTAGGCAACCAGTAATGATTTACTACCTGGGTCTGCCCCACCAGAGAGAGAATATCACCATCAAATTAGTTCCTGCAACCAATCTGGGCAACTTCTCCGTTTACGTATACAGTACTCATAGTTTCATTAAGAATAGATTTGAGTATATTTTCTTTTGTAATTAAATGACATAATAATTATGTTTTCATTTTCTTTTCTCTTTCTCTGGTAACAAAACTAAAGCAAACATTTTTTTTTTCCCTTTAGGTAACCATAATGGTAATACTGTAAGTTTCAGTGGAACATTTCATGGCAAAAAGAACTTGGAAACTTGAGAACCTACCAAATTTACCTAGGAAAGATTAGCTCTCGTGCTGAGTTTCTGACAGGTGCTATAGATGGGGCCAACAGGGAAGTATTTCTAGCTGTCATTCTCTTCTAGTTCCTGGCTCAAGTTGCAATAAGCTAAGAGATGTTTCTCTACAAGTCAGATAACACCAGGCTCCAGGGATCATCTGGCAGCTAAAAATTACCGAACTGCAGCATGCTCTAACAATATTCCTTCCTGCCTCCGTCATACATGAGAAACTGTCACAAGGATTATGTAATTGGAGCTTATTCTGATTTTTAAAAATGGTTACTGAGGACTTTCCATCCTCCATTTCCTTTGTTTCAGGGCAAAGGAAATAGAATAGGACAGGATAAAGAAAATATACTATGTTATGTTTTCTATGTCCACAATAACCAAAATAAATCTTAAAAGCTTAGATAAACTCAGGTTTTGGATTAACTGGACTCATCTAGTGGACTATAGCTATGCTGATTTACATCCTGGCAAATCTTACTAACTTGCTTTGTTGGTTGGTTGATTGATTGGCTCAGCATACAAGGTTTTAAAGGACAGAAAGTGTTACAATGCCATCACGATCACATTTACCATTAATCATCTCATGGACATATGAAAAAAGATGGTGATTCTTAAATTTCTCACAGGATTAGACAAATTTCCACATCTTAATCTTAATTTCCAAATCTTAAAGCCTCTTAAAATTCTATTTGCTACTTTTCCCAAGTTTTGAAATATTTACAGTAGAAGCAGACTCAGTATTTACAGCAATGGTCACACTAGTGCTTCATACAACTTGCCTGTGCATATTAGTCTTTTCCTTATGCATCAAAAGACTGTAATTACAAATGATGACATCATTGCTTGGAAGTTGAAGGTCAGGTTGTTCCTACCACCATTTAAAAATTATTTACTCTCAAGCCACACTAGCATTATTTAAATTAGAGCTACACCCTTTGATTATAGACAGGTGGCCTGATTTCAGTTACGCTAAAAGCTATAATATTGAATCAACTCCACCAAATCCAGATTAGCTTTTTACTGGTCTATTCCAGTTATTCCATATTTCACCAACGGTTATTTTATATATTCTTACAGAATAGCATTGAATAAGAACTAATTCACATAATTGGTTTTTTTGAAATTTATGAATTTAAGAGTTTTTAAGTCATTTCATATGGGAAATGTTTATTTTTTACAGTACCTTTTTATGAGAACGTTAAGAGAGGAAGGAAGCAGCAACACAAACACTTCACAAAATCTATTTTTCACCACACTGTCATATATAATATAACTGCGAAAAGAGAAGCTTCTTGCAGTGTTCAGTTTTTTCTATTATCCAGTTCAATATTATTGAAGCCTAATTAATATGAGCATAGTTATCTTGTTCATAAAAATGTTTAACTATGAATGAACACTAACCTCATGTCTCACACAAGAAATATTATATAAGAATTAACATCATAACCAATCCTTTCATAGGAAGAAAAGTTGGGCCCACTATCACTGACATTATAATTACTTAGTGATTCATTCACAATGCAGTCTTTCAGTACAAAAAGGATTTCTGAATAAAATGAAAACGACATTATGTAATGTGTTATATATGTCTATCTAATAAGACTGATTTTTTGAACCAAATTTCAGGGCCTAAAGTTAAACTTCTGTATTCACATGCTAGTAACTAAATTGCTATCCGAAGAAATGGCATTAATTTGTTCTCAGTCTTGAGCAATTCAGAAACTGATCTTCAGACTTGCAAGGTGGGATTTTTCTAAATACAGCTGCATTTTAGTGAGCATGCTCAACTCCTCTTTAAGTCAACGAAAACCTGCTAAAACAGTATTAATTAGAATTTAGAATATATTCTATATTTAGATATATTATCCTGAAGAAATATTAGGTCAGTGGAACAAGCCCTAAGCTTCATTGATTATACTAAGATATGCATTAGCTTTAAACAAAGTCTAGATAGCTAGCTCAGATACTTCTATTGTAGACAAATAGGGCAAGATTCAACTGCCAAAGCAGTGTTAACTAATGTCATCTCAGTGGTCCAAGGAAATTCAAGGCATCTGCAAGAGGCTTGCAGGAACTATGGAATTTCACTGCCCTTCTAAAGCATCAGCTTGGGACACCCAAAAGCATTTCAAGTGTCAATAGACAGCTACGTATGGGCAACCGAATCAAGGTCCTAAAATTATGAGGGATGAATCCCAACTCACACTCTTAAAAACTGTAACCATTGTTTCCAAAAGATCTTTGTGAAAATGATAATTTATTTCTACCATCATGGTAAAAATTTATAGTAATTTTTTTTCAGAAGTGTACAGGATAACAGGAGGTCAACAAAAGAGGGAGTGCAAGGAGCTCCTATTCATGGGTATGGTGACTGCTTTACACTTTTAAGGATCACTCAGCTTTGAGTCTGGAAAGAGCAAAATGAAAGTGAATATTGTCTTCTTTTAGTATATTGTAAGAGCAAACTATGATGTTCTTTTACTGCTATCTTCTACTGAGATGTCAGACAAAAACATAAAAATGTTAACTGTTTAACTGAAACTATAAAAAAATCATGCACTGGGAACTTTGCCTTCTACTGTGCTGTGTGAGATCAGTAGTCAGTGGATGATTGGCTTCTTTCATATGGTACGCTGCATAGAAAAAAATGCCCTCACAGGTAGTAATAGACCATATCACCACAGTTCAACAAGTGTTTCATCAAAATTTTCATCCCACTATCCATGCACTGTGAGGACAAACTGCTCACTGGAACTTTCCTAATAGATAATTTTTCTCATAAGGTACTCAAAGAAAAGGCACTGTATGTATATAATGCCACAATATTAACTGTCAGGCAGATACCAAGTATACCAACCAGAACACTTCCTACCAGATCTCAGCAAACAAAATATCAAAAGCCATAAGTCAGCCCATATTCCAGAAATATAGTTATAATTAGCTTTCACCTCAGAAATAAATCTTCACAATGGAACACACAGTTAATCTGTAGTTTTCCACCTTCATTACAGAAACATGCTAGCGTCCTTTTCAAAATCTATGGTTATGTCTGTAGTAGCTGTTACATCAGTATTCTACAATTTAGTGTAATGGCAATGGATCAGCAGATCAAAGCAGTTGATCCTCATGACACTCCATTTAGAATATATGTGGGTTTGAACTTTTAGCACTGTATAGCATCTTATTTATTCTACCAAACACCCCCACCATGCACATACCTCACAGGTTCCAGAAGGACCCTACACTTTTGATGCCCACCTGAAATGGAGCTTCAGATCAAAAAGGAGTCTGGTTTATGTGCTCCAAAACCAGCCTGTGACTGAAGCAATTGTCCTGGTTTCGGCTGGGACAGAGTTAACTCTCTTCTTAGTAGCTGGTACAGTGCTGTGTTTTGGATTTAGTGTGAGAATGATGCTGATAACACTCTGATGTTTTAGTTGTTGCTAAGTAGCGCTTATCTTAAGCCAAGGGCTTTTCAGTTTCCCATGCTCTGCCAGCAAGCAGGTGTGCAAGAAGCTGGGAGGGAGCATGGCCGGGGCAGCTGACCTGAACTAGCCAAAGGGGTATTCTATACCATGGAACGTCATGCCCAGTATATAAACAGGGGGGAGCTGGCCGGGCGGCGCGGATCGCGGCTCGGGAACTAACTGGGCATCGGTCAGCGGGTGGTGAGCAATTGCATTGTGCATCACTGGGTTTTTTCCTTTTTCCCCCCTTCCTTTTTTTGTTATATTCCTTTTCATTACTATTATTATTATATTTCATTATTACTATTGTTAGTATTATATTTTACTTTAAACTGCTCTTATCTCAACCCATGAGTTTTACTTTTTTTTTTTTCCTTTCCTCCTCCTCACCCCACTGGGAGGGGGAGGGGGAAAAGGCTGCGTGGTGCTTAGTTGCTGACTGGGGTTAAACCACGACAGCAATGAATAGTAACTGGGAACAACGATTTATGCCAAATTCAAATCCAGTGCTCTGAACCAAAATGCAAATGTATATTCAGCCCATTTTATTTCCACATTCCAATTATTTGTGGAGTCACTTAAATACTATATGCTCAGATTTACAATTTGCTATAAGAGCAAAAGAAAAGTATATTTAACTTTAGAGGTATGGATCAGTAATAATCTAGAACTAGATTATATACTACGCATCTAATGGTGTGTATAAATACATATACTAAATTCTAAAACCTCTGAAAATATAATACTAGACATGAACAAAATACAAAGCACAAAGCCTAATCATTATGACCTTGTTGAGCTTTATACTATAACCTCAGGGCCTGGGTACATTTGTACACTGCAACCCCAGGAGAAAAAAAAAGAGTGGAAGATGAATGTGCACATATATATGTATGCATAAATATATATAGATACACCTGCATACATATATAGACAACAAGTTCAAAGGCACCCTACTACTAGTAAATAACTTCCCTTTATTGCTCAAGCTCTGCTCAGGGTGGAAGATTTCATGCAATGTTTCAAACTACTTGAAGGTAGGCCAAAACCCTGCATCTGTTTTGGACACCCCAGCATCAGGATAATGCAAAAATGTGAATAAAGCTCTGGATGGCTTGATGTTGTCTGGGATCAAAATGCTTTTTAGTGTGGTATCAAGACAGACCTAAGTTTGATCAGTTATAGCAGACTCAATTTGCTAGGCTATTAGAAAACTACTAGAGAAACACTTACCCAGTCTGACAATTTCTATGGTTTTGGATCTGTCTTTAGAAAAAAATGTTGGAATGCCTTCGTCTGTACATGTTATATGTCCTCTTAACATCAAATGTGTTATATGGAGGCACAAAGCTCTGAAATCAATCATAACCACAACAGAAATCTTGGAAGAGTACAAAAGGAGATAATAGGGAAAAAGTATTGTTTCTGGAGGATCAGTCACCAGTGACTGAATTAACATATATCTCCTCGCAGAGGTCACGGCCACCAGAAGTGCTAGTTTCATTGACTGGCTAAGAAATGAACAGGTTAATGTACGTCCCATCATGGATGGTACCATAAAGACTAGATTTTAGTGCTCTTGCATAATGGGGGAATGATCATCTAGTCCTTTAAAAAGCTTCATAACTGGAATGAAAGAAGACTTGCCACTTATAACCACACTGGAGTGATAGATAAACCAGTATTTTCTGATTCCAGGGATAATCAAAGATATGCAAGTTTTATCAGGGATATGCTGATATTCTCACGCTGAGGAGAAGACCAAGAAACTTGCCCAGATTCTGCCTCAGGGAATCTTTCCTACTGTTGCTGAGCTTTATTTAATAGTGAGAGAGAGACCCAGGCCCACATGAAGAATCATCTGAATCCTGTTCCTTACAGTAAAGAGAATTTGGGCACAGTGATCTTCCTGAAGCTTACAGAGGGCTCATTAAAACACAGTTAACCCTTTCTAAGGCAGAACAAGGAGAATCACCCCATTACACTAAAATATACCTATAGACAGATTTCAGTGCAAGTCTTAAAAGAATATATCTGAACATTTTGTATGGAGACAGCACTACTTAGGCTCAGTTCATTCACCGTGGGTCAATCTAGGCTGCTGGATTCCACCAGCAGTAAATTTACAAGGCAGGAGCCCAAGCCAACAAGTAGAAAGAAACCAACAAAGACCCAGAACTGAGCAGAGTAGGTCACAAAATAGTAGGAATTGTCCTGATTTGATACAGAGCTGCCACGTACAAGATTTCTTGGATAGCATGTGTAATAAAAATGTGATGTCTCCTGTGGAGACATTGCAAAGATTCACAGCAATTGCATACAGTAAATTAAGCCAGGCTGCAGTTCATACAGAAATCCAGGAAAAAATTAGAAAATCTCCTACTTCGTCAGGCAGATAACAAAAACATTCATGTTATATAGTAGCCCCAACTGAGAGACCAGGCAATTTTCCATAGTATAGGATTCAGCTTTAAAATTGTTTTAACTTGACTAAATCCCCAAAGCAAATCATCTTTCTTACATGACTATTCAACATGACATAAATCTAGGAACTACAGATAAGGACAATCATGTATTTCAGGATTTCAAGGAACGAACATTACAAGAGACATACAAAAGAGCTGATGGAACACTGAATAATGGAATCAGTAGGTAGCTGCACCGGAAGCATAGAGAGAACGGTTGGACTAAACTGTTTGAATTTGCTCTTTTGAATTTGTTTTGTTTTCCACACACTTAAACCTGAATAACCATTGTTCTGAGTAGGATTGTAAATATATATCTGCAACTGTCTTGTTGAAAGCACTTGAAGCTATAACTGGCCCAGTCTTGGATGTGGCAGCTATTTCAGGATTGTGTTTGGAATTAATTACCACTGAAGTGCATTCCAGTGGCAGCAGGGGGTCTGCTTAGTTGTTTCTGCATCTTCCACGAGAGTTGGGTATGACTATTATCAACTTTTTATTTCCTCTAATCACCCACCTGCACAAATAGACTTTGGAACTGCTTCAAGCTTGCATAACCCTTGTAATACCAGGCAACTGTCTGGAAAAACATCTCTCATTAAGTACTAATGAGAGATGATGGGCGATTTCCACCATTTCCTGAGTAACCTTTTGAGACTGCCTCTGCAAGCTGTTGATGTCTAATTGAGCATTCAAAAACAATGCTACACAGTTGCCATATACTTATTTTTTTGTGAAATGGTTTTTTTGTTGGCTTTTTCATGTTTAAAAGGTTCGTAGTGAAATGACTGCACTTGCCTATGACAGATATTTCATAGATTTCTACATTTGCCTTGTCTCAATATGTAGTCATCAAGTTTCTGGAATTTCATTGAAAAGCACAGGGTGTAGTTACAGGTGCCAAAATATTTTTGTTTATTTCAGTCATTCACTAAAAACTGGAATGCCTAGTAGTCTTGTAAAAATCCTCCAAAAAAGAATTATACATATTGGGGATGTCTGTGCTTTTTTTTAAAAATTTAATTCATCAGTGAGAGGCCACTGAATGCTATCATATGCATGCCTTAGTATTTCACAAGGCTTCTCCTATAATCCAAAGAGAATAACCAAACTGTGCTGTGCAGAGAAAGTATTCTACTATTGCAAATGCAATAGATGATTAGTGAATTAGGCTACATTTTCAATTATCTCAGAATATAAACCACAGAAGGTGATGAGAGTAAGTGCTCTCAAACCATTTAAATAATACTGATGATAGCCATACCCCCCTGGGATCAAGCTCAGTTAATAAATAATTTAAGCAGTCTTGAAGATAAATCTTCCAATATGCATCTATCTTTAGTTGCGATGAAATGCAATTTATGGACAAAATGGTATTTTCATGAGCTTCAGTTCTTCTGAAGTATCAATTAGTTAATAAAGCTCTTTATCAGAACACTGAAGTCAAAAAGCTAACCAAAATATTTTAAAGCCAGAGAGCTAGAAATGATGTTTTAAAATGTTTCAATATCCAGTTATTCTTATTTAAAGTATCTAAATTTTTGAGCGACTTCAGAGAGCTCAACTCTCACTCGAAAATTTAAATTTTTGTATTTAATATATATTTACATGAAAAAAGTATTTTGTTCCAAACTCAAAATGTATATTGTATCCAGTGTAACAGTATACTCATTAAGCATAAAGAACTTGTCCAGCACATAGTGTGCACAACTAATACGCAGACAGAATTCAGGGAATCTTAAAAGTCTTTGCTGTTCATTTTGAAAGCAATATGGAAACATCTGTACCAGAGTGGACCAGCTGTCTAGTTCAATATGTTGCCCTGATAATGTCCAAATGATTTGAGAAAGATAAAGAAAATGCTGTGGATAATTTTGGAATAACACAATTCAGTTTCCAACCATTAACAGCTAATTTGTGGCACTACAGCATTAGTTTTTAGCAACTAAAAAAACCCAAACACTTGATTGTATTTTTTAATTTCCAAATTAACACACCAAAACAATTTTGCCATATATTACTTTTATGTATTTTTATTTATACTTAGCATTTTCTTTGAAAAATACTCAAATTCTACCCTTTTAACTAATATTCCTGCATTAATTTATTTTCTATCTGCTGCATTTTAGATGAAATTATACGTTATAACAGTATTGTATATTTACGCACTATTAAGCTTACCTTCTGACTGACAAAGCAGGATTTACATAACTTCTGCTTTGAGTGATTAGAATCTTCTATACACTTCAGCATATTTAATTTAGTTACTGTCACAGTGTGCAGTTTGCCTCAGTGGTTTTTTCCTCTTGTTTTGGTTTTAGATTCTCTAAGATTCACAAGCTAGCTTTGCAGATTTCTTAAAATTCTTCCTATTAAGTGTTCCCACTAATGCAACCTACTGCATTTCTTATAGAGACCACAGACTTGGAGTTTGGATAGACCTGTGGAATTTTTGAGAGCTGCCATTAACTATATAAAGGAATGATAAATATAGCACAAAACTTTACATATATTGAAGAGGTATGCTATTTGTATTTGCTATTGATAGCAAATGAATAAATCACAATTTCTACACCATGCAGCTTTGGCCCGTTTGTTTGACATAGAGCCAAATTAGTATATTCAGAAAAGAAGGAATATTCCAACACAGTGGGACAGAAATGAAGTAGCTGATCCCATCCAACCACTAACACCAAAAGAGAGATCATAATTAAGTGACAGTATGCTTTTTTTGCTAAGTTTTATGGAGAAAAATATGGCTTAAAACTATTCAACATTCCTTAACTTCAAGTCTTAAACTATAACAAAGAATCACAATTAAATTACACTGGAATACAGGTAAGTATTTAGCCAAAACAAAAGGCAGGATTCACAGACTTCCTATCACTCTTACTGCCAGAACTCCTAACCACTAACAACTTCCTATTGCAAATGTCATTATTCCATTAGAATATGAGTCACAAATTCATTCCACATTGTGTTTATCAGGCTGATATCTAGCAGTTGGACAAGCAATTTATAAAATGTATTGCTTTTTTTTTTTGCAATGGCTTCACAAGGCATTTAACACTTTTGTTAAATTTATCAATGGCAAATCCTTGTTGACGTTATTACAGGCTGGATGAGAAAAACTCTGAAAGAACTTACATAACTGATCAGAAAAAAAGTCTTTTTTGCAAATTTTACTTACACAATATTCACAGAAAGTTTTGATATATTTTCATCATAATGTAAGACAGAAACAGATGTCAAAATAATGGAAACGCTCTCGGAGAAAAATTTAGTTTCTATCCCAGCACTACTGGTAAGAAACTGGGTTTAATTGTGCTATATTATTTAAGTATCTTCCAGCAGGGAGGGAATGATATCTGAAAGAAAAAGGACACGGAGTGAACAGCTGGAGCTAGAGTGGAAAGAATATTTTTACTAACAGCTGTTTCTAATATTTCCATCCAGAACAGATACTACTGCATACAATGATATATTGTATTATAGAAAGAATAATACACCCTGCCCTGGAGCAAAAAATATGAAATAGTCCTTCTGAAGACTTTTCTTGCTTTCTGAAAACAATAAAGCAACTGAGTGTAAAAATATTCTTTCATGTGGGTTCTTCCAAATCTGCAGTATTTGAAGGCATACCCGAAAAAAAGGAAAAGACTAGTTTGATATTCTGTTGCAGCAGAAAATTATTCTGTCATTAGCTGCTAGTAAAGATATGCTGCATCTATACATTTGTGGATTGGCAATACAAACCCATTCCCATCCTATTTTGATATATAGCAAAATCCTACATCTCTTGCACACTTAAAATTTTCTTTTGAGGTGACACAAAAATGAAAATGGTATAAAAAGAACAAAAATGAAATCTCTGTGAAGTAATAGAAGGGAACTTTTTGGCAGCAAGCTACATACTGCCATCAGGACTAGCAGATGCAGAAAGGGAGACAGAAGCAGAGAAAATGAAAGTAAATGAGTGGTTTTTATTTAACTTAAAATAGAACAGGAGGGAAAATCTTTTTTTTTTTTTTTTTTTTTTTTTTACAGAATGCAACACTGATTACCTTCACTAGGAATCAATGTTTTTCTATTTTTTAGTCATCTCTGACACTGAACAAAACAAACAAATCTGTTCATTATGTACAAAAATTGTTTATTTTAGTAATTGCTTAATATTTTCACAAATATTTTGATTTTAACAAAATTTAGCAAGCTATGCCAAGATTTCTGCTTTCCAAATGCACTAAAGTTAGTAGAAAAGTTTATTAAAAAACCTCATAAACCATCTCATATTCTCATGAAAAAGTGAGTTCCCAGTAGAACACAAAGGTATTGAAATACTAAATACAATAACTTAAATTTTTCACAAAATTACCACATTTAAGTTGTTACTTACTGGAGAAGTAAAGACAGTAGAAATAGGGTATGATTTTTTTATCCTAAAAGATAGCATTTCAGATCTGATTTAGGTCAATGCTGAAATAAAATTATTAGTATGCATATTCAGTTGATTGTATGATATAAGCTAAAACCATAGCCGAATTTTGATGCCGTCAGTCACAAAAAAAAATTCTCCTAAAGATTGTCAGTCAGAAGGACCAGCAAAACTTTTTCAGTTTGTTTGGCGGTGAGTAGAGGGGGGGAGTTATTGCTATGCTAGGTCTACTAGAACCGCAGAAAAGAGAGCAAGGTTACTAATTGCATTCATATCAAAGCCAGTGACTCATCACTACAACATTTGAGAAAGCACAGTAACTGTGTGGCAGTAGATGATCCCTACAGAGAAGAAATGACGAAAAGCAGGGAGAGGGGAGCAGAAAGAGCTATGATCCAGAGACCTCAGTATCTGTCTGTTAGTGGAGCCACCAAATGGATGTATGAATGCAGCGTATAGCTGGTCATGAATCTTTTGCCAAATGATTTTCACCATATAAAAACTGATTAATCCAAACTGATTTTCTTGGGGAAATGTATCATTTTCAGGATACTTTCATCACAAATAATTCTTGGTGCAGGATGGAAGTCCTGGTGTGTGTTTGCAAGAAAGACTAATGGGGGAAAAAAAAGACAAAGACTGCAGAGCAGGTATCCCACAAAGCTGATCTTTTGATCATTCAGTTCATGGGTCCTGCTGGAGCTCAACCCTATTCTGACAGAGTGGCGCAGGGATTGAGTTCATATTTCTTGGTCTGACATGGAGCTGGGATGCAGATAGGATGTGAAGCATGGGCCCAGCACTGAATAGCATTCTCACATCCTGTGATACAGATATAGTCACTCACATTATAGCCTGGTACTTACAGTTCTCATCTTGATCCCTGACATCCCAGATAAGTGCCCTGATATGGGACATAGAAATAGAAGGGATTGCCCAAGTTATCAAATTTAATACCTAAATCGAAGGCAATCACATAATAATAACTGTGCTACAAGGCACCTGTAGACTACACATCTATTCACCATCTACAGCAAGTCACAAAACACTCCCTAATAAACTGTATTAAACTTGCAACCTTTAATACAAAATATCAAAAAAAGCCTGAAAAGCTACACAAGAGCAGGAGAGATCACGAGCATTGTTAATGTCATAACTTTCTGCAACAGTTGAGAATGTCTAGATGGTCCTCAGGTACGTATATTGCAGTGTCTAATGATTAATCATTCAGAGTTGAGCAGCTTTATCATCTGAAATTGAGAGATCAAACAGTGGAGAAATTCATCTTCCACAAAAGACAGCTGAGTTCTTTGTGTGATTCAAGACATATCTATATTGCATTTCCAGTGTTTCTGAAAACCAGTTTAGCTTTTTTTATAGTACTTGAACTTTATTGCATTATAGACATAAGTCAAGTGAAGAACTAACTCTTGAGCACTGGCTCTCTGAAATTTTAGGACTCAGTTTCATCTTAATGCAAAATAGGACAATATGCAAAGTCTTGAGTATAACAGAATAAAATGTATGAAGTCAAGACACCTGGTTCCTCCCAACTTCTAATATGGAGTAAGATTCAACCTGAAAAGCTTTGTAGAAAATTCAATTTAAGGTTTGTAGAAAATTCACAGGTGCACCAGGAGACACAAAATATTAGCTAAATGCCTACTGAAGATCTCCATGCAGTGCTATACCCATTACACAAGCTTATATTCCTCTAGAATATACCAGATGAATGTAAAATGTAAACAAATTAATGGTAAGATGAAGTTTTATTATTACCACTAATATTAGCAATTTGATAGTTTTATAGCAATATTATTCCTCATATATCTATTAAATTATTGCCACTTATAAAAGGTACTATCACTTACATCTGCTCAATTATAAAACAATCTCAGCAGCATTTTGAAGCGTAGGATTACTTACTAGAATGGAATATGTTGTATATGGTCTATGTATATTTCAACCCTGACTCAAAAGTACCTGCAAAGGATGCTGCAACTAGTAGTCATTTAACGAAGAAAAACTCAAATCCTGCTAAATAATATTTGCATATGGGCTTTAAAATGCAAAATACCTCAAAATAATTATGTTCCTTTGAATTATTGTCTTGATTTGGAAAAGGGGTTTTGTCTGACAGCATGCAGTCAAGTGTATAATGAGATCATTCTAGATGGTAATCACACCAGGATGGATGAAACTGAGTGTTGGTCAGAATGCATGCACTTTGATGAGCACTCATTTGCAAAAATTGCCCAAAACTCCCATGAAAGCTAATTTTTTTCAACTATACTTTAATGAATAATAATAAAAAGTAATGAATCATCAGAAAATGTTTAACATATGTCAAGCAGCAGCCTTTTTCTCTCAGTTTGCAGAGAAAATGTAAGCTAGTCCTTTGGAAAGTGGAATTACTTTAACAACATAAACATATTTACTGGAACATACTGGATGGGTAGAGATCTGCATGTATTTTGATAATGAACTGGTCACGTGGTATCAGTCATTCCCATGTGCTTTATCTTCAGAAATGACAGAGTATTTTTAAGAATAACATTCCATTGTTAAGGATGTTATCCAGAGGAGCATATGATGGGGAGCAATTATCTTAATTATATACTAAAAACCTCTTAGAGGGATGATAAGGTTGTAAAGGAAAGTACATTAGAGCTGCGATATGTAAGAATTGATGTGGCTTGTGCAACCTCAATTCAGACTCCTGTGCATATGCATTCTGAAGAAGTCTTTAATTATGATTATAATGCTGTTTCTCCACAAGACCTCTGCTGCATCAAGGACATAAAGGAGTGGGGGAAACGGACAATGGAACAAACCAAATTATGGCATATTAATCTAGAAATGCAGCAGGAGAAATAATATTATAAAACAATAGAGATGTGAAATATTTTCCCTAAATATCAAACAGAAACTAATAAGAACATATGCTTATATGAAAATATCCAAAGGGAATGTTAAATCAGAGTTACTAAAGCTAGAAATTTTTAATCAATAGATCTATCTAATTTGTATCCAAGAGTTTAAAAAGATCTGGCAAGAAGTTATCTCAACAAATGGTGCTGTTTCTTTATAGCACTTGGAATATTGATAAGATTTGAGAAGACTAAAAGGAAGCTAATGGAGTAACCTTAGTAGTTACAGGCTTTCAGCCTGACATCAGGAGTAATGGAATAGCTGATACAGGTCACCATTAATAATAAATGTAAAGGGGCATAGGTCATGCAAATTAGCATTGCTTCAGAGAAACTGGATCTTAGTAGTTAACCTGTTTTTTAAATGAAATGGTAAGTTTGTTTAATACAAGTGAATAGAGTTAATTTGACGTTCACTTTTATAATACATTTGGGTTAATAGTACATTTGGGTTATTAAAATTTATTAAAGTGGTCTATGTTTGCAACTGAGGTAATTTTAAAAAGTTAATAATGAATGGTTCCAGATGTATGTGCATGAGAAATATCCACTGTATATATCACTCACTTGCTCTTTCCAGACTACCCAAATGGAAAAAAAAAGGTATCAGTTTTACCCATCTTTATCCTACAAATACCATTGGGGGTGGGAGGAGGGTCAAAAAGCCTGTATAAACCTCATTTCTCTTAATGCTCTTTGCTGGGATTCTGAAAGCTGCTGGTTAAATGGGTAAGAATCAGTCAAGAAAGTACAATAGAAATAGCGATCACTGAATACTTTCACTGCCTGCTTCTCAGGCAATGAAAACTTCTGTTTTTGCTTTGCTGGATAAATTCTGCTTTTGTCAAAAGGCAAGAAGTGAAATGAAACAAAAAAGCAGGACTTTTTTTATTCCCAACACAGCAAAGAATCCATTTTTAACATAGTGCTTTCAGTTAGAGTCTACCACTCAAGTGATGGCAAAATTGGAGGATTTCAATTTTCTAGTTATTGTTTAGTACAAGAACTTTATGATAACAGAAGTTTGTCCAAATACAAAATTGCTCTGTTTAAAATATAGAATAACTAAGGGAACAGCTGTGTTAGGGGAACCTATGGCTTTATCTCACGCTGCCCAAGACTGCTTAGAGTGGAAGCAGACGATGGATGAACTATTATAGAAATCTTTTATCATTCATCTTCTCTCATTTATTCATTTGTTCTGTTAATACATTTATAATTCAAGTCACACCCTAATGAAAATGGCGCTTATTTTGCACCACAGGAGTTAAATTTTATTTTTCTTCTCCCTTTGTAACTTCTATCAAAAAAGCTGATTCCTGCACTGTACGAGAAATTGAAACAATAAAGAGTAGATATGTTTTCTTCTTTAAGCATTAGACAGGGGATATATGCACTGTTGGTATAACTCTACTGACAGCAGGCTACAGCCATATCAAGAAAGAATATAGAACAGGACCGGTATACATAAAGTGTATATGAATCACCTGGATCTGTTTCTTAGGTGATATCAGAAACCTGGCTTACCTGAACTACCTAGGAACGAACTTCACTGTAGAAAGAATTCAGGCTGTCTCACTCACCTCCTGAAACCTACCCAAAGATAATTAAAATGGGTCATAGCTTTTACATGCTATCAGAACGTGACTTTAGGGAGGTAGCTAACCGGGCAGAAATCAGAGATGCACACCACAATGACCCATCTACAGCCACTTCCAACTACAACAGTGTTATAATACCTTAAGAGGTATCCTCTCCTGATTTCAGGCAAAATCAGAAGGAAAGGGAAATATTCTCACAGACAGTACCTCATTTTTCATCTTATACTACAAGACACACATTTTTCCTGATCTCATATCAATACCTAATTGACTAATTCCTAATTTTAATAAAGACCCTTCTTTTGGAAGAAGATATAGACAGTGAAAATCTAACCCAACTGAAATCAACAGCAAAACATGCCCTAATGTCAATGAGGTTAGGAATATATACCAGCCTCTGAGACTCAAATCACTTCAAGACCTACTGGTCAAAATCAGTAGGTTAATAACACCTGTCAACAAAACAGTAATCAACATAGGACCAGAAACACAGGTGAACTGTGCTCCTCTAAGAGATATAGTACTAAAAAAGCTAATATAAAGCATCCTAATTGTACTCCAAGAACTATGATAATAATATCAGAAATACAGAAAATGGGTATGAAAATGTCATTATGATAAAACAGAACTCCCAAGCTGCCAACCTGGGGATTTGTACTTAGAGAAAATAAAAAGAACTATAAAATGCCAGAAAATATTTAAAAATAGAAAATAAATTAGAAATTTATAATTTATATTATAGGAACAACTATATCAGCAAACACTATCAAGGCATAATTTTCAGAAATCTTTGCTTTTACATTTTTGAAGGGTGCTTAAAACAAGTACTAGCTGGACTGAAGAAAAAAAAAAACCACAAAATGCGTGATAGAAGAGCTATTGTATATTTTATTCTTCCATCAGCACTCCTTTAACCTTTATTAAAATGCCACATGAAATTTAAAAATCCGAACTGCAAACATATGCTAGTGCGTTAGACAAAATTCCTTCTGATAAGAAGTGTGCACTCTATCTTGTGGCAGTAGGAATGACAAACATGAAATGTGTCATCACTGAAACTCAGGCAAGAGAAGGTTAGTTGGGTTTCCAATACACTGTGTTCTGGCAAGGATTTGTATCTTGAAGCTCTGAATGTGATCCTTACATCTTTACAAATTAACCTGTTAAAACAAGTAAATTGAGAAATTCTGTACCATAGCCAAATTCTCTCCATATGGCTCAAACACAGCTAAAGGATGACAAAGAAGAGCAGAGAAAAAGTACGTATACATCTTATAACTAAGGCTGGGCATTATATTTCACTATGAATAAGTTATAGACTGAAAAATACAGCTGAAAATTGTTTGATAATTTTCAATTTTCACTTTAAAGTAAATTTCACTAAAAAGCAGGTAAATAAACAGCAAAACCAAAAAAATATTTTCAGCTGGACTAAATATAACATTTAATTGAAAAAAATATATCTGTTTTTTGGTTCAACCACTTCAGGTCTTCTTATAATCCTTATAACTTCACTCTCCTCTTCTTACATAGAAAAAGTGAAGGATATTAGGGCACACTATGTAGACAATATCATCCAGATTTCTATAGAGGCCAATACCTTAAATGGATGCATACGTACAGAAATAAGACAAAATAACTTGAACATACTGTGATACAGAGTACATGCCTTTGGAAGACCTCTATGCAACACTTTACCACCCTTTGGATTCCTCTAGCCACCATGACAAGGCAGTACATATAGACATGCATAAGGGCAATAAGAGATTTTCAGAATCATTCAGAGGTTGCCCAGAATTGCTTCTTGAAGAGTTGCTGGAGAGCTCTGACTTAGCCAAAGACTGTATGTTAGGGTTCCTCTGTCTTGACTTCAGTTGGCCATGAATACACCAAGGTTGGAAATGAGAAGCTTCTTAATCACTAGCACAGAAATCAGTGGTTCTGAAACAGACTTCTATTCAGAGTAACAGGCACAAAACCCCAGCTATTTTTAAGATGTATCTTGAGAGGTTTATTAAAGGAACTACAACAAAGGCTAGAACCTAACTTTTCTCCCTTTGAGGGGAGTATCCTCGTCATGTCAGAGCACTGTGAAACTCTTTACTCACTTTTCTCATGGCCCATGAATCTTTTTCTGCGCTAAAGGTAAAGGGGGATTAGACTGTATAAAACATCCTGAGAACTGGGAAACTTTACTTAATAATGGGAGCATTTCTCTAAGGCCAAAAATTACTTAGAAGAGAAACAACTTGCTGCCTAAGAAAGACTTCACCTATCACGTTGTTATGGAAACACAAGCCTCTTGTGTCAGTTATCTACGCCACCAAACTGATGCATGGCTCACTTTACCATACACACCTATGCTTTGTGTTCCTTATTGACAAGCTCTGAGTGGCTCCACTTCTCCCTTCACATACAGATGAATTATACTCTTTGGAGATACTGTCTCCTTGAGTAATAGATGGAAGAATAAGGGACATTGATTATCATTCATACATCATGTCAGGCCCTGAGGCACTAATAAGCTTTAATGGCCCTGACCAGCCTTCTGAGGTTCTCCATTCACATCCCCCTTCCTGGAGACACCATTTCAGCTCAGCCTGGGGCCTTTAGTTCCCGCCTGAGCTATGCTGAAGGAGTGCCTGTCTTGTGCTTATGCCTGTACCTGTGCCCTGTGCATCCATACCCCAACTCATGGTCTGACTTCCCAGTTTGACCTTGGACCTGGTCTTGTCATCATGAACTTTCCTGGCCATCACCGGACCTGATCCTGACCTGCATATTGACTTTCTAGCTTGACTTTAGATCTACCTCATCAGCACAAACTTGCTTGATGATCTGGGCTCTTTGATGAACCTGGCCATGATCTCTGGGTCTGCCCTGCTCATGGGTGGTGAGATAGGGCCCTAACTAGTGAGGCCCCTGCCCTGTCAGCCATGGTACTCCCCTTCGCTCCTGCCTCCCCATCCCTGAAGGAGCAGCCGGCCCTTGCTGCTCCCTGACACATCAGGCCTGAGACCTAGTACTTAGGAAATTCAGCACTCATGGCAGGAAGGTAGTAATGATTTTGAATACGCACCACAATACCAAAAGCTTTCATGGACAATCAGTTGCTTCAGAAACATTGGTGTCAAATTAGGCTAAATTTCATAGACTCTAGCCATTTTCAGATGTTTCTAGACCAACTGTTATATATCGCAGTTACTCTGCTCAGTAACAGACTCCCTCCTTTATTATGTTCTCTCTACACAGCTAAGATGATCTTTCCTGATCACTGAAAGCATTTAATCCTGAGGAGTTAGACTGTAGGTCATGTGTTTAAGTGCACTGTATCCTGCTATCTCTGGTTTAAAAAGCGTGCTTAAATGAAATACAGCCCTACTAGCAGTCCTTCTGTTTGAAGTAATTGGGGTGAGTGGACTTCAGAAAGGTTAGTGCATGATCCTTCAGATCAATTATAGTTTCAAAATGATGAAGCATGGGTGACTAAGGCTACTGTCTTGAATTTCCATTCATCCAGGCAATTTTGTATCTCTGGCAGTGTGATTATTCCTTCTTGTGGCCACTTTGCACTGGTTTGCTTATAGCTGGAAAATAACTGCACAAAAGCGAAGGTATAAATTCATTAAACACAAAAAGATGCATTTGCTATCTTAGTCTCAGTCTGGAGAATTGAAATGTCCAAATATTCAGGATAGGTGCTGTGAAGATTTGTTACTGAAGTCAATCAGAAACTGATGACCTGACAAATAGCACTTTATTTACCAATGATTTTGGAAACTATGTAGAAGATTTATATTTCAATTTTTATAAAAATGTTATCACACCTAGGCTATTTTTCAATTCAGGTTTCTAAAGAACTGTCTCCTAGATATCTGTATGAGACTGCTGACACAGTGTTATACAGTAGACACAAGAATGCACGCAGAGGTGAGCTGACACACTGGCTACAAATTTTCAGGTTCATTTTCACTGTAATGACAGGAGAGGGATGCCAGGCTGAGAAAGCAAAAAACCCCTAATGTTGCAGTAGATAGGCCAGCTTGGGGACAGCTTGCTATGTTGTAATAATTCAGTGACAAGCATTTTTTGTTAGTTTCCCTGCTGTGATTATGAGGCTATAAGAAAAAGGTATCATAATTACAGATTTATTATCTTGCATGGTCTATTATCTTGCATGGTCCTCCTTACAAGTTACTGGCATTTAAGTGCAAATTAAGTAATTTTTCTAAATAACAAAAACGTCATGACTAACAACAGCAAGATATCTCCAAAGTACATTTAGCTGGGAAGATGACCAGAATAGATGCTAAGATATCTCTTCCTTTATGTTTCAACTCCTTGCCTTGTGTTTGCCTGCCACAGGCTAGTGGCAACACAGCACATATCTAAGGACATTTTTATCCCCTTGACAGAAGCCATATCTTAGATGTAACTGGGTAGAGTAGTTATACCAGAGCTATCTTTAAAATTGCTGACTTAGGAATTGCTGACTTAGGGATTGCTGACTGTGCAGTGGCTGAGCGCTCAGCTTAAGTGAAGCCTCTAAGTATTTACCTTATTTCTCAGCTGGATTTTGCAGCCCATACTGAGTTCTGCATTGCTACAGTTGAGCTGTTTCTGGAGTTGAAGATGGCTCACTAACGTCTCCTCGACCTGCAGCCCCAGTAAAGTAATGTACCTGCAAAAAACAGGTCCCTGAACTAGAACTCCCTTATCCAAGGATGATTTTCATGCAGTTTACGGGCAGCAATGTCTCTTTCTGTTATTGAGATGCTGTATTAAAACCTTCGTTAATCTGCATGGACAGATCAACCTTCCCAAAGGAGGATTTTTTTTCACCAAGTTATTCACGAAAAACAGTTTGAAAAGTCCTCTCTAATTCCTAACGATACTCAATAAGACCTAAAAATATTTTAAGTAGTACTGGCCATCATTCACTATTATTAAAAATCTAGCATGTAGACTGACACCTGGTCTCACTCCTAAGGGAGCTTCTGCAGAAGAAACTATAGAGGCAGACTGAAAGAGATGTGATCTCTTTATTGGGTATGGACACACACTTAACGCCAATGAAAAAAATATATTTATTAACATTTCTTCTGTAATGTAGTTCAGATTTCATTGACTATTTCTGCTAAATAAAGTGTATGACATTATGAGGTGCAAGGATGGAGTATGGTACAAAATGGTCAAGCTACCAGGGATGCACGTTAAGTCTGTAAGGGTCTTCAACAGCACAGGCCCAAATGCAGCATGGTGCTGCACCTAAACTTCTGCTACCAGTATTCTAGACACTAAACAACGGATCAAAAACACACTAACTTCATGAATTATTAGAATGACCCAGTGGCTTGAGCTTCAGCCATTTATTAAAAGTTTACACCTTTTCCAACATGATTTGTTGCTATTGTTCACAAAATTTAATTACATCCTTAAGATCAAAAGGGCAACACTAATGTGTGCCTTACGAACTAATAAAATTTTATGGTTATTTTTCAAGGTTAAATATGTCATGTGATTTCTTTTTATAATGGAAGGGCAGTCTAAAAATTAAAATGATTAGTAGAAATGTCTAGTTTAAGGAATGAGGATACTGTTCTGGAATAGCCCAACAGAAAGATTAGTAAGATTGATTCATGAATCAATTCATTTATGAAATTAATTTTATGAGATTGATTTATGAAATTTTAAATCCAAATTTATATTTTACTTTTAGCAGAAAAATTTTTCTCAGAGTGCAGTATTTCAGAATATTCCTATCAAGTCTTAACTGTTGGTTTAAAAGCAGAGATAGTGACAGAGATGCTAACAGTCTGCCAACCTTGTCCTATCAATATACTGCAGAAACAAAGAACAGCTTAACTTGAACTCAGACACACATACAGTCTTTTTTACTCTTAGATCAGTCCTAATTAGAAGCAATTGTTTTAACTGCCAGCATAAACCAATAATGTAACTGTTCTTCTTCCTATATAAACTTAATTTCTTGCGAACAGACATAAAACTCACACAACACAGGATTTCAGAAGTGGAAGTAACAAACTTCATGACTACTTTTATTTCCTTTCTGTTCAGTTTTCTCCCTTATATCTAACAATCCTTTACCATTTGGTGTATGGAGTTCTCATCCTCTGCTATTCCCTACCAGTTCAAGAATAAGATTCAGGAAATTAAAAATAATATGGAGAACTACAGAGCAGTCTGTTTTTTTCCCCAGTAGACCAGAGAATGATGACCGGCAAGGTGACTGTTCCCAACCTGTTAGGAGTTTACTGGCAGGGCAGATAATAGTTACAACATGCAGCTCTACAGCTTGAAAGGCCAGCCAGAATGACCTTTCCTCTCAATACAGAAAAGGAAAATTTTCAATCACTGAGTGCAGTCAGTCTCACTTCTACTGCCAAGAGGTAGTAATACCCCAGACAGTGGGGAGAGTTGATCAGAGTGTCCTACCACCTAGGGAAAGGAGACTGACAGATGCAATTTTATGTTCAAAGTGCTGCCTCATGCTCTGAAATGAACTCTACACATGACATAGTAGAGCAATTTGAAACAGTATTGCCAAAGTCAGCATGTCTTAGTGATACAAAACCAGGGAAATTCAAGAAAAAAGGCATGCAAATTAGATATTTGTTTTAAATGAATGATCGCTGTAATCATATGCAACTCATTCAAGCAATAAATCTGTATGAACTGAAGTGGCAGGCTGACATTCACATACAATTATGCGTAGTGTTAAGTACCTTATAACTGTGAGTGACATGGTTGATTTCATTTGGGCCATTTGTAGTATAAGATAACAGCCAACATGATTACAGATATGGCTTACAAGCCAGGCCAGTTAGATAACTACTACGTTTATAGCTTAAAATAAAATCACATTTTGGAATCTGCTCATCTATACAGCCAAATGTTCTTCCCGATAAAATGCCAAGGAAAAGATCATAGTGGTATATGGAAAACTAAGACAGAAGGAATTACAGTACATTTGTATTGTCAACTCATTGACCTTGTTAGATCTTATATAGATGATGAGTGCCCTCGTGAATGTTCTACAGCTTCCTTGGTTATTCTCTGAGCCTCTGATACACCCCATATGTAACCATACACAAAACATATTTCCCGATTAAGACCTAAAAATGTCCTTTCTAGGATCTGTTTTTTATACGGATCTTAATGGACTTACTATGCCTAAGAAAAATGCTTATGTTCAGCAGACAGCACAATTCCAAAGCCTGGTATTTTAACTAGCGAAAAGTCTATCTTTTTTTTTTCAATACTAATTACAATGGAAAGCTTTGTAGTTGAGCCCCATTACTACGGAGGCAGATAATGAACTCCCTCGGCCAATTTATGGTGTAGGGGTATGGCAGTCTTCCCATTGCAATAAGTATGTTTATGGTGATTAATCAAGTAGAAGTCTGAAAAACAAGGATAATTTGGCATTTTCTTCCTTTACTGAACGACAACCCATAATATTGTCCTGGACAGTCTGCTAATTTTTTAGATTATCAGAGCCAAAAAAACATCAACAAAGTAAACCTTCAGTTACACAAGCAGTCATGATGATGTTCGAGTCAGATCCTGGTCCACTCTGTGCAACTATGCTATAAAGATGCTATCTTATTTTGTGCCACCTCTTAGATCACTGTTCACAATGCAGGTTCCCTCAAGTCTTCTTTAGCCCAAATTTTATGGAGAGGTGGGAATTATGATCCACTCCACCTTACCTTGCAGACTCCAAAGCCATATCTTGATATCTGGCCCTCATATACTATGCATGACATAGCTCTGGCACTCTTCCAATACTAGTTCAGCTGTGAAATCAAGAAGGTGCTTCCCCTTACACAGACTAGATAGGTAACATGATGTTAGTCAACCATCATCTATCATTCTTGTATATTTCCCAAATCATGATTCATAATCAAGACAGCACAGGTCGAAAAGTCAATTGCTCATTTCAAATAGGTCTGTGCTGCTGAGAACTGTCATTTGTCAAAGCAGACTCTCAGTCCAATTACTTACAGCAAAATGATTATATTCTGAAATTCCTGTACCAGGTGGTGACTAATGAAGAGTTCAAACAAGGGTAATGGAAGCAAGCATATAATTTTGGAGAACATAAACAGAGTCCTTACAGATAACATCATTCATCTGACTCAGCATAATTCCATTGTTTTGTAACTATCGTAACTCATTGCTGTTCAAACCTGTATAATACAAACAGCAGTCTGCCAAACTCTCATTTAATATTTCTATCAATTCTCATTCACTGTTTCATTTTCAAAAATGGAGCAGATCTTCCTTTATGTAATATGAAAATACAGAGTACTTTAAATTTTGAATTAGTTGTATAATGCTGTTGCTAAGCACTTCATTAAAAAAACAGAAACAGGTTGGTAAATAGATTACTGCAAAAGGCTGGGCTTAAAGAAATTCGATTTCTAATTTGGCTTTTTGCAATCTTATATTTATCTAGGAAATTATTTAAACCTCTGCTTTGTTTTCCCTTCTACAGCATTTTGCTATTAATCTTTATTCTGATATTAAGCTCTTTTGGTAGCTAACGGAAGACTATAATCATGCTGTGATAAGAAAACAGAGTACTGTATTCTTAAAAATACAAACCTATACATTCTATATATAATTCTATACCTTCTATAACATTGCACTTACACCAAAGACTATGTAAAGGATTATTTGGTAATTTACCTGGTCTTGAGGAAGGAACTCTTGCTATCTCTAGGGAACAAGGTTTTTTGGTCACTGCTATGTCTATCGAATCACAAAGACTGCTGTCATTTTCTGAAGGAACTGCATCCAGAGGTACAGAGGGTATTGCTTCCAATGCATAACCTCTCTTCTTTGAATAAGATTCCTGAAATGCAAAAATTTAAGTAGGTAAGAGAGATATTTCTCAGATGACACAGGAAAAGAACCAGGTTCAATAACTCTGGCTAGCAGAGTTTAAAATTCAGCAAATTAAATACCACATTCTGCTGAAATCCAAATTGTAAAAGACTGGAAGAATTACTTGCATGCTAGAAAATAACATTTCCTGTTTCTTTAAATTTTTGTGTAATATAGTTCTTGTTTAGTTACAGAAAAGTCTTTATTCATCAGACTTTGTATTTAGCAAAAGCTCCAACATAACTGGTCTTGCCATACCTGCTTTGCTAGGTTCTAATTCAGGGGATGTCTCTTATTCAATTTTTTTTAATTATATCTCATGAAAGTGACAATTACATTAACCATTACAATTACTTTCTCTTTAGGGATGGTTTTACAATATGTTTATATTATATATAAGAAAGCTAAAGATATGCCATCTACATTTTGATGGCAGAATCCTAGGTTGTGAATGAAGATGAATTACTGCTCTGTATTTGAGTGAACAGCAATAATGGTGCAAGGTCCCTTAACAGTGATACATATAGTGAATTCCCATCATTAGCAAATGTTGAGGGAGGGAAAAAAGGAATTAGTCAGAAGTTTTGCTGGTACACTAAACTGTCCAATCAAGCAGACTGTCTCTGCTTTAGAACATGAATAAGAAGATACCATACAGTTCCACCAGAGTTTCTTGATTTGTGATTTATTTCCTTTAATCCCAGCAGAAAGCAATTGCATGGGCAAAGACATATTTCCACATCTTTCTTACATTGGACATATGGATGCCTGGGAAAGCCAAGCACTGCACATAAATCAAATATGATATAATAAAATGCAAAGGGCCAGACAGAACCCTGACAGTAAGATATTAACATAGCAATGCTCAGAAAATGATTGAAGAATATGATGACTAGAACAGGATGTGCAATAACAATTTCTTCAACAAGAACAACTCATATTACCTAAGGTAAACTATGGCTGTAGATAACAGTCCCTTTTTTAGGTAAATGATCTATACTGTTAGTCGATCATTACACTACCGAACTTTTTGCAGTTTTTCCTGCTCATGGTGTCGTGACCTGATTTTTATGAGAGTTCATAATCTGGTAATAATTCAAGGCCTCTCAAAGGATAGGGTTGAGATGGCAGAAACAGGAGTTCCACTTCAAAATTCTACTTGATGACTTCAGTAGAACCAAATTTTAAATCCTAGGTTAAACCACGACTGAATAAAGAACTTGAAAATAAATACTGGAAACAGTTAACAGGGAAAAAAACATACAACATAAAATAAACAGAATATTAACAAGAAACAGTTAACAGGCAAAAAACCAATACAAAATAATATAAGCAGAATACTAACAAGCATTTGTAACAAAAAATGAGTATGTACTAGCAAACAATACAAGATTAGTGGTCAGCATTCAAAAAACATGCCTAAAAGAGGAATGTGACTGTGTCTCTACCTCTTTTACCCTTTCCTGTTTACGTCTAGTCAGAGTATGAGCTCCCTGCGTTACCAATCTTACTGATACATAGTAACAGCAACCAGTTTCACCTAGCGGACTCTAAGGACATAATAAGGAATTGGAAAAGTTTGTAAGCGGGCTTACTGCAGCTCCAAATACAACTTTTTAAACTTAGGCCATCCCATTCCTTAAATGAATTTAATAGAAAATTATTCCTGTAGCCCACATCCTGGGGGGGGGGGGGGATGGGGGGGGGGGAAGCTATTTTTTTTAAATCCTACAAATAACACTTGCATAAAATGAAGCATGGATATTAGGAAGAGTACAACTGAAATCTTGACATTTACAAATATGCAGTTTTATTACTGGAATAAATGTGCATAAGTTGAAACCTTAGGTTTAAATTAGAGAAGACTTTAAAACCCTTGTAATTTATAAGTAACAGCACTGTTAACTCTGTATTATATCCCTGCCTTTTTATCACAATAAATATAGAAAATATTTCTCCCTAGACTGCACTGTGTAATGTGGAGGCATTGAAGTGGCTGAAATGCAACTGCAGGACAAGAGGAGGATTCCTTCCTACCTTGAAAAAAAGGAATTTCTACCTTGTCCATTTAAGTCTGCTGTAAAAAGACAGAGGCAAAAATTTATTTGCCAAAGCAATGACTAAAACAGCAGACTTCAATTTAATCCTTGTACATGCAAGTTTCTATAAGAGTAAGTCAGAATGCCAAAACCCTAGTAATAGCAAATCTGCCTAGAGAAGCCCATGAAGAAATACTGCAGCCTTAAAATTGTCACCAAACACTGAAGTGAAACCCTGCTCAGCTCCTGAATTCAGCTACATTAAAAAAACATTAAAAATTTATATACGAAACATAAGAATAGACATTGGATCATACTTTATGTCTATGTCACCCAATATTCTGTCTACAAAGGCAGCCAACAGTGCTGGCCTAGAGGACAGAGAGACCAGCACAAGACCAGGACAAGCATGTAGTAATACTTCTCCTCCTACAACTCTTTGAGGGTTCCACACTTCATAATCAAAAGGTGCTGACTTTGTTTTGCATGCCCACCAATCAAACTTTCTAGAATCACCTTCTCAAGTTGCCTTTAGAGCACGTCACTTTTTACAGTCTGCATGCACCCCATTTTGTTTTTAGCTATCTCACCAAGTTTGACATCCCTAATTCTTGTACTTTAGAAGACAATGAATGTTTGTTCTTTACTTATCCTCTCCTTGTGATTTCACAGACGTCTATCACACTTCCCTTGTCCTCTCCTTCAGGGAATGAGAAATTCGAATCTACTCACCCAGCTGATCCAGGCTTTTGACCACCCCTGTCACCCTCACCCTCTCAGTCTTAAGTGATGTGACAGGGATCAGATTTTCACATGGCATTCAAGATGAGGGTTTACCAAGTATTCATACTGACATAATGATGTTCCCTCTTTTATACTCTACTCCTTTCCTAATTGCTTTTAACATTCAATTTGATTTTCTGAATGTTATTCAACATTCTGTAATTAACACTGCAAGAATATAAATGTCAGAAAAGAATAAATAAAAGTGATGGGGTTACTGAGAAAATGGTTGGAATGTAAATTACTGACAAGTAAATTCTTCCTAAATCTCCCCCCTAAGAAAGCAAATATGATAATAGTATGCCAAGCAGAACTTAAATAAGTTAGAGTCAAAAAAGAATTGTTAATACTTTAAAAAGTCTGGAATTCTATCAACTGATTAAGTGAAGATGATAAGCCTTAATTAAAAAGTGCATATGTAGCAAAAAAAAGACAAACTTCTCATTGCTGGAGAAAAGCAACGTAAAGTCTTCTGGTTGCTGCAATGTGTTCTCCATTTTGCAGGTACTGAGCATATTCTAGAAATTTTTAAGCTCTAAAATAATTCAAGTTAGATGTTAGCAGATGACATAAAATTGTCTTCAAGTATCAGGCATCAAGCAATGTGATTCTGTTTTTTTTCTAAGATTAAAAGCTCTTCAGCATTCTTCTCAATAATATCAGTTCTGTTGTCTCACCTCACCCACTGAAATGAGCAGTAACTCTACAGTAATCCTACATGTCCTAGATATTTTCATCTGCATAATAAAACCTTCTAAAGAAATACTCTTCCATTATAGTTGAATAATCTTTAGTCCTGAAATCAAAATAATGAGTTTAATATTTTTAAATTAGAGATTATTCAATCTCAAATTTCTGTAAACTATTCCAGAAGTTGAAGATGACACATGTAACTGACCACCACTATCAAGTCAGAATTAGTTCTTATTCAAAATTACAACTTCATAAAAGTAATGTGCTGGGCTGCCAGTACACTAAAATAAGTATTTTTGTGGGAAGGATAAAAATACATACACAATAGAAGTGACAGAAAAAGAGAACAGTGAGAGTGGGTGAGTCACTGGGAAAGCATTAGAGAACAGTTGCCCGTACTGATAAAATATAAATTAGATTTTTGCCTTGTAGAAAGAAACAGCAATGTGAGATTGAAGTTGCAGAGCACATGCCAGGGACACACCATGGCCCTTACTCAGAGGCCCCCAGCCAGCTGGGTCTCTTCTGAGTGTATGCTTGATGGTATAATACCTATCGTATGTAATCTGAAACCTAAACAGGACTAGAAAATAGAAGGGGGGGCGGGGGGGGAGGGCAGGGGATGTGATTATTGATCAGTGGGAATGAATTTGCTTCTAAAACATCTATGTGGCAATTACAAATGGTTATATACAAGTATGAAACAATATTCCATAACATGAGTAAACCTTCAAAAACTACATGATGTTGAGTTAGGCCTTTTTCCACGTTTCTGCCAAGCTTCTAGCTACTGTTGCTTCTGCCTTCTAGATACTCTTGCATTCCTTATAAGAATCAATCTGAATGATGTATGCTCAAGGAGTGAGATATAAGCAGTATATACAAATTTGTGTTTGTATGACCTAAGAATAAAATGATAGAGGCTCAGTAGGCATTTAATCTGAACTGATGTTCTGACAAGAAGATAGAATTTGTATTTAACTGAAAATTTTTCATACCATCCGTCTCCTTGTCTATAGAAATCAGGTCAGTTGAAGTTTTATTACTTCCCTGGAACGTGGGACAACACATCAGTCAGACATGACTGCCAGATGAGCAACAGCAGAAAAACTGTTCTTTACAGATGTACTGTTACATCTCGTTCATCACATTCATCACAGTGATAATTCATGTAGGTATGTCGTGTCTCACCAGGCAATTAACTTATTTATAACTTATAAATTCTAAATTTATGAACAGTTGTCTTGACCTCCTGGAGTCTAGGCTATTCACAGTTGAAGGCCACATCATATCCTGTTATTTGAAAACTTACTAGATCTGGATTTGCCTAAGTCTCTCTTTTGATATATGACTTCCTTGTCATTAAACACTAACGGTCTTCACAATTTATATAAGGCACCTAATAAGAATCACAAAGGTTAGAAGAGATAGTTATTTTAGCCCTAAGGCACTTTTTTAGAATGTATGGGGAGCAAGAATGCCCCTATGCATATTTATACTTGAAAATATAAGTTAAGGACACTGTTTAGAAAAAGAATGATTAGGGGACAGTTTCAATGGTCTTAAATCATATTTTCAGATAATTCAGACTTTTAAAGAAAACTTTATGGCTATAATAACTGATTATCTGCAAACATATCAGAACAAGAAGTGGAAGTAAGATACCCAGGGTTTCCTTTCTTCTGAATAATAAACCTTAAAGAAGAAATATTCTTATAAATGTAGAAAGGAAGAATGCAATATATCTGCCATCTTTAGAAAATTTCTTTTTCATTTATATAGATAATGAAGAACTGCTATTAAATTCTGACATACCCCTTGAGATCCACCAGGGTATTGTATCTTCTCCCCCACCTTGTTGCATGCCAGAGGACCGGATAAAGAATCCAAGTGGCTCTTCTTCCATCGTAGTGGGATAAATTCTCCCTAGTTGTTCTTTAGGAGAGTACTATGATACTTCTATTAATAAAACTTTGGGGAGTTATTGATCCTAAATGTTCTGTCAACCCAAAGCTGATGATTACCATGAGAGTGAGCAATGACTATTGCATTTATCCCATTTATGTCACAGAATCATAGAATAGTTTGGGTTGGAAGGCACCTTTAAAGATCATCTAGTCCAACCCCCCTGCAATAAGCAGGGACATCTTCAACTAGATCAGGTTGCTCAGAGCCTCATCCAATCTGACCTTGAATGTTTCCAGGGACAGGGCATCTACCACCTCTCTGGGCAACCTGTTCCAGTGTTTCACCACCCTCATTGTAAAAAATCTCTTCCTTATATCTAGTCTGAATGTGTTTGCATCAAACATACTTCTTGATGTTTGTAAACAGACTGATGTATAACACTGTTGGATTGGGACACTTCACACTGAAATATTCATGATAAGTAACCAAAGGTTGCTGAGAGGAATCAAGAATTCAAGCACGAAAGAAGTCCTGACCGGTGACTGAAGATAATTAGGATAGTTTTTTTGACATGCAGCAAGGCGGTGGGAAGAATGCCTGAACCTGAAGGGTGTCGTGTAAATTTGTCACAATAATGTACTGAGCAAAAACAATTGAAAGTATTTCCTATGTCGTCATAACCCCAAAACACAATTAGATGGTGAAATATTTATTTTGACTGCCTCCATTGAAAGAAATCAGGAATATTACTATAATTTTATGGCTAGTAAAACCACTTTTATCTATTACTAATAATTTAACCAAAGTAATTTTTATAGTATCGTATAATTAGAATCATTTTTCATGAGTCAAAGTATGATAAATGTTCATTGTTATGACAGCTAGAAACACTTGAATATGTAATTTGTCATAGAACAGATAATAAGGTTCACTTCATGATATATTACAGAACCTGGAAAATCCCCAATAATCTCATTTAAGGGTAATGACACCGGAGGATCTACTCTGGTCTGCACAAAGTATTTATAATATAGATTTTAAAAGGGTATTCTCTTTTACCCTCTCACCAAGCATCTGAAAGAGTGGGTTTGCTGTTGTAGGAATAATACATGTACAGAGTTATCTGAAATAATTCTTTCCCTCCAGCACCTGAAACAGCCTTTGTGAGTAAGTTTCAGTAAGCCTTCCACAGAGCTGAGAAAAATGTTCATTTTAAAAAAACATGCTAGATCTGTTGTCCTGTATATTTATGTTGTTAGAAATGTAAAGATGATGTGTAATTTTTCAGAAGCCATTCAAAAAAAACTTAGATCTGCTTTTTCAAACTTTGCGTTTGAGGAAAAATGAGCATTATTTACATAGCACCCCAAATGTAGGTTTATCCTCTCCTTTTCAAATGCATATTTTCACATATCTTCTTTAGAATCTAAAATTTCATATGAAAACTCTACAGATGTCAATCCCTGAAAGCTAAAGGTTCCTACAAAGCTTTGCAATACAAAAATCACTGATGTAGCCTAAACTATAAATGTCTGAAAATATGGGTAAATTGTGAGCATAAGGAATGCAGTGTTAACCTCAGCAGCAGAAAATATCACTATATTTTATGCAGAGTTTTCATAATTCTATCTGGCAGATATTCAGAATTTCAAATGAAGTTAGATTGTTGTAGTCATGTTACATGCTTTCCCATGCATACAACATTCAGGCCATGAAAAAGAACAGATGCTTCCTCTAATAAATAACTCACTGTGATAAAGAATATACTGCAAGTCTACATAATCTGCTTTATGCAAATGCTAATGGTTGTGTGTGGCAATGTAGCATAATACAATAACTGGTTTAATAAATGATTCTTAGTTTAGCTGAACAAAATGCAATTACAAACTAGAAAGTAATTTCCAGGTTAAATATCCTCCATTTTTTTCCACTGTTTTCATGAACAATATTAAACAAAAAACATGTCTTGTTTGAATACCAAGCTATAGGAAAATGCCTATTTAAAATAAAGGCTATTATATTAAAAAGATAAAATAAGCTGAAACCTCAGCTCCATGGAAACAATACTTCTCTGCAAGTTGCTTATGCTCTAATGCCTAGGTTTTAAACACACACACAAAAAGGAGTTAGCTCAATACATGGGGCAAATTTTGGTAAACTAAAAAAATCAGGATGAAAAAATTAAGAATAGAATATTATGCATTACTAAGTACAATAACAAAACCACTAATTCATCTTTGTCAAAGTATTCAGATATCATTTCATTGCCAGAACTTCATATATGAAGGAGGGCCCATACAAAGTTTTATTTTCACACACCACTTTCTCTAGTAAGAGATAAAATAACTCATTGGAAAGTGAGAAGTTTGGGCCAGAAGATGTCTCAGAAGGTGAATGAAGAGGTTCAGAAGCGTGTCATAGTTTCAAGGGTGTCAGCTTCAAAGTTCAAAACACACAGAACAACAGTAGGAAGGCTCTTCTGGTACCTACTGTGGTCAGAAGAAAGAAACTGCTTTCCACTTTCCCAGAGACTGATAAATACATGTGTACTTTGTCAGGCTCTGGACTTCATTTGGTAACAGCCTCAAGACTTGAAAGTGGTTATGAAGGGACATTTTACACAATATCGGTTTGTTACATAATCAGATCTCTTCACTAAAAAAAAAAAGGGGGGGGGTGTTCTTATTTGTAAGAAAAGGATCACAACAGTTTTATAGAAAGCGTGGTAGATCTCCTGACTTACAGAGATCCCAATAGTATGCGACTAACCACTGACAGATTCATTTTGAGCATCACAAAAAAATTTTTTAAAGTCACCGTTGAATCACTTTCCCCTAAGCCAATAAAAGAAATATTTTCCACTTTGGGTTACTGTTTTTGAATGTGCCTGAGAGTAGGTGTGAAATATGCACAGAAAGAGTGAATGAGAATTTACAGTTCTGCCTTTGGACCATAAGGCAGTGAACCATTCATGCTTCTTCTCCCCAGCTGAAAGACCCATAGGCTTGGTCCAGCTCTTAAACGAGTTTTGTCTTCTACTCTACTAAAACCCACCAATCTTAGGTTTCCGATAGAAGCAGTGAACATGAAGTAAAAATAATCTCTCATATTATAAAGGCCGAAACCATAGAAAATGTTAGATATTGAGAAACTCTGAAGTGGAGTCAGTATTTACTAGACAGCAAATGCAGAAAAAAAATTAAACACACTATGTTAAGCAGACACGCTGAAATTTTCTCACATTTTATAGCTTCACTCCTATCAATTACTGTGCCAGTAAATGAAAAATATATGGCTTGCTATGGAGGGGAGAGAGGAACTGAGTACACCTAAGTAGATCTGGAAGCTAAACACATCATCTATGCGAACAGTAATTTTTACTATCAACATAAAGCAGAAAAGAACCCTAGAACTGTAAACTAACTTGATTGGAGGTCAGATAACATCACTAAAATGTGACTTTATGGAAGACATTTTCTTTGAAAAGAAAGCTTTACCACCAAAGTGTATTAATCCATTATCTGTTACGTACAATCTGTGCATTTTTAGAAAATATTCAGTATCTGCCCATGCATCTTGTTCTGAAGTTATGTAAAAACTTTCACAACTTTGCACAATAGAAACCAATTACTTGATGCCATACACAGTGGATTTAATAGAAGCTACAAATAAACATTTGCTATTTCAGGAAAGGGAATCTCCTGTGTTTAAAAGTTCTCCAGTTTGATACAGAAGAAATAAAAATTTAATTACGTTTGGTATAAAAGTTATTATTGCAATAGAGTAAGCCAAGAGTCTCTTAAAAGAAACTCCTCCTACACATGCTCCCACAGTAAAACGGAAAGAACAAGAAAATGTTTTTCCAAATATTTAAGTTATTGAAAGTCATATTATCAAAAATGAACAACTTTGTTGTGAATCATACCTTTATCTGGTACACAACTGAAGAGAAAATGAGATACAAATTCAACAGAAGAACATTTTGAAATTGTTCTTTAAAGGTCCCAGGATGCATGCAAAATTTGTAAAAGTTAGTACTTTCTAATTAAATAGGACCAAATAACCATTGTCTACAGTAAGCATGGTACTTCAGCAGTGTGAAAACTGCACCTAACAGTAAAAGACAATCAGAGGGAAACTAAATTCATACTGTAAGTTAGAATCAGTATTTAAAAACTGTAAAATAAATTATGCCATTATAACAGGAGAAATATGCACAACAGTAGTAGACAAATGTTAATACAATGTTGTCTGTATCTCCTATGTTCTTAAAGAACCCGGTAATTTCCTATTTCAAACCATAGTTCAGAACCATAGTTCTGAATGGGACCCTATGAACTCTGCTGTTTCCTGGCCAAAAATGTGCCAAAACCCACTAACATTCATAACATGAATATTTAGCTTTATGGATACAAAAAGTTCCATCATCCAGTGCTATCTTATCATACTGCCTACATACTCAGCAATTTTATGAGGAGTGACTTGGCCATGTTGAACTCAGTTAGCTAAGACTGAAATATAAGGACAATACATCAGCATAGTTACCTAATTCACTACTCATCACTGAAGAAGAAACATTCAGCTAATAAACATGCTTCTTCCTTATGGCTCTTTAGATAAGGAATCCCACTGTTTTATGTTAAAGCTCTACTGCTTTAATTGTTACTATAACAATTTCTATGGTATGATAATCTACTTATCTATTGCAAATACTAGCCTTAGTTATTGCATAATGGAAACTGAGAACGTGGAGATTATATAAAATGAAGTGAATAAGGAATATAAGGGAACCAATGTCACATTTTCAATGAAATTTGAACTTAGAAAACTTTCTATAGGTTCACTGCAAGATTCCAGTTTCAGAAAAGCTACCACAGAATCATATGTCTATTTGGCCAGAATTCAGGAATCTTGGCCCAAATTTGCAGTCGCACTAGCTGTACGTAATACTTTTACTACAGATATTCTCTATTAATGTGTGACCTTCCTTAATAGGCGAACAAACTACTATGTCAGTGTTTCACACAAACAAGATGGTAAAAAGTACACAAAACTCTTTGCCTACTGATTCTATTGCTCCAGGTTCTGATTCAACTAATTTCTTACATTTCTACAAATGAGTAACTTGACTTCAAAATAGCAATGTAAATGCTTAAAGTTAACATACACTCAAGTAATTTACAAACTCAAGATCCTTTCATAATTTCACGATGAGGAAATAGAGTTGGTCAGAAAAAGAAATCTGCTACTCAGAAAGCCTGCATGTCGTGTGGAACCACCTAATGTCAGACAACAGGAAACACTTGGCAGTGGATCTTTATTTCTGGGTCGAAAATGAGATTCTAGCCACATACAATCCAAACTGTGGAGTGTCTACAGTTCTTCTTTGGTCATACAGTCCTGATAAGAAATAATTGTTCTTAGGAGAAAGATGTTAAGGTAGCTATCCTTAAGAGGCAGCTAAAAAATTGTTCACGCACTTTACAATAGAACATTATTACATTCAAAAGAAACAAAAAAAGATACGCTCAATCTGTCCACTTTGGAAGTGGGCAGAAAAGAGTGAAGGAAGGCCTTCTGCTTTGTCAGCTGTGTACCCTCTGTAATTGCCCTGGTGTTTAATTTGCACACAAATTCAGCTCAAAAGCTAGGCATGTAGTCAAACACATCCCTCTACTTCATGTCTCACGCTGGCTGGCTTCCAGTGGCTTCCTGTTCAACATAAAAGAGCAATCAATTGAACATCTTCAGAGATGTCCACACTTTCTCATTGATACAGGGAGCACAAGCACCCAGATGGGTTTCTGAATGAATTTTCTGCTGTCAATATTTATTCATCACAATGCAAAAACAATAACTATAAAACCAATCTGAATAAGGCAGAATTTAGGCACTTGTCCACACACAAACAGATTACAACAGTTTACTCAAAAAGCTTTATGTGTATATAGAACTTAAGTATCTGCTAAACATAAAGGCTCATTAGGACGAAGCTAGTGGGTTGTAAGTACTTAGACAATTAAGTAGGCTAAAACACTGTCTGAGAGTTATGGACTTAATTTTGCTAAATTCAAAATTAGGTAGAATTAAATGGGACTTAACATTGCCTAAAGATTTTACTTTCTCTCTTCTTTTTCACAGTATAAAATGTTGTGAATCAAAAATTAGGATACTATAAAATTATAGCACCTCCAAAAATAATATAGTCAACTTGATACTGTCAATTTATTAATTTACCTCGATGTCTTCACACTTACATCCTTTCTGTTGAAAAAACTCTGCAAAATGCCTGGTGGACTGTTCTGATTATACAGAGAGACATTCATAACATGTTTTTAAAACAACTATCTCCCTCTTTTTCCAAAGTAACACAACTATTCCCTATATTATTAGTAGTATTACTGTTACTTCTATTTTTTGTAGTAAGATTTTACAGATCAGGACTGCTTATTACTTCTGGAAAGTGAAAAATGATTAACACCATTCTAGGTAGAAAAACATAAAACACGACGTTCCTCATTTCCTAGTTGAATTGCCTTTCTGAGAGACCTTAAAGTGAAAAGAAGTATTTGACCAGAATTGGCAGATCACGTCTTCTATCAATGAATCCAAAATACCTTATCATGAAAACATGCAACAATGTAGTCTTACATATTTCCCTTTGATATCTCAAATATGGACTCTCCTTAACTTCAGTTTCATTTTATTTGACTTCCAATTCATGATTTCATCTTAATTATGAATTATTAATAGGGGAGAAATCATAACAATCAGTTTCGGGTTTTAAGAAACTCTTAGCCTTAGGCTGGGTTTGGATTTTAGTGAACACATAAGTGTCTCCTGATAAAGTTCTGAATGTATGGAAGCGCAAATGGGATTAAGCACATTAATGCTTATGCTTAAGTAGGCTTAAGTAATTTGTTGAATCAGGGTTTATCTCATTTTCAGACTCGGTATAATGGGTACTGGTAATAAAAGTTTTCAGAGAAATACAACAGCCAGACATGACGTTAAACCCAAGGCACGCAATTTCTTTTGTACAGCAAGAGAGGATTCACAGTTACAGACTACAAAGTTGTTCTTTTTAAATGCCCAGTTGTCAGTCAGGTCTTTTCTTCAGAAAGAAATCAGGTTCTATCAATTTTACAGACTTCTCCAGGGACCTACTCTATGAAGTCATGAATTTCCCTACTACTAGAAACTGAAGTAAAAAAAAAAAAAAATCCCTCACAGTTTCCAGTATTAGCTTGTCAGTGGTTCTCAAATACATTTGTACCACCATCAAAAAAACCCCCACCAAACCCAAAAAAGGTGCTAGGCTCAAAAAAAGTCCCAAAATGTCAAGTGCCTTTAAACAGCCCTTCATAGAACTGCAACCTTACCACAGCATGACTTAATGGCTAATCCGTGTAGTAAATCCATGTAGTAATCACAGTGCCCAGATATCACCACCCAGCTGATCTCTTAACTCCAGATACCTCAAATACCAGTCTTTTGGTCCATAAACTCTTTTCCTCCTGTTACTATCACAGAAACAACAAATACAAAGTATCTGTGATGGCTTTTTTCCCCCAAAATGTAATACTGAACAGTAAACCCAATTTGGTCACACTAACCAGGAACTTCTACATAAGTTTTCAGGTTTCAACATACTGCTTTAATATTTCTGTTAGGAAGCAGCTGAAGTTCAAACATGAAGTTTTTAATACAAAGTTGAACTTTTTTCATGTACAGAACTATTTGCTATGCATTATTGCTATCCATTTGCTGTACAATTCAAATTGATTTTTTTTTTTCCATTTTCCCACAATTTGTCAGGCAGTACTGAAAGCAAAAACATTCCCTGAAAGTGTGTCTTCTGGTTACCACTAAATTGCAAACCACAAAATAACAAAGTGTTACATACTTATACTATTTAAGATCTTCCCAGTTGATCACTGTGCCATATTTCAGTTAGGATTGTGACAGTGTTCAATTCAACATTAATTTCTACATGAATTTGAATATCTTTAATAGTAATTAAAGTCCATCTTGAAAACCAGTATGGTCATCAATACTTCAGATGATTTCTGACATATATCAACAATTCCAATATTGTTTGACACCTCTCTTCTTTCTCTATCTCATCCCATTTAATTTCGCTGTTTCATGATCACACCAAGAGACAACACAGACCAGCAGTGCCCAGATTTACACAGTACTGGACAGGGAGAGCCATACTTTCACAAACAGTAATTTACAAACTGAAGAAAATGGAGTCAGTCCTAAATTTTTAAAGAAATTAGCTCATCTGCAGTTACACATCTAGAATTTTACAGAGAATGATAGAATGTAGATGTTTATAATTATATGAAAGAGATCTGTGGAAGTCATCTCGTCCAAACTTTCAGTCAAAGCAGAGCTATCTTAACCATTAGGTTGCTCTGGGCCTTGTCCAGTCAGTTCTGAAAATACCCAAGGATAAATAGATTACAACATCTCTGGTTACATTACATACCTGTGTAGTCATGTCTAGATTGTACAACTAGTACAGTAAAAATGCATTTGCCACAAGACGTCTGAAGTCATGGGCAACTGGGAAATTACACTGGAAATTAAGAAGCTACATACTATATACAAGAACAAAACGCTCAGCTTCATTCCTTAAAACACAATCAGAAAATGTAGCATAGCACTAAAATAAGCCACAATTTTTTTCAATATACTTATTTCCCATCACTGTTCAGCAGGGTATAATCATCACCTGCTGATTCTTTCTAGGCAGAATACATATTGCACTTTTCAGTAGCTGCTTCAGTGTGTGGGTGGTGTGTTCCTGAAATTACCAATAAAACTTCAGCTTACTGCAGAAGAAACAACACTGCAAATCAAGAGTTTAACAGAAATTTTTTTTATGGGTAATAGAGCTCTCCATGTCAACCCCATTTAAGTAAACTCATCATTTAATCCACTAAATTAAGAAGAGAAAAAAATAATCATATTTTTCACTGAAGGTTAGGAACTATAGGAAAATATTATAGATAATATAACAATCTTACGCTGGCTATTCATGTTCCAGGTATGCTGTATGCCAAAGTTTTCCTGGCTAATGGTGGTCCTCCCTGGAAAATAATTCTGTCTCTACCATGTCTGTATCATCACCTATCAAATTAGTACATCACCAAACAAGATAACAGGTTTCCACCCCTGTAACACAGAAATTAGATAATGCCACAAGGCTTTCTATTTCTAATTTTGGTGAACTTCAACACCAAGTAATATTAGCCAAGTCTGTTTCTTTACCAGTCTAATTTGAAATGTACTTCCACTGAATGCACTGAGAGGTAAAGTTGTTAGTGAAGGATGACACCATTTCTTGGGTCCAAGTTGTTAAAATACTTTAGCCAACAGTGATTAGTTAAAAATATGCTCTTTGTTTTTCTCTGTTTTTATTAAAGAGAAAAGAAGAAATACTCCCTCTTTTATACTCCCTCCTCTGCACCTCAGCAGTTCAAAAAATTAGTATAACACTCGCACTGAGCTTAAAATCTAAGAGAAATTTTAGAGGCAACTGAAAATTGTTTAAACTGGAAGAATATATTACAATGAAAACAAATAATCCCAATAAATTTCCCAATATCAAAATTCTCCAGAAAGAGACAACATAGAGTCATGCTGTGTCTCTCCAGAGAGTATCAGTACAGAGATTTTTTAGGAATAGACTTGATCTCTATGTGAAAACTGAGTTAGCTCCTTACTTAATTTCCTCATTCATCTCTCATGTATCCAGAACTGTCTTTGCAATTGTAAACATAATTGCAACATAATAATTTTCAATGTCAGGCTTTCTATAGAATAACTTTAATCTGCTTCTACAATACAAACACAATACAAAATTCCTTCCCATTAAAAATTAGTTTTTAAAATTACATAAAAAGAAGTACAGACAGACATGATGATCTTCTGCAAGTTGGACATGAAATACATATCCCTATTAACTGATGCATCAAACTCCAAACTCTAAATATTCCTATCACAGCCGATACTGATAAAGAAACAGTATCATATACACTTTATCTCCTAAAAATGTAGTCAGGAGTCCACTTTCTCTTCCCTCCGTCTAAACAAAAGACATTTTGGGGGGAAATCTCTCTTCCACAGGAGAACCTGTGACAAAGTTGCTAGAGTTCCTACCTCTAAGAATCCTGGAGTTGTATAAGCAGAATATAGATCAGTCTTAAAAGTAAATGTGAAGGTCTCCCAGTTCATTGCTTCTAAAAAGATGAAAATCTGACATTAAGCTAGAAACATAGTGCTTCTTTAAATATTTAAGTAAACTTTCCATATCTGTCTATATTTTTGTAAATAGCCATGCTTCCTGGCAACATGAAGATTTATACTTACAGCTTTTAAATCGAAGTTCAGTTTTTCCATAGCAACTGCACTATACTCTTTACAGATATTACTTTCATTTTGTAATAGTTCGACAAATGTGGTGTTCCTGGTCGGCCGTCACGTCAAACATAGGGAATAACTGTCAGGATTTTTAAGTTATACATACAACCCTTAATTCAAGATACAGTGCAGTCAAGCTGATCCAGCAGCTTCCTAAACGGGACACAGCTAAACCTACCTTATCTCACAATTACTTTATATCACAATTAGGAAAATATGCTGGCATGGCTGTCAAGATTAAGGTGTGCAGACTGCTTGCTTTAAACTGATAATATTGCTTGCTTTAAACTGATAATATTGCTACGATCACACAGAACTCTGCACCACCCATGTCTCTGACATTGCAGACAGCCCTGTATTTATCCCTGTATATCAGGCCCTGTTTGCCCCTTAGCAGAGAAATATTCAAAGCACAATATCCATGAAAAAGAAACGGAATGAAAACTACAGAGTTCCATACATTTGGAGTACGCTGCTTTATTCCAAAGAAAATGTGAGTATGTATGTATGTGGGTACTGATAAACTTCGTAAAATAAATATACTAGGAGCTGAATAGTAAGTTAACCTACACTGCAGAATAGAAGATTAAGACCAAGAAACAATTCTAGTACTGGCACACAAGAGTTCTCTACACTTACTTACCATATTCCTTACCCCTTCCTTACCTTGTGCCCCTTAACCAATCGATAAAGCAAACAAATGCCCTTGCCAAACTGGTCTTTGTTCAAATTGTTTCCTACTACTTTACCAAAACATATGTTCAGGCAAACTAAGAGAGAGAAGAGCTATCCCTTGTTCAATCTTCTAAGTTTCTGCCATAAGGAGACTTTATGGGAAAAATGGCTGAAGTGTTCCAGTACCTTCACCTCCAGACCTGAGCTGCTTAATGCCTATTTCACATTTAAATATAATGAGACTGCAGAAGTTAAGGTTCTGTGTTCTCCATAAGGCAGGAGTGAGAGCCAGGAGTAGACTAACATACACAGCACTCTCCATAGTTCAGGCCCTACTGTTACCAGTATTGTCCCTGTACTTTGGTACCGCCTAGCTAGACCATTACAAGACACGTGAACATGGGTTTTTACAAATCCTATCTGCTCTTGCAGCATGCAGCATTGGGAATCTTCAGGAAAGCATCCTGTGGTGGAATACTCTCTCTGTACAAATGCCAGCCAAGACATCCAGCTATAAATGCAGATGAAATATGTTCACACACCTATATGGAGAACCAGTATATGGAGTGCATGCAAAGCAATTTAGTATATCAGTAAGTGTTCCTTCTTGGTCTTACTCTTCTTTTCTGCAATAACAAGTCAAGTAACAACCACATTTCAATCCAGCTTCCAGTTTATGTATTTTATCGCGTTTATCAGTATCTGTCACACTGCTGAGTGCAGCACTAGATCTTCCTGTCCCTGAACAGCCTCACCTAGGGCCCCTACCCACACTCGTGCCCACGGGCCCAGCAGCCCCTTTTCAGCTCAGCTCCGGGCCCTCAGCTCCTGCCTGAGACAAGCTGCAAGAGTGCCCATCTCTAACTCTGCCACATCTGTGCCCATGCTTGGCCAAGGACGCCAGTGATCTGGACCCTGACTTGCAGACTGACTTCCCAGCTTCACTTCAGATGTGCCTCATCACCGTAGACATCCTGGTGATCTGCTCTTGGTTCCTGATTAACCTCACCAGGGCTGATCCCAACCCCAACGTGTGGACTGACTTTCTGGCTTGACATTGGACCTGCCTCAGCATCATGAACTTGCCTGATGCACTGTGCTCAGGGCTGCCCCCAGCTGCCCCCCCTAGACTGCCCTGCTCCCTCACAGTGGCGGTGGGACAAGCCCTAGCTGGTGAGGACCTGCCCTGCCACCCCAGGCAGCCCCTGTGGCTCCTGACGCCCTCGCCTCCAGGGAGTCACCAGCCCTCAGTGCACCCTGACAATATCCACATACTAAAACTTTTTCCTTTGAATAAAGCAGCAAACATGAAACTCTGTAGTTTTCATTCCATCTTGTCTTTTGACCAGTGTGCACTGAATGTTCCTCTATCAAGGGGCAGAACTTGAAGTAGCTCATCTATACACATACAAGAAAACACAGGCTTTGCTTGTGCTAGAGCAGTTTGGGACCAGCTTTTTTATCTCAGCATATCTCAAAGTTGTCTTAATGACTTTGTCTCGATGTTAGTTTGCATTAAAACAAGGTAGACCAAAATGCCCTTGAACCTTCGTGAACTATCTAGATAGAAATACACTATCTAGATAGAAGCACATTGCCTTCCCTGGGAACTCATGATCTTCCTGTCCCTAGAAAATGCATTACACCCCTACTGGATGAAGCTTCTTCCAGAATACAGTGGAAAAAGCTAGCTATGTTTTGGGGGGTTGTTTTGTTTTTATTTTTAATCTAGGCTGGTAGAAGTGCCTGTCTTGCACAAAATAATACTGAAATTAGAGTACTCACAGGAGATATGATCAAGTTTCATTTTTTTTTTCTGTTTTAGAGATCCACATCCACAGACCCTATCTATTACTAGATTACAGGCTTTTCTGATAGGGGGTTATTTTCAAACCTTTTACTATGCTGAAAAAAGTTTGATATGAGTTGAAATTTGACCAGATGAAAAAGTGGCACCCAAAAATGACCATAACACTGTAGTCTTCTGCTTATGGCACTCCACAAAAACTGTCATAAACATATACAAACATAGAGCAGGGACCAGAATTCAAATTCCTTTTACCAAAATATAAAGGGGTGAATCCTTACTCAACCTAAATTTGCTGTTCTGGCCTTTGTGAGGACAGAAACTTAACTCCGTTCACTGACTAACCAAAGGCAATGTGGCATTGCAAAGTGCCTGAACTAAAGCAAGAGAACAATGACAAGACGGATTGGCGTGGAGAAGATATGCATTGGAAAGGAGCAGATTCAGGTGAGAAGCTTGTTGAAACTCAGACTGGGAAGAAAAAATCAGCTGAAGGTTGGATTTCAGAAGAGTCAGTCTCCCAGTACAATCACGGGTTGAAAAACAGGACCTGTGGTGCATGTACTCAACAACTGAAGGTCTGACTGCTAGCGAGGCTGTAGCTGTGTATCTACAGTTATATTGTAGCTATCACTACAATTTACAAACTGCAGACAACGTGGTGGTACAGTCTTACAGTCTGACTCTACGGCTATCAGTCTCAGCAGGTTTGTCGTCAACGTCAGCCACTGTGCTGAAGCCCCTGTTCCTATGTCTTCGCTGCTATCATTACCTGTGCTGTGATCACTCCTCAAGAAGAGCATAAATAAAGCTGTAGTGTCAGCTCAATTATCTGCAGAACTCTGTCCTGGCAGCCTGTGTTTCTTTGGACATCCTAATAACTATAACTACCCATGTAAATTATAAGCTGATTATGCTATTTCTACCTCTAAACTTTCCTATTCTGTATGTAGCTGAATTATCAGTCTCTTGACTAAAGCTTCCTCATTTAAGGTGGTCAATAATAATGACACTACAATGCTTCCAGCTTTTTTTATCATTAGCAGGCATTGCTCAAAAATATTTTTTAGGGATCATATCTCAGTTTTCTTTCCAGTACTTACCTACAGCATAGTGAGATCTCTCCAGCTAAATGGTTTGTCACATAACTCCTATTTTTGTGGGTACTCAGAGAGAAAATTATATATGAAATATCATTCTTTTATTCCAGCTCTTGGACAGGAAGAATGTTCATTAGTATCATATTTATATGATGGCCAGAAATGCAACCATTAAAGCATTAAAAATCTTGGTAGTTACTGTAGGAAGAATTTACAAGAACTGGAGATCCATGGAAGAGGGTCTAGTACTATCATACCATTTATAAAAGCTTTCTCTCACTTTAACAGATATGTCATTGCAGAGTAAACTGTTTCCAATGAAGCCTGCAATGCTAGAATTTGAGAGTGCTGTAGAAGCACTTTTGGGGTTTTACATCTTTGAAAGTATTCAAAACTGCTTTTACTGTGCTGATATTTAAGATTATTAGAAATTCTGGAATCTGTGGAAGATACTCAGTTATACAGGTGGAAAAAAGGTTTTTCTTTTGTACTGACTGACAGCCAGATAATACGGAATCTGGAATTTCCTAAGAAAGGTTTTTTCAGATATCAAATACTCATTTGTGGAAGTCAACATTTTTCACAAAAACGTGCATCAGTTTTACCAAGGATGGAATTTCTGCCCAAAAAGAAAGATTAATTGCAGAAAAAAGCAATAGCCCCACATTAACCATAAATCATAACCTACAAATGGAATTCAGTCTCTGCTAAAATAAGAAGAGGCGTTTAAATTTCAGTCTCCAAAATCCAGCTGGGTATCCTTGCTCTCTGGCTTTTTTTTTTTTATTTTGGGGGTGGATGAAGCTGGTTGTTAGCTCCATTCTGATGGAGAACTGAACACTTTCTAAAACCCTGAAATTTTTACAAGACACAAAGATTTTCCATCAAGCTCTTCCAGAACTTCACCAATTGTGAGACTGTAAGAGGGTTGTTTATTCTGAGAATACCTGTATAACTGCTATGTTAGGTTTTAAATGATACCTGCAGAACAATTTACACAGAACTTTCTATAATAGCCCTTTCTAAAATGACACTTCCCAGCACAGTACAGACAGAAATGACATACTGCATGTCAGAAGTACCTCCAGCCAAGCCTTTTTCCATAACTGCAATAAAGAAATCAAGTTTGTCAAGGAGATAACTGCCCTTTTCTTTGGCATATTGAAAACTGTTAGCTCATTAGGTCACAGATGGGCACTGTCATAATCTCAGCTAAAATTCACTTTATTTTACCATTGTACCTCTGACTGTGTATTAAACCAAGAATCAATCTTTCTTTGTTCTCCTTTGATGTGTAAACACAGTACATTTATATAACTGTAAAATCTATTTTTAACTACAAGAGAACTGGAAAAATGAACTTGTCGTTTGTGTTCAAGAGTAATTGATAAACCCTTTTCCCTATTTTGGGAACTTTAGTAGAGTATGAATTTTAAGACCTGATGTCAAGTACCCTTATCTCATTGTTTCTTCATGAAGTCATCTGTATTTTCTGACATGTTAGTGGACTGACATGAGTATCAGAAACACATTTTTGTACTTTTACCTAAAACATGCTGTTGCAGATTATATTTATCATAATTCGTTAGATCAATTCAAGATATTGGTCTTAATCTAAAAATTGAAATAATACTTTGTGTTCTCAATCTCTCAGAACAAGATGTTCTCTGCTGCATTCTGAAGTAAACGTGAAAGATCCAACAGATTAGCTAACAGCTTGAAAGAATGCATACAGTGAAGGCAACACTTTATAAACTGAATTCACTGGTTTGTAATTTGGAGATTTTTCACTACTTAATTTCTTTCCTTTCTTCCATAAAAACAAAATCAACAAAAACCCAAAACTCTCTGTCTTCAATTTTTATGGACACAAACAATCTAGAAAGGCAATCTGTCATTTCATGAATGAACATAGAATAAATATACTCTTTTTTGTACCCATAATTAAAAATCCTATTAGTTCTCAGAGCAAGAAAGATGAGATATTGTAAGGTTGAGTTTAAAATTTAAGTACAATGAATAAAAATAATTCAGGAGTCACTATCTTAAAACTTACATCATTCTTGAAATGAATCTCTCTTTATAAAAAGGAAAGAGATACCAACCAACAAAGCTAACTTTATTCTATTTTTCAAATGCATTCCTCAATTTCGTAACACATTTTACATATCTTACATTAAAAAGAAACAAGGAAAACAAAAATGTTTTTTAAAATTAGGAAATAACTCCAAAATGGCATATATGTTCATCATAGGAAAGTTTAACAATAATTAAACCATAGGTGACACAAATTTGAGTAAGAGAAGTTCCATTTAAGAAATATTTTTTGAAACAAGTTCTTAAAAATGAGGAATTAGTAACTACGGCACTCCTATTGTAAATCAGGATAATTCCGACAGCTCTGCACCTCGCCAAATGTCTAAAATGATAGTATGAAGTAGAAAACAGCTACTGAAAGGGGAAAGGAATATAAAAGCTCCTTATAAAAAGATAGGGCAGTGCTCATCATTATTCAAGCACATTAGTTGCCATATCCTGTTTCCACTGACTGCAGTGGAAGCTTTAGCATTGACTTCAAACAGGTGCAAGTCCCATGAGACTAAAGGGAATAAAACATACAGTCATGGTATGAAAGCAACAGTGTATAAAGTGTGGTGAGACAGGATATGTAATTCCAATCTGGTACACAAGAATCTGACAAAGCTATTTAAATGCAGTGCCAAGTAAGGATGCAACTGAAAAAACAGACATTTCTAAACAGAAATCTGGCAGGCCTCCATTCAATGCTACAAGAAAAGTGCAGGAAAAATGTTACAGAAATAAGAGCGCTAAACTATAGTGGGGGGAGAGAACAAGGGAGACCCAGAAGCAGCAATAAGCATCATCCTGTTCTGTAGCAATACAATATCACTTGTTCAGGACACAGCTGTTGGCATGCCTTGGTGGATACTGCAGACTGGTCTGCTCTGAGAATTGTTGGGACTTAGACCCAAGTATATTACTCATTTTTATTGATTCTCCTCTGTATTACGATAAGCATTTGAAAATGTTTGGGGACTTTTTTTTTTTAACTTACATAATCTTCAAAGAGAAGTCTTAGGCTATATTCTTACATCAGATGAGTTATGCATGATGTCCTCAATTAGTTCTATAAAGAAAGTAGCTGAGATGTCATTATATTAATTAGAAGCTGGTCAAAAATAGAGTACTTATCCCAAAGGAAACTATGTGACTTCAAAATTTCTTTCCAGATGGAATCAGAAGAGAAAACTATGCAACACAAAAACTATCTGTCTAAAATGGGGGTAATAAACATCAAACAGTCTCAATATTAAACTCATCTGGATGACTATTACAGCAAGATGACTGAACTTCAACATTTAATTTTAAAACCAGAATTTGACATTAAAATGAAGACTGAAGCTAACAATTTTGAAGGGAATAAAGGCAACCCTAGAAATGACTGTAAGAGGTAAGGCAGAGAAGAGATTAAGCAGCTCTTCTATAGTTAATAAGTTTTATGATTAAAAGGTAAACATATACCTGTGCAAGCATGGGAAATCCGAGGTTCCTGCATCCATTACAAGGTGTCAATGCCTCCCATAAACCTGAAGGACCACAAGTATTTTCACCTGCATCATCATCTTCTTCCTCTCTTGGTGCTAAACACGTTGAAGAAGGCCTCTGTGCATAAAGAAACAGTACTTTCAAATTAAAGACAGTGATATATTGTAAAGAAACATTTTACTTAATGAAAAGAACTTAGATTCCCATTTATAAATTCCAAAAGATAAACTGCTATTTTAATACAAAGTAACTACTCAATTGTTAATCTGCTGTATGAAAACCACACTTTCTAAGGAAGGTGCATATTGATCTATCTGCAATTATACTTTAAATATGAGTGAACATAATAATATACATTAAAAATGTATTTATTTTCTTTATTATCAAGTAATTGGCAATTTCTACTTCATTTTACTTTAAAATTTGCTAACATCATTAAGTTTAGGATATCCCACAGAGAATAAAAACTAAATTTAAAAAAAAAAAATACTATCCTCAAGAAGGAAATAATATAAGCTAAGAGGATCCTGCTTCAATAGTCATCTGTTGTGTTCAGAAAAGAAAAGTACAGCTGTATTACATTTGCCTGGATCAGTCCAAGGTTTTTGCAGAAAAAAAGATCAATTTAATCAAAATATGAGGTTTCAATTTTTATTTTATATTTACCAATAATAAACATGTCAGCTTATTTTGTAGGCAAAAACTTTATTTAAACATGACCTGTCTTATTTTGTTTCATCAGCTAGAAGGGATGAAAGGTACCGGGAAAAGTCATTCAGCTGTGAGCATTAAGGCTTCCATATTGGTCTCAGTGATAAGGGAATAAAGCTGATTTTTGCTTAAACAAGTATCCTAATTTTCTATGACAGCCAGAAACAGGAAGAGTGGACAGTTCCCATTTATTTATGTTATTCTGCTACACAGGATAGTCCACCCCAACCGAATGAATTGCAGTGGCAACTTTTACTGATTTCAGGAGATGGAGGAGGAAAAGTTAAGCCAGTAATGAATAATCTTTAAAATCTCATGTTAAAAAAAAATATGACAACAACAACAAAAAAGGAAGTTTTACTCACATCTTAATTCTTTTGCATACTGGAATATGCAATAGCTGTTCTAGCCTGCTTGACACTTGTTTGTGCAGCCTACCTGATATTCAGATACTAAATGCTGTCTTTAGGAATGCTTGTTTGTCTTAAACAATCTTTCAGAAGTGGCTGGATTTTTGCTTGACCAACATAATGCTGTTTGAGACAATAGCTGACCACATTACTAATCTGGTGGTAACATTAGCTCTAAAGCACTGCTATGAGGCCCATATAAAAATAAAAAAAAAAACCACTTAACTGCAGATTATTTTAGCCAATAGAATAAAGAAATGCATGGAGTCTGCTGCAAGAAAGGCAATGCAGAGGTGAAGGAAAAGTAGGAGGGAGAAGAAGCAGAGAAACACCAGCAGTTCTGAAGATAAACACAAGCTGATGGAAAGTGTAAGAGAAGCAAAGGCATTGCAGAGACAGGCACTAACTCAAATTGTGTAACATCTGAGGATCATTTAACCTTTGACTCTTGTGCTAACTTCTTACACACAGATGGGGTTGGTATACCATTAATTTAAGCAGAAAAAAAATTTTCTGAATTCTATTTCAGCTCACTCACCAAAGATGAGAAACGCAATATATCCATCTCCACTAGTCTGATTCCCCTCGGTTAGAAAATGGTTGTTCCCTTGTTGCAGGCTTCATGAATCTAGCTATATCTCCTAAAGTTAGGTGGATTTATTTACTTTTCATTTTAAAAGCCAATTTCTAAAACATTCTTAGCATGATATTTCATGAGGTTATTTTGACAGTCAAGTGGTACCACAGAATGTGTTGCCATAGCAACCAATATTCTTACACAGATTATTAAAAGGATTGGGTTAACTCTGCAGAGTGTGGGTCGTGAAAGACTATTATTGCTATGCATTTGCATAGACAAAGGAAGCAGACTACAGGTCTTTCCCTTCTATTTATGATGCCATCTTCCATGGTGGTTGCCCTACGTTTATATTTTAAATCTCAGAATTGTTGTACCAGAGAATAAAGTGCTTCTTGCCCCCTGGAGCAAAAAGCAAAGAACTGCAGCAGTGCTAGGTACAGGAAAGCAGGTAACACACATTAGCTGTGACCTTACAAGCCAATGTAAGTGAATGAAGACAAAAGTCACAGAAAAATGTCAGTGCACCTTCTAAAGGTAAAAAATACACACACATCATATCAAAGAGAATTTTTCAACACAACTAAAGGAAGATGAATAATGAAATTCAATACCTTTGAATCATTCAAGGGAGAACATATGAGTAGCCATTACAGAAACAGAATAGAAAAAAAATCATACCAAAATATTATTGAACAATAGAAAAAATATACAAGCAGAATGAGACTTGTATTATTTCCATTAGATGTATTTTATATAAATAGCCTAAGACAGAGTGGGGATCACAGGAATTTAAATTAATGTCAATATGAATGAGAAGAAATGGGAAATATTATATAGTCAGACCTCCTGATCATTCAAAAAAAGGACCAGTCAATGTCAGAGTTCATTAGACACACTATTGGAATAAACTGACTAGTACTCTTCTGCAACTAGACAATCCATGAATAATATGATACAGGCTAATTTACAGACTACTGCAGAGTAGAGTTGGCCCTTTTTATACTGAATGACTGATTTCTGTCTTCTTGCCCAGATTTCTGCTTCTGATAAAGCACTAAAAAGGAAGCATTAGGAGAAATGTATGTGAAGGGTTAAGAAACAGTTATTGCTATCACCTTTCTCACCGATCCCTGCTGCCAGAAGCCCAGTTCTTCCCAGACAACAGGCGCAAGGGGTAAGTGGAAGTTGCTGCAGGGAAAGAGAGCTGCATTTGCAAAGAGGAAGGAAGGAGTTAATAGCTGCATGAGAGAAAGGGGAGCCAGAAGTCCCCCAAATGGGGTAGACTGGGTTTGCACACCCCGGGGAGAGGGATGCACCTGGGGGAGACAGGTGAGATACAGAAAGATCTACAATCAATCCATGGACCTCAGACTGTCACACAAGCCCATAAAACTCCCAACCCAGACCACCCGGTTTCCTGCTATTCTCTCCCAGCCTTCATTCCTTTCCCTGAACTCCCTCATTTTTCTGTTCTGTTGTATAATTTAATTTTGCCTCCTTAGAGATCCTTTGGACATGAAAATCTAATTCTGTGTGTGCTGCTGGGAAGCCTTGAAATAGCCCTGTAGGGAGAGTTTTAGTGAAACCAAAGTTATTTATGTCCACTTCTCAGCAAAAAAGAAATAAATAAAGAGAGAGGAAGAGATTTCTGTCACCTAAAGAAAAACAGACACAATTGAGAACCTTTTATTCATGCTTATTTTGACTCAAAAAAGAAAAAGCAAACGTAGTTAGAAAATGCCACCTAGATCATAGTTGCTCAATTAATTGAATTTGACATTATGAAATGGTGAAGTCAATATAAACTGTAATACTAAGCTTCAAAAAGGCCAACTCTGCTTAAGCTAGAAGAGACGTGAGTATAAGCATCATATATCCTCAAACAAAACAGACAGAAAAATCTTAAAAGATATTAGATACGATATGTAAAAAGGAAAAATTGGTAGGGAAACCACAAGACTGACACAGAATAAAAGATTTAATAAAAGTTCTGGCTTTTACTGTAACACTGAATTAAGTATTAAAAATTGCTTATAGCAGTAAGAGACTAAGAATATAATTTCTCTATGTATAAAAAAGAAAGAAGAATAATATAGCAGTAAGGGAGTAGTAAGATCTAGCATATGGACATTACAATTAGCGGCAAGTTTTCCTCAGACTCTACTCGGCCTGACATATCACCTCTGGTTTTCATACCTAATGAGCATTCAGATTATGTCTCTGAAAATTTAGGTATGGAAGTAATCTTCTTCATGTCTCCATCTACATAAAAGGCAAAATGTGCCCAGTAGGATACTTTAGACTGAAGGATACTTTATTCTATAAACAGGCTATTTGTTCTCCCAGAATATGTAGGTACATCACATTGGCTATCACAATAACTTGACGTCTCTCTCCTGATCTAAGAGAACAAGCCAATACTTAGCAACAGACAGAATGATGAGTACAGACAAAAAAAGCAGAGAAAGTCTGTTCCACTTTTAAAAGTCAACAGGAAAAGAAAAAGAGAGCACCTTTAATTTTAACTATTACTTAAAGCTACCAAGTTCACAGCTAAAGAAGCTTTATGCATGTATAAAACATACATAAAGTTTTGGCCTTCCTTTTTACAGATGTCAATGATTTCCTGACTACCATATAACCTCATTATCTAGACAAATTTTCTCTATGAATACAGTAAGTCATACAAAACCTCTTATTTGCTTTTATTCCCTCTTTTTCTCAGTTTTTAATGAAAACTGGTCTGCTTTCCGCCTTGGCATTTGTAAGCAGCCATTGCTATGCAAAATGTGATTTAATTCCCTCATTTCAGGATACAGAGAAGACTTTCCTGTAGGAGTCCAGTGAAATATAAAACCAAATACAAAAATCTTTCTTTACTTCTCGTATCTCTGTTTTTTCATAATTATGATCCATTTGCAGAAGTACTGCAAATACCCTTTCAGACAGTATCCACTAGAGCAAGACAGCACTGGCAAAACTGTTAAAGATATAAAATAATAGGACCTATACTGTTTGTTATTGCGTCATAGTTCTGGACACTAATGTTAACTTTTCATTTATCTTGCAGTATATCACATATTAAGAAAATAAGCTTTTTGAAATGGAGCAGCAAAGATGAAATCCAGAAGGCAATCTCCTTCTGCTTATGGAAGGTAGGAAGCAACCAGACATTTGATAAGCTAAATGCTACCACTCAGTCTCGAACAATAAAGTCAGTAGGAGGTTTCTTCTGAAGAAATAATCTGTCAAACATAGGACCATGCAAATATTTCATATGATCCTAACCGCTGTGTTACAGAGGCGTGCCTCTACCTCTCTTTTGCCTGGCTCAAAGGATATGTAATTATGTCATGAAATACAAGTAAAAAAAATACAGTTCTATTGTCTAATATTCTAATTTTACATTATACTATGAACTAATAGAGAGGGTAACTGTTCCTGAATATCCTCTATAAATTAGGATGAGTAGGTTGTTCGCTGCTGCTGCTGTTCCCAGCAGCTGTGGCAGCCAAGCCAGGGACAGCAGAGCCAGGATAGTGTTCCTGTGCTCTCAGTGCTCCCCCTGCTGCTGCCCAGGCTGCTCCCAGGAGAAAATGCCTGATGGATGCAGAAGAGAAAAAAGCAGCATTTGGGCATGAAGCGTCACACCATCAGTTACTATTTTTCCACAGCAGGAGCCCTACATTAACCAAATGTACCCTTCTGGGATTCAGTAAGTATCCTGACAAGAAGGAGCCTCATTTACAAGACATATGCTACATCTTAGAAACAAACAACAGTGAAATGTTTCAGTGACCTGGGCACACCCTTCCCACATCCCCCAAGGTGGCCTTCTCCCTGTTTGGTGCTTTTCCATTTCCCATCCTCATTATCTTGCCCTTCACCTTACACTGCATGTCTGCAGCCATTCTTTCACAAATATGTTCCTAGTTTACATTTCATTCATCATTTCATTCACTATGAGTCTGATTAGAGTTTGATTGCACCTCCTGTATTCAGCAAGGGAATACCAGGAGAACAAGGATAGCCTTGTACCTAAAGCAGCTGAATGTTGGAGAAGTGTACTCTGTACCTGCCTCTGCCATAATCCCTGTGGGATCCTGGGCGTATCATTTAAACTTCTCCAAGACAGTCACTAAGTTTGTGTTCCTTATTTGCTGGCTATACTGAAATTGTGAAGGCAAGTTTGCAGAAGTGCCAGGCTACATGAGGAATCAGCAGGAGATATTTTGTGAGCATTTTCAGTGGTATGAGAGACTAAGTGCTCTGAAAATCCAAGCTCTAGCAGTCCCAGACAGGGAGAACCTTGACGTCTACACCACTGCACATCAGCCAAGCTGCATGTGATAGTATTTTCTGACTGGGGCTCCGTAAAAAAAAAATAAAAAAAAATTGTCTGAAGCGGTCAAATGCTTTGAACTCAAGAACAGTAATGTCTGAACCTGGGAAGAAATTCCTGTAACTTGAAGTCAGCAGAGTCAGGGTAATTGACTATATGTAACAACAGTAAAATGTATTAACTTTAGGCAAACATGATTAATTCACATACGTGATGAAAAGTACATGAATGTGTAGTTACTGCCCCTCAGTGGGCAAGTGCTATTGACACCTATCATGATGAGCACCCTAGAAATTAATCATTCTGCCTTCAGAGCAGGATCTGAGAGTATGCAGCAAATACACCCTGGAACTAGATGGCAAGTACAATGCACACTGAATGAGGTCAAGATTATAAGTAAAAATGCGATTATAAAATGAATGAGTACCTCTGAACGTGTATTCAATGCAGGGCCATACATTTCAAATTTTTTAATTCATCCTTGCATGTAACATAAATAATGACAGTTAAGACAATTCTGAATCTTTGCACTACTGTCATAAAAGGATGCATACATATATAGGATACGACAAAAATTTTAGGATTTAAAAACCTAACAAGCTATTGATTAATCAGAAAATATCAGGCATAAACTAAAAAAAAAAAAGATACCTTTTCTTCCATTGATAAAGGAATTAGTATTTTTCAAGACTTGAGATAGCTTTTCATTTGCTAAAAAATAACCATAAAAGAAAAAATGGCCCATCAACAGACTGTCATTTATTAATAAAAAGGTTGATCTTGGCTAATTGATTTTTCACTAAACATGAAAGCTTTTGAACTGAGTGTGGAAATCTTCACATGAAGAGTATTTCATATATATATAAAAGCCACTACTAGGACACTTACATTTAGTGATCTGGTATTTTGTGTATATATCTTAAGCGCAAAGCAAAAGACATCTCAATGTATTTCAGTAAGAATCTTCACTCTTTTCTAACTCCTGTTTGATTTTGCCATGTGGATGAAGATTTTCAAATGACAGAAAATTCAAGAATTCAATAAATCTAAAAATTACAGAGAATGGAACACTAAGTGCTTTTAGTAATTATAATTTAACCATAATAAGAAGGTATTTGTCAAGAATGATGTAGTAGATGGAGCCTATAGAATTTTCATTTTTAAGTATCTTGGGAAGCATACACTGCATTTGCTTTTCAGTGTGAAATTAATGGGATGAAGTATTAGCTGCTTGAAGCTGCAATATGCACTGTCCTGATTCAAAAAAGCACTTAAAACATCATTCTTTTTAACTAGTTTGACCTGTTTGAAAGCTAAGCATTGAATATGAGCTATTTGTTTAATCTATGGATTAAACTAATTTCTGGATTGTTTAATCTGTGGATTAAACTAGTTGTCTTTAACGCACGGAAATATAGGCACTTCCACAACTTATTTACTCCATCCTAATACCTGTGTTTGGGACAGGATTGAATTGCCTTCCAAATTAATTTCTCCCGCTTAACATTAGGTAAAATAAAGTGAACCTGTGTTTTAAGCACTTGTCTAACTTTGAGCATGTACCTAACACTCATAAATCAGACTATTTGCACACTGAGTATCAATTTCAAATGCTTAACATCAAAGCACTTCAAGTGCTTTGCTTGACCAAGGACAAAGAACTTAGCACACTGAAGCATAAAGCCCCAAGACAGAGTTCAACCCAGCAAGCCACGTAGACTGCAAGGACACTCTATGCTACAGAAATGTATTTCTAGGGATGCCTTTCCATCCCACAGGCATAGTAGATTTGACCTAAGTTGGTATGTAGGAAGGGTGTACACAAATGTTAGGCTGTGTAAAAATGCAGGCATTTGGTAACTTTTTTTTTGAGTCTTGAAGTTTAAGCACATGAATAGTTCCAATTAAGTTAATAGGATTTCTCATGTTAATGACAGGCTTATGTGTCTCCCTGAATCAATACGCACATGACTCATTCCAAAATGTGACTCACTGAAAAACTCATGTACCAGTTGAAAAAGAAGAGACTGATAATGAAAGGTATAGCAGCCTGCAGAAAAGCAAAATCAAGTGTTAATATTTTTAGAAATATTAAACGGAATTAAAAGCTTAAGCATATTTACCTTTGCATAAAGGAAAAAAACCGTAATTCAAAGTAAAGACCAGGATTTTTGGCTTTAAATGTCACAAAAAGAAAATACTGCTTGGAGAATAACTACAGAGGCATCCCTGTATTTAACATCCCTATACTATCTGAATGTTATCATATAACATTTGAAAAACTCAGTGCAATGTAATTGCAAAGCAAATCAGCTGTAAAACATGTATTTTTCTTTTTTTAAAGTTGTGAAAGAGAGGGTGGATAAGTGGGTGGCAGAATGATGAAACTTATAGAAAATACATTATTTGTCATGAAATAGAGCAGAAGGAACAGAAATTAAAGTAGGGGAAAAATCAGGTGGTAAGTGAGTAGGCAGAAGTCACCACTTTATTACTCCTCCAGTGCACAGTTTTTTATTTAGCATACATATTCTCAGTAGAAGTGTGTTACTGAAAATGCAGTTATTATTCCATTAAGTTGCTGCTGACTTAATGAAGGACATCATAAGAGAACAATCATACCTGAATAGACAAAGCCAATCTAAACCTCTATATACAGCACTGAGTTAGTCATCTGAAGATGAATGCTGGTTAAGAGTGGATAATCAAAAAGGCCTTGAAGAACGTTTGTACTAGATTATCTACAGATCCATCAGTAACAAATCACTAGTAGTTTGCCATATTGTCACCTAAGTGCTAAATATAATATAAAAACAATGCAGTAGAACAGCTGACAAGCAGTTGAAACATCTTGACAGGCTATAGAAGTTGAAGGCCTAACTGGAAAAGATCAGTCAAATACTAATCTACCTTCTGATCTCAGTAAAACACGCAAGAGCTTAGGCTCTTCTAGAGGTATTAGAAAAAAGGATCATACCCACCCACCCTGCAAGAGATGCAGAATACTATCAACTGGACAACAGCTTTCAATGCAGCCTGATTTACATGGCAGGTGGAAGCCTGATTTACACAGTAGATGGAAGTAGAATTCAAAGTCATCTTCACTAGGAAGACAAAGGTTTTGCTATGGCTGGTGGGAAAACCTGCCAGTGTGAAGCTCACATACTGCAAGCTGCTGCTTTTTCCTGTCTTATATAATTAAAACAGTGATTTCACCGCAGTCATCTCAATAACCAGTACTACCAGAAGATTTAGGACAGTGGTTGCTCTTCCTGTGTAAGCTTATCTGTACTGTTCTTTTTGCCTGTGGTAGACTCAACGCAGTATGTACAGATCTACCACAGTACAAGCACACCTTTATGCTGTTTTCCAAACATACTCCTATGTAGCTGAAGAGCTAATGCTTAAATTCTTTCTTCAGCCAGTCATCATATAGTGTCTTAAAGGTCCTGTAAAATACAGATAAACAAGTCAGTAACATGCCTTCATCTATAACTCCTGTGTAACACTATATTTCTTATGAAGTATCTATGGCTAAATAAGTGATCTGTTAAAATGATTGAGATTCCTTAAAGGAAACACCATTTTGGACAGAGACAAGGGCAAGGTAGTAAATATTCCAATACCCATAAGGAATCAAATATTAATGATTAAAAGAAAGACCAGCATAGAAATAAAACATTTCTACATTTTAACATTATTTTTGTCTAAGATGATTGACAGGCAGTGCTGAGGCTGCTTCTTTGCAGGCTGTGAACAGTTCATATTCCAGAGATATTGGGCAGAGCACCAATATCAACAGAAATAATAGCAGTAGTATTAATAGAAACTGCTCAATCTCAAATAACTAGTGAAGCAAATAAAATTGAAAAGCCTTTTCTGAGATTTTCCCTCATGGCACTAAACTGAAACTTATAATAAGTTCACGAAGGACAGATGCCAAGAGAAAGGAAAATAGATGATCAGAAATGGTATAAATCATTCAATTCTTACATCCCTCTGGAAAAGTAAAGAAACTGGTGTAAAAACAGATGCATGCATGGTCAAGTAACCCTGGTTTCTGCTTCTAATCTCAATTTAAAAACTCACACCACTGAACTCAGCCAAGGGTTTCAGTATATAGTGAAGTTACAGAAAAGCTAAGAGGTGCATTTATAGCACTGTTGATCTGTACTAATTCCATGGGCAAACATTTCTAACGCATAGCAAATATTAGGTGGTTGCCCCTTAACTCTGAATTACTCCTGATCTTATATTTTATAGATGTATAAGAATCTAGTCCGATATATTTTTCTGCTATTCATTTTCTACTTGCTGAGCTTATTCACAGGGACCGAAAAAATCTGCCAACAGAATGCAATGAAACTCTATGATGTCATGAGTGGTCAACAACTTCAAGTCTTAAGGACAAAAATACTTAATCTTTTTAATATGTCAACTATAAAATAAATGTGTTTCTTGCCATTAGGATAGAATAAAAATAAAATTAAGCAAGCAGTCCAAACAAGCTGCCCAATGTTCTAATTTCAGCTACTAAACAATTTTTGAAGAAAGCGTTCTTTTGTATTAGCTTACCATGGGTGGTCATTTTGCCCTGTGAAATATGGCGGAATATTTACCATTAGCATTACTTGTATACCTCTTACTAAGAAGCAACGAAGAAGGGAAACCGGTACTGCTGCCACTAAGACAGTACCTACTTATTGAACTTCAAAAGAATCATAGAATATGATATAGTGAAGCCATACATTTACACTTATCTCCACCCCTTAATGGATCCTCTAGGGGTTCACATAGCTCTGATGGATTAGTAGGCTCCATCTTCTGTTTACACCATAGGAATAAAACTATGCTGTTCCCCTCACTACAGAAAACAACTGAGAGACATACCCATATGGTTCTCACTCTTCTCATACATTTCCTGTCAGATGGCGATCATGAGGCTTTACTGTCAGTCCCAAGCTTAATAACTTTATTCTTATACTAATGAGTAGACATGAAATCAGTGTTGACTTTAGGTATATACAAAAGATATTTAAGATTTTTATTTTTTTTTCCCCTCTACTGTTTGTAGCCTGTTGTGTAGGTAGAACACTCTTATTCTAAGGTCACTACGTATTAAAAAACACAATCAAACCTGCATCGGTACCTGCTGACAACAGTGATAGAGTTCTAGAAATATTACAGAAATATCTACCTCTGTAACATGCAGAAACGGCAAAAGCTAAAACGTTCTAGAATGATGTATTCCTTGTTTAAGATTGCACGATAGAAAAGTGTACATTTTAAAGCATTCTTTCTCCTTCTTTCCTTATTAACTCAGTTATCTTTCCCCTAGGGTAAATATCTACATATGACTGTGAAAAATAATATCTCCCACATATTCAAGCTCAGGCTTTTTACAAACTATCAAAACTAATTTTTCAAGAGAGCAAAAACATGTTTTCAGAAATTAAAAGCTAATCGTACTTAAATGTTGGAGAAGTCCTTCATACTCCTTACAGGTCTCATACATTGTTACATACTCTATTGCTCAAATGTGATAAACCAAATAGACTACTAAAGTTTCACAAACATTTCTCAATCCATAATGTTAACACTGCCAATCTACTGGAGGGACATCTGGATCTTGATTAAGTTGCCTCTACACTGAGGTCCAGTGTCTATCTTTGGGCACCCTTCCTAGCCTCTAACTGCCACTCCAGAACACCATGACTTTCCAAGTCCTTTGTCACCTCTGCCAGCCCCATGTAGATGTCTCAGCTGCTGACCAGAACAGCACTAGATGCCTATGTTTAAGCAACTGACTTGAGGGCTTATGGTGGGATTCAGCTGCCAAACATAGGCATCCAGTGTCATTTTAGATACTACAGGGTAGCTGTTGACCCTTAATCGCTGCTCCTGAAGGCACGACTGAGCCCATGTTAGTCCCATGCAAAAGACACCTTGTGCATCCACAGTGACATGACATACTTAACGTTAAGGCAGCTGGATCCCGCCTTTGGAATTTCAGCACCCCTACCAGTGCTACTCTGATCAAATGGGAGAAAATGAATTTTAAGAGAACCAAGGAAGATCATGATGAAAAGAACTTTTTGTTCTCTTGTGAGGGAGAAGTTGAAAACCTGATTCTGGCTGGAACACTGGATAAAAGTCTGAGGAGAGGAGAAACCTGAGGGAAATGCAGGGCAGGAGTCCATGAGAGATTTTTGGCAGACCTCTAGGGAAGGTCAGGGCTTGAGGGAAACATCTCTGGTGACTGATATGCTAGTAATAGCAAAAGTCATCAGTCTTCCTGATGATTTGGTTTTGTAATAATATGACAAAGAGAGAGTTGAGGTTAATATTGCAAAATCACCTGTCTGGGTGGAAATCTCATGGTATTACCTTCTCTTTCTGTTCTTCCGAAGTGACTGAAATTCTCTCATAAGATCCCAAATGAAGTTGGAGATTGTAGCTTAAAAACGGACATCGTGTTGTACACTATTGCATACTCACAGGATGATGGACACTGATGGTATGGAAGAAATGGAAGAGACAAGTGTTCTGCTATGCAAGCCTAGCAACAGTGTCCACAATGGCATAGGCAGCTCAGGGATGTTAAAAAAAAAAAAAAAAAAAAAAGGCACAAATAGGAATGAAAAAGAAGGTTCTAAAGCACTGAATAACACACACAAAAAAAGATATTTAATTAAAGCAAATATACTTCATATTGGGTAGATGATCTCAAGATCAGTTCTGATAGAGTCCTCAGATCCTGGCTAATCCTGCTGAGATTAGTAGATTTCTTTGGTATTCATCTAAGTATAATGAAACAGAGGTTAGTCTTCAAATTACATTTGTGCTCAGTACTACAACATATGACAGTCTCCGAACTAAAATGGTCCTTGTGAAAAAATGCAAAAATCTACTGTGGTTGATTTAATAAAACATAGCTGTCCAACAGGACTCTTGAGTAGGTAAAATATTACTAATCATTTCCAGAGCACCCTGAATTTACCTACAGCTTTATAGCCATAAAGACAAACAAGCTCTTTGATCTGAAAAGCTTATAATTACTTTATACGGAAAAAATGTTACACCCATATCCGAGATCCTTATGTAAAAGAGATTTAGCTAAGATGAGAGAGTCCACAGCAGGGCAAGTGAAGTGGTTGGTAGCATGGCAAGATTTACATACGAAATAAACTTGAAAATGCTAGGATTACTTAGGAAAAAGAAAGCTTTAAAAAAGAACAAGCCTGCAGTATGGCAAGTTATGGAGGGTGTACACAAACTATTTGTTCTTTTGTACTGTCAGATTTTACTGTATAAGAATAAATGGAAGCATATACTCAGCAAATAAAAGAAAATGCCTGTACATACAGCACATGTTCTGCAAAACATAGTAATACAGGGTCATTGCGGTAAACAATGCGACAGATTGGAGCAAAAGGATTAGATACATTTAGGCTTCACCAGTGCAAGCTAAACACATAACAGCATTCAGAGAGATTCATTTGTCTGTAAGCTATTTTCCTGCAAGTATCTGATAGTCAAGGAATTTGCCACACACATACATAATTGGACAGACTGGTTAAATATTCCAGAAAACCATTCTAGTGGAAAAGGAGTAGGTACTTTTTAATGCAGATTAGATGAACTGGTGGCTTGGCCAGCACCTTGCGTAGTTATACTTTACTCCATGTAGTTTAAATCATACTAAGTGCTGTCATGTTTTGGGATTTTATATTCTTAAGTAAGTGCTGACTATGTCACAGGGTAAGTCTATGCAGCACACTGGAGGATTGTCTAGCAATACTTCTACCAGAAATCGCAGCAGCAGGGAGCTGCAGGCTAATTTAGTTGACTGTGAAGCATGCCACCAGGCAAATTATTCTGTGTAGAGTTCCACATGGCTGCTGTTAGGATCCCTCTAACACAGAAATCTTTACAACACTGTACTGAAGCATAGCATAACCTATAGATACAAAAAAATAACCTATTTTAATAACTATAGAACATAGGTTAGGAAAAGATACATTAAAAATGTCAGAACTTCCCTTGGCTAGGTAAACTACCTAACAGAAGGGACAAAAATTTGTACGAAGTTGGTACGTTTCCCTCTGCTTCTTTGTAATAAGCAGCTTATGTTTAAACAGAATTTAGAAATCATTTTTTAAAGTAGCTTATAGCAAGTATCTCATTCTATATTGACCAAGTAGATGCTTGGTACTGGATGTCACATTATAAATGTCTAGTGAAAAAAATAACAGCAACAACAGTTCTTCTCAGTGGGAAATACCACTGTGTGCATTAGAAACTGGGACTAACAGATGGTTTTTAGTTGGGTGGTAGCTTTTAAAAACAATTTTTAAAGTTATATAATCTTATCTTCAGAGAGTGGGTAGACCTTTGCAACAAGGGAATCTTAAACAGTAAGGTTTACATATCCTGGGAGAGATGGCCTTCATATTTTTACTTCCCACAGAAATAAGAATCAGTATATGCTTGCAAAATAGGATTCATAACTGAACTAGGTGTAAGAGTTAAGGAGCAACTTAAGACAAAATTCTTGCAATGTCAAAATTTGGCAATACATAAATTATCTATCATTATTATAAAAGCGGAATTACGTAAAGCAACAATATTCCAAACACTGACTCTCGGTACAATTCTTTTTTCTTTTTTTTTTTTTTTTAATACATCATAAATACCTGCAAAATACAGCAAAGCTGTATTATCAAATGCAATAAATGTTACTATATTAAATAATTTAAAATTTATCTGCTTCTCTCCATTGAGTCCCAAACAATCAGGCCTGATTGTCTTACTATTCCCTAATGAATAAGCAACCAAAACTGTTCTTGAATGTGTTTTTAATGTATCCTCATTAGTCAGCCATTGTATATACTTCTGACTTGCTCATCATCATTGTCATGCAGAATTTTGTCTCACTCTCTCAATAATGCCTATATGCAAGCATGTGATATTGTTAAAGGCTACCACGTTTGATCCAAGATAGTAATCATTTTACTCCAGCATATTTGGTCACTCTTAGCCATTACAATATTTCAGCTGAGCCATTATTTAGTTAAATGTTATGTTAAAAAAACCCCACCAAACAGTATTATTGAATAATGTTACTAAATTGTTTACCTCAATATTCTTCAACAAATCACAGTGATTATAACTTCGTAAAACAAAAAAAACTTTATATGCGTGCTTTTTATCAAAAATAATTCTTCTTTGCCTTAGAGAAAAAAAATGAATCAGAATAACGGACTTCTAATGGATCATGTATAAATTTTATTCACCTCATATATTCATTCTTAGCGATCTTCTTTCAAAAACACACAATTCTATGCTTTCAAATCTCCCCTTAGATATAAATCAAACATGATCATAGTTCTATTGCCTTTATATACCCTCATCTTCTTGATATTCTGACATAAGAGAGTAGAATCTTCTCTTTGAATATGTACCATCACTGTTTTCAACAATGTTAACATAAGATGTTTTTAAGTTTTTTTTTTTTTTTTTACTCTCTCTTAATGTACGTATCAACTTCCCTTTCTGGATGACAGAAGTAAGCAGAAATTGACATTTATATGCCTATGATGAAATCCAAATCTTTTTCCTGAGACTACACAGAACCTTTCTTCATGTTTAAATTCAAATTACTGCTGCCAGCCTTTATTATCTATTATATAACCACATTAAATTTAATCAGATATACTGCTGCCACTTCTGTGAAATCCCTCCGTAGTGCAGTCACTATAATCCTACATTTTTTTACTATCTTCTAAGCAAAAAAATTAGGGGCACCTCATAACTTAAGTTTCTCAGTATTTATTTCAGGTAATTAAGTAAAATCCTTTAGCATATACTCTGCTGCTAAGAGCATAAAAGCACTTTCTGGAACTGTGTCTTTAATCTAAACTGATGTCACATATCCAAAGACAGTAAGATATTGCATTTGCACTTGCAAATCAATAATGTAGTTAATGTATTATGCTTCTGAACACAATAGCATAAATGTAAAAGCGAACATTGCAAGCAACCACCTACTATACAAGATTAAAGGGACTGAAGAAAATACTTCAATTTGGAGCTTCAGTTTTATTAAGTGTATATGGCAGATTCTTATTATTTTAAAATTATAGTTCAAAACTTCTCATGACTGCTCAAAAAAAATGGAGAATAGTTATTGTTACTAAGTGAAAACAAAATGCTTTTCAAATTCATTCTTAAGTAAGGACTGGGATAAACTTTTGAACACAGAATATGATGAACCTCTTTTAAGAGTCAATTTTGAGAAAAAAATCATTAAAATAAAATATCAAGTTTATGAAAGGAAAAGATTGAGATGTATTGTATCCAATATGTACATCTTGCAAATATATATATACTCATAGACGCACATATGGAAGTGCAGAAGTTCTTAATACCCTATTTTTTGTTTTGCAATCACAGGCTGTCCAAAGCAAATAAAAAGTAACATATCATTCTCTAGTATCCACAGGAATTTTTTCTTACATGGACAAAAAGCCCATACTTCTCTTTTCTGATTTTAATTAAGAAACACAATAAGCAAATACATTGCAATAAATACAGCGTATTTCTGTTTTTAATATTACATTTAGAATAATTTGTTCTCGCATGAATACATACACAGGAACCTCAAACCTGACAAGAAATCTATAATGATGTTAGTACTCCAAGGACAGAGGAATCTAAAGTAAAGCAATTTACTTGCAGGAGCTCAGGAAGATTCCTCACAATATACACTTAGACATTCTTCTGTTCATTTTCCTGACACACTTAATTTTTCCAGATCCCTGCTTGGCAAGATATACCTATTTAAATTTTCTTACTTGCTCTTGAATTCACGCAGATTGTTTGAATACACACTTGATGTGTAACCTCTGTGTTATAATACAACTCTAAATTTAGCCCTGATATTTTAGTTTGTAGTTTAAATGTATGCCATTATGTTCAGTAAATTTTCCTCTTCTAAGAATTACAGGTGTTTGTTTTTAAGCCATTTGTACTATCAACCGCATTAAAAATGCATGATTTTAACGTAGCAATGAAAAAAAGTGGGAAAACTCTTATATAAGATGGCTGCTTTTGTTCTTGAAATTACTGAGCCAGACTGCCATCTATTGGAAAATAAATATTTTTAAATTATACTTTTTTTTTTAAAAAACTGAAACTACTATAAGTTATTGTCAAAAGCTGATTTTGCTAGCAATCATACTTAAGACAGCTTAGTTTTTTTAAAAGGAAACACCTAAGTTAACTAAACTGTGATACATCAAGGGGTTTTTTGCACCTTTTTTCCACCTCATGCTTTCTGGAACATGTTTTGAAGCCCAGCTCCTTTTCTGACTTGCTGAACAATCAAATCCTAGTTATTTGGAGTGAAAGTTTTGTATTTAGCAAACATAGAAAAACTGTAATATGTCAGCACTGAACAATACACAAGGACAAAGCTTTCCCAGCTCACCTGTGCAGCAGCTAACAGGGCTTTCCACGTCTTTGCATATACAGGGGAACTAAAGAGCATATTCAAGTCACAATGATCAAAACGGGAAAAAAAAGAAAAAGGCAGACAGGAACTGGGAGTAAAAAAAAAAAAAAAAAAAAAAAATCTATAAATCCACCATCAACCCCATCCAGTGTACAAGCCTTTGAGAAAAACAGCAATTCCAACTAAAACGATGCCTAGGTGTATAAATGCCTTTTTGGAGCTCTCTCTGAAGTAGCATAACCACCCACATTTCCAGTTGTAAAATTATGTTCAATCTGGCCTTTAATTTTGTGGAGACAATGAACAGAGGGTTGTTGTCTGATATCTCATAATATACGTGTTTTAATGACTGGTGAAGACAGACTAGGAAACATGGAATTAATATTTTACATGACAGCACATCAGAAGTACATTGAAACACAGCCAGAGTTGCAAAATCAAGCACTGATACTATAAAGTTTCCAGTGTAGCTTTAACTTGACCTTCTTTAGTTTATTCTTTATAACATACTCTTCAAATAAAAGAGCATGTTAACTTATTCTCATCTGACTTTGTGCTATTCAGCAAACAAGAATTCACAGGTTTTACCCTCTTCATTAATTGCTCTCCTCATTCAGGAAGCTAACACAGTCTGCTTTTCCAGAACCCAAAAGTTTTCCCAGTTTCCCCTTCAGCTTTTGGAATGGAAGTGCCCTGTGGGGACATTTTTACTCATCTCCAGATCTGCCCCTATTCACATCTACAATGTGGTGTCTACTCTTATTCTCCTCACTTTTACTTAGTGCTCCATTGTACCCTCCCCTTCCCAGATGTTCATGCCTTCCAGTCCTCAAGATCCTGCCCTTCAATTTTCCTATTCAGCTCTTCCATGTCCTGAGGAAACTTAAGAGTCAACACAGAGCTGACTAGTAATTTGGAACTAAGGTGACTAAACCCAAAATTTTCATCCAGAAAGCTTTTTTTCAGTTTCACCTAACCTCAGAGTTGTGCAAACTCTGCTTCCTATTTGACTTCAAAATACTGTAAGCACATAAACCTCAGGTTTTTTAATGCCTTATGTCACACGTCACACACCTGGTCAACAGAAACATATTATGTAATAAAATGTGTAGTGTTTTCAATGCAAAATTTGATGAAAAGAAGGAAGTCCCTTAGTCCAAACGTACCAGAACGACTTGCTACGCGGTTGGATGACTAATTGTCCAATAACCCAGCAAATGGAAGAATGGATTCAATTCTGTCCTTGACCTAAGAGAGTTCCAACCCACAACTTTGTCAAAAGAAGATGTAATATTCTACAGGTGCTGTATCACTGAGCAACAAACAATGCAAGAGGCCAGAAAAGGAACAGAATTTGCTAGTGAATAGGGAGTCCTAAGTCCTGCTCTCAGGATTGCACTGGTATTTTTCCAGTGGTTGTAAAATCCAGAAAGAACACTGGAGGGGATCAACAGGCTGATGCTCAGACCTTTTATTTGGGAGACTATAAAAGTGATGTTAAAACCCACCCTTATGCCATAGAGAGAACTGAACGCCACTCTTCCACTTTCCAGATGAAGCCTTTTACTATCAAGTTACTGCATTAAAAAGCAGGCAGCCCCACTACCCTTACACTAAACAAAAACAGTGAGCCCTGCTCTTTCAAATAAAAGAGGCTGGCACTTAGATTCAGGAGAGAATTCCAGGCTGCGGATGCTAGATAAACAGACACTCCTTTCTGCAGTCCTGAATCAACCTAAACCTTATTTAGCCAGAGCAGTACCACAGGTGATTTGGCCCTCTTCAAAAGAACCAGTTGTTCAAAAAATGCTTTGACATACACTCTGCCTCCTGATGCTCTCTCTTTCACATGCCCACGCTATCCTCAGGAGGTGGCTCCTGATGCTCCTTGCTCCAACTTATTAAGTTTTTGACCCACAAGCTACTATTCCAAACAGAAATTCCCCAGTCTTGGCCTCCTATTTCTCTGAACAATAGCATGATGCAAAAAATGCAGATGTCTTCTAGCAGCCAGTTCCTTTGCAGAATCTCCCTAAGGGTCATGAAGTGTCATGACTTGGGTTTTGGAGCCTGTTCAGATCACTGGACTACAGGAGAAGTTCAAAAGTCTGCACCAGTCATTGTCTCTGGAACCAACATTTGTCCAGGAAATGGCATCATCTGACACATTACCAACAGGGACCTGACTTCTACACCTCTTCAGAGCTGATGCTGGCACAGTCAGCAATGAAAATTAGGGCAAAACCTGCTGATTTGAACCTGAAGTAACTGCTCGCTTGCAGAGGCACACCAGGTGCAGTTCTCAACCCTGTGCTAGAGCTGGTAACAGAAAAAGACAACACTCAGTCCCGCAAGCAGTAAGAGTCCGTGCTCCAGTGTTACCACACTCCTGTGCTGCCCCTGCTTCCATAGAGTCTTGGCATGTGCAGCAGCAACGAATGCAGACAATAGAAGATTCCACTTACCCTACTGAGATTTTTACGGAAGCTTCCCAGGGAGGAGAAAACTGAAGTCAGAAGAAGCTGCAAGAATCTTTCTCTTCTTTAACACATAACCAAGGAATCTATTTCTGACTCTCCATATCTATATATGTCTCCATTTCTCTCTATATCTCCATGTTCTTATACATAAATGTTCATTTAACTTTCTTCAGTCATCACCCTACTGTCACACTTCTTCCACCACCATGCTTGCTGGTCCTGCTCCCAGAGTAGTTTGGCAGCATTCACCTTTGCACCCATTTTCAGAGCTAAACATATCTCTTCATTTTAGCGTTTCTTCCTGATTACTCTTTGATGGCTCCTTACAGCACATGTGGGTTTTCATATCACCCATGCACTATGCAGGGAGCCTACGCACTGAGGGAAGGCAGCACCTCCCTAAAACTAAAAGACAGTGTGTCAAAACTAGGAGCAACTTCCTTTTTTTTTATGCAAGGCAGCCAGGTAGCGACTGAACAGACTGAGTGACCTTAAAATACTTTAAAAAATGAAATGGATGTTTTAGATCAAACAGGAAAATCCCACATCACAGCAAAGAGTCATCTCCATATAGGCCTGTATAGTTGGGTTTAATCTAGGGGAAAACGTGCTCTGCCCTCCATCCTGACTTCATGTTGGGAGCGTGTACCCATCATCTAGTTTTCTTTGAAAGAAAAGCTGGGTGCACTAGTAGGAGAGTGCCACAACATGCTCTAAAGAGTCCCCATTTTTGAAGATTTGTTTTCACATCTAGTTCAATATACAAATAGATGAAATCTCAGAAAATGTATTGCCTAATTTAACTTTGTATTTGCCTGCTGCATGTAAATTACAGATTTAGTGTCTGAATACTTCCTATTCACACTGTATTTCATTTAGGTCTGTAAAAATTTCAGTCTGAGTAGACAGAATTATATGGATTACATTTTCTGCAAAACAGCAGCTGAGCAGATTTAAATAGCAGTTAGCACCTAAATACAGAGAGACTCTAGAAAGATGTATAAAAACGCTTAAATGGGATCAGTACCTTGTTCAGACTGACTTCAATATGGGTTATGTATCTAATCATTCAAATATCTAGAAGGGCTTTACAAAAGTATCTACTACCTTTCAGGGCAGCTAACCATCTTTGTAAATTTCATTCTGTCTACATATATTGTAATAAATCCTCTGGAACATAAAAGTCCTTAACTTGCCATGTTTTTCCCCACATATGAGAGCATAATTTTTCTTAACTTATGAACAACATTAACTGAAATTTAGCACTTAGCATTTTTCCCTCTGTTCTGTGCTTTATTCCCTGGGCAATCCCATTTACTTTACTTATTGAGGAAGAGAATTCAATTTAAAAAAAAAAAAAAAAAAAAAAGCCTTGTTACACTGGAAAGAAAAAAACGAATCCTAGAGCACTTTATTCACAGGATTAGTAGTAATGAAGTCATATTTTCCACTGTAGTTGGAAATCACTGAAGTATCACAACCACAACAATTTCAGAATTAGAGACTCAGTCTTTAATACCATTAGGTTACTGGGAAAGCTATATAGTAACAAAATGTATAAGAATTGTAACTGAAGGTGCTTAGCTCCTTTTCAGGGCCACTTCTGATCTGATTCTGCAAGCATTTAGACTTCAGTATAGTACCGAGCATACTGATTTCAACTGATTTCTCAAAAACCCTTCCCTGCACTCCCCATGCTCAAAAGAACAACTAACCTGAACTTTTGGTCATATTAGTGGTGCCATAAAAAGCCATTCTGAGGTGTGGTAAGCAATATCTTCGTAAAATAAGGGGAACATTAAATTCTAAATCTGTAAGGGGCACATGCTATATTATTTTTTTCTATTATAATGTTAGACTTGTACTATTCTCACTCTTGTACTCTTTCTTTCTTGAATGTGCCATAAATAAAGCAGGTATAACTGAATATATTGTCTTTGTATCCCATCTTACTTACTACATTAAGCTTGGTTTGGCTTCCACTGGTCATAAGTTCTTCCTCTGATAGTTTACTAAAATTGTCCAGATAATGGTCTGATATTGTATGAGACAGATCTTCAAAAGAGTATTCCTTTTCTTGGCACAATTTGATTTCATCTAAGAGCTTTGATAATTCTCCAGTCACAGCTTCACCTTTAAAAACAGACACACCATTAGTCAATAATTAGAATACCAGGGTAATTTATGCCTAAAAAGGAAATGTACATTCTTTAAATTTTATTGAATATCTGTTATAGTCCATGCCTTATCATCTAAACAGTGATCTTCATGCACAACTCTCCCCTCAAAAATAATGGCATCTCATTCCAGAATGGGAATCACTGGAGGTAATCTACATACTTCCGCATTCCCCTATACCTTGCATTTAATTAGGATGAATTACAATATATACTTACCCTTTCTCTGTTTTCTAATCCTGAAAATTGGCTAGAAACAGGAACTATCCAAGAATGTAAAATTAATCAAGGGAAGGAAAGTTTCTACAAACATATCAAATCATTGTCCCATACTCTGCATCGGGTTCATGTTTGCTGCTGTGATCAATTAATACACTACATAGGTTCCATAAACTGTTAGTAGGTTGGAACTGAGTTTCCAAGAATGCACATCTGTCCCATTAAAGTAGCTATGTTTTATAAACAATTCTTGCTCACCTTCCCAGGATTAAATGGAATGGTGGAAGGATACACTGGGCAAAACCCACAAGTTTAAAACATGCCTCCCTACAGCAGTCTCAGAAACCCATGTTTAGTGCATTCTGCATTGTGTTTCATGTTTTCTCCTCAATCTATCAGATATCTTTAGTTAAGCAATCTACCAGAATAGTAAGACAATGGGCTTTATATGTCTATACTAACTGAGGGCCACTATTAGAAATACTGGTATTTCTAATAGAATCACATTAAGTGCTAACTTTTCTGCAAATAGCCCACTGGCAGCAGCAAGACCTCCACAGAGTAAAGAGCTACTTGTTATGAACAACTGCATTATGTTCTGATAATCTATTGCATACATGTTACACAGCTACCTTCAGTAAGACCAATGAAAATATGAGTGAAAACCAAGTCTTTTCAGGGGCAAATAAGAAACCCTTTCTCTTGACTAGGTTTACAAGAGTCATATTGTTGGAAACTACAGTCCTTAGACTTGATAAAATACAAAGATAATTACATTTTACTCCATCTTTGGGAATAAAATGCTGAAAAGGAAAAGCAGAGTGAGCACATTAAGCTCAACATACATACAACACAGATATGTACATTCATGTAACTAAAGAAGCCCCACATAAGATTATATCTGCTTGGTCTAGGGCTCTTTTTGCATCATTTTTCTTCATAGTCACTGTTTGTTATGCTAGGTAAACATAAATATTCTAAAATATTTTTTAAACTACAACTATGGCCAATTATGACTGAAATTTTCAGAGCCAAGAACAGAAGTTGTTAATTAAAAGCATCTAATTGCCTTTTAATATCTAAGTAACAGAAATTTTGCGTTCAAAACTCTTGTAACTCTTAGTCAATGGTAACTTTGCACAAAACTTGTAAATTAAACAAACATATAATCAGGTTTATTTATATTCTGCTTTTTAATTAGAAAATTGAAATTATTCCAGATTAAATTGGAAGTAAAATACCTAAATATTAAGAACTATTCTAAAATCATAATACAGTGCCCTAAAAAGAAACAGGACTACTGTTTCCTACAGAATTATGTTCATGTCCTCAGTCCCATGTTCTCCCACATATGGCCTGCAATATTTCTTACTGGGCAAGAATGAATTTTGTGTGACAGAACTGAAACTGCAAGGGTGCTGACTGACCTGTGAGAAAGTGTACGCTAACTGGTTGGCTGATTGCTGCCAGAATGAATACATAAAAGACAAATTTTGCCTATTTCTTTCAGTGCAGGGACTAATGAAGGTCTCTCTCCTCTATCTAGCTACCTATTTTCATGAAAGTCACAGAAAGGTAATTGATAGTGCTATCCTCTTCCAAATTTGGTTTAAATTATTTGAAATTAGATTGTCAGAGAATGGCAGACAGATGGATGGGAAGCACAATCAAGTACAATTTCTTTCCTTTAGAATCAGATTACACAATAGACAAGCAAAAGCCAGCTAGCACGTTTTACAGTATTTATACCTTGAAAGTGGAAACAAGGAATGTGAGATCATAACCGTATCGTTATGAAGTAAAACATATTTTAAAAATATTTACTACTTAATTTCAGGACAGACATTTCTATTGCATAGGGTAGTTGACTTCATGATTCTACTAATCTCAAAGGAACTATTTATCTTCATACACCATATGTCTGTTAAGTACCCCAATGGGAAACATGAATGGAACTAGAGCATTTGTTTACTGTCACTGTGAAGATCATAATCTGGCATGCAGCAGTAAGGTTAGTTTTCTCATGAATGAAAACTCTCCCTGTAAATGTGTTTTAAAACAAACAAAAAAAAAAAACCAAAACAACAAAAACACCCCACACACAACAAAAACAAAGAAGAGAGGCTTAGTTATTTGCCAGCATTGCATTACATTTACTTTGGATGATTACAGAAGGCAGAAGACAGGTTTGGTTCTACAAGAGGATGATTTTCATGGAAGAGCAGGATGACACCACACTCAGGAAATGCTCTATTCAAGTGGCTGTGGTGTGTAAAGGGTGAATCAGAACATAAGATGAAAGCATGTGCACACAACAGTGATAGTCACAGTATATGAAAGATATGTTACAAGATGAATGGAAGAGCAGTATACACATGATCTTCGAAAGAGGCATCCAAATGTAACACAATTGTAAGAGGTACTCACTGGGAAAGATAAAGTAAATTCAATCTTTAACGTGAATGCGAACAATGCCTGCAGAGTATTTCAACCTATCTAGTATCCTTTTGTTTTACTTGATTATGAAATGTGTAAGGTCAGATAAATTAAAAAGATTTAAGATCATATAATGTAATACATTGTAATCCATCAGTGACTTGTCCTTTCTGAGAATACAGGTTTTCGCTTCCCTATATGACATGGATTACAGTGTATGTAGTCAAGATAAGTAATTCATGGTGGAAAAAAGCTTCTCAATAACTTCCTTAATCTCTCTTTTTCATTTTATATGTTTGTATGAATGTGTTAGCAATATAATTTTAATATTAAAGAGAAGTTCAGTACAGCTTCTGTATTCACAGAGTACATGCATTTACTTTTAGCCTTTGGAGACGGAGGAACTTCTGGGGACAAAATGCAAGACTGATGTTCTGCGCATTCCAGTGGGCGTTCCTCTGAAATACTTGCATTTCCTGTTTCCATATATTCTGCAATTTAAAGATACACATACACTTAAACTCCTGAATTAAGGGGGTTTATTCCAATCAAAAGTATATTTGCTACTTCATTTTTCATTAAAGCCTTTCCAATTTTTCATATTACAACCTTGTAATTATTCATAAACACTGCTGCAAGGTAATCATTTATTGAAAGTATTATAAAACACTATAATGGCCAGTTCTTTAACCTGCTGAAACCGTTACAGATATCTCATTGTAGGAGTAATGAGTTGTGACAATCCCTGTGTTTTTCCTGTCTCCTTGAAATATCTGTGTAACTGTTCCATTATATTATTACTGTTGAAAGAGCCTTCTTTTGTTCTAAATTTGTGAAGAGTTTTTAGTCAAGATATTCAGGATGTTCACAATAAGTAGATATATTGATACTGTTAAGAAAACTAAATATTCTGCTTGCAGCACAGAGATAGCACATGAGAAAAAAAGAATGCAATCTCAAAAATTTGGTTAAAACTAGCAGTCTAAAAAGCAGTGTTCTAAAATTTCTGTGCTTTTCCTCCTTAAAGCTTCCCTTGTCCCACCTTCATGACGATGTTTATAAAAAGAGAAAAACTTGGAATGACGAACATGCTAAACTTCAATTTCATTACTATTATTTTTGTGTAAATATATACATTATTTTCATGTGCTTTTGTACACAGGCTAGCTCAATGGAACATCAAGACCTTAATGAATGTTATTGTAGGACAAATATTAAATAATAAATTAGAAATTAATTTATGCAATAGTGGCACTTTTTTCCCAGCAGAGTGACTGGTTCTCAGTTCAGGTAGTTATTCTGCATCTGCATTTTCTTGATTTTTCCAAAAGCTGCTTAAACAAGTTCTTTCTGATACCAGATAGTAACAGAACTACATGCTGCAACACACACAAAAGCAAACTACAATAACTGCTTTCATCAATATCACACTGAAGGACTAAAGAGTTTCTGGGAAGTGAAATCTCCCTGATTTAATTTCTACAGTCTACAACGCACTTGTTATTTAATCAGGAATAACAGCAAGCTAAACAAATCCCAAACCCCAAATACAATCTGTGATAAAATAGACATCTGAGAAAATTAAATTGGAAATGGCAGAGAACAGCATGCAGTTTCAGAATGCTTTGCAGGTTGTTTTTTTTTAAAGAACGTATGATTTGAAAATGTCATATATTAAGTTTGATGGCTAGCAATGGTCCCCTGGATAATCTGTCATACATTTCTTCATAGGAAAATGGGCACTTCTATTTTTTTTGTGTAGTGCTGAAAGCAAAGAAGCAAAGATAAGCTGTAAGAGACCATGAGAAAACCAGCAGCATAACAAAATGCTCTGGAATGTTTTCCAGCTCTGTCAGCTATATTATTTGTCAAGTTAATGTGCAAGATGGAGGAGAAATAAAAAGGAAGCTAGTCCCAAAGAAAAATAAAAGGAAAAAAGGAATTCATGCCTGAAAATATTATCTTGATAATTGTGCAACTGTCCAAAAGCAAATCTAAAATTAAGTTCTACCAGGTGGGAGTGTTAAAATTATTGGATCAATACAGATATTATTAGGAAAGGAAACGCAGGGGAGATCATGAAGGACTTTAACCTTGCTGTCCAATATTCATATAAGACCGTGGTTTTAAAGTAATACTCTATTTTTATTCTTTGTCAGGCCCCACTTTCAGACCAATGCACTTACCTGCTGAAGGCTAGTTCTGAGGGGGAAATCCCAAGTTCAATATAAGTCTCATAAATGCTTACATTAAAAACTGCAGAGTTCCTTCCAGAAAACCTCTACAAAAGGCTCAGCACAAGGTATGGTGTAGAGGTTTAGAATGGGCCAGCAGCGTGCCATCCTTGTAAGAGTGCAACCCATAAAAATTTGGACTTCTAACTTGGTTTTATACTATAGAAAATTCTATCGGGTATGTACGAGACATAAAGACACGGACTCAGTCGTGACAGGCTTATAGTCCAGGTAAATGTATACTTACCCATAATATTATCAAAGAAACACACAAAACAGGTGGTCTATGTCAAGAGCCAAAGACAAAGTACACACAAGCAGTGGATGCTTCCACCAGCAACCAAATTCTATTCACCTGCAGCTGGCTAGAAATTAATCTTCAAAGCCTGCCCAAACTTATTGAAAAAGATGATACTGCTACCATCATCTGCTCTGACTATGGTGTACTTGAGAGAGATTGCTCTGGATTCTATCACTTTCCTCAAAAAAAAGAAAGGTAATTCAGAACAAAGCCAAGCTTAGTCAATTTACCACTTAATGACCAGAACAGTTTCCCCAGCTGTGGTCTCACAGTGTTTAGAGAAAAGCCCGTCATCCTTATGACAGGGGAAGAGTAAAGGCTGTTTGGGACATGACCTGTCAGATTCATAACGCTTCCTTCGCCAGCTTACTGTCATCCTGTTCCATGTTTCAGAGACAGCCGGCATGACTACTGTTAATACACGCTTCAGAGATGTTTCCTCACTGTACAGCTTTGGGAAGAATGGAGTATTTTACTTCTGTTGACTCAAACAGCAGACTACAGTTCAGTGACGATTAATACTAAGAATCTCAAAAACTTTGCCTGCTTAGTAGCATTCTTTTCTACAGTTATCTGATTTTAACATTGCCCCACTCAATCTAAATAGGGCCCTGTGCACAAAAAGTAATAGCATAAAAGTGGTCACACAGCAGTGGAAATAAGAGCAGTGGGGAATATGAACCCAGGAAGGTAACAAGCACTGGAGAGTTCAAACAGCTGGAACTCCAGCCTTCTCAGTTTCTGTAACACCAGTTAACGCCAAAGCCAAGCAGAAGGGAAAGTATTAACACTTAAGCAGGGAAACACAGCTGCCTCTCTGCAGAGCGGTCAGAGACAGGAAAGTCAGCCATGAAGAGAACACGGCCCAGGTCAGCTGGAGCTGCTGCTGAACTTCCAGGGGCAGTAAAAGCTCAGGCTCTAGAGCACAGCTTGCTTCAACTTCAGCTCCTCTAGGTCCTAATTCCTCAGTGAGGTGAGAGGGTCAAGATTTTTGCTTTATTTATAAACCTTGGCTTTTAGAGTAATGGCTACATTAGCCTCAGAGAACTTTTTACTTTTCCTTTTAATGGAAAAAAGAACCCAAACAACTTTTTTTTTTTTTTTTTTTTTTAAGTAAGTATGAGCTCCTTTCCCTTTTGTTTTTAGAGCCTACTTCAGCCATGCCATGGGGCGGATTCACATAGAGTTCCTCCCTAGAGTGACTTCCCCTAAAAGAGACCAAAAGGCTTTTTAAACTCTAAAAAAGCCAAATTTGATTAGAATAAAAATATGAACACTCACCTTTTCAAACAGAAGACTCTCCAAGTAACTAGATCGGAGGAATAAAACTGAATTAGAAACCACTCCCCTCCACAGCCGATATCCCTGCAGGGAGATCCTTACTCCTCCCTCACTCTGTGTCTTCCTGAAGGGCAGCAATCTTCAGAGCACCCTCCTGCCCTCCCCAGGGCTCTCCCAAAACCTGGCTGAGGATCCTGCAGCTCCATTGAGCCCTGCCCCAGCCCACGAGCTCTCTAAAAGCTCCACCCAAAACAGCTCACTTGCTCCCCTGGGAAGGAGCCCATCTGAGGCTTCATGAACCAATTCCTCTTCTCTTTACAGCAGCAGCAGCAGCAGCAGCAGTTACAGAAAACCCACTGGTAACTGCTACCGTCAGGTGTGCTAAAGTGACAGACTTGAGCTGAGATGGAGGCTAGGCTGACTTCAGTCTCCTAAATTTCAGAGGACAATTCTGAATGACTCAAGTTTAACTTAATCCCAGGTGAAACCTGAAATCAGTGGATGTTTAAGTTATAGGCACATAAGGAGACTTTTGTGCACGTGTTCAGGAAAGATAAATAGAAACAAGCACTCAAGTACTGCTATGATCCTGAGATAGGTGTGGGAGCAGCTAAACTTTCAGTCTCCAAAACAACAGCAGTTAAATTAATTCATAAACATAGTTAATACTCTACAGCTTTTGCACAATAGCCTATAAAAGGAGCTGAGAAGTCCTCAGAGAAAAACAACAAAGGGGGATTGAGATCCCAGTTCCTTTCATCCCACACAGCTGTAATTAAATCCTTGACTGGAAACCTATTCCATCCTTCCAGTGAGGTTGGCCTCCTGCACTCAAGGGAATGGAAGATCTACTTGTACACAGAAAGAGCAGGAGAGAAAGAGAAAGTGAGAATACACATAATAAAGCCAGTGCTAATGACACCAAAGCTATTTAAGCAGAGGGGAGAAGAAAGGAGTCCTGGTTCTGCAGCTGCTTATGCATTTTCCATTTATGAATAATTCGGTAACGTACAAACAATGTTAGGTTCTTAAGTACCTTCAGCAGAAGAGAGAGGAAACAGCTTTCCATTACATCTCCCTCCATACTGTCTATGCAGCAGAGCTTACTGTGCCTTCCCGGGGCTCGTGTCATCTTTCATCTGCTTATCTACTATCTCCTTTTTTTCATAATAACAAGAATTCTGCTTCCACAAATAGTAAAAGAGCAAGATTCTAACAGAGAGCATAGTGGGATGTGGAGAAAGAGTTGAAAGATGGTATAGCATGCACCTGCGTCACATTCACATGTGCTAAAACTAAAACACAGCTGGTCGGTTTAATTTTAGGCCTGCTAGCCTTGGCAACATCCCTTTTATCTTCAATGCCTAATTATAAGCCCTAAATGCCAATACTGTTAACTGCTTCCGCACTGAATGCTGTTGTTTCACTTCATCGATGAAATGCATCCATTAGACTGGCCTTACTTGGCACAGTATTCTAATTCTCCACTCTTTGAGTACATAATGCCTAAACAGCTATTCCTTCATTAACACATAAACAATCTCAACTGTAATATGTATTTTTAATTGAGTTCAATGCAACTCAGACCTGAGCAAGATACAGAAAATGATGGGACATATATGAAAGAAAAAGAATTAAAACTTGAACTGTCATTTTTAATAATTCCATCTATAATTAACAGGCAGTAAAAAATCATTCAGGTGGTGTATAGGTTCCTCAGCCTTTTTCACGTTGCTCTTTAAAGTGATTTTTTTAATTTATTTTCCTTCTATCAGATAATGCGCCAAAATCTCCAAAAAGACGGCAGACTTTGCAAACACACAAAAAAATATTTTTGCAGAAACTTCAATTACTATTTTCTCAGGATAGTGAGAAAAAATGTAAAGATCACAAAAACACTGGGATCACTTCTAAAACCTTACTGGCAAAAGGTTTTGTTTCTTTTTAACCTATAATCTGTAAAAAGCAGTTTTGTAAATATTCTTAAAAAAAGGGAGAACACCAATAGAAACTTCTATCCACAATTCTTAAATTCTGGAGGCCTCATTCACAGGAGGCTACCAGTCCTGTAGGTTTTAGTATCAGCTGAATTGATTTAGTATTACTGCCTCCATGAACTGCTTCTGAAAACATAAATTACTTTCTTCTCCTTCAAAGAAATTTCTCATAAATGTCCTCAAACCCAACTCATTTTCTTTCAAAACTTTTCTTACAACTCTGTTACCCCTCTGCATATAGGACAGAACACTACCTATCAATCAGGCTCACCAGTAATACCAGTCACGTTATTTCCTTGTCCATTTCTGCCAGTCTGTTTATAGGCATCTTTCAGCCTTTGCTTTATATTTTGAAAGCTACTGTTTTGTGGCAGGGATAAATATTATGCTATGTTAGTACTATAAACTGTACAGTAACACTCATAACAATGCAAGGGGGAAATGGTAAAAATTAATGAGAATGCTAGGTGATAAAATCTTACTCTATCTTGGCAACAAGGTGAAAGAATCAATTCAGTGCCATTGTGTCTGCATAAAGAAAAAAATTAGGAAGAAACTTACAAAATCTGGTAATTGTCTGACACCATTAATTTAATTTCTTTTTCCTATAAGTCTACATGAAGGAGAGATGTAAGCTTCTCTAGACAATCATCTGAAAACAGGAGCTTTAACAGGAATGTATTTGGAAGCCACTAACTCTCTCAGCAATTGCCCTTTCTTTGCATGAAATTCATTACCCACTGAAGTCGAACTCAATTACAGTACATTCAGGTTTCCCAAAATCCCAGTGCTTCACTGATTTTTCAGCTACAACAGGATAAATGCCCACACTTCAGTGAAGAGTATACTCAGCTGGCTTTTTAGAGGAGGGTAGGTCTACTGTATCATCAGCAGTGCTAGTACTGAATCCTGCCACTCCTGATTTTATTTTTCAACTTCAGCTCACAGTTCAAACTTTATCTTTGATGGTTAAAGCTTCAGTGAACCCTTTGCTGATGAAAAAGAATCTCAGTGGGTTCCACAAGGGAGTTCTGAAGGGGTTCCACAAGGGAGTTCTGAAGGGGCTCCTCAGGTTTTCTTAAGACTCAGAATAGCATCTTTGTAAACATTTTTCATCCTTGCACATCACTTCTGACTATAAGGCAGACAAAGCAAAAATAAACAGCTGCTCGCTACAAGCACAGTTTCGTCATACTAATATGAGCTGAAACTACTAAGCAGTCTTCTTTATATTTTCAAGGCACACATATGAAAAAGATTGCATGTCAAAGCACCAAAAAGCCTTGAAATTGACATATTTCTTTTTTTTGTGGTAAAAACTAAGGGCAGGTACTGATCCATCAACATGACAAACCCTTCAGAGGGATTTGGGCGCTCTATTTTTCATAAAGCAAGGGTACCTGAAGAAACTTTGTTCATCAATGGGGTTGAGACTGCAAGGTTATCACACTAAGGAGAAAATGGAACAATACAGAGATACTAAAATGAAAATTAGTTTAATTGGTGATGGGACATTGTAATGAATCTTAGATTAATACCTGAAGGATGATTGATTTGGATGTCTAAGAAAGTGGAAGCTCTGACTGACCCTTTTCCTGCCATTGAAGAAGTTTCAGTATGATATTAACCCTGTTTTCCTCTACATAGTAGTTCATGCTGCAGCTCAGTGAGGACATAAAGGCTGAAGTTTCACCATACAGCCTGAGTCAAATTAGGAACTCCCTTCTGCTGATAGGGGGAAGTCCTACTTCCCTCACCCATATCTTCCTCCCCATTTTTTGATGCACATTTCTGCCAGTTACCTGGGACAGAGCTAACTCTGGGACCTGAATCACATAGGAGGCAAGTTCATTAAAACAAACAAATGTATATTTATATAATTATAATCTTATTTTTTATTATTGTTACATACTATTAAATATAGGTAATACAATAAATTATATATTTTATATATTACTGGTTCATGAACTGAATCAGATCACTTTGCAATCTCCTGTAAGCAGGGAATATGGAAGGGAACTGTGTGGCTGGAAGTAGGGGAGGAAGAAGCGGGGGAATGGAGGAAAGGGAAAAAGAAAATAGGAAGGAGGGAGAGAGGGAGACCTCAAGGCAAGCTGTTAATTCAGTTCAGCTATAACATGAATCTACTCTTTAAGAGAATACCTCTCCTCCAGCTGCAAAATTTTCATTATACTTATAGGAGCTTTCTATCTTCAGTCCGTCATCTCATTGGAAAACTTTACTGAAGCTGGCTAACACATTTGGAAGTTATTCAGAAAAGAGAACCTGAAGGACACAGTGTGGCCACATGACATCATTTTCTCTAGGAAATGTTCTTATGAAATACAGTTATGCAGGAGACTGAAGCATGAGCTAGTTCATATGTAGAACCAACACTGAACTGATTAAAATGGCTTATTTAAATATGGGAATAATCAATACAGGTGGAGATGCAGCAATGATACCTGCAGGGAACTCCTCTGTCAAGCACAGTTCATGAAAGACTAATCTGAAAATGCAGGGAACAAACTGCACAGAAGAGAAGGTATGATGTTTAACACTGAGTTATGTACTAGCTCATGTTTCATCACTTTACTGCCATCTTCTAGAGTAAAAAATTGAAGTAAACAATGGAGTTCCATCAGTCTTACACCACGAAAGTAAGATGAGGAATGAGAACAAATGTATATACAACAAAATTATATTATTTCTGCTATAATGACGAGAGTTACTGCCTGGTTTAATTTTTTTTTAAATTTAAGGAAAATGAGAAAAATGTAACGAAATGTTTTGAAAATTTGTCATCATCTTTCAGTCATAGTTGTTATTTAAGAACAAATCAAGCATTTCAATTGTAGTTTACCATCACAATTTAATGGAACTGCAGTGAAATATTACAATATGTTATTTTGTAATGAAGAATGTACAAAGAGTAACTATAAGTGACACACCATGCTAAAGTCTATTGTCCGAAAAAAAGAAAGGGTTTACTCTGAAATTCAGATATTCAACCACTATTTTTCTGTATCTAGCAAACAAGAATTTTGTATTTTTAATTCAAAAGACTACTCTTTTGTATAATGAAATATTTAAAGAGTAGAAATTACTATATATCTTAATATTCCTCCATGCTATTCTGATTTGTCTCTAACAAATGTATAACTGAATATGACTTACCTTGAAGTAGAGCTGCAATTTGGAGTGACTGCTGAGATGGATGTTCTTTAAGAATATCCAAAACTGTTCTACCCAAACTGTCCTTTATGTTGGTATCAATTCCTGAAAAAGAAAATGATCTGTGGTAGAATTTTTAACCCCAAGTACTTCAGATTATAAATGTGGTATATCAGGCTCAATTATATGGCAAATTGAATGCAAGCGTTTGTACAACTGTAGCAGATTAACAGCTGTGTTATAGTTGAAGTACAGCATCCATTTCTGTTTAAAGCTTGAGTAGCCTAAAATTCACATGCTGACATGGATTGCTTTTATGTTTCTGTAACTCACGGGGACATAAAGTAAGCTTCTTAAACCAAACTTGGGATTATTTTAACAGACTGTTCCTAAGAAACAGCCATCCTGAAAATAATATTTTATAAAATCAAGAAATTATCTGAATGTTTTTCCTACATTCCTGGATTCTAATTCTCCCCAAACTGCTCTGATTCATTGTGGATTTTCTAGTCCATAGTACCAATACGTGTTTTGGGAGCAATACTGAAAAAGTTATTAACCTTAAAAGTTTTTTACTTCATGGCGACATGTTTGAAATTCCTGCTCTGAGTTGACCAAAATACCCATATGTAGTATAAGGGCTCTGTGAACAGCCAGAGCATTTCCTCACAGACTGTTCAGACTGTTGACAAAGCAATTGTTTGGCTCAAACTGTGAACGTAACCATAAATAAGTTTGAGGCTTATCCTGGATAGGTCTTAGAGAGCCTATTGTACATGACACTGCATGACTCTCCACCTTTGTCTTGTAGGGGCTACTTCGGAAATGTTTGCCTTATGGTAGAAGACTGAAGTTGTTTTTTAGTTTAGATGTACTTTCACAAAAAGTAAAGGCATGAAAGGTCCTAACAAACAGAATGAGATTCTTCTCAGGACACTGAACAGAGGAAATCAGAGGAAGCAGGATTTATAAGGACATTCTGGAAGCATGGAAGGATTTCTCTACTTAGCAGAAAAGGCTGCAGTTCTTGTCATTTCCTGACCTGATGGAGAGTTTCCTAATTTGTTTTGTGAGAAAGAGATATTTGTTTTCTCACTGAAAATAAAGCCAAATATTGCTGGGCTAATTAGCAGTGGCAGCCAATTTTCAGGGGCCAGACACACCAACTTACACCTTTCCTTTGCAGTAGCTACTTATAACATCTTCTGAGTCTTTTTTGAAGCAGAACTAGAGAAAAGGGAATTGTTAGATAAAAAAGGCAGAAGGTGGGGAGTGTTGCAGAAGTGCAGAGCATTTGGGGTTGAAGGATTTCACAGTGAAGATTCTACTCCACTGTCTTGTACAATTGTACTCTGGCAGAGGCTATAACGTGTACTAATCTATAAGTGGTATTCTTTATCTGTGGTCTAAGGGCTTCCTATTTTGTGTGATGTTCTCCAGTCCTTCCTCTTTTAGGTGAATTAATATAAAAAGGCTCTGCCTTTTTGAGGGCAGGTGAAGATCCCTTTCTGCCTCCTTCTTATTCATCCAAACAGGACAGCATTTTGGAAGGACCTTTTTTCCTGAAAACAGATCTCAGATCAGGTATGCACTACCTGAGATTGAGATGAGGAGCTGTGAGTAGGACATACCTTCTTTTGCAATATATAACCCCACAAGCACTGATAATAAAGACCAATGAGATCCCTCAGTGTAATGGAAGTTCACGTATCTCAGAGAAGTAATTTCTACGTATTTTCATTTTCATTGGTCTTCTCATATATCTGAGAAGACAGTTGATTAGATGAGTAATTTACCTGCAACAATTCTGAAACTCTTATTATGTAGTAGATGGGTTTGTTGGGACTCTACATCCCTGTTCTCCTGTCCTTTCAGGACAAATGCAATTCTCGGAGACACAGTCCCTTCCCCTTTCTTCACAGGCACTCAAAGTTTATCCAGGAAATGAAGGAGCAAGCAGGATGGTGTGTTTGTTAGGTATAGCTAAGTAAAGGAAATAAATGTGAACATGAGTCTTCTGACCTCTAGATCAAAGAATATTCTTGGCTGTCTTTCAGAGTGAATAACAAAATTTTATGTTGCCATTTTGTTCTCAGAATACATTTACTCTCAGAATACAGTGGCATACACTGAGTCATATATGGAATTTCTGAGTCTTAGTGAAAACATTCCTTTTGTTCTCTGTGTACAGTAATTTCTTGTTCTAAAAGAACACTGTTTTGAGAGGTACATGTGATTACATTTGCAAAGGCTGAGAAAGGTAACAGTAATTTGTATAACCAAAACTTGAGGAGGCATACACCAGATTAGGAATATCAAGGATATTTGTTCAGTGTTTCCTGTAAATCAGATTTACCTGTTTCAAGCAAAATGCGTACTACCTCCACCTTTCCAAATAGGGCTGCTTCGTGTAGTGCGCTCCCTTTTTCTGTCTAGAAAAAAAATTGTGACATTTAAAATGCAAATTAAAATACCAGTGAATCCTTTTGAAAAGAATACATTTAGAAAAGAAGTATTTATTTTTTCCCCTATATTTTATCTACACATAAAAAACATTGAATGGGCAAGAACAAATACTACCATAACTTTTTTTTTATTATTCAAGATAACCACATAAATGCTGTCAGTTCTACTACAGAAATTAATAACTATATAAGAAAATATAGTAGGGATGTAATACAACTCCAAGTTAACAAGCCTGCATTTGTGTAAAATTTCTAAACTCCTATTATAGGCAGTGAAAATCCAGTCAATACTGTCAGTGGAACATCGCTGTTCAGCAGAGTCAGCCAGTTTACATGTGGACATCTACCCTTAGGTGTTTTAATCTGAAACTGGATCACACCCTAGAAGGTCAATTCAGTTGCCCAGTGAGAGATGCCCTAGAATATCCCACCTGGCCTCCAGCTGATGTTCCAGTTGATGCTCACATTTGATCTGCATCATATCTGCCCCATACAGATGTCTTCGATACCCTAAGGCACCTCCAACAGCATTAGATGCCTATGTTTAGATAATTTAAATTCTACCTTAGATGTCTGTGAATCTGATTTTGCAGAATTCTGTGACACAAAATTCTTTGTGAATGGACTTTTGCTCAGATAAAATTTACAGTACTGAAAAACAAACTACGTCTCTTAACAAGCTATTTTTCTTAGTATTTTATACTGCTGACTTACTGAAAAATCTGAACAGAATGCCTTTCTATACAATAGCATTAGCACTAGCTAAAGCACTACTAGATCTCATTGAATCTCTGGCTCATCTCCTTTGTTTTGATAGTAAATTAGATTTTGAGTGTTTTTTATTTGTGGGCAAATGTTAAAGGTGTTACTGCTTGAATTTGTTTTTTCTGTATTGTATCGAAATGCACCATTGTCATGCTTGCTATGGTGGAAAGACTTTACAGACACACAAAAAAATTAACTCTGAAATAAAATAGTGATTCATTATTTATTAGTTGTATCATAATGCACCAGTGTTACAGCGATGCAGTGACAGGATATTTAGAAGTAATCAGACATCCTGAGATGGGATGTGAGCACACAGTAAGTGTACATATGTCCTACCAATTGAGCCTGAAAACTCTTTGTTATGTCCGTAATAGGAACACTCACTTTTTATCTTTCTTCATACTTAGTACATGGACGTATAAAGTAGAGCATGCCCAATGTCATTTACATCCAGCACATCAGGTATACTAACAGTATAACGGAGAGGAGAAGGAAGTCAGTAACAGAATATACATATGAAATAAATACATATCTCAAAACAATTTCTAATCTTTCCATTTTCAGGAGCAATCCAGATGAACATTCACAGACTTATTCTGAACAAGAAGACTAAATATTCAGATTTACTTAGAGATGGTTTCAGAATCCTTTACTCAAACAATATCTACAGGAGTTTTCCAGTAACTGCAATTGACTTTAACACTGGATAACTCTGCAATGACATAGTGCAACCACAAAGGTACACGCAGAGCTTAAGGTGCAGCTCAGAAGCTTCTGGGAATGAAAACAGTTCTCAGAAAAGTCACTGAAAGCTATCTGATTACTGAAAAAGGCTTGACATCAGCAATCTTGAAAAAGGCTTTGACAAAGCCTATTATCCTCTTTGGTATTTGTGCGGATATGGCATTTCCTTTGGATTGGTCACTTACTGACATGAATAAACCTCAAGACTATTGGGTGGACCTGGTACTATTAACATAGAGTTCCCTGTCATCAAGGATGTGAAGTACAGCTTAGACTCCCAAAATATTTGACTTTGGAAAGACAGGTAGTGAAATTCAAAAGCCACAACTGGGGAGAAGTTTGGCACGGTAACCTGCCAGAGAAGAACACCAAAATAGGGGCTCAATCACAATTGATCACTCACTGTTTTGAGAAAAGAGGAATGTCTCTCTCATATTTGAACATATTCACTACAGTTGAACATACTCTGTCATGTTTGAACATGCGCCAGCGATGTGTCCTTGCAGCAAAAAAGCTAATGGTATCCTGGGCTGCACTAGGAGGAGAGTTGCCAGCAGGTTAAGGGAGCTGACCTTCCCTTCTATTCACCACTGGTGAAGCCACACCTGCAGTACTCTGTCCAGTTCTGGGTTCCCCAGTACAAGATAGATACAGAGCCACTGGAGAGAGTCACTAAGACGATTAAGAGACTGGAGCATCTCTTCTATGAGGAAAGGCTGAGAGCTGGGACTGTTTAGTCTAGACAAGAGAACGCTCATGGGGGATCTCATCAATGTGTACAAATATCTGAAGGGAGGGTGTAAAGAAGACTGAGCCAGGCTTGGTGGTGTCCAGTGACAGAAGAGGTAATGGGGAAAACCTGAAACACAGGAGGTTCTGTTTGAAAATAAGGAAACATTTTTTGCTGTGCAGGTGACTGAGCCCTGGTACAGGTTGCCCAGGAAGGTTGTAGAGTCTCAATCCTTGGAGATATTCAAAAGCTGTCTGGACATGGTCCTGGGCAACCTGTTCTAGGTGACCCTGCTTGAACAAGGGGGTTGGACCAGAGTTCCCTTCCAACCTCAACCATTCTGTGATTCTGCCAGGGATAATAACTAGTGATGTATACACCAACAATGAAATCCACAGAGGTCCAAATGTTATAGGAGGCCTGAGCACTAAATTTTAGTCCTACTGAGGATGAATGGCAGAGATGGGAACCAGCTGCACCTTGACTAAAATTGTAGAGATCATTCTGTATTAATATTAATAAGGAACATTTTTTAATGGAAAAAATGGACATACTTTAGTGACAACAGCTATCTAGAATCCCTTGCTGTGGTGTGATCTCAGACTGAGAAAGATTAATGTTCCAGCATGCTGAATCAACAGCTTTGAGGACAAGGAAGAGCATCTATCCTCAGACTCCTCAGTTCAGGGGTGGAAAAGATCCTGTTATAATAATTGTCAGAACTGGCAGCAGTCCTTTCTATCGATCAAAATTCTCCACTGGAGGAAAGGGAAGTAATATTTTCCTTGATGAAAGCATACATCTCATAAGAAATGGAAAGAAAATTAACATGAGAAGAGGAAATTTCCTGTGGATGTCTAAGAAGACAAACAAATCTACCTGGGGGTAACTTGAGAGCCAGAAGATAGTTCTGTAACAATGAACCAAAGCTCTGATATGCATAAATGGAGTAGAGAAACTTAAGCCACCTACATACGTAATTCATAGTTGGGAGAGGAATCCAAAGCCAAATGCCAGTTTTTTCATTTCATACTTTCTCACTTCTTGGTCTATTCTACCGTAATATTTCCTGTCATATCTGAACATGATCCTGAAATGCTTTACAGGCATTCTGCACTGCCCTGAATTCTGGGGCAGTCATTGCTTTACAAATCCAAGCTATCAAACAATGCTAATGAATGCCATATCCCCGAAATGAGATATATATTACAGTCTGTTCGAAAGAGGAATTTGAAAGGCACACCATATAAACAGTGGAATGATCTGTCCCTTATATAGGTGATTTTCTGAGCAAGAGGTGAGATATTACCACGAAACTGAACTAAAATCAGTCTGGGAATATGGAGACTGAAGGCATACTTGTAAGATGCAGATGTGTAATCCTGCATGAGATGTCACAAAGATGAATGCTGACGTAAATCTTAAAAGCCCTAGGCAGGATTTCATGGTAATAGTGAATAAATAACAAGTTAATCAGATCCCTCGACCCAAAAACTGTCCAGAAGGCAGAAATGTCCTTGTTACCAGAGAGTTCAGTTACCAAACTCCATTTTAACATACGGAAAATGCTGAGCCTCAGGATGAACAGGGCCAAGAGAAACTTGGAGGACTGGCTGAGTAGATGTGGCCTACTACTTGAAGATAAAAATAAAGTTGGGTTTTTTTTTCCTGGTGCAATAAAGCATGTTACACAAATTGGAAGGATTAAAAAATGTAGTTGCAGATAATTTCTATATATTATTTAAGATGTGCTAGAGTTTTTAGGTAGATCTTTTTCACTTATAATGGTGTACCTATGTGCTAATATACTCTAGTTGTCTACACTAGAGCAAGCAAACTTAAGATTTATAGACAATATTCACTGCTTTACTTCCTGAAGCTTTCCTTGCCTTGGATCATATTTTCCTGGCAAAGTGAACACTACCATTATCTTTGGAAATTCTTCCACAGTGATATTTAATGCAAAAAATGCTGGTATTTTTTCATGAACACAGTGAGCTAATGTCTGCTTGAGTTTGTATCAATGGATTATATATTGATTCCCTGGCATAAGTTTTCTGTATATGAAATATAGAGAACTATAGCACAAATTGTGCTAAGCATATAATAAAACAGTCCCTGCCCCAAGTAGCTTACAGCTAAATACAGGTACAATGTCACAGCTGGACACACAAAGCAAGCAAGGATAGAAGGACATTGTCAGTAGGAACACCAGGACACACAAATCAACTTGGCGTACAATTTGCAGGCTCACATAAAAGCATCAAGGGTTTTATTAATTAGAGATTTTTTTAACCATATGCAAGAGCTTGTAATTATGTCACTTGTCTAGTCCTTATTCATAGGCAGTTTCCTATAGTTTTGATATGGATTTCAGACATAATCTGAAGGACAGAATGGTAGCTTTGCAAACTGATTCATGGAATATCCTCCATACATAGTGACAGCAAAAAGGAAGGGGCATAGCTCTTTGCAGAAGAACTACAGAGATAAGCAATGGAAATTGCCATCATTACTGGAACAGACAGGGAAGGCAAATAGGGATAGACGAAAGTTGGGTAAGCAGAAGGGGCCAAGTTTTTAAGGTATTTACAATTATAAAATTACTGTTTACATGAAACACACTGAACTGTGCAGTATCTTATTTTACTGAGGGCCCAAAATCTATCACTCACCCAAAACCTGTGTATTTTTCATATGTTTCAATTTAAATGAAAACTTCAAAGCATAAAGAGATGAAGCAGATTTGTATTGCCCACTTCTAAATAATTTCAGATTGAAGGATATTGGATAGACCTGGGAAATGAATAAAATGTGTGATTAATTCAATCAAAAATTAAATGCTGTCTATTATTAGTCCAAATATTTGCTATGATTAAAAGTGCTGAGGGAGTACAGAAGAGAAAGATAACATGGCTAAAGTAAACTTCCCATTTAAACAAATAAATATTTACAATTACAGAGTGATAGCAGATAGGCTACTTCTATAATTGTCTCTCAACACTTTGAGAGCTATTTACTGCTGATAAGCTGAATTTATTTAACATGTATGAATGTGTACAATTTTATTTACATGGGATTATACTTTGTATATTGTTCTTTCCCAATCACTGATGCAGAGCAATTTAATTAATATTAAAAGAGCTGAGTTCAGTTTTATGTAACAGGCTGATATTGTATGCTCTGCTCAGTTTAACAAGCTGCCAGTAATCATCAACAAAGAATTTTTCAGAGGTTATAGAAGTAATAAGTTAACAATATGTACAGAGCCAGCTTGCCAATATGCTAAGATGCTGAATGAAAAGGAACATATTGATGGAGAATGTGCATACTGGTGAGAAAATACATAAATGGTATTTCCTTATGGCAAGTCGGACAAACACAGAAGAAACAAGATTACCCAGTGCAAAAAATAAAATAAAATTTTAAAATCCCCCCTGCCTAAGAATAACTAAGAAAAATAAGAATATAAATTACTTAAAACAAATTAAAATTTTTTAAAAAGACAAAAATTCCTAGAATTTTAGTGTAAAAATCTGTAAACAGATCACCATTACGAAAAGAATCTCTCATTTCTTAAAAGAAGATTGCACAAAATTTGCAGCCACTATATTTTTTAAAGACCAATGAAAAACTTTTGGTATAACTATAGATAGAAATGGCTTAGGAGAATTCACAGTTGTGCTAAAATTATCTAGATTACATAAGAGGAAGAAGAAATTTCATAAAAGCATTGTGTAATATTCAACCCTCATGTAACCATCAGTTTGTAAGTTGCCATGACAGAGACTATTTTTCTTCAATTATTCTATTTCTTAAGCATCAGTCCAGGCATCAGTTTCTTTCTGACTTTTTCCTCATTCATTTGCTAGAGATAGAAGAGAAATTATACATGCAGAAACATGTATTCAAGGGTTCTGTTATGTGTCGCTTTAGCATTAAACTTTTCTAAATTACTGAAGATGTAGTAATAGTAAAGGACATCTGAAACAAAAGAGCTGCTTGTACTCCCCTTTGCAAGTGTATCACTTTCTAGTAAAGAAAATCAAAAGCCAATTAAATCGGAAGCATAATGGTAGGCAAATACATAAGTAGGCAAACCACAGAAAAAAAAGTGTTTCAGTCTGAAATAGTTTGAAGCAAGTAGCAATGCTAACTCAAAAGATACTAGAGCTAATAAAAGTAGCAAAACAATTTTACCACGTTTTCATTTTGAAGGCATTTGAGAATATCCATTTTTAATCTTAAAATATGTTAATACTTTCTGGTTTGCTTTGGGTTTTTTTTAAATCTATCTTTTCTTTCCCACTTCACATTCTTTTCCTCAAAAATTGAAAAATATGACCTTGATGGAAGAATCCAGAAATAACAAAGTGCATGGAATCCAGCTGCAATCTTTCTGTATAAAAGGGAGTTATGTGTACAAAGGTGTTGTTTGATTAAATGCATCTAAAGATTAAAATGGTTATAAAACTTAGTCAAAGTTTAGGCAAAGTTCACAAGATTTATTAAGTCGCCTATTGGTAAAGAATGCCTGCTGTGACTCTAAAATAGATGTAATTATGTTTGGTTGTTTGGTTTATCTGAAGATAGATATAAAGCTGAAATAACCTTAATTCAAAGCATATTATATATACCCAGATAGCAAGAAGGCTACTTTAAATCTGAAGATAAAATACACTTTAAACTCAAACACAGTGCTGTCAATCAAATCAAGAGAAATCATAAGTCTGAGGCAAGACTTCACACATAACAGAAGCGGGTCCTCTGTAGTTAAAAGGCTTGGACACTTTCCACTACAAAGAACTGGACATAAAATTTACTGCTGCTGTACCTTGTGTCTGTTCCCATCTATGTCTCTTTTATTTGAAGTTACTCCTTTTACATCATTATAACTTACTGTGCATAGAACTAGATGCACCAAACAGCTAACAGGTTTGAGTCAGTTGCTGCAAGAGTGTATTGCTGTAGAATTTTCTTTTAGATTTATACAACAAGTGTTTAGAAAAGCAGAAAATCAAAATTATTATTACTTAGTAACTTTGGGTTTAGAATGGGATAACCCTGAGAAAATGAGTTCTCAGTCAAACATTGTTTCAGATTGCTATGACTATTAAGGGCCATAGCTTTAGCAAGTCAGCTTAGTATCATTAAAGCCAACGTGGTAAAAAAGTATATATATACACCTACACGAACAGTTGATATGATTTGTGTATCTACATGTCTTAAGACAACATTAAAATATATACTTAGCTTTGAAGACATGTATCTTTCTTAAGTTATCCCTTTGAACACATCATTTGGGTTGTAAAAAATAAATCTGTATTATATATCACCTTGCAGCATTTCTAGCAAAGTAAATGCAAGTGTATTTTAAAAGAAAAAATGTAAGAAGTTATTTCATTTGAATCATATTCTAATGATAAAGGAAAGTAAGGAAAGAAAGGAAGAAAGGAGGAAGGGAAGAAGGAAAGAAAGAAATTACACACTAACTTGGCAGCTGACATCCATTCCAGCCTCCAGAAGCACCTGTACAACAGCTTTGTGGCCATTACGTGCAGCAAGATGCAAAGGAGTGTGTTTTCTTGTATTACAGTTCATCAGGTTTGGATATGCTTTGATGATCATTTTTACAACACGCAGACGTCCATAAAGTGCTGCCAGATCCAGAGGTGTTTCTAGTTTGTTGTTCCTTATTGTAGGGTCTGTTAGCTCTTCTAACAGAACAGCAACTACTTCTGAATGACCATATTGAGCTGCACAATGCAGTGCTGTTTCATTTTCATTGTTCTGTTAAAACAAAACAAAAGCTTCAGAAATTCATATTTAATCACACAATAGAACTGCTCGGCTTCTATAAATTGCCACCATGAGATCACTACACAGGCAGGGTTTGTAATATAATGTATGGTAATGCATGTTAAATGCTTCAGAATGACTCCACTAAAATTTTACTAATAATACATTAATACTTCAGCTTTGTGGCTCTCAAGCAGATCAGGTCCCTGTGTGTCCACATTATTCCCAACCCATTTTTAACAATATGCCCCAAAAAACCTTGTTGCTCATGATATGCCGAAATCTGTAACCCTCCTTGATTCAACTGTTCCTGAAATCAGTTGAGTCCTTCTCTTAGAAATACTCTGACACTTATCGTAAGTCTCTCTTCTCAGTTTAACTGGTTTTAAATCATAGCAGTTTGTTATTAGAGTAGTGAAATTACACAGAAAAACTGTGTAATGAAAATATATCAGGCACAAGGCTAGCTTCATATATCACTATAAAAGTTACTATCAAGACAACAATCAAAGCTTGGAAGAAGGCAAAATAGCAACTGTAGATATTAGAAAGACTTAGCATATCACATAAGCAGCTAGTCTTCTCAGGGCTCCAGGGAGATGGACTTGTGCGTTTTAAGGCATATGAGTATTTGTATGCTGTGGACTGAATAAGTTTCTGCTTTATAAAGCAATGCCCCCCAAGTCTTTCCCCAAACACTATTTAATAATCTTAATAATAAATAAAGATTGAGAATAAGCAGTATCTTCTTTAATTGTTTTCGTCCAGTTCTGTCTGTATACTTGCAATCCCAAACAGACCAATAACTTCAGGCAGAGAGGAAGGAAGTAATTTATAGAGCTCTCTGAATTCTATATGCCATCTATATTATTAATATATCTTATGTTGTCTCTATGAAGCCTTAAAATAGGCTAGACACTATAAATTTTAAAAGTATGTACATTGAATGCCTCTTCCGATATATGATTTATAAAATGTCGTGACAGTTTTGAAAATGTTGTAAAAGTAGAAAGCCAATAAGCTAATGTGTCATATGAAGAAATAAAAAATTAATGTAAATTCAGAAAAGATACTAGAGAAGGGTAGAAATACAATTCTAAAGAAAGGAGAAGAGATAAATCTGAATCCATAGGCTGTATTTCTCAAGGAAACAACTGAAGAAAGTTCTGGGGTCAGAGAACTGAAAATAGAAAAAAAGACTTGTCTTTTGAAAGACAGAAAGGGTGAGAGAATCAGAGAAATGAAGCTTTGGCCTCTTAACTGAAAAGCTAGCTAGGATAAGAAAATCCATGTTGCACAGTAATATCTAGAAAGGTGGAAAGGGGGAAAACTTTTTTTTCCTTTTTGGTAACTGTTTTTAATTCTATAATCAAGAACTTAATTCTCAGGTTTGTGGTTTTAACAACATTGCTGTCATTTTCATCTCATCTTGTAATTTAAAACGACTCATATGAACCTGGGAGACAGAAGAGACAGATCAATACATTCAGATAAATTGATGCTGCAGATAGATAAACTCTTCAGGTGTCTGCAACATCACACAAGATCCCAGAGGCTGGAATGTGTTTCCTGCTAAACTGGAAGACAGAAGCTGGAGAAGAGCCAGGTCGAAAGTGAGAAGTTTCCATTGGCAGACGTGGCTTGATGACTAATAACTATTTGAATCATTATGCATTATTCAGACCACCACGTGGTCTTTCTCTATTACATAGACCATAAATTCAGGTTAAAATATATACTATCACAATACTACATGGCTGCAATAATCTATCAACTACCCATGATATGCTTTTTGTGCTCTAGTGACTTCTAATGTATCCTTTATATAGGACTAGACAAAGCAATTTTTTAATGTACAGTGCTATACCCACAAATCACAAGCATAGTTTATTAGAATTTATTTTTAGATTTTCAATATTTCATGGACAGAACTGCATAGATGAACAGGCAATTGCAGTCTAATTTTGTGTACAATTACCACATTAAGTAAGAAAATCAGATAATTGCACATAAAATGGCCAATTATGGTAATTTGTGCCTACAGTTACTGTATTTACATATCCAATGGAAATAGTTACACAAAGAGATTAGATGTATAACTATATCCATATTCTGTGAGGTAAATAGCAAAATACACATTTACTATACAATTGTCAAACAGATATATCTATCTATCCAATATCTGCTTATGTTTCAATTTTTTTCGTGCATTTCTGGATAGTATATAAAGTATCTGGAATCTTGTGCCAACAGTCTAATATTGTAGTTTAAAAGTATTCTGATTAAATTTTCAGAGAGACATAAAAATTAAATTGGCTATGGTCTTTTTCTCAAAATGTGGTGACTGGCCAAAATTTCAGCCACAGATGTAGACATGTAGAGACCAACCAGTCCATATCACTGCTGCTCCGCAGCCAACTGAAATTTGCTCCCTCTAAATAAAGAATATCCAGCTGAATTTTCATGCAACTGCATATTTACAGAAAAGTATATTTTAAAACAGCATGGTGCATAAAAGCATCTGTAAATCTGAAGGAAATGTTATTATTTTCAAATGAACATTGTTGAACATTTTTGTATGGTTTGTTTCTTTGCATTTGCCAAATTAAAGCTACATTTCAGGTAATGACAAATCAAACTGATTCAAAATTAAAAAGAACTAGGTATCACTGAAATAAAACAGAAGAATCCAACCTGGAGAAACATGATAATTAAATTACCTACACATATGCAGTCAGAACAGGCATTGTATATATTGTGTTATCAGAGCTGAGAGGTCCTACCTAATTAAAACTTAATAATACAACATCCTTCCCTCTTTAAAATGTAAATTAATCAACTCAATTCAGGTATATAAGACAGAATTATTTTTAACTTTCAAAGAGAAAATTAAAACTTGTTTAACTGCCCTCTAAATTTATCTGCTTTGACAATTTAGTACTACTTACATAATAAATCACCTTGGAAGCAAGAGGTTTTACTGAGGAGAGAGGATAGAGTTTTTAAGTACGTTTTAACAGAGTCTGCCATCTTCAAATTTAGGAAAGGTGGGAATGCCTACTAGATAGTCACAGTTGGTTCAGCATTCTCAGAGAGACCCCTGAGATGGAGGAGGCTATAACAGTGTATTTCCCAGACTGGAAGAAACATTATCTTCCTCTTGTCACCCCTCATGGAAGGATCGACATGGATGTCTCAGTCAGTGTAACGAACTTCCTCCTTAAGGCATTTGTTTATAGAAGACATACAGTAAGAATAAAAAAACCCCCTAACATATGATGATATTTTAAGAGTTGAAGTTACGTGATCTCCTTTCTCCCAAAAATGCTGTTATTTCTGACTTGTCTTTCACGCAGCCAAAGCTAACCCAGGTGTAACTCTATTGATTTTAAGGTACTGTTTGTCCTCATAGCTCTAAAATAGCCTATTATTTTGAAGAAATGTTAGAAAGACATGAAAAAATATTCTTGAAGAAATTAATAATAATTTAGTACTATTGCCTACATTTTCAGTCCCAAATGTAAACAGTTGTTTCTGGAGTACAGAAAGTTTATGCGCTAACATTCATTGCAGTGAGCAGTTAACCAGCTATGAAAATACAAATGTCTGCATGCAAGTTACCATTGTGTAATTAGATCTCCGAATCTGATATCCAAGGGCTAAATAATGCATCTAGTCCTGAAGAAAAAGACTAGAATGCTTTTAGAAATTTCAGATACTTCATTACATGTTAGAAACCACAAGATAGACCCTAAGACTGAATGAGTCAAGAAAAAGAAAGATCTAGAAATCAGAACCAAGTAAGACATACATGTAAGACAAAAAGAGTAGACCAATATTATGCAAAAATAGTATAAAACAGAAGTCCCTAATATTCATAATTAATAGTATTTTCCAAGTAGTTACTCGTATGTCCCAATGGACCTCTTTCAGAAATAAGGAAGGCATCTTATGATTCAGCTTTTAACCTTTTGTAATTTTCTTCTTATTTGTTACATGGGTCTCTTCATGGGCATGGTCCTGACATTTTCGAGCCTTTCTCTGAATCCATTCTCTTCCACATACAGCCAGAACTCAGACTTCCATTGCTGCAAACTGAATTGTGCCTTCACAGTATTGCATCTGGTCAGTATTGCTGGCTGTACTACATCATTTAGCTACTAAGAATGCATGCTACCGCAAAATGTAGACCATATCTCAAGGTCTATGCATTAGAGGACAGATTACCAAATATGTTATAGAGACAATTATTGTAGCTTGGTAGTCTGATAGTGAAGAGGTACAGGAGATATCAAGAGAATGGATGGCTCTCATGAATATTATACAGGTCCTTGTGAGGCCACTATTAAACAGTGGGTATATTTAGAACTTTTACTGCACAGTTTTGTAGTCCTTTATTTTTGCCAAGCAAATTTTGAAGCTCCTGAAGTCCATGCAAGTACTGTACAAGCAATAATGACTCTCAAGTAGTGATTTTACAGACCTTTCCAAAGAATGCTCAACTCCTTTATTATCTAAGCATTTTGATGATGAACTTGAAAAGGGAGGCTTCCTAAATCACTGAGCCATTTGTTTGTCACACAATCCCAATGTCAAGTAACTGAACAAGGCTTTTTTTTATGAAAAGCTTTGTGCTATTACTTCAGTTATGAAAGAAGAATTTAAGTTAAAGAAGGATGGAGCACTGGGAGAGTTTGAAAAGGTCTATCTATATACTCAATATACTCAAGAATAGTCAGCTAGAGAGTAAAAAAAAGATACAGAAATAAGGCTTTAATGATTAAAGAATTAAATAGAGAAAAAAATAAAGAAACAATATATCCAAGACAGGAAAGGAATGATCTCAGGATGGTCTTACTTCATCTATTAAAACAGGAAGGCCGTTTCCGGAGAAGTTCCACCAATATAAGTTTATCATTCTGAAAAAAATAAGGAAGTTTGCCTGATTGATTCAGCAAGTAGCATGTCACTGTATTTAATTACAGTGGGAATTAAAGTGCTTTCCTGGATGTCTAGGGCAAAGGCCGAACAATGTTACAACAGAAACACAGCCAAGAATGAGGAGAGCTCTTGGAACAAACATTGTGACTTTATTGTCCGTTCCTTTTGAGGAAGGAAATGGGTTTTTACACGGTACACAGATTTTTACAGCTTATGTGGAAAAATAACTAATGACATCCTTCTTCTTATTACATGTCATCAATGAACCTGTTTAATTTGAAAGTCATGGAAGAAATAAAAAGCCCATAAATTTCCCTATCATCAAGTGTTCTCTTAAACACAAAACCAAGCATTAGAATTTAGGCATCCCTAATACTTCCAGATATATTTTCAGAACTCATTTAAAAATCAAAGCATTTAAGACAAGACTAAATATTTTCCTTTTTTGTTCTGCTACAACTGTAATTGTATACAGATGAAAAATTATTCACAACTTTGCTTACATTCAAAAATTTAGAAACCTGAGAGTTCATACCTATTAGGTATTTAAAAGAAGCTCTATATTGCATCACTGGATGTGTTTCTCTACCTTTGTTGGGTTTTTTTTAAGACCTACCATTCCTGATAATTGATTTTTTTCTTTCATGAGGTCTTGTCCTGTCACAAAATAATATTGCACCAATGCCTAAAGCTGTCTGCCAAAAGTCTAGGAATATTTTTTGACATGCAGACCCCTGATGATTTTTAACACAGAAATGAGAATGGGTTTAACTGTAATTTTGAAAAGGGACTGCATTTGCACAAATGTTTCCAAGCAACATTAATGAGACCAAACAAATACAAAAAGGCATCTGGGGAGATATGATCTTTTTCAGTGGAATGTGAATGAAATTCCGAACACAGCTCCAATGGGTATCAAAAGTTACCCATTGTAGTATGAATGCTGAAATTATGTAGCTAATAATACCAGAGAATTTGGCTATGTGCAGAATCAAAACTGAACACAGAACGTTTAGTGAATGGGCAATTGCCAATGAAAGCAAGTCAAGTAATCAGTCAAGTCAGAAGTTTCAGTTTCTCAAACTATTTTAAGAGATACAAGTAGTTTACAATTATTTGCAAAAGAAATGTAATAAAACTAAAAGTATTTTACTTAAACTAGAAATATCAGTTGTAAGAGGAGAAATAGTCATAAATAACATAGTTGGACATTTACTTCTCCCTGTAGCACTACTATGTTTCCTTACATTTCTCTTTAAATCTACAACAAATTGATACTGAGGTACTGAAATTCCTTACCGCATGCTACCTGGCTCCATTTCTATTTTTTCTTTCTCAGTGCAGTTTAAGCTTCTGTATTGTAATCCCTAATGAACATTCCAGTAATGAGTGGTGTCCCCCTAGGGTCTGTACTGGGACCAATACTATTTAATATGATCAGCAATGACATAGATGATGTTAGAGTGGGTCCAGAGGAGGGCCACAAAAATGATCAGAAGGCTGGAACACCTCTCCCGTGAAGAAAGGCTGAGAGAGTTGGGGTTGTTCAACCTGGAGAAGAGAAGGCTGCAGGGACACCTTATTGCAGTCTTTCAATATATAAAGGGGGCTTATGAGAAAGGTGGAGAGAGACTTTTTACAAGGGCCTGTAGTGACAGGACAAGGGGCAATGGTTTTAAACTGAAAGAGGGTAGATTTAGATTGGATATAAGGAAGGCATTTTTTCTGATGAGGGTGGTGAGACTCTGGACCAGGTTGCCCAGATGTGGATGCCCCATCACTGGAAGTGTTCAAGGTCAGGTTGGACAGAACTTTGAGCGACCTGATCTAGTGAAAGATGTCCCTGTCCATGGCAGGGGGATTGGACTAGATGATCTTTTAAGGCCCCTTCTGACCCAAACCATTCTATGATTCTATGATTCTATAAATATGTTCTAATGAATATCTTCACCATACAAGAACAATATGATGACAAATAAAGATGCCCTTGTCCCATAATTTAGAGAACACTTTGATTTAGATAGCAATATTTTTTCAAAAAGACAAGTTTTTTAAAAGTTATTGGGAAAAATTCTGCTGCAAATTACCTAGGGTGAATCAAAATCAAATCTACTGACTTCCCATTGAAATTCACCTTTACTTATGTGGAAACATAATAAAAAAGTAATTCTGTAATTTGGTTGACTACTTTGAATAAGTGTTTTCTTCAAATTTATCGCTGCAATTGGCTCAAATAAAAAAGATTCCTTCTGCACATTTTTTTCTTCTAAAAAGAGTATAATAAGAGTTGCAAGGGAAATTCTGAAATTCGTCCACATACATAGTCTCTGATTTGGGGGGGGGGGAACATCAAACGCAGAACTTGAAAATTATTGTTTTTGCAGGCTACTTTGGAACTGAATTGTACTTCTGGAAGTCTCTGAGGTGTCACTGAGAGAAGCATTTAATGTCTGTGCTTCCTTTTAACGATTTCGGGAAGTCAGTAAATATGTTAGACGTTAGGTATTTACATATTATGAATGCATCCTGAACTCTTTTCCTTCACATTTCAGAAGAAGTGTCAAACGGCATTAAGGAAACGTGGTTTTTATGACAATTACAATTTGATGCACAGGCAAATTATATAGTACATTAAATAGATAAATGTAAGGAAAAAGACATGCTATGTGCAAAAAGAACAAGCAGAATCACAAAACAGAGAACACCGAGAAATTTCAGAAGTGTTCACATTTTTTCCTGTACATTTTTCACTATTCATATTCTGTATATAGATATATATAAAATATATTTTGAACTTGATATTTGTTCCTGATGTCATTCACCTTTTTTGCATGTGATTTCCTGCACTAATGTCAAACACTACATATTGACCTATATGTGGCTGTTGTTAGGGTTTTTTTTTTCATAGATTAGGATTTTTATCAATTATGTAACTTTATGATGAGAGTTGCCATAATAAATGTTTGTGGTACCCAGATGTCTTTACCTAAACAAACATGTCAGTAGTTTGACTGTTAACAGCATACCTTTTTATTATATTTGGTTTTAATTTACTAACAAATCTTGATCTCATACTACCTACTTGATCTTCATTCAATTTATAATTTATGTATTTTCAAGCCTTCACCAATGAAGTTTAAACACTTACATGTTTTGTAATTTTACGATATTTTGTAATTTAAAACATACAACATGCATGTCATCTAAGACTCCTGTATTAAAGAGTGATAGAATTATTCTTACATAACTGTTACACTGTAACTATTTTCTGTGTGTAGAGTTTCCAGTCTACATTCCACCACCCCCATAAAATAATTGCCATTTAACTGTTCGCCTCTTTACAGGTTTTTTTCAGTTTTATGTAATAGGAACAGTAGGGGGCATTCAGAGCTTTAGATGCTAGATATGGCTGGATGTGATCCTATGATGCTAGTTAACTGCATTTTAAATGTGTAGAATGCAGTTCAATTAGTTTGCAGTATACCATATTAAATCCATTAATTCATGTAATATACATTTATGCATCATGAGCTTCTCATTTACTACTTTGTTGTGTTGTTCATTACTTTCACTTAGGTTTTTAGAAGCATTTCTTTTACATAGAATTTTAATAAAATAGATGAAAAGCAAATATGTATTACAAATTAGTTGCAACAATTTTTAAATAATGAACAAAATTATTTTCTTAAAGTGAAAGCACATACACTCTTAATGTGATCCTTACAAAAAAAAAACAGGAAAAAAAGTCTGACTTGAGTGTATTATTTGCTGTGGTGAAAAAGCATCAGGAAAAATGGCTATCCTTCTCCCCAACTCTCAGAAGAAAAACTAAGGAAGAAAAATAGCCCAGGATTTCTTATAAGCTGTAGCTTCAGCTCCACAGATCTGAGAGAAGCTATGAGAGCTATGAGGAGCCACCTGCTTTATAAAGCCTATCAGCAAATAAGAAAAAGCCTTAGAAACCTACAGACTCATAAGAATGTACAATAGGTATTAGGGTGAGGATGCCACTCTGGTGTTATTTGAGGATATGTGGGTGGAGATGGCTTTATATCAACATGCCATTTCCGTCATTCCATGATACGGACAATATTCTTCTGCGTAGAGTGCCAATTAGCAGGGGAAAGTCAGTGTCAGCAAAGTCGTCCATGTACTAAAGCTGGCCATTGTCTAGAGTGGAACACCAGGGGATTTACAAGGTCAGAACCATGTATGCTTGAGTTTAACTTCAAAGTTTAATATGATCAGGATTCCCTTAAGAGACTTAAGGTCCAACATTTCTTGTGAGGATTGCTCACACATTTTCAATTATAAAGTTTTTGGGTAAAATGCATAAAGAGCAGGAGATCCGATGACAAGACCTTTTTTGAGTCAGTGGGGTATAGAATCATAGAATCATAGAACGGTTGGGGTTGGAAGGGACCTTAAAGATCATCTAGTTCCAATCCCCCTGCCATGGGCAGGGACACCTTCCACTAGACCAGGTTGCTCAGATGTATCCCTGCCTATTTGCTCCAGCGATCAAACCAGAGAGACTGGACAGCACACCTAATCAAGCTTGAGAATATTCTAGAAGTTTGGATGTATATGTAGGATTGGGGAGAAGTAGGTTTGAATTTACGTTTCTCTTTCTGATCTTACTGAAATATATTTTTCACTATCCCTCTCTCTGAAGTTCCTGCATAGCTTCCAGTTTTCTGTCAATGGAGTATAAGGAATCTCTTCAAGCAAATGGATAACATGTAATCAGAAAGTTGCTTTTTTATTTTGTTGCAGAAATAAAACTGAAAAAAACTTTCTCCTTGACAAAAGATAATCCTACAATTCAACTGGTTTCATCCTACATGCAACAGCTGATGAGAATGAGAAACTCGGAGAAACTCCTAATCTGCAACTCAAACCACAGAATGACAAATTTTGGGGGTTGTATTTTTTCTTGTATGAATCAAAGTATTATAGCATTTCCCAGAAGACTGTCACATAGCCATATTTTATGACTTTATTCTCCTATATTCCCTGCACTAATACTTGATATTCATATCATACTTATTGTATGGATTCCAATGGCTAAATGTATAACCTCAAATATCAAATAGATTATTCAAGGAATGGCATCTCACACTGGTTAAGTGTTTGCAATTTAGGTCTAACATTTCTTATTTTCTCATGGTTTGCCTTCCGGCCACACTAACATAGACGCTGAGAGTGCAATTCATTTGTTAGATTGTACTTTGCCGTTTGAGGTCCTGTAGTGTACCCTACCTGGAGTCCATCAGCCACTCCACAAGGACATGGAAATTCTGAGCATCCTCTGTCATACCTTCAGGCCCACGCAGATGTCTCAGTCACTGCAGGGCCTTAGAAGGTACTGGATTTCTGTGTTTGGGCAAATGAATCCTGCCTTACTTTTGGTCACCTGGATAACCCTGTTGGCTCCTGTGATTACACTGACTAGACCTCTGTGGAATGAAACGGTGCATATACAGGCAGTGTAGACATTAAAATTTAGATCTGAATCTGGAGCTGACTCCCACCTTTATATTCCAATAACTTCCTGATTACCCTGGCAAATTCAATAACTTATGGTTACTACTTGTATTTCACAGCCTACTTCCAGTCCTCAAGCAGTTCAGCTGACTATAGATGGTGTCAGATTTTAACTGCCTTCTTTCTTTCTATTTCTAAATACTAACCCTACGAATGGACCATATAAGAATATGCAGAATGAAAACAGAAGGTATGCCATATGTTTGACAACAGAATGCAACATACTTATCCTGCCCTTACCCACTGTAATACTCTCATCATTTTTTCCTAGTACTTATGTGTCCTTTCTGCTGCACATGCATACATGCAGTCCATCTGGTCTGTCATTTACCTCTGCACATCAGTTCATGTACAGTACACTCAAAATATACCAAAATATTAATTTTATCTCAAAGTTTTTCAGGAATTTAATATCTAATAAAGTAAAAAAGACACAGTTCACGCAAATTTACATCAATATATATAAGATGCATAGAGTATGTCTTCATATGTTTTTTCATACTTTTTAAATCTAATATCCTTTAGGTCAGTGCCCATCCAGAAGAAAGATATCTGGTATGCTTATATTGGAAGATTTTATCAGTCTTGGAGAAGAAATTACTGAAACAATGGAAAACAGATTTTTTTTTTTTTTTACTTGGCTATAAATGTGCCAGACCTAAAGAATACGAGCTGCTCTTTTCTGATGATGTACACAAATATTTTTTATCACTTCACCTGTTCATTCACTCTGGAGTGTGATGGCCCATGATGGATGAGAATCTTCACAATGTCGACATCTCCTCTCCAAGCAGCCAAGTGTATAGGGAAATAACCTTTATTATCTGCCACATTAGTTGATGCTTCATACTGAAGTAATTTGAGAACTATATCCCTGGAAAACAGGAAGTAAATCTAAAAATTGACAGGAAGTTTATTTTATTAAGTTTTTACATGAACATACAGATTACCAAAATTTTTACCCTGAATAACAGAAAAAAACCTGTATTTCAAGTCAAACAGCTACAAAAATGAAGACCAATCATTTCTAAGAATGAAATAGATAGTAAAACATAGCCAAAATGTTATTAATTGTAATGATTCTTACTTCTTATGAATACCCATCAACAATATTATCATCAGTTCTCTGAATCTGTTTCTTTCAACAGGATCACCTGGCCACAAAATCATTTTTAGAATTTGCCAGTCCAGGCCATGTGCGTGTCCCTCAAGACAAACTTGCCAGGCACTACAGGCAGAGAAGTAGTCCTGTCCCCATCATTGCTGAGTTCTGGAGGCAGGAAGACAAGAGGGTAGCTTTATGGACACAGTTCCTGCAGTAAGGCTTAAGTAACAGTTTTTCTTCTTCTTTAAGGCATTATCTTAAAGATGGAGGAAACAATTTAATGATGATCTAGTTAGATATATACTATCTTCTGTGGAATAACTGCTTCTATTTTCATTTCCCACATCCAGCTTCCTGAAAGCAGTGAGGAAAAAAGTGACTTTCATTATTTTAATTCTTATTATATTCCTTTCAGTATTTTCAGTGTGGCTTATCATACATTAAATGAAAGATTAGTATAAGCTGGTATATTGCATCCCTGATTTTTAAGCAGTCTCCTGTACTTAACTTCAAAAGTTAAACGTAAAAATCAGCTGTGTGGTATGATCATATTATCAAGTATGTCAGAAAGTAAATAAATTCTGTCTTATCTCTCCATTTGTCTTCTCATAGTTTGACACAGTCAGGCCTCATTAGTTATTAAGTTAATAGCATCTATGATCCAGTGTGGGCAGTTTTTTTGAATATGGAAACACTGGCTCTTACTGATTGGGCTCAAAAAATTGGGGGGGGAGGCAGCCTATGTTATGACTAAAAATGAAGCCCTTGACTACAAATTAAGACAGAAGGTAAATCCCGAGGCAATTGTTCTCCCAACCTTATTTAATTGCCTACTGAGAGAAAAATGTGGCAAGTAAGAGTGAATATATTCAGGTCAAAAGAAACTCCCAATTGTCTTCAAAAGAAATCACAGAGATACTGGAGTCATCACATCTAAGCTTTGAGGGAGACTTTAAGCTGGATTTTGCTTACTCCTGACAAGGTCAAATAACATGAAAACAACCACGAAAGAGCAGCTCCACTACAGAAAGACTTCTGCTACACAGAAAGTTCCAGAAAAGTGACTCCCAAGAGAAACTTTTTCGTACAAGCAAGGTTTGAGAGATTTCTCATGTAATAATAGTTGATCTTGCAGTAGATGATCTAATGAAGGTTAGAGATACAGAGTAGTTTGAAAGTGACAGAAATCAAAAGAAACACAAATTTAACTAAGTGGGGGAAAAACAGCAAAAAACCCCTCCACAACTAAAATCTATAGATAACAATATACAGCAACTATTGCAAAGTCTGTTGCAAGATTCAAGCTACAAAATAGAACCTAGGTCTCCTTCATCCTTCAAGAATGCCCTGACCCATCACACTTCTCTAGGGTGAGTCTTTTTTAGCGCTCTGTCAGAACTCTTTCATTTTGTAGAAATAAATTTCAGACAAAAGACTGAGAGTCCTTAGCCCAGTAACATTAGTGGGCTAAGTAAAATTACTTAGGGAGACTGAGATTCAAGTGCCTGCCCCAGATATGATTTAATTACTTATATAAAGCAGAATAGTTTCAAAAGGAAAGAGAACTATCCCAGAATAACCAAGGAGGAGGGAATTCATCACATACAATGATCAAGCAGAGACTTGAACACTGGTGTCCAACAAGTATCCAAGCCACAAATTATTGGTTGGGTCATTAAGTCTTATGTTCTCACTTTTCCTGAAAAACTTTGATATCTCTCAAGTTCATCCTAATGTAAAGTGTGAAAAATTAAAACCCCAAAAGTTTTCAAAGGACAAGAAATTCTCCTAAGTGGGAAGGCTCTTGTGTCAAAGATTGTACCCAATACTGATTTTGAATATCAAGTTTTGAATCTGACACAGAGTGTAAAGCTATTTATTTGTTATTTGTGGTGACTAACGAAATTACAACCACCAGATGTCTGTCCAATTCTCTTGCTGACAGTGCTACCATTGTAGCAGGATCAGTATGATGGCTTGGACAGCAGGTCCTGAACCATCATGATTTATCATGAAATACCTCATGATGTATTTCATTTTACTTTAATATAACAAGCTATAAATGTGATGTCAGTAACTGCTACTTACCCTGCTGTGAGGGTCAGGGGTCATAGCAGCCAGTGGCCATTATGACCTTTTCAAAAGCTGCAGTTATATCTGCTGCTGTACATAAGTCCACATCTTGAAGTTCTCTCTGACATCAGCAGAAGTTTGGCCAACACTACGTCTGAAAACACTATTTGGCTTTTGTATGTTTTGGGATTTTATAGTTTATATTGCTAGGATTCACTTGAAATCTCTGATAGATACAGTGTTTATACAGCAATACTTCTACTTTGGTGGGTAACTATTGGTTTATAGTCAGTATTAAACATCCTAAAACCAGTTTTTGTCTATTTAAAACCAGCAATCTTTGCAAGCTAAGGCTTGGGCTTTTGTCAATCACAAATGTGCAATGGTACAAGAAACAATCCACAAACTATAAACAAGAAAAATGTGATTTTCTCCCTTTTTATAAAAGGCTGAGTTTAATAGACCATATTAAGGACTTAGACCTAATTCCATGGAGGTAAAATATATTAGTGGATGATTCTGAATCTTGCTACAGAACTGAAATTTTGGAAAATGCACAATATCTAGTTTAACAGTATTTTAACTTCATTTATTTATTCAGAAACAGAATATCCTATATTCACCAAAAGATTAATCTGATCTGAAGAAAATATGCAGGTTTCTAGAATACAATTAAAGACACATCCTAAAGTTTTAATTTTTCCATGGAAGAATGCAAAAATTGTGAAATGAGTAAACTAAACATATGATTATTATGGATTTGTATGTTATCTTATGGACTGTCCAAAATCACATTAAAGTTAGTGCAAATCACTCTTAATTTCAGTTGGTTTTTTGATCAGTTCCTTATCATCTCCCACAGAGGAATAACCCAAAGCCTTATGTCAAAATTTTCTTTAGTGAAAATCCAGTCAGTGTTAACACCGTCAGTTTACAAACAGGATAGCTGGACTGCATTAAGTGGGGCAGCTCTTACCTTGGTTACAGTGGGGTCCATCCCACTAGAACTTTATAGACCTCATTAAAATCTATCTTTCTTGTTCTGCCTTAATAACAACATGCAGTTGGCAGCATAATACAATGGAGGTAACATGTAGCAAGGGACAACATGTAATAACAGAGGTAACACAGAACGAATTACAAGGTGTAATAACAAAATATTTAGCAAGTTTCCACATTTTTTTACTGACACGTCAATGCCTTAAAGAGTTCACCTGCACTGGTATGCCTGTGCAGTACCCCTCAGTGGGGATTTTGCAGGCTTTCCCCAAGCTTGTTGAGACATGCATGTGGTAACTTGGATGGACAGCAGGAAGGGAAAAGCTATGAGGTCCCATACAAGGTAACAGCCATTTTTTTCTGCTTTCAAGTGTATAACTACTAAATATTCTTATCATGCTACTTTTACTTTGATAACAATTAATCTATACTGTTCTTTTGTTTCACAATATTGCTTCCTTAAATATTCAACACACTATACATGTGTACATACACACACAAGTATACTACAAAATTTTCTGTTGCAATTTCCCACCAGCTAAAAAGCATTAGAGCCACCACTAGCAGTAACAATAATAAATTTACTCAAAATCGAGGAAGAATTTGGAAGAAACAGTATAGAATCAATAGCTTCTAAACTGCATTTCCCATTTATCATTACTACATTCTGATATCAATGACAATGTCAAAAATTCTTTTATTAATATATCCCATGGGAAATAAGATTATTTTAGTAAGTCAGCGTTTGTCAACCTTCTGTGAAAATCTCAGTGCTACGCTAAGTATTTTTAAGTTACGCAGTTAAATACCATTCTACATAAAAACTAAACGTGAGGCACTTACTTGTGTCCGTTTAAAGCTGCATGATGTAAAGCAGTATAACCTGAACTGTCCGTGCAGTTTATATTTGGTCCTCGCCAGATGCTGGAAATAAAGCACAATTGTAAAGTTAATTTTTTGGCTTGGCAAATACAGAAATGTCAGAAATTTGATGTATAAATAAAGATCTCTGCAACAAGTGTGATTAAACTTAAGAGACAAATTATCTTGAAAAGAACTTAAAACAGCAAATGTTGATATCTATATAATTTATTTATAAAAATAAGTTTACACATTCATCTTTATAGCAGTCATGAACTTTACGTAGGGCAGTCTAAAAGACTGATAACTATTCTGTCATTTCAATTAGATCTGTTCTCCCAGTATTACTCTGGTAATTACACTGAGGTTATAATCTGATTTTGCACTACTTTTTTCACAACTATATATTCATTGACTTTAGGTCAGTTAGTCTAGATTCATACAAACATAAGATTAGTGAGAACCAATCATATCCTTTAAAGGGACAGTAAATTTATTCTTTTTACTTGGCTCATATTAACGGATATTTTAGCTCCCATTTTAACCAATTATATTTTTAAATAAATTACATATATATAAAAGTTTAATAAACAAAGCTTCTTTTTTTTTTGTTATCTTTCTGTATTTTACAGCACTTATTTTACAGTCAGCTTCATTATATGTCCTGTGTAACCAGTTTCACAATCTGTTACGGACTCTTCACAAAACAGTAGAGATTTTTTGTTTCAAAGTAGAAAAATGTGACTGCTAATCTACCAAAAAAAACCCCCAAACACCAAAAAAAACACCGAGAAACAAACCCCCAAACCCTGGAAATTGGATACCAGAGGCATATTGAGTACCAGCAGGTTTTTTTCTAACTGACTACATTTGAAGCTGACTGTATCCTTTGCGGAAGCCATTTTTTTATTCTGTAACACAGTTTTCAGTCATTAGTATTACAACTTCAAGGACACAAGATTATGACTCCTGAATTACAGTCTGTTTTCTTTAGCTTCTAATACAGTGTTAAACAGTCATTGGCAAGCCATATTTTCCCTTCACTTCATACCTTAGAATCAAGTGCTGCAGTTTAAAGAAAATAATCTGAAGCTAATAGGTAAAAAGAGTTTTTCATACTGACATTTTTCATGATCCACATCAATAAAATGACATGTTAAGCATAACATATGCAGTTTAAGAATTCGTTACTACTGAATCTGTATTTTATTACCTATGGAATACTGATGTTGTAGACTGGTCTCTTTTTCATTGTGTGTGTTTGAATGATTAATTAGGTCATAAATTTAAGCAGTAGTTTTCCCATAAGTAATACTGCAAGCACACAGAATTATTTGTGTGATGCATTGTGTTCTGCAGTGAGTGTAATTCTACATAGTGCTGGGTACCTCCCCTCTCCCTGCAATTTAATTTCTTGGAAGAACAGGACTGAAATATTTTCTTGGGTGCAAAGAAGCAAAAAATGAAGTAATTTTTTTTTTAATCTGCTCAGAAGTCTACAGATGTTCTTTTCTACGTAAGGCAACTTCCAGCTAGGAAAGTCACTGTAATCTTTCCAGTTAAAAGAAATAATTTTAACTCCATGAAGTAGTAAAAATTCAGTCCTTGAAACGGTAGCTCCTCCATAGTAGACAGATGTTATTTATATGGCAAAGACAGCCTGTCCCTATCTATTGGAAGGAAAGAAGCCCTTATCTATCGATATTCTATAACCTGTTTTATATTTTCGCATAATACTTTATTAGTTATTTTCTTATTTATTGGATTCTACTTTCTTCCTTTGATTTGTACCAGCTTATAGGAGAATGAAGCAGAAAAAAAAAGTGGTATAGAAAGCCGTATTTTAAATACTAAAATAAATACATAAACAACCAGAATATTAATTTACTTGGTTTTGCTTGCTTGCTTGCTTTGGTTTACAGTTGTTAGGATTTGCCTGTTGGTTGTTTTTTCAAAATGCAAGGGATCCATGAGTTCATATATTATTCATGATGCATTAGGCCTTTAAAAAAAAAATTAAAAAACTACCACCACCACCAAAACCTCCAAAACAACCAAAACCTAGTTCTTTTCTCCTCTAATTTTCTCCTTTAATCCAGGCACTCTTTAATGCATTGTTGTACTTCCTGACTCTGGTCTTAGGAAATATTTTTCAACTGAAACTACACTGATTTTTTAAAAAAACCCTGAATCTTTATTAATGAGTATATAAATGCACCTATGTGAAGCTCCTTGGGACACTCAGGTTGGGAGACAAAGGACAAAGGAGAGTGAGTAAATCCTGATGACTCAGAGAGATGAGACAGGATGGACAGACTAATTGCTGTCAGCTCCCAAGTGGTACAGAAAGACATGCTCAAAATCAGAACTTGGTTATCAAACTAAAGAACACAGGAGACATGAGCAGGACTCAACTGCAGACATCTCTTTTCCCTTGGGCCAGTGCAGAAATCCCCTTCTAGTAAGTCTTGCATTGCTACAGCATTGCAACTTTATCTACAAAATGAACGCAGGTTCAGTATATACACTGGATATTTATGCTTTAATAACTGACAATCAAATTCAAATTGGACAGTCTGTGAATAGAAATTCTTACACCCTAAAACTCCCAGCTGTGGTGAATAGTTCATCTAAAGCTCTTCTCTTGTAATCAGAATACAGCAGGGCAAAAGTCTAGTGGTGTATTAGCTCCGTAAAAAGCATCCGACTTCAAAGAAAAGTGGGGTGGAGAAAGAGAAAAAGCCTAAAGAGCCCTTCTTTGGCATCATAAACACATACAATATATGAGGAATTATCAAATATATTGATTTATCTGTGTATTAAAACACCTCAATAGTTACTGTGAAAGCAACACTAAGGAGAACCTGGAACAAAATAAATTACCATTCAACCTCCAGAAAAGAATATTTGTTGACAGAAGATTAGCAGCTGTTTAGATTACCGTTAATATTGAATGTTCTCAAAACCATGTTTCCACTAATTCTTTGATGCAGTCAATAATCAAGCTTCTTAATTTTACATGCATTAGTAAGTTAGGAATTTTTTTCCTATGTACATCAGTAAATTAGGAAAATCTTTCTATTACTTAATGAATTTCAAGAAAGTAATTGAACCTACTTTTTGTGAAAAAAATCAGTTTTCAGTCAATGATGAATTAAAACCCTGAATTAAGACATGATCATCAGCTAGTTTCTTCCATTATAACTTGCCAAAGTGAGGCACAAAGAAACTGAAGTCTGTTATGCTACTTACACTATTGCCAAAAGCAGAAAGACCTTATTACAGTTTGCTCTCACTGTGGACAAAGAATATTGACCTTTTGAACTGATGTTAAATATTAATTGGAAATACTCTTTACTTGGTAAGAAAATTAACATTTTTTTTATGAGCTGAAGATAATTACATATAAAGAGTAGCATTTCAAAAGTGATATGAAAATGACAGACTAAAGAAAAAGATGGTTAGTTGGTTGATTTGTTATTTTGCTACGCTTTTTGCTATATCGAAAAAAGTAATTGTGAAGTGGCTGTTGTTACACACATATGAACACAAAAGCAAGGATATCAGAAGTTAATTCAGCTAATCTTCATCACACAGGCACACTCCCTATCAACAGTACAAGAACCATGCATACATGCACAGAATATCCATCACAACTTTAAATCTGTTTCCATCGTATTTCCCCTCTGCACATATATTTTCATTATATTATTTCATTATTATTTAATTATCCATGCACTAATATTTACGGTCTTTATATGGTAGTTTTGCCAAGTTGGAAGGAAAATATTTTGGTAAAACAATGATAAGAGTCTTTAAAAGCCGTAGAAAGCTGCCTGATGACATCAGTGTTTGTCTGGCCATTGGTTTCACTTAAACCTTATCTGACAATTGACTGGCAACACTCTTTCTTCGGAATTTATTTCTTCTCTGAAATGAAGTGGCAAGGAAGAGGATGACACTGTCTAGATGGAATCAGTTCCTCCAGCGGAGATGGACAGAGCATGGTATTCATGCCTGCATATTTTAGGGTCTAAACCCTGTTGAGGGCTGAGAAAGGCTTAGCATATGCCTAGTCCTCACCCCTCCCACTCCTCTCCCCACCTTCTTTCCCAGGTCTTCAATATCTTTGGAAGATCTTCCTAGAGACCCCCTGGCTCTTCAGGACTACAGAAGTAGTGAATCTCATCTTGCCAGGTCAGTTTTAATAGTGGGAAATCCTAAGCTTCATCCTGTTCCCATTGAAGTTGGTGGCAAACACCAACCAGCTCAGATAAATCTAGTTTCCTTATTGTTCCTGTGTTCCATAGAATAAATATGTATTACAGGAATTTGTGGTGTTCTGAGCCAAAATCTTCCAAAATTTCCATGTTTATTGTTGTTAATCTCACAGAAACACATTGCCTAAAGTTATTAGAGCACATAGCCAGGCTTTTATATTCATTAGTGCTCTGCCTACATTCATACACATTTTCAGTCACATAAACTGAGCTTATACAAAATATATGGACAATTTTACACAGCATTTTTGAAAATGCAAACTTTTACACAATAATATGTATCATCAGTTATTCAGACACAAAATAATAATGTTACTTATTGTGAACAGCAGCAAAATAGCTCCCATTCTCTATTTTATGCACAAATAAATCAAATTGACAACCATGTTGCTCTAACCTGTATAAATTAATAATGTTACTTATCAAATAGAGAAGTGTTTCATTTTAGTAAATGTGATAATTTTTTTTTTCTACAGATTCCTCTTTGATGGAATCCAGTGTTATGTAAGACATATTTTCCTGTAAAAAGAATGTATGTCTTTTTCACGTATGGTTTTACCTATTATTTACACTACTTTGCTGAATTTGACATATATTTTCAAATTACTTCAAGGAAAGTAAATTTAAATATTTGCCTTTAGTGACAGTGGGAAAAAACCCTTTTAGAAAGTCATATTTTAAAGTATAATAAATAATAAATAATAATAAGGTACTCAAAAGTTGTACATGGAAAAACAACATCAAAAAATGCATTTTAGGATTCTTCTTGAGCAAGTGCAGCTATAGGTCTTAAATTGACAAAAGTAGATGATGTCTTGAGTAAGGCTATCAGATCTTCTTCTCAGCATTAAAAACAGCTGTTGCATGTAGCAACTGAAAGTTAAAAATTCAAAATGAAAATATTTTTTATTAATTTTTTGAAAAAATTTAAAAGGAGAAGGGCAGAGGGATTATCAATTCAATTAACTGTATTATTAAAGATTATTGTATATATAATTCCAATTCTTTATTTAAGTGCTTTTGTTGTATCAGTGTGAAATGTGACTCAAAAACATTTCATTTTTGAATGCATGGAATGTGCTTATCTCATTTTGATTCCTGCTGTTCAGTTGTCTCAATATAAATAATACAACAAAATTTATGGTCAACTAATTCATGGGATTAAGTATGTTATTCAAGTTCAGGCTCTAAAGCAGCTTATTCCCTTGTTTTCTTTAACCTTGATCTATTTACAGTCTTGGCCATAAATAGTGTAAGTAAGCCTGGAAAACTGGGGAACTTCACCGAACTGTGATTTTATTTACATACTGATTCTGTTCAATTGGTGATTTCTATTTAATATGAAATATTGAATATAGTAAATATTATGAGTTTCATTATTTATTATACAACGTTTACTTATTATTATACTTAGAGTGGCTCCTATAGAAGGAAGTCTCAATCCTACACAGTGGTCTGATAATGAGGTAGAGTTATGTACAATAAGCTACTTCCTCCTTCAATAGCTTATGCAAATTTTTATCTATCTTAGTGAGAAACTGTGAGTCCATATATCTAGGGACTGTTACCTTGAAGTCTCGGAATAGCTGGATATCATGAATGGATTTCATTGCAAGTATGCATTACCTGTGATCAAAACAGAGAAGATGACAAACCATAGGTTGTTCTTCCTCTTCCTCTTTGTGGGTGCATGATCAAGTTAATCAAACGAATCTTATTTCAGCAAAAGGCCAGGGTTTTACAAGATTGCTACCTGTACGAGATCTACAGGTATGGCCTATACTCCATATCATGGTAACATGAAATTACTATTGGAATGGAGTGCAGACAATAATTAAAGGTAAATCCAGCCTCCACCTTTCTTTGGCAATGAAGATTTCCAGAGGTAAAGGAAATTCTCCCATGCAGCACATGTGTAAGATGATACACAGATTCTGCTCAGATATCTCCATTGTCTTCGTATCAAGGAATTATGCACTTCAACTTGGAAACTTGAAGAACAAGTTGGTATAAGCTAAGAAAGGGGCATATAGAGAGCCATTTGATTCCTCATTAGGGAGACATAGTAGACATTCACAAAAAATACTACTGGGTTGCTTCCAGGGTGTCTATCTGCGATTCTATGCCTCTCTGAAAGGCAGAGAAGGGTTTCTTCCTCCCAGCTGTTGTTGAAGCCTCCAGAATACATATAACCCCTTTTGAATGTTAACTGGGAACAGAAATGTGAAGACAAATTAGAAAAAGAAGAGTCATTCACTCCCATCTAGTCTAAGGCATGAGCATCAATAGCTACCTAATAATGCTCATCTTCACAGAGCATTCCTGCTATATCTGTTGTGATTGAATTCAGATTTTGGTTTTGCTTTTGAAAACCTGTCTAAGGAATGATATGTGCAGTAATAGTAATATCCATAAAGATGGATATCAAGCAGTACAAAAAGAGAAAAAAATCATAAACTCACAACGTTATGAATTTAGCACTACTGTTACGTTTATCTTCTGTGGCTCATGCTTCTTTCCTCCATGAAAAGCTACAACAACAGTTGGTTAGAAAAAGATCTTTTTCCAAATATACAAACAGCAGGATCAGCACTTAAAGTGGTAACACAAGCATGGAAGTAAAAAGGGTAATTTAAAAAAACGTGTAGAACAAAGGCATCATGTCGAACAATAAGACTCAAAAAACAGTATCTTACCTGTAATTATTGTTTTTCAAGTTTTGTGAAATATCACTGCTAAATGACACTGACATTTAACAGATTACATCTGCCCAGACTAAAATTTCGAGTAGGGTGGCAGTATTTAAAAGTATACAAATAACCTTAATGCCAAATAGATAATCTAGTACAGTTGCCGATTACCATTCTTGCTATTACTAACTATATTTTTGGTTGAAGAAGGATGAGGCTAGTACAGTCATTAATCCAATCTGCCATCCACACCTTCTCCAGCGGAAAGAATTAAGAAAAGACTGATTATAAATGACAGAAGTTCAGAGTGTGGCTGAGGAGAGGCAGAATCCCAGATATAGAAACACACAAGTCCTGGATATCCAGAATACCCTTAGCCATGATGAGCCTCACGGAGTCAATGTGGCCTTATCCTTTGAATAACCTCAGGATAAAAGAAGAATTGCAATTGAAAGAAATGGAAAAGGTCTTATAAAAGCATATTTTGAAAGACTTGGGACTTAAGAAGCAACTCTAAAGGAACTTCTGAGGCAGGAAATTACAGAACCTGTATATGAGAACATCGCGATTGTGAAGTACCCAAAGAACAGGCTAGAACAGTACTGAGATAAATAGAAACTATAAAAAATTTCATACATGTGAGTGTTAGGTTATGTGATAAACAGCTCCTGTGTACATCCACAAAGGAGCACAAAGAGACAACAGCAGGCGGGAGAATCAAGTAATACCCTGGCCCAGCTACTCTCAAGCTCATCACAGAAGAGCCATCAGCACATTAAAGGCCCATCTCTACAAGTCCACCAGACACAGCAGCACAATGGCAGGCAGGAACCCAAATTACGGACTCAGAGGAAGAGACACCTTGTTGGGGCCCCTCCCAGGGCTGTCCTGTGAGAGCCTCCACCCCATTGTCCAGGGGTGACACACATCAAGATGAGGCAATGCTGGAGCACATTTCAGGCTGAGAGGGGCTATTGTCTAGGGGTATGGGACACATGGGATTGAGCAAGACTTCCTATGGGATGTTTAGGGGAAGAACCAAAGACAGGGAAAGGGATGGATTTAGGTGATTTGGGGAGGAACAAGTGTGAGAAAACAGAGGGATATGGAGACAAAAAGGGCTGATCACATGTATATAGTTGGCTCTACAGTACAATAGCCTGGCCACGTCCTGCACTCAATCTTATTAAATTCCATTTCTGTTTTCCTGGGTGAGGGACTCTATTCTGTGTGCATGTATGTATATGAGGGTCCAACTGCCAGCAACTGGGTCAGACGACAGGTTAGTGAGCCCATGTGTCTGTGTTGCCAGAAACTGGAGCAAATGAGGGTCTGGGTATCAGAAACTAGAGCGGGACCATGGGTCAGAGGGCCCGTGTGTCCACGGAGCCTGCAACTGTAGGGAGTGTGGCTGTGCAAGACAGTGTGTGATTGCTAGTGAAGATCAAGCTGGACTAGTCAGAAAGCAGGTGAAGTGGCCTGGGAGCCAGTTGTGTGTCTGCATGTCTCTGAGGCTGAGACCACACAAGGAGGTGGCTGTCACATGAGCCAAGGGTGAAGGTTAAATTTTGCAGAGCGAAAGATGAGCAGTAGGCTTCTGCAGAAGCCACAAAAGTATTTTGGTTTTTTTAGCCGACTTTGAAAATCTATATTAAAAATACTAGAGAAATAAGTGGTCTTGTATGGCACACTTAGGCCACTGAGAGGTGTGTTCTAGGAGTCTGCAGATTAGACAGTCTGTGCATGTGTAAGTACATGCAAATTTAGATACGTTCAGTTTGGGAAAGAATCTACTTAGAAAAACATGTTGACAAGCACTCAGTCTCTCCAGTTAAGTACTTTGTATGGTAAAAACTAAATAAACTAAACCTGAGCAAAAGTCACGTGAACTAGTTTAACTGAACTAGAACTCTGTTTACTCGAAGTTGGAATCAATTTCATTTGAAGGTATATCATTCTATTCTGACAGAGTTAATAGTTATACCAGTTTAAATGTTATTAAAAAATCAAGTAATATGCAAAAACATAAAGGAGAAACACTTTGACTTCTTGAAGATGTCACACAAAGGAATAGGCAATAAATTAGTCATGCTTTATTAAAAGAATCTGTCATATATAAGGTCACTTTGTATTTGACCTTTATCTAACCAGCTTGGCTTCGTCATTCTTTACGGACTACTCATCTGGAAGTACGGTGGCTGGGTATAATGCATAATACTGTGGCTAGATTCAGAGAGCAATATGTTCCTGACTAATACTGGTTAGCTTTGCCTTATCCTTACAGTCAAGACCAATTTGCCTGGAGTGGCTAAAAGAGAGAAAGCTTTCATCAGTTATGACAGCAGGGTTCCTCTGTATTCCAGTTGTCTATAGGGACAAGCTGGGGTTTTGCTTAGTTCATAATGAACCTTAGCAACTCCAGCTTGTCAATGATGAGTCAGACAGATCCTTGGATCCACTCCAGAGTTCTGTCCTTGAGAATCCAGTCATCCTGATACGAAAAAATGTTAACTCTCATTTGGCATCATCCTGCACAAGAACACTGTGAGAACAGCTACTAACTAAATTATGAAAATACTCAGTCCAAAACCAGATCAGCAGGCAGTACCTTTAATAAGTAAAATTCATGTTTAAGCAATGTGAACCATGTTTTAAAACTGTTAAAAATGATATCTCCATGTATGATCTTACATGACCTGACCAATCTGCAGGGATGCCATATTGCTAATGCTGAAGATCAGTGCATCAGATTAACTGTTCCTGTGGAGGGCAACTCCACACTCTTTGTATCATGAGTTTGGGCTCCCTACATATATGAGGTAGATGGGTTCTACACATTTGTTATGAATCAGACCTATACGCTTTGTATAAAATCTATAGATTGATCAAGATCAACCAGGAACAGGGCTCCACTATGTTAGGTAATATTAGGCCATACAATAGAGAAGGACAAATAATCAGACATACTTGACTATATCTTTTTTCAGTGTCTATATAATACATATATACATATGTACCTACATATATTGAACTCCCTTTAGAAATAAATGCTGGGTTCTTTCAACTCTTCCCAGACAACTGCTATTTAGTGAAATTACATAAACCATAATTATTTTTCTGTAAGCACAGCAATGGAAGTGGATCTTCTGAAGGGTTTTGAAAGCCTTTGCATATCTCATGATTGTAAGATACACTTACATAAATATACGTATGAATACTGAAGTATAATATATACCATCAGTATTTTCTTTGGAAGAACAGAACACGTTCTCAGATAGACCACTCCAACTTCTTTTGTAAAAATTAGATGACACTAAAATAAAAAAAAACACTCTATATTTCTCATATCAGAAACAAACTGAAGCAAAGTCCTATTTCTCCTTCTCTCAACAATACAGATATGATGACACATTTTGTAAGGAGAGATATTCCTTTAGCCATTTTTTCCCCTAATTCAACTGACCTTGAATCTTTAGTAAGAAAAGTTATAGAGGGTTTTTTCCAGAATACAGGTCCAGCATAGTATTCCCATCCATCATAAATTCATGGTGTTTGCAATTTTAAACACATTCTTATCACAGACAGACAAAGTCAATATTTATTATAAAAGGAGATTTTAAAACCTCTAAATAATTAATTATGCATCCTGGAACACCTACTGACCCTTGTTTAAGTGGAATAAAAATTCCTGAAGCTCTGGCACTGGAAGCAGCACTAGGAAGAGTAACAATATATATCACAAATTTTTGAAATATGGATGCTGTTAGAACTATGACCTCATACCAGAATTAAAGACTTTTCATCCTAGAAACCAACCTGAGATGAGACTCTTTGTTATAGCTCTAGGACACACAGAACAGAACTTGCTATCTATAGAGTCTGCAATTCAGCTGGCTTTAATACCTTGTCCTTCCTAATCTGGGTTTCCTCAAAAGTAGAGTAATTCTATCAGACACCATCAAAACAGACTCCAGAAAAAATATGTGATTCCATTTCCTCTTGATTCTTGAAGGCTATCCCACACCTCATTCTCAATTTATGCTGAGATTTGAAAAGGAGATTCAGAAATCAACCTATAGTAGGGTCTTAATCCCTGCATCAATGAAATCAATCACTAGCTATCTTGACATATGAGAATGTACAGACTTAAGAGTTTCACATTTTGTGTTTACATCCACATGGTGTTACATCAACTATCCACATGATTTCCCATATTCTCAGTCCAAAGCTTCCATATCTTCATCTCATAACAGCAGCAACAATGTCCAACCCTTTTGGACAACCTGCCATAAAGTTAACCTAAACTCAGAACGGTGGAAGAGTGCAGCTCCAGCAACTAACTTCCAAAATATGAATCCTGAGATACTAAGGCTTTTGAAGTCTATCAACAATCTATAACATACATACAACATATACACAACATTTGTGCTTTCTGGTAGAATACTTCCTCAATTACTCAGACTCCATAGCCCTAAGCAGACAATGAGCAAGGCAGAGAATATCAGAAGCCTGCAACAGTACATTTTTGCAAGATATAAGGTAATTGAAAGTAACCTTGATCAAAATTAATTCAAAATAGTACTAAAACCCCTTCTTATCCATAACATAAAATATTAAACAATTTGAGTCTGTTCTCTGGAGTAACATAGTTTCAAAACAGAGGTGCACTTAATGTCTTTGCTAGAATGCTAGCATAGAGTATCTGCAAGTTACCTGGCTCCATCGAAGTGCTAACACTCATTCTTGCCATCAGCATTATATTAACTTTGTTAACAAGAACACAACCTAGGAAAGACATTCGAAAGACAAAGACAGATATGACAAATATATGATAGAAATGATAGTTACTGCACAGAAAAAAAATTAGCACCTGTTCAGATTACATCAATTCAATAGTTCTTTCTTTACTTCTCTTAACTGGATTAACACATTAAATAAGAAAGTTGATTAGTGTGAAATTAGCTATTGCAATAAGTACAACTGAGCAAAACCAATCCACTGATCATGTTTTCTCAGAGGCTTAAACATTGTATTACAGAATCATGGCTACATCAGACATATTGCATAACCTAAAATGGAATCTTTACAACATCCGATCTTTAACACATGTGACATGTTGTTGGCACAGTATAGAAAATCTGGATAAGAAAGATATTGGATGAAACTGTGTTCTCTGGTTCAAAAATTACTAAACCAGGAAATGTTATTAACTAAGGACAGTTTGAGCATAAATCCTCTATCCTATACTCAAGCTAATCAGAATGGTAGGACAAAAAAAGATTTCCAACAATAAAAACATAGAATTAATGCCTTAATTTCTCCTCTCAGCAACATGTCATGTCTGAAATAAATAATATCAAAAGCATTTCATTTGCTGTGCTTTGCCAACAGAGGTCAGAATTACCTCAGGAGCATCCAAAGCATTACTATGATCATGATTGGAATCACTTTATCAGCACAAAATTACTTTCACAGAGACAAATAACATACTTTAACTAGAGAGGCTAAAGTTTCACAACTTTACATATTACAAAGGTCTTCCAAAGCTTTTGGGTATGTAACAAGAATATCACCACTTCAAATTTCATGAACATCGTTACTGAAATAATTACAAAGGTCATATCCATCATATCACCAACAAAATATTTGGTAAGATATACTAGTAATCACTTGGATCACTCAGAAAAAATAAATATCCAACATGATGCCTTTTATTGAACAAAATCATTTATGACACATAGCTTAGAAGGCAAAATGTAATTACAGTAAAAATATTCACTAAATCTGCAGTCTCTTTCTATTAGAATTCCCTATTCAAATCCATTAGGAGTTATTGTTTCTATTCTATATAAAAGCTTTATCAAATGTTGAAATGAAATCCAAGACTAAGAGGTTTAAATGGCACAGAAACTTTGACTATAAAGGAAGATGTGGCTGATGTAGAGCTTCAAACAGCTTAAAAAGAAGAAAAAAACCCACTTATTTCTAGATGTATCTAAAGTGAACACTATGTTTCTTAATTCTACAAAAACAATGAAATACTAACAAAGAAACTAAACATTCTTTGCACCTCAAATAGTTCTACAGGGGCATGTTTTCTAGAAAATGAAGCAGCCATCTACTCTGTAAGTATTGCAAGCACTCTGTTCAATTGCAGCCCCATGGATCATGAACTTTTCAGCAATCTTAAAATAAAAATGCTAAATTTTGGGAAAAAGATTTCGAGAATGTTAACTGAATAATCTTGTCATCTTTCTGCTCCTTAAAATAGAACTGATAGGATACTCCACAAAATCTGTTTTGGCAGATACCTTTATGTAAAATACATTATAAGACTCAGCCATTACAGGAATAATTTAATGTTCTTTCCGAACCGCCTCTTTGGTAAGAGATATCTGGAGAACCCAAATTTGGGTGCAAATATTCCTCCCAATACCACAGATTTTGAGAAACATTGGAGAAGAGATCCCAGTTCTACAATAAGACACCATGCAAAATGATTCATCCCCACTCTGTCTCCCTATAATCTACTATTAGCACCATGGTACATGCAGGACTCTTGAAACAATTACTATGATTTGTTCAGCTGTGTTTAATGCAAATAGTGTTCCTAGCTCTTTATATAATACAGCAATAAAAGAACAATCCCTGACTAAAAATCTTAGGTACTAAACTAAACATAACATGTAAGGATAGGCTGGCCTACAACATAAAAAGGGGAAGTGATACACCAAAAAAGTTTATGAAATGCACTTGTGAGATGGCAGATTCCATCTTGTTTTCCTTTACTATATGTATAAATCATATTTATTTTGTTGTTTTACATTAAAGGTCATTAAACTTAAACCATGTGCAGAGAGGAAGGGATCCTTGTTTGTGAAATCTCTAGAAAGGTGTAGATTTTTAGAGAATGATGGAGATGGAAGGCCTATGACATACATATGAGCTAGGTTCTCTGGAAGCTACTTAATAGTAACTGTTAAAAGAATCCAGACCCAAAAACCCCTGAAAAACAGGCCCTTGTTGAATTTACCTTATACTGAATTCACTTTAAATTTCGATTATCTTTAATCTTGGAAAGAAAGATTTTTTTCCTACATCTCATTTTAAGGGCACTTTCAACAAGTAGATTTGATTGTTAGTTCAGTCTTGACAGTATAATTACTCTGTTAAGTGAAGCAATAATCATTTCACCAGAGGGTGCACAATCTGATTTCGAGTAGTAAGAAGAGGGATAGTTTCCTCCAAGTGTTGAAGCCTGACCAAAAAAATACTTGTCATACTTGGGGTCATATCAGAAAAAATACATATATATCCTTCAGGTGGAATTCAATTTAAAAAGTGGCTGAGGCTTCACCCAGGAAAGTATTAAATTGAACCAAGACTTTGTTTAGGTCAGCTTTCCTGAGTAACTGGATACCCACCCCCCAGCAAGAACCATAGAAAAAGAGCTTCATTCCTTAAATTGCCCTGCTCATGTAAGGCCTGACTAATTGCTGGTTCATGGCTAGTCTCCCTTGGTCCCACTATCCAGGCAAAGAACCTCATATAGGTGTGTCTGACATAGCTTAAGTTCGTGCAATTCCAGGAACATTTCTTTCCCAGTGTGGAGGGGTTGTAGTAAATGTTTAAAAACCACCTAGTCACTAGAATATCCATCTCTTCTGGATTTTCAAGAAGCCAACTTACAAGAGTGCAAAGTGATCTGAAGGAACTTGGCGTCTTGAAAGGCATGAGAGCTCATCCCAGATTTATATTAAATACCTGCATTGATAATGCACTTACAATTCAAAAAAAGATTGTACCACAGCAGTACTCCTTTAATATTGATAACTGAGACACTGAATTAATTGGGGGTACATTACTGGCATAAAGAATTGCCAGCCAAGATCAAAATAATTCCATACAGACTTTGATCATGCCAGTTCAGAGTAGTCTGAATGCACAGACAACCTGTAAACATTTTCAATAAAAGAGTAATCAAACAAAGCTGAAAGGTTAATTTCTCCTTAGGCACAGAAACAGAATACCAGGATGCAGTATAGTTGTAGAAATTTTAAAAATATACCAAATCTACAGCAAACAAAAACAGAAACAAAACTTCTGACCTTTTTGCAAGACAGAAAACTTTAACAGTTCAATAGCCAATGAAGGAATAGATTCTCATTACAGTGAAATACAAATTTTAACCTAGTTGATCATATAGTTCTGCCATGTAGAAGACAAAAATTTAGTAACAAATCCCAGGCACAAAATCATTTCAGAATGGCTTTGGAGGCTTTTTTAAATGGCAAGATGAATTTTACAAGTTCAGTTTTGTAGCCACCATGGTTACAAAAATCTTCACCTAAAGGTAAACTGATACTGGATTGTCTCTTTAAGTTTGTAAACAGAAACTGTTTTTCTGATAGGCTTTCATATATCCCCAGTCTCTCTGAACAATCTAAAATCCATAACAAATTTTCCAGACAATCATGTTTAGGTAGTGGAGTTTTGTGTACTTGTCTTCCATGTAACAGAGGTACAATTGTTTTAGTCCTCATTGCACATTTTGATTTACCAAATGGCAGTGGGCAATCTGGGATCTAGAATACTTATATACTGTTGAGATTGAAGTACAATCTGGATTTAAACTACATTAAAACTATCTGGCTCTGCTTAGCTCCCAGAAGTTATGTCATGGTTTGTATGCAGGTTAGGATTCTCCATTCTGCCAGACTCTGAATGCCATGTCAGTTCCGTTGTCACTTCCAGTCTGAACCATCTAGGAACTCGGGCTGCATCAGCAATAGTAAATTAAACGTGTTTCAAACTATTTCCTGGCATTGAGGTCATACTGGCATAGAATGCTCCACACTGACATTACTCAAAACCCTCCAAACAGGATAGCTGCATCCAGATTGTCTATCAGGCCCTAGGCCCATGCTAATTCTTCAGCTGTGCTTGGTAGCTCTTTCCTTGGAAGAATGCCACATGGCACATTCCAGTACCCAGAAATGTTCCCTGGCATGTTAAAGTTAGACGTGGCCTCACATTCCTGTCATAGGTTTGACAGAAGCCTGTCTCCCAACAACAGCATTTATCAGCTTAGAGGATACAAGAGCAATACTGTCAGGGTAAGTTTGGGTCCAGATAGATCTGATGAGCATCAGTCCACAGTTCATGTTTGTGCTTTATGCTTTTCATCCTCCCAGCAGAGGGCATAGAAGTGGTAAACTGACTCCACCTCCTTTTTTAGCCCTTTGCCTGACTCTGGGATAGAGAGTAAGGGGAAGGAAAGTTGTATACGTGAATATCCCAAACAATATACTGTTGCTGGTAAGTTAACTTCTTTACTTCTTTTCTCCTTCTTCACATGCGCACTCATATTGAAGAAAATTCCTAGCAGTGCATCTATAATTGCACAGTTTACCTGCAAGGCAGTCTAGGAGTCTCATTCTGGTATCAAGCTAAGAAAGGAATCTACAACGGACTCAGAGTGACCTTATTCCAGGAAAAGATTGTTAATGGCTACAGCGGCATGAATCTCCTCGACTTCTTAGCAGAAAGAATACTTACCAGAAAAAGCAGTCTTTAGAAAATGGTTCAGAAAAGACAACATAGGCATAGACCTGAAAAATTCTCACATGAAAAATACCCAAATTTAAGTTCTATAGAGGAACACGAACTCTTAGAAAAAAGTCCCATCCAAATTGTATGGGAGGAACCCAGAAATGACTGGGTGGGAAAAAAGAATTACTCCCACCAGTACGAAACGAGCTGAAATTAAGGACAGCCAAAGCCCTTCCTAAACTAACAGATTTCTCACTTCTAATTTCCCAATCATCACAAATCAAGGAGAAAGAAGCCTTCTTAGTGAGAGGGACCTAGTTAAACATTGGAAATTTGGCCTACTTATCAGAGATAGTATTTCCTGTAATTAATTAGATGGTCTCTCCAGAAGGAAGAACAAGTCTGTGTCTTGCGAGAACAGGTCAAGGATGAAAGTGAGAGTTGGATATCCACACCCATGATGAAGGATGTCCTGGAACTAGGCACTTCCATAGTGCCAGCCTGTCATACTTTCTCTGAGAATCCCTGAAAAAATGGAAATGAAAGGAAAGTAAAGATCAGGGAATTTAATCAGAGAAGGAATCAGTAATAGAGATTCCAAGGCCTGACTACCGTTGAAGCAGGGCAGGGGACACTTTCTATTGACCTCTGAGACAAAAAGATCAGCTTCTGGAAGGCTCAGATCATAAGATTAAATTATAGAATGTTGTCCCAAATCACCCACTCACACTTCAAAAGCCTAAAATAGGTCAAATTGTCTGATAGTGTATTCAGAGCTTCTAGGAATTCAAATCTTACACTGGATACACCAATCTGAAAGATTAACCAGCTCTGAATACAGGAGAAAGAATTTCATATCATCTCCTTCTTTATGTATCATATTGTGGCCGTGCCATGTGCAAGCTCCTGTATCTTTTGATTTAGTAAAGCAATATTTGGCAATGCTTTGAACAGGATATTTGTACAGAGATGAGTCGACCAGGAATACCAGAGTCTTTGCTGCAAGGCTTAGTGGCATCTCCAGGGAAGGAAAGAGACATGGGCATGAATTTGGAATAAAGAGCATCCTTTTAGAGCCACTGAATGGGATGTGTCACCGTTATGGAAAAATTAAATCTTACAGGCAAAAGTATCATCTAAATAGCCTTAAAGTGCTTTTCAGTGCCACAAGCAAACAAAAATAAAGTTTATAATGTCTGTGGATTCTGACAGAAAAGGTCATTAAATGACACCAGGTAGTCCAGCACAACCTCACAGAAATTTGAAGAGCTGTTGGAAGCTTCCTCATTTTTAGAAATTATGAGGAATGTAATTTTTAGGAACTCTTATAAGATTTCTGCATAGCAACTCTAGTCAACTCTACTCAATAGAGGAGATGCAATTGAAAACTTAATACCTGTTCAAGAGAGCTACCTTTCCACACCTAATCATCACAGTGAGGATAAAAAGGCACTCCAGGCCACCTGAGAATGGGAAGCTGTCAGTGAGGACACTTGGAGTCACAAAGAGTCCAAACTGCAGGACTGTATAGTGGAATTGGTCATAACCAATTTTAAGTGAAAGATATTTCCCACAGATAAATCACACAATGGAAAAAAGGATCTTACAAACCAAGAGATACAACCACCATGTTGATATAAACATAAAATAGCACAGTATTTTATCATTTGAACTCTTCTTTAAGTTCAAGGCGGATCTCTGTTTTCTTTTAAACTTGAAAGTAGCTGGTTTACCATTGGTTTCCTACGCAACAAAACAGAACTGATTTCTTGGCCACTGTCACCCAAAACTGAAAGAAAATGGGAATGGTTCTGTACAATAATGGGGCTGGGAGGAGACACTTAAGTGGATGTTTTAACCAATGCCAGTGATGTCCAGTATGAAGATATGCAACAAAAGTAGAGTCCCCCTATTCTAAACATAACTTTGATGAATTCAAAGTAAATTATATTATTATTTCTCCCTGCTCCTGAAAAAAAAAAGGTATGACAGTCTCTTACTATATTAGACATATAGCAGTATTTTATGCTTCAAACATTGTTGGCAGCTTGGCTGTGCACAGAACCACAAGGGAATCTTATTCTGCAGTGTGCTTCCTCATGTAGCCAAACTGCCAGCAAAGTTTGTAGCACAGAACAGTACAGAACAGTATTTTCATGGAAAGGTGAGACAGAACCCTGACCCCATGCACTAAAGAGCAACATTACAGACATATGAGCTCTCCTTGATATGGCATTTTCCTTGTGCTGATACTCTTTAGATTGTGAGCTTTGTAATTAATGAGACAAGTTATCATTCATATAACCTAGGGGATGATCCATTTAATATTATAATTCCCTGAAAAACTCCAATGCTAACATTTCTGGCATCAATAACTAGAGACTGGAAGTACTCGTACCTCTTTTTTTGGACACAGATAAATGCTGTGACAACACCCTCAGCCTTGGCATTAAGAATGACTATGGTAAAGTCCAGGATTATTACTGCTTTTCTCCAGTATCCTCTACATGCTGCAATAACTCAGAGTATCTGATAAGAGATCACTGTCCTGACTGCCATGCACATTGGAAATATGTTCCTAAAGACTCCTGATTTCTTCTTCCCAGACTGTGAAGAGTTCACAAAAGTGGTGTCACTACTTGGTTCGAATGAAAGGGATTTAGCAGAGAGAAAGGGCTGAAGCTTTTACAGTTCTCCCTTCTCCTCTGACGACTTGAAGCCCTAAAAAGTACATAATGGGTAGAAACTAAAACACCTATAAAAAACTAAATGCAATTAATACTGTGTATTAGAAATAAACTAAATACAACACAAGAAAAAGGAAGGAAGAAAGAAATCAGAAATTCAAATGATCTGAACTGAGCTCCTACTAGTTCAATCCTGTAATTACAAGCATTAAAAGAACACGAAGACTTGTTAGCTGGCGGTACCATCTTCTTTACACTTGTACATGGTGGATGTAATGAATTACAGACATTGCTGGTCAAAGAGTTCTGATTTCAGCTGCATGGACATATGTGTGCAGAAGTCAAGCATGGAGCAAAATTTAGGAAAACTAATATTTTCAAGTGCTTAAGGGATGAGACAAGGGAATAGAAGTCAAGCCCTCATAGATGGGATTTGGTGTTGTCTGTGTAAGGAGAAAAAAGAAAGAAAAAGGATGCTAATAAGAGAAGAATAATGATACAAAAGAAGGGAAGGGAAAGAAGAGAAAAAAATAGCACTGGTCCTACTCAGTTACACAGAGTACTGGTCAACAACAAGATTACAAATAATAACAACTAAAGTTCGTTACAGTATAAAAGTCATATTCTTTTGTTACTCTTTGTTTACACTTTCTAGTGATGTGGTTCACTGTGAATTAAAAGAAGTATACAATTCTAAACCTAGACCCCAACCCATGGATCTCAAATGAAATATAAAAGAAGAACAATAATCCATATACATACAATCCACAGTTAGAAACTACATATCTCTTGGCACACTATATAATGTAACCTTATTTTAAATTGAAATAATTTTAAATATAGTTATTGCTATAAGCAAAGCCAGACATCTACAAACACAGGATAAAATCATTTTCTAAATGCTACATACTGTGGAGGGTTTTGTAAATAAGAAGTATATGCATATAGTATGATTATTCACTTCTTCCCAAGGCCATTTCCCTTCTTTGGAAATCATTTTCATACTTAGACATTGAGCTACATCAAGCAGAACTCATATTTGTAACATATCTGAGGAAAAAAAGTTTCATATTCTCCAAAAGACAATATGTGGATTTTATCCTTATAAAGGTGCCCATTTAAAGTCTTACTATACTGAACTCAACCTAAGCTTAGAATGAGTAAGATATTATACAAAAGTCAATACAGTTACTATAGAAATCATCATCAATATTTCAGCTTTGTAAAGACAGCAATATAAAATTATTTTTTACTACAACGTTTGGTACTATCCTATCAAACACAAATTATGCATAGAATATTTTGAAGTTGAATGAGTGAAGACGTTTTGTCAATAATTCAGGCAATACAAGAACAGCAATTCCCCATGTATCAGTGCTTCCAACAGCATTTGGTTCTATTTTTATTGGTTCTATTGCTATTTCTTTTTTCTTATAGTTAGGGTGAAAACATAAAATGAGGGTAAGTTATAGCTGTGTAATACATAAATAAAATAGTGATTTTTTTCCCTGATAATTCTTTTTATGTGAAGGGACAAAGTTTCTTTAAATAAAGCTATGTTTTCAGGATAAAAGAAATGAAAATATAAACATTTTACAAATTTATGTTCAAACCATCAGCATAGTTACTTCCCAATTGTTAGTGAGAGAAAAAAGTAACTTGTTTAACTTCCAAAACTAAGGGACTGGAGTATCTCTCATAAAAGTAGAGGCTGAGACTGCTGGGACTGTTTAGGCTGCAGAAGGCTTGGGGAGGATCTTGTCAATAAGTATCTGACAGGAGAGTGTAAAGACGACAAAGCCAGACTCTTCTCAATGGTGCCCAGTGACAGGACAAGAGGCAATAGGCACAAACTGCAACATATGAAATTCCATTTGAAAATAAGAAAACACTGTTTTACTGTAAGGGTGGTTGAACACTCGAGTGGGATAACCCAAGAGGTTGTGGAGTCTCCATCCCTGGAAATACTCAAAATCTGACTGGACACGGTCCTAGGCAACCTGCTCTAGCTGACCTCTGCAGATGATCTCCAGAGGTGCCTTCCAACATCAATGGTTCTGTGATTCTGTAAATGAATTTTACATTAAGATGGATTTTTTTTTTTTTAACTAAGAGGTCCACCTCTTGATGTCATGCATAAAAGTACACATAACAGAAAATGCATCTGTAATCTTTGTTCTTCAAATCCAGAGAACTCAAATTCTCATCTTCAACTATACTGAACTTCATCTAAAAAATAAAGCTAGACGCCAGTAAGCAGATTACATCAAGATTAACTCTCATATTATAATGATGGAGTAAATATGCCCCGTTGTTTGAAACCAGGGATGTTTTTTCCCTTCTAACACATGTAAGGGAGGTGCACCACATGTCCCATCCTACATACACCTTCTATGAAACTTGGAGCTAGGATACATGACGCATTAGTAACATCTAGGCTGCTTTTGGTTGTCCCAGAGAGAAACGTGGGAGATACATTGAACTGCATTCAGTACTGCCATAAAGTCCTCCCATTAATCACTGGGATAAGAATTATGAGACTCGACAAAAGTTGGTCAAATGACTTGTACCAAAAGTAAGACCACAATACGTGACAATACCCAAGCAAACTTGCAAACATGCTTATTTCTTTTCTCCTGAAAATCTAAATATTTGTGGTCCAGATAGCAAGCCAATTTGAACAATTTCATCTTTTCAGAGTGTCTGTGACAATGTAGGTAATGGGCTGACTGGGAGAACAGAAGCTCAGCCCCAAGAGCTTCTTCGAGAAGTTATCTAAAGATAACTCTCTAATTTTCAGAGGCTGAAGGAACATCTAGGTACAAGAACTGCTCTACTGTGAAATTATTTGTGGACAATGCCACCTTTAACAATGACAGACTTTGCAGCAGAAAACAAAGGGAACATGCAATCATCTCTATCAACTCTTAATGAAGAAAGTAACAGATGAGGAAAGTTCCTAAATTCAAGCACCTTAAATTAGTCAATGAGAAAAAAACACTATCAAAAAGATAGTTAGGGAGAAGAACAGCACTCGTGTCCAAGAGTCTCACTGCTTAAGAAGCTGAGTAACAGTAGCAAGTAGTGGACATCCTATGCCCGAGCATGAGCACCAAAAGAACTTGGCAACTGTAGATATTGTTGCCAGAAAAGACAGAATGCTTGTGGTCAGAAAGCACATTTTGGAAATAACATGCACAGAATGTAACTGTGAAGACTCATAGAATATATGAAATGGACCTTTGGAATCATCTGATTCAACCACTTTCTTTGAGATGGGAAAACTTCAAAGTTGGAGCTAATTTTGAGGTTAGATCAGTTTGCTCGGGAAATTGTGCAGTCAAGTTTTAAATATCTTCAGTCATGGAGATGTCACTGCCTCTCTTGCCAATCTTTTCCAGTGCTTGCTGTGATTTTTATCCCTAATATCTAATCATAATTTTCTTTGTTGCAGTTTGTATCTGTCCCCCTCTTCCTTTTGCTGTGCACACCTCATAAAAGTCTGGCTCTTCTCGGCACCAAATGAAGTACCTGAGGACAACTTAATGAGATCCTGTTTAGTCTTCTTTTCTTCAGACTGAACAAACAGCTCTTTCTACTTCTTGTAGGTCAGTGCTCCAGCCTCCTAATGATCTTGGTGTCCCTCTCTGCTGGATTTTCTCCAGTTTGTTCGTGTCTTCTATTGTGGAGTCCAAAACTGTACACCTCTCTGAACAGAGGTGAATACATACTTCCCTCAACTTGCTGGCCAGGTATACTGTTGACCTTCTCTGCTGTGAGGGCACACTGCTGACTCATGTTCTCATCACAAATGGCAGTCAGGTTAGCCAAGTACAATTTAGTCTTGGTAAATCCATGCTGATTCTTTCATTCACCTTCTTGTCCTTCATGTACTTGGACATGGCCTCCTGAAGAAAATACCGATACACTGATGGGGCTGAAGATACTAAAACAACTGAACATGATTCAAGAAAGGAATAATCATTTTACATTCTTTATTCTATACCTGGTTTAACAGAAGTCCATGATTATAATGACTGGCTTTCAAATCTTGATCTTACTTCCTTATTGATAGACTGAAGCCTAGATATTGTCCTTCAATTCACTATTGCAAAGCCCTTCTATTTTCCCAGATCTCTTCTAAAAAGAAGGGCATACCAAATTGTAAGCAAATACTCTCTGGTTGAAGCTGAAAGGCTTCTATGTTCTGTGCTTTGTATTCAGGTTCCCATGACCTGAAGTTCTTTTTCATTCATTTTAAAGTGCAGTTTTGCTTTTTCCTAAGGCCTAGAATTACGAAAAGGACAGTACATATGAGACAGGTAACGCATAGATTTTAGATATCTGACTCCCCAGGATGAACTGTGAGTTAAATACCTATGTTACCCACACATACATTGCATTGCCAGAATTAGGCACCTCAGCTAACACTTCAGCAGAGAATCATCTAAAATGAGAATACTCAGTGTGCAGTTCCTTAAAACTAGTCAAGAGGAAACACCAAAGACATGCGTGTTTCTGAAAACCCCTCGTTTCAAGGATGAAGCATCTCAAGACTAAAGAAAAATGTCCTCCATTTAAGACCCATGGTTCAGAGGGCCTTTCATGAATATAAGCAGCCATCTCCTCTTCCCAAAGAATTGAGAAAAGCTTTCTTCTTTCCTTCCAAGGTGCTCAGTGATGGTTGCAAATCCTTAAAAAGGGAGATTAGAGCATTCACCTGGGAAATATCCTAGCCTCTAGTCCCTTAACTAGTGAATGGCTCTATATTTTATCTTTGGGTAATTCTAGATAAAATACAGAAACAATCATAAGAATAATAGATCAGTTGACACTGGCTTTGCAACAGAACATTTCAAGCATACAGAAGAGCAAGGATTTTCTCTCAGTAACTATGACTAGTCTCTATGAGAAAGCCTACCTGGAATCTCTGAATGTAGGCTAATATCTTGCAGAAGATGCTGCAAATGGCTTGTGTTTTTAATGAGAGTTCAATTAAAATCAGTCAAACAAAAATAACAAATACACAGCTTGTGGTAAGATATCTATTTAAAAAATATATATATGTATCTATGGAGTCACACCAAAGGAAAATTAGAACATCTCAATTTTGCCTGTAGTAGCTGTCAGAAGTTACTCCTGAATGCACCATACTTTCATAATTGACTTGTTTCTTGGATTTAAGACTGATAGATTACTACATATCAGAAAGGATAAAATAATTATCCTACACTCCATATGATCTGAAATCCTTCCAGACCCAAACAACAACTAATTCCAGGTTCTGCTACTGCTGGCCCTCCTTGCAGGAAGCAGGAAAGGATGCACGTCTCTCAGAGCCAGCTCAGAAGGGAAGAGAGGAGAACAGTCAAAGGATCCAGAATACTTCAGCATGAGGGTGGTTGCTTACCAAGTGAGTAGAAAAAGTAAATGGAGGTGAACTTAATTTAGTTGTGTAGATTTTATCTGGGAAAAGAGCAGTAGGCATCTCTCAGAAGGAAAGAAGATTCAGACAAGAGTAAGATTATGCTGTGACAGCATATGTGAGAAAGCTGGGAAAAGGTATGGGAGCTGTATTAACTTAGAATTCTAAGGACTGAGACACTTGTCGTATGGCATTAAAGGGTTAAAGCAACAGATATTCTCATTGCTGTCAGCCTGGTCTGTTGGAGTTCAAATTTACCAATTATCCTGAAGCCAGCTGTCCCTACTATTCCGTTCTAAATTTAATAGTCTTGAGAAAATGTTATCTTTCTAAATTAAAATGATTTGCAAAAGACAGGGTAAACCACTGCCAAGTAAGATATCCACTTAGCCACACACATACACACTCTTTCACTCTCACTGAACACACCCTCCCTGCTTTTACTATCTCACACTGTACACTTGTTCCTGAAGAGCATCTACAGTTTTAAAGAAGACATTTCAATACTTTTATCCTTTCCACCTTTACTCCCTTCCTCCTACTTTATTTCTCCCCATGATAAACCAATTTTGATAGAAGGTTCCATTTTCCAGATGCTTGTGCATATACTTAATTCTGTGACTTTGGATGCCTACAGAAATATGAAATTTGTTCAGATTTAATTAAATTTTTGTTTTCTTGGTTAATCTTGAATTCTGCAATTGCCAATCAACTAATACATTTTTAATTCTGTGCTCATAAACTAATGGATAGTCTTAAATTTTCATCTTTAAAACTGACTAAAATTGAAGTTCAGTTGAAAACACTGCCATTAAAAATGTGATTTTAGAGCAAAAGATCAAGATAAATAGAGAATAATTTGATAATAAAACTTGGTATGATATTATATTAATAACACAAACTAGAAGACAAACATTAACAATTATTATTATTATTATATAGGAACTACTATTATATATTAGTATATAGGAACTACTCAAATCTTATTAAGATGTATTCCTAAACAAAAATATTTGAATAGTTGATCTATTTATAAATAAGAAATTAATGATAATTTCAAACTACTTCTGAATTTTGTTCAATTTTAAGCCTGACAAACGAGAGCTTTGTTTTACTTTGACCACAACTGCCACAAAATCACTTCAGAAGGCAAACTACATGCATGGAAGATTTTTGGGGGATGCGTAATGCTAGATCTGTTTAAATTAAGCCTTAATGTATTTGATTAATCTGGTATCAGCCAACTGTATGATGTTTCACTGTCATTACTCCTTGCCATTTCTAATTCACTGTCTATTACGCTTTCGAGGAATTTTCAATCATGCACTTCACTAAACATATTCATAAACACCTGAATAGGAAATAATCATCTAATGCATCTGCAATGGAATAATGTAATACAAAACCAATACATGATGTGCCCATTCCAGCTGTTTAAATACAATACTTTTCTCAGAATGTCAGTGCAATACTCTGAAGATGTGCTTAAGATCCTGTTGGCTTCAATAGTCTTCGTAATGTACTGAAAGTGAAACTTACATCTCTTGAGGTTCATAGAAGCATTTTAGTTCTCAGATTCAGCCTCAAACACCACCAGCTGAAGGTGGTTTTGTAACCTCATTGCAAATTGCATCTTCAACGTGGAAGGCCAGAGAGGATGGTTGTCACAGATCCAGTATAAAACATAAGGATCTATTTCAAAACATAGGCATCTAGATGTCAAGTGTAAGTTATAAATAAACATGTTAGGTGCTGCCTATAGTCACTAACTTTCACTATAGTGAAAGTCAGATTATCATTAGGTTTGACACAGCTTCTGAAAATGAAATGGTAGATCTGTAGATGCAGGGCATAATTTCATCAAGTGAAAGCAGCACAGATTAAATCAGTTTACTATCATGAGAAAATTTTCACCAATCTGAGGATCTGCTTTAACCTCAAATTATTTAAAAAATTACTGAAAAGTGTCACAACTTATTGCAAGTGATAATATGCTAGTTTAATACAACATTTAAGTAAAAAAATGTTCATTATTTGAGACGTCAAGAATAGATCCTGGCATATTGTGCTAGATCAACTACATGGCTAAATAACAGATTTTGCCCCAACTACCTGCAGGTACTGCCAGATATTAATTCCTCTGGGTGTTTCAACACAAAATGAACCAGGTACCAGGATGTGTCCCAGGCACCAACTGTATAAGTTACACTATTCTTATTACAGACATCAAAGAAGAGGAAAACAAATATCAAGATGCAACAACTCCTATGGGGAAGTTCGGGGGGGGGGAGGGGGGAAGACTGAAAGTAGACGCACTAAAGTTGAAAGGAAGTGAATACCAAAATGCAGACATCTGAGGAACTCTAGACAGACTCTGAAAAGACAATAACCACTTGCTCATACTAAAAGATGTGAAAAGAAATCACAATTCTGGCACACCCTTCTTCTGTAGCCTTGAGAAAAAATTGAGATAAAATGTTGGGTTTTTTTCTATGACTTTTGTTTGCCTGTGTTTTTGTATTGTAAACTGTTTGGGATTAGGAGTATTCTTACTATATGGTGCTAGAGAATTCAGGTACTCTGAGCATTCTTGAGATCTCTCAATTATTTTGATAGTATAAACAGAAGTATAGCAAACCAGCATCCTGGTGCCTGGTTGATTTTGTGTTGAAACACCCAGAGGAATTAATATCTGGCAGTACCTGCAGGTAGTTGGGGCAAAATCTGTATAGAGTGGTTATCTGAAGTATCCGATATCAACTTCTGCATACTCAGTATTCTTTATATACTGTCTTTATAATTTTATTTGTATGCTTATAAATATTCTTTAATTATCAAACTGTTTTATTGAGCTCAACCCCTTCCTGCAGATTATCAAGGTTTTACTATAGTCTAATCCTGTCCTATAAAGTATTTTGTAATTGTTTCCAGTTTTTCAGCATCTGTCAATTTGACTAATGTAATTTTGGTTTCTTCCTCCAAAATGAAAATACTGAGCAGAATCAAACTTTGGCATGTCCCCAAGTGACAATGTATTTCAAGACACTGAACAAAGGAAACAAATAGGTTGGGGGAACATGACAGCTTTCATACCAGACTTTCTTGAGGTTAGCTTGGGAGTCAGCCACATTTAAATGCATCTTCCTCTTTGTTTTACTCTTAGAGTAACACTCTAGTTAGTAACCTTAAAATTTGGTAGAATAAGGTATCATTTATAGTCTCTATTTTTAAAGACTCTTATCTAGTAAAACTTTAATCCATTACATCATTCATATTCAAGCTAATGCAATGGGTTTTTTTCATAATTAAGGTTTTACGAATCACAGTATCATTTGGTTTATTTAAATCCAATTATATATTTAAAATAAAAATGTTGTATATTCTGTACTCCTTTCATTATCTAATTTTATAATTCTATTTTAAAATGGAACTGAGTTTTTCATAAATTATGATTCATGAATCATTAATGCCTTCTGGCCAGGTTCTAGATAATTAATGATTTTTTCTTCATATTCAAAGTAAAATGATAGTAAAATATTATATTAGACTTATACAAAGCAACATTCATCATCATATTTTTCTTTTTTGAAAACTATAAACCATACTGTGGGTTCATTTCAGTTCTTCACAATTTTCTTTAAAAAAGAATTCTCAGATGTGGAGAACATTTTCAAGCTAATATCCTTAATAAAATAAAACATTCAGCCTATATAACAAAAAAGTACTTAAGTATCATGTATTCTGAAATTTGGTTGGGGTTTTTTTTGAGAAATTTTACAAGGTCTTCTCCCATTACTTATCAGTCATACTTTAAGAATGTATCTTTCATAGTTAAGACTGATTTATAAGTGTTCAATGTACTGGCATTCTGAAACTAGTTCCCTACTCGGAACATGTTACCAGTGCAGCAGTACTAGTGTAATACAAAGTACCTGTAACATGCATACATGCTGGAAGTGAGCAAAATAGTGCTTTTAATGGCACAAAGGAATTCTCCCATTCACTCTCCAGAGTAACTAGTTAAACCAATAAAATTAACTTCATTTACTGAGGGATTTATTTTTCCTTTTATATATATACACACATATAAATAAATGCCCTTTCTTACCCTTTCAACCAGCAGGGTTTTCATCCACAAATTTTCATGCACTTTCATGCATGATTTTTTGAAAAGTCTCTTAAATCTTAATATTATTTTAGGATTTCTCAAACTATTTCCATACTACTTGATTACAGTATTCCCTTCATTCTACTATAATAATCAGATTGTCTTTTACAAACACTAAGTTCCTTGAGTGTACTATTCACGCACTAATGCATTCTAAGAATCTGTTCATCCTACCATGCAGAATTAAATAAATCATGGTCTCCCATACAAACCATGCTAGAAAGTTACTGCCCATCAGTAAAAAACAGATCCAGGGATGTTCCTTCTCTGGCTAACTTTTCTTCTTTATGGATGGTAAATTTAGCAAGTGCCCTAGCAACACTGCCTATTCTTAAGCATTACCTCCACTCCCCAGCGTAAAATCACTTTTTACTTTGCTTATGACTACAACTGCTTTATTTGAGTTGGAATTTCATATGTCAGACAACTACCTCAGACTAAAGAGTTGTAAGAAAGGAGATCTAGAGTCATAGGAGAAAATATGGGATTTCTGAGGGCAGGAAATGTGAGTGAGAATATGAAGGGAAATTCACAGGAAATGAAAATAAAATTAAATGAGAAGACAGAAAAGAGGACCAAACTAGTACAGGCAAGGCCAGAAATTTGCAGAGGGGGAGTTGAAAGAATGAAAATAGCTGAGTAAAAAGACTGGAAGCATCAGCTTCCAGGGTAAGACTAGGAGCTGTGAAAGGACACAAAGACGCACAAAATATTTGGAGTAAAGGCTAAAGCTAAGAAGACAGTTGGACAGAGTAGAAGAATTGAACTTCCATTGAGTGAACAGAAACATTTGTTAGACACTCTGCTAGAACACATTTTCCTAAACTAAATCCCATGATAACTGAGCAAATGTCAGCAACACTTTCAGCAAAATAATAATGCACATGACCACTGGCTACTCCTACCAAGCATTCCACTAAAGCACACAGAGGTCTGTGCAGCACATCTTGAAGTGCCGTCTCTGTTACTGACCTACATGCGGTTCATCTAGTTAGTGGCTTGCAAGCTTGATCAGGCCTAAAAGATGACTTCTTTGGCCATGAATACTCAGGTTCTTAGCCCCATGAGCCGTTACTATGCAGCTGGTCAGCTGTGATGCAAAAATTGCACAGGCCTAATGTATAAGAGTGTTGATACCACAAACATAATGGAATTTCTAATTTATCAGTTTGTTTTTACAAAAAAAAAAAAAAAGAAATTACATAGATACAATTATGTCAAAATATTGTAACGTCACACTGAAAAGTCAAGAAATAGCACAGATAAGACTTTATGATCTTAATTCAATTCCTGCTTATGTATGCATAATCTTTGATTCCATGATCTATTAATTGCATGCATTTTTTTTCCTCAGTAAACCTGCCTCAGCCTGACTATGTAACGCACTCTAAAGGTAGGTCATGGTTCTGTAGCAACAGAACCTGTTGAATGTAAAGTTATACAGAAAGGGGAATATATTCTGAATGAACTAGAGGCCTGCAAGGGGAAAAAGAAAAAATTTGTACACAGGGTAGTGCAATGTTGCCCTAGAGATGTAGACTTTTTCTACCACAGAGGTTTTTTTGATAGTAGGAAAGTCTCTTAAATCTAACTTTGCAAGAATGATCATTAAGCATGTAACTTTCAGGGTGCCCAACTTCATATCCTGAGTTTTGACTGTAAAAGCACTATTTGCAGTTGCCCTGGTAGTCAGAGGAAATTGTGCTTTGCACTTTTAAATGGTATGTGATGACAAATATTCTGCAAAATCAGAAATCAGGTTTTAGGTGTTTTGAACTATGCATCTAAAATCACCCAATAACGTCGACCTTAATGTCTCAGGGCTTCACATATCCATTTGTAAAATGGAGTAATAATACCCTGTCATCAAACAAGGTTGTTTTGAAAATAAATGCATTATGTTTGCAACACTCTACTGAGAAGCATGTGAGGATAATAATTCTCTTTATAGAAACATCTGCATAATGTGCACTAAAGGCATAATCCCACATTAACAATGAGAAAATAAAATACTAAATAGCAACTACCTAAGGGAGCATCATCCATCTTGTACTATGGAAGGGGAGTGAACTTTATCTGAAGAATACCATGTGATAATGTACAACATTCAGTGGTACACACATGCCATCAACATGCAGTCCACATGCCACAGTTCATGGGAAGACTACTTGCAGAAAAACATGGATACAGAAACATAGGAACTGTCTGCATAAAGCTAGTTTGGATCTAACAGCGCTTCTTAGCCAACCGCATGTAGCTACAATGCTTCCAAAGCTAGCTAAGATCTGGAAGAATTGTAGTGACATTTGCATGCTGCTGAATCTGAGCTAAGAAGTCCTGCTAGACCCAAGTTTGCTCTGTGTAGATTTAATCTCAGTGTCATTCCTCCACGTATGTGAATCTAAGCAGAGCCATATATAGATCATTAGTTGGCTCTGTTGACCCTGACACAGATAATGTCATCCACAGATAATATAGGTGAGTGTTACTTCACCATGCTTCCCAGTGCTTCTGGGTCTAAGAGACCCTAAATGTGCTCTCTCCACTTCTATGGCTCTGTGCCTAGACTTAAGATCTTTCAGGAGAGAGGCTTAGGAAGTGGAGTGCAGAAGTACATGACCTCGATCTTTGCAAGACAGCTTTTTTACCCATTACATGAATTACCTCTTTCTCAAGACAATTGCAAACTGACTGTAAAGAACTTCCCTTCCATATCTTCTCTCTATCTCTCTTCTAAATAGAATATGCTCATCCATACTTATGTTTTAACTAACAAAATCATCTCCCCAGGTTTGTTATAAACCACTAAATGAGCCAGTCGCTGTACTTTTCCCCACTCTTTTTGCCTTTCTATACAAATCATTACTTTAATTATCTTATTCTTCATGCTTATTCCAAAGCAGCTCCATTGTAAATCTGAAGCACTTGAGTGTTCAATCCTTTTGTCTACAACACATTAGAAAGAAAGGCATTTCTGAACATGTGATACCCATCCAACACAATCTAGTAATATCACCAAAGTCAATTAAATGCGTGTGAATCTAAAACTTTTCTCTCTTTACTGCCAGTGATCCCTAGTCACACTTTCTTTTCTTTTCACTTGTAGCTGTCATCGAAATCATCTCTGAAAATATATCAGACATTCTCATCTTAAGCTCTTTTCTTAAATGTCTGAAGTACTTCATGTTCCTATCAGGTATATCTCCACAGGCTTTTATTCCTTCATGAACTTAAGTATAATCAGTCAAATACTCCAGCAATTCTTTAGGATATTTGCTATTCTTATTATGGTAAGTCTCAGTTCATAGAAAAGAGTATACAACCCAAGCAGATTTCCATATTCTAAGTAAAACATGTCTTCTCCTCTATTTCACTCTTTTCTTTTTTAATGTTGGATGGGATTACAGGTGACTTGTCCCGTTTTAGTCTAATCATACTTGTCATTGGCTCATCCTCAGGGAGGAACACCAATTTTTTTCTAAACAAAGACATCAACTTCTCTCTTCTCAGACTACTTTTTGTCACTATATCCTTCCAGCTAACTATTTCCAGCTCAATAGGCAATGCTTCCTGATTTTGTGTTCTTGTATTATTTTGTTTCAGGTGATTCTCTTTATGATTTAAACTAGTAGAGAGAGAGGAGGGAGGCAGAGAGAGATGTGGATGGACAGAGGGGAGAGAGAGATGGAGGGGGGAAGAGGGGTGGAGAAAGAGAGGGAGGGAGGGATGGAAAGATAGATTAATGAAGAGAGAGTGATGGGGGGAGAGAGGCAGAGGCAGGGAGGGGGGAGAGAGGTGGACAGAGAAACAGAGAGAGAGATGGGGGAAAGGGAGAGAAAGAAAAGGAGATACTTAAGAGACACCTCTATGCTCTAAATTGACATATTTCAGTGATGTAATGCTTTAATGAACATATTTTTCCCCCAACAGTTCAGCTAGAAGTCATATATGAACAGGAATTACTTCACCAGATGAAAATTATTGTACAAATATAAAACTTCACATGGACAAGAATGGACTGATGATACCCATCCGAAAAGGCAACAGTTTTAAATCTTGTTCAGTGCCTAAATAAATCAAACCTATGACTGACACAGGCATAATTGTGCAGTTCTTGCTAAGTCTATAAAAATGTAGTCATAATACTTTGAGAAGTTCAGAGTTCTGTACTTCTTTGAAGTCCATGCCACAGAGAAAAGAAAACTGCAAGTCCACTTCAAACAGCGCTAACATTTCTGAAGCTACCATCGAAGCTCTAACACATTTCTTACTCATTCAAAAAAGTCATCACACACAAATAATGGAGTTGAGAAGTGTAGTTTAGAAAGAATTCGATATAGTACAAACAGAACACTCCCTTACTTTGCAACATATTGCCTTTAGAATCCAGTAAAGTGTTTGACTTCCACTTTTTGAGTTTTTGATAATTCCACTTTTCTATGTGAAACTTCAACTAAGAATCATTCTGAAGTGGTTTTTTTTTGTTTCTACTTTTTTAAACAGGAAAGAGCAGAACGTGAAACTCAAGACTGCTGGATTATGATGGGAAGATTGAAGTCCCCCTTTACCATTGCTCTGTTTTCCAAGCAAGTGTCTGGACCAATAATGCTTATAAGTTTTGGTTTTAATTTTTTTTAACTATTTCAATATGTTTATGTAACTATATATAATCTTTGGACCAGGGAAAAAGTGTATGTTGGGTAAACCAGTGGTTAGAGAACTCTCTTGGGATAACAACAGACCAGAGACTTGAACCTGAGTCTCCATATCAGAGGTGTGAGTGATATGATTATCAGCTTAACTACTGTTTTGGATTGTCTTACACTCCACGTCATTTCTATGCTGAGAAACCTAGATCACTACAAGTATGACAAAAACTAGTGTAGTTCAAGGGAAAAAGCTGGTATTTCTTCATTAAACCTGGCTTTAAAAAAAAAAAAATCTTTATCCACTTTAATTTTACTACCTGTTTCAGTAGGACTAACTGCCCTTCATGGCTATGTCACACATTCATGCACACCTACAGACCTACAGACAGACATCTCTACTTCCTTGAAAAAAGATAGGGGGTGGGGGGAAAAGGACATGTACCTTCAATGTCATCGTATCATTTGAGGAATGTGTGCCTCTAGGGAAAGGAACTTGCTCTTTTCACTGAAGCATAGATCTATAAAATGGCGACATAGCTACCTTACTGTGACTGCGCTTTCCAGATTTTTCAAGGTTTCCTCTATAGGCAAGACATCACTTAAATTTATTTGCAAAATTTCTTCAGTATGTTTTCTCCTACTTGCATTATTTTCTGGAGGATGGTGATACCAAGCCCTGTCTCATTAGCATTTCAGTAACATACCTCAACAGAAAAAAGTGTGAAGATAAAGTGAACAATTATTTACATTTAAGTTTTTAAGCTGTAGTGGAAAATACTGACCTATTGAGAAATTGATAGGCTAGCTCACTATTGATTAACAGTGAAACACATAAACACAACTTGATAGTGTTTCAAATGGAAAAGAGAATCTAATGACCAAAGCACTAACAGAATTTGAGATGTGTAATATTTAGCACAAATGGGAGCGGTAACACTCAGTTACACAGTATCACTAACATGTTCAGTGTCTTGTTACAGAATACATTGCTGTTAGCCAAAATACATTTTCTTCACTTGGAATGTGAATTAATGTTTAGGTGTGCAAGTCTTCAGCTGTTATGCTAAAGATAAATGATCACAGCTTAAGCCTGAGAATCAATTTTAAGGGACGCATGGCAAACCTCTCTTTGGGTGCTGTAATTGCTACTCAGAGCATATGCTTACTGACCAAAAAATCTGTTCAAAAATCAAACAATCACTTCAATATGATGGAAAAAATCAGATACTGTATTACATACGGCCAACTTCAGCACAGCAATGCAATACTAAATTAAGAGACAGATTATGTTTCAAATGAGAAGTTAAAGTCAGGCCATTATTTCCTTTTCTGACAATTTTTAAGGTTGGTCACAAATCACTAATCTTAGTCCAATGTGTTTGTTTACAGGTTTTTCAGCATTTTCAAATCTAGCTAAAAACTCTTTGCATGACGCCCATCAAAACGTGTTTAGAAAACACTTTTAGAAAGAAAATAATTCTTCATAAATTAACCAAGAGTGTTTTAAATACCAACTTTAAATGAAAAAAACAAATATTTTAATCATTCATATTATTGTCAAGTTCTGTATGCTTAGATGTGCAATAATGTGCCCTAATAGAGTGGCAAAGGGAAAGAGATTTGTCATCAAAACTATAGTGCATCTACCTGTGATGATCTGAATGTTAGGCCGTGTGACTAAAATTGCATATAAGAATGCACTGAGCAGTGCTAACACAGACAGGACAGCCCCCTTCGCCGCTCTGATAAATCTGCACTCATTTAAAATAGTTCCTGACAACTCCCTATGTAAGTGTCAATCCAACTGCTTTGAAAGGTAGCATCTGCCTTTTAGTTACAGTGAAAATAAAGCAATCCTTTGCAGAGTTTCATGTGCTTTATAGGAGGCTCATCTGATGCCCCATAAATGTGGTAGTGCAATAGTCTGAAATGAATCTGGTATATAGATTGCTTTCTATGGAGCTGAGAAAGGAAATCCGCACAGACCCAAAAATAACTGAACATACTTTTCAGGAATATCATGAATTGTCAGTTATACTACAAGGTTCTTTCTTCTCAGGAAGATCTCAGCTGTATTCTAGACTTTTCCAAGAATCCCAGAAGACTGTAACAATGCATGCTGCATGACGGTTGCTGAAACTATTGACAATGCCACAGCACCTCACAAGTCAAGTGAAACTTGAGAGATGTGTATTATGAGCTGACCTTCTGGAATAATTGTTCTTAATTCCTTTTTAGAGTTTATTGGGAACTTATCCAGAAATGGTGACATCTTGTGTCATTTCAGAAAGTCATATTTTCAAAGGAGATTTGGGTAATTAGCTACTATGAATTGAAGACTAGCCAAAGTAGTATACTTCCCTCCAAAGAGGTCTAGACACTCTGGCTCCATCCTTTAAAGAGTAATCCTGAGGCCTGCTGTCTCATTCTCTCCTGAGTTTTTTTTTAACCCAAGAACACATTTAAACAGAAATACCACAAAGAGACTCAGCTCCTTCCTTCTGCCTTTTTTCAGAGCTGGTGGTTTTGGTTTTGGCATTTTCCCAAGTAGCTAGGCAGATTCATTCACATGTGCTACAGGCTGTTGGGCAAAGACCAGACAACATCCAACCACTCGCGTGTATTTTCTTGTCACTCTCTAAACAAATTTATTATTTGCCACCTCTTAGTTTTCATCAGTCTTTGAGGAAGGTTCTGAAAGTGGATCTCTACCTCTCTGTCCAGGAATTTATCATTCCCCACTTCCCAAATCAATCCTGTATCCCTGATCTTATCACTTTTGCCCAGCACTGTGTCTGTTCTTTCAAGCTTCCCAATGAATTCTGCCCTGATTATGTTCAATTTTTCCATGCCATTGTCAAATCTAGTGCCTTCTGCATTCTCCAAAAGAATTAACGTAGATCTTCAATGTCTTCATACTGGACTCCCTAGCCTTGGGGTGAGTATCTGCAGCAAGGTCCTCTTTTTCAAGGTTGGCATAAGAAACTTCAGGCTTCTTCACTTCCTAACTTCGTCCCCCTTTTCAAGCTGGGTGTCACAGTGAGAGAAAGGAAAGGGAGAAAAACAGTTATACCGGGAAATGGAGGGATGAGGAGGAGAAAAAATTCTATGAAAACAATATTTAGTTACTGAGGGAAGGGAAAGAAAGCTCTGTTTGTCTCTTACCACTATCATAATTAGCTGATTTATTCCCTGGAGGTTGTCTACTGAAGTAGGCAGCCTAACAGAGAGGATGCTCCCTTGGCTGTGTAAAAAGCAGACATTTCTTAGCAACCTCACTTGCTTTTCTTAAAAATTATTTCCTGAGTCTGTGCCCTGTTACAACCAGATGAGCTTAAAGCAAGAGGAGGAGAAGCAAATGTTGCAACATTTCATTTCGTGGTAAAAACTATTTATGCATTGGAAACACATCACAAGATTTCTGTTGCTGTTACTCCTTTTCTGACATTTATACCTATGTAACTCCTACACAGTCTTGGAGCACTTAAATGATTCCTGTGGCAAGGATACCTTGTCATAACTGCTGCTAAGGCTCTAGGTTTTGGAGTTCTTGTATACCCTCAAGTGTGATCAAAAGAGTGAAGAGACCATATGATTAAAGTCAGCTCCAAGTATGTTTTGAAAACTGACAACAAAAAGCCTATTTTTCCATTATACAACCCTCACCAATAGAAAAATGAAGAGTTTGAGTATCTATCATTGTTAAAACAGTCACATCACAAATTGGCTCAATTTTGTTTAGCCATGAGATGAGTATCTAGTATTCTGTGAGAAACAGTATTAAAAAATTCAACCAAATAAAACTTATTCCTAAACACTAACTGAAGAAGTCACTGGTCTAGTTTGAGTCAGTGAGCAATACAAGCCAAAGATTCTTATTCTGATTGTAGGAGACACATTCAACAGGGGAAAATACAGGATGAAAAGAAAATGTTCTTATTTCAGCATGGCTGAGTCTTTTTTTCACAAGTTAACGCCTTAGAAGTATTTCTGAAATCTAACTATTATTTGTGTTTTGTTGCGGAGAGCCCTTTAATTATATAAATTCCCAGATCTTTCCCTTCAGCAAAAATTTACTTGTTCTAAACTATTATCTTTATTTAAAAGACATATTTAATTAAAAAAAAAAAGATTGCAATATTTTCAAATCTAGTGCAACATACTTCCATCTTAATATGAAGATTTTGGCACTCTGCACACTTGGAGTGGAGAAGCAAATATCCCAAAATAAACTACCATCCTTTGGGGCAACTCATTAAGCAGTGGCTTGTTAGATGTAGAAGCAGGTGTAAAATACACATACAGATCACTTGACCAACATCTGGAACTTTAACCCTACGAAACATTTGCCACTTTAATCCTTGAACTGAAGAAAGCATTAAGGTGGGTGCTTTTTACGTACATGCTTCCATCTCTTCAAAGTAAATTTGCCTTTCGAGCAGTGTATTTTTTTAAATAACAGACATATGTGATCTAGATCATAATGAGTGGTGAGTAGAGGAACTCTAACCTGTGACATTCTGGATCTCACTGTATTTCTCATGACTCTACTCCCTCTGTCTCAATAGTCCACCTCTAAACCCAGCTGATGCCCAAGCCTGAACCTGCTCCCCAAGATCAGTTTCTTGGGATTTAGAAGAGATCAAACAATGGCATCATACTGAGTATCTCTCATGGTTTCTCCAGGATTTTCTGCAAAATCTGCATCTGGATCCAAATTTTCTTTCTTGGTTGCATTTCTGATAATCTTCACCATAATTCACGAAGTGCACAAAACTAGTATCACAATAATGTAACAATCAAGCACTAATATTTTTAGACTGTTACAGGCAGCTCCAAATCAATCACATATATTCTCCTTCAGATCATACGGGATGGGTGTGCCCTCAAACACTGGCATTATGTCAAAATTCTTGGGCCTGCAAGTGTATAATGAACTTTTCATTGTACCTTTCTTTCATTTATTCTTGCCTGAATGACTGAGACATGGAGGCTGAATGCTGAAGTTTCTCTCTTTTTTGGTTAAGCAGTACCAAAATGGTAAGTACCAGTGACCAGGACTGGCTTCATCTACTGTAAAGCTTACTCCTGAAGTAATTCATTAACTCTGATTTGCCAGTTTAAGTGGGGAAACGATACACATCCCATTTATGCCTCAAACTACCTTTTGAGGGCATGATATGTAGGAGGAAACATTTCATCACTGGGGAATGACCTTGCTCTTCCCTCAATAACTGTTTCCCACAAAAGAAGAGAGGAAAGTAACATCCTTCCCCTACACACAGCTGCTTCATTTCCATCTTCACAAATTACTTTCAACAATTAAAGTTTGATTTTCCTTGCCTTATCTTTGCTGTTTCAGGTAATATAATGGGAATCTTGTTCAAATGCATATCATTACTTGCCAAAAAGAAAAAAGAAAAAAAAAAAAAAAATCCTCCAGCACCTCTATTTCCACATCATTTTTTAAAAGGATATTAGATACACAACAGGAGTTGTATTTTTTGTAAATTAATAGAGGCTTCTCCAAATTCATTATGTTCTGTTCCCCACCACACAGGTAGTCTATATCTACAATCTCAAAAGAAATATATTTTTCTCTTGAAAAATATTTTTTTTTTCTGTGGAAACAGATATATAAATATATACAGAAAAGTGCATTAAAAAAATTATTGAGGTTGCAAAGGCAAGGATTAAAATGCTGGTGCTAAGTCATCTTGCTTACACGTATGTATTAGCCTTAATAATTACATGATTCCATATTATTTTTCCCTGTGAAATGAATGCTGATCTTGGAACAGCTGAAGGCCTATCCCCTATAATGGGGATGACTGAATAAGAACTCTTTTATTTTTGAAAATCAAAAGTAATAAAAGGTGCGTTGGTATTTACAAAATCAATTAAACAAGTTAAGAACAGGAACAGCAGTTTAATGCTGCACCTCAGAACCGGATTCTATCCGTGTCTGTACTCCAGAAACAAACCTCTGAACATCTGAAAAGATCTTTATACATTTGAACATATAAAATGCTACTTAATTTACAGAGAATCTTCTTCACATAATACTTCATTAAGATGTGAAACCCTTGCTGTGAGATGCTATGAATGCTAAAAATTTGCATTGCTTCAAAGACCAATTGAACAAACGCATGGAAGAAAAATCCACTGGAGTTATTAAATACAAAGACAATACATCTGTCTCAGAAAGCTGCTCTAAATTGTTGGAAGCTGTGAGAGTACACTGGAGGAAGTATTACTTACTACATGCTTGCTTTGCTATATTCTTCTAAGACCAGCCTCTTAACTCCCAGTCGCTACTGGAGAAGAGTACTTGGCTAGATGGACCTTCATTCTGACCAAGAAGAGCCATTCCTATGTTTTTAGACTAACTATATTAATACTGTGAAAAATGAGCTCCTTGTAGTCACCAGTTAGAAACACCAAGTCAGTGGATACTTCTCACCATAATCTAACTGTGCTTCAGCTGGCATTTGTGAACTGCAGATACTAACACCCTTACTCAGTCATGGAAGTACTGTGACAGTAAACTCATTAATGTTGTGAAGCAGTCAGATACTATAGTGACAAATCACAGAAAAGCCCAGGAGAAAAATCAATCATTCTTTTTCTAGAGAAGAGTTTGAATTGTGTGCAGTAAATAAGGCTTGGGGCTAAACATTGAATAGTAAGGATAAAAAATATTGAATAACTGCTTATTCCATGAGCACTGTCTAACCTGGGCCGCAGCTGACATAAGAAACTTGTGAAAGAAAAGACTACAGGACTGTGTCATTAAAAAAAACATATAATGCCTACATTCAGGGGGCTAAATAAAAACTGCACCGGCAACCTTATTTTTACCATTAATAAAAAAGCAAACTAAAAATCTTGAAATTTCACCATGTTGTGTCATCTTGGCAAAACTTTACCAGACAATTTAGGATCTCTATATCCATCACAACAACCTCTTCCACTTAAACTAATGAAACAACTGATGGCACTTTATTAACCTCTATTTTAGCACTAAAAGAAAATGAGACAGTTCACAAATGCATTTCACAAATATTTGTTATAGCAAGGAAATATGAAAATGTCAGGCTTTGAATGAAAACTGTATTGCAGTGGATATACATTTTCTCTTTATTCTGCTGAATGTAACTCCTTTTGCCCTGTTCCTTGTATCTTGTCTCCTAAACTTGCCCTTCAGCTCCTCACCAGTGCTAACCTTCATGCTCAACAAGTCTCAGCTCTCATTGCCAGTCTCAATTCTTATACCCATTTCCTTTACCAACCATTTCTAGCATTCCAGCCTTTTCAGATTTTTATATACAGCCTGCTTGCCAAAACACTCCAAATACCCCTATTCAGGTCTCTCTCCCTCCACCTGTCTTCTAGCCACATCTCCTCTCCCAGAACACATGCCTATTCCATTCTTTTAGAGGCTTCATTTTCTGCTTATGTCATGACTCCTCTCCTTCTGAAATCAAGACTTACATAGTCTGCATGAAATTAAAAATAGAGGGGATAGATTTAACTATTGTGACAGGCAAACAACAGTTTTGTAACATATACATATACTATATACCATATGCTTTATCTCTACATTTGGTATATTTGGTTCTCTGAAATGTTACTTGTGCACATTATGTGAGAAGATTCCTGGCAGATCATTAGACCACTTGGTTATGCAAGATACTGCTCTGCAATAAATGTGCACAAAACAGGAAGCAGAGTGATTACAAATTACTTACGAGCATAATCTGTCAAATTAGCCATACAGATGACAAGGAGGATATGGAAGTGGATAAATAATTACTCGAGAAAATTGAAAACTAAAAATAAGTGTAAATTACGATTTTTAGGAAACCTTACCAATGACTTAATTGAGAATCTGGGGTCTGCTAATATTAATGTGTTGGAGGTTTTAATCTGCAAAAATAACCTAGACACACAGATTCACTACTCATATCTAGTGGCATCTAAAAATAGAAAACAGTGACCCTGACAAGTCAGCAAATAAACATGGAAGACACTAAACTCATAGGTAACTCTCAGAACTACCAGTAACAAACACACTAGAAAGTTACATCACAAAGGTTTGAAATTCAGATAATATGCAGAGGGAAAATATCTATTCCAGAAGATATTCCCAATTTACAAAAATTCTTCTTTTTTTTACCTTCTCTGAAAGGCATCTGTTTCCAGGACACTTCTCATCCTGTGACAACATGAATACTTTACAACCTAACCTATTTCAGCACTTGTCTGGGCTGTGAAGGGTTGGGAAAAAATGCACATACCAATCACCATTCTTACAGGAGAAAGAAGTTAGTAATGTGTAAACTCAAAGACTAAATGTGATATTGATGTTTTTGTAATGACTAATATGACAGAAAAAGAAGAAAAACACAAAAAAATTGTCTAACTCCAGCATAAGAGCCTGTAGTGGTGCAAGGGGTTATTCCCTCCCAGCTGCAGGACTTCACAATGGCTTTGGCTGAATTTCATGAGGCTCCAATCAGTCCATTTCTTCAGCCTGTCCAGGTCCCTCCTAATAGCAATTCTTCATATGAATTGTTTCTCCCCAATTTGGTATCATCTACAAACCTGCTATACTTGATATATTGCAATGAATACTGGCCCTTGAATCCTGAGGAAACCCTCTAGTAGACACCAATAGTTGGATTTTGTACTGTTGATCACAACTCTCAGAGCCATGCAGTCCAGCCAAGTTTCCACCCATCTTATCATCCTCTTATTCAGTCCATAGCTCACCATTTTGACTGAAAGAGACTGCTCTAAAGTAAAGTTAAACAGCATTCACGGTTCTCCCCTTGTCCAGAGAAGCAGTTATCTCATTGTAGAAAGCAATTAAGGTTGGTCAGGCATGATCTGAGCTTGGTAAATCCATGCTGGCTGTTCTCAATCACGTTCTTGTCCTTTGTGTGCCCAGAAATTACTTCCATGAGGATATGCTCTGTAACTTTCCCTAGGACTTAGGTTAGACTGATGAGCCTGATGACCCCAGAACCTTCCTCTTGCCCTTTCTGAAGACGGGTGTGACATTTTCCTTTTCCAGTCATCAGAAGCTTCCCATGTTTGACATGATCTTCCAAAGATAACAGTGGCCTTGCAGTAACATTGGTCCCTTGAATTTAAGTGTTGCCCTGATCTTCCTCTACTGTGGGTAATATTTCATTGCCACACAAATTTTGCTAGTAGGCTCAGGAACCTGGGAAGTTTAACTTTACCACCAAAAAAACAAAGCAGAAAAGGCAATGAGTGCCTTGCCTTTTGCATGTGCTTTGTCACTAGGTCTCCTGCCCTGCTGAGCAGTGGGTCCAGATTTTCTTTTGCTGTCAACATATTTACTTTTGCCCTTCCCATCCCTCACTAGTTTCAACTCCAGCTAAGTTTTTTCTAATTCCATTCTTGTGCATTTGGCGCATTGGTAACAAACCTCATGTGATACATCATGCATTTTATGTATTTTTCATGTATCTCTAACTTCAACCATCCAGGATCCTGTCTCTTGACCAGATAATCTATTGATTACCTAATGCCTACTACCTCTGAATTCAACCAGATCAGCTGTAAAATACAGAAGGAGATAAATTCTACCCAAATTTTGTTTTAACCTAGCTATTTAAGTGGTCATTTATAAATATATATTCTACATATACCTTCAATTAGAATTGTTTTCCTGTTCTTCACTGAAATATTTTTACCTACAAAAATACTTAAATTAGGAATGTGGTTCAGTTTGAAATAAAATCATTCAATATCTACTTTGGGGTGAGCTGAATCACTCTGTATGCTCCCTAACTGTATTGACTAGATGTCCATTGGCTATAATGGGAACTTAGACACCTAGCACAGACATCAACACCTATAGAAACATAGCTACCACTGGGTGTTTTAAATTGGAACCAAATTGCACTCAAGATGTCATTTTTAGCATTTCTTCTTTCTTTAGAAAATGTATGTGCAATAAATGGGAAACAGTTTAAAATTATTTTAATAAAACACAACCTCATGGAATTAAATCTCACAGAACCTTTCTTATATTAGATACACGTACATTATTAGAAATTCATAGATGTTAAATTAGGTACAGAAGAGTTGTATCACTTCTTAAATGCAAAGCGAACATACTGAAAATACTGTCATCAGGAAAAAGTAATTAAAAAGTAATAAAAGTCTTCCCATAAAGGCTATAAAGTTCAAACAAAATGTATTCCCTACTTCCCAAACGGATCCATGTACATGAAAATGTCCTATCAGTAGGCAGGAGTTAACACTGCTTATTATGCCTTACACATTTAACATTAAAAGCTGTCAAAATATTTTACCTTGAAGTAATAAAAAGCATTAGGATCTGTACTCTGACTGGAAGTGGTCAACAGAAAAATTTCATGGCAGAAGGGAGTTCCAGCTGTGGAACTCTTGTATATGTCACCTCTCCAGGCGAGCAAGCTAAGCTTGCTGAAGGAAAGGGAGTGTAACTGCACTCTACACTGTATTGTCCCTTAGGGATTACATACCAGTAGCATAAATTAAAGCAGTTTATAGGATGCTTCGACTAATGCCTATGTCAGGGCAATAAAAAAATGGCCTAGAGCTATAAGCAGTTCCTTAATAGCTCATCCATGAATACCCATACAAACTGAAACTGAGGCAAATAGAAGAACCTACCTGTAGGTTTTTAGAAACATGATTATGTTCTTCTTGATCGCTACTGCAGTGACTGTGAAAATGCTTGTCTTAAAAGCATCTGTATTTGCTCATCATAACATTTCCAACCTTGACAAGTCACAAGATAGCAGACCTTTCAGATTACATCATTCTTTATTTTATTTCATTTATTTCCCCTCTTAGTTCTGCTATAACACTACCACTTAGAAGCAGCAATGTCATATATCAATTTTTAAAATGTATAAAGCAGCATTAATTCTATTGAATTACCAAACTACTGAAATCATCAATGATGTCAGACAAGAGGGAAAACAAGATGGTGATCAAAATGCATTTATATGGTCATCTGCAGAATTAGACACTAGCCATCTCGTGGCTAAGAATTCTAGAAGAATTCTAAAAGAATTCTTTTAAGCTACAGACACTTCAACTTTATGGGGTTTTTCCTTACCCTCTCCTTAACATGTTTGTAAAATTTCTCTTATTAGTCTTCCTGACTCCATCATAAACTTCATCAGTCCTCCCAGTACTGCTACATCCCATACCTTGATCCTATCTATGGGCAGATAATATGACCTCGGTAGATTTTACACTAGATCTACTGTTCTTGCTGGTAATTTGTCACATTTGGTCTAACATTTTAGAAAATTAATACAATGTACACTTGAACAATACTCAGAAAACAAGATCTGGAGTAAGAACTGAGAAGTTTATCCATAGAGATTAACTACAGAGCTGTGAATCCAGGATCATGCTGAGCTCCCAGGGAAGATTTATTACACAAACTTTGTGAATTGCCTTGCCCTTAACAATGAGATTTCTACCAGATGTCTTGGATACTGGCCATATTGCTACCTTTACATATTGTAAATGTTTCAAACTTGCAAGGAAATCTCAGGAATTCCATAGATAAAATTTTGTCTAAACTTTGATTGAAAGCATTTATCAGAAATAAGACTAAAAATAAGTCTAAGAAAGGTAGAAAATAACAAAATGAAAGTTAAGTTTTAAGAGAAGCTCATACATTTGAAAGTGGAAACATGCAAAATCAAGGCAGCAATCAAGTATCACTAATACCAAACAGCATAAACTAACTGTTGCAGTGATCATTACTTTGACAAAAGTAACGAAAGACAAAAGGAAGAAAAATTAAATATGTCCCCAAAAGACTTATGTTTCCTACTCTAACAGGATAAAGAAGGCAATTGGGGAATCTGGGAATGCTGGTCTCTGCTTGGGACATCAGTACAAAAACCTCCATGTATTAATTAAAAGTAGTGTAACTAAAATTAGAAATAAGCATAGACTAATTGGATGCCCCATTGACCTATACGTAACAAATACCTGCCATTTTATTTTCTGCGCTGGTTGTCTGAAATAAATACCTTCTAACATAGAAACAAGTGACCTCAGAAGTATGTGAGCCCAGAACCCTGCTACTGCAAGCCTCATATAATGAAAACTCTCTCTTACTTTAAACAACGCTATTTGTAATGCAAAACAGAACTAGTTCCTTTATTTTTGTTTATAAGGTGATCCATTTGTTATTTAAATTATAATGTGAAAACAACTTTGTTAAAATTTTAACTAAAGCTTCATAAAGTATTTCAATATTTTAAGTACTTTCTGGTCTACAAGCCATATCTAAGTGTGATCTGATTTTGCACAGGAAGCCGAATGAATCACAGGGCTCTGCACAAGGATAGTAGTAGATCTGTGTGGTTCTCAGCGTGCACTGAGGCCATCAGGCTAAAGTGTGGCTTTGCTGCGAGCAAGACACTGCTCTGAGAAACAGATGAGGAAACAGATTGCAACTCGCAGACTGACAATCTGTTTGCTGGGTTTCTTATACTTCAGAGGAGAAATATCTTGGGCCAGGCCTATACATGGTGTAGCTGCGCTAAGTAAGGATAAGCAAAGAATGGAGCCATTCCCTGCCACAGTCTGCCAAGTGCAGAACGGGAAAAAACCAGCTCCATGCAGGCTGCTCCGCCCTCCCATGCTGTGTAATGGCAGTAGCCAACAAAGAGCAAGTAGGGGGCCAACTCACCCTTCCCCACTACTCTGTGCCATTTCACATTAATTCATATTCTATCCCATAATCCTGTTAAAAATCCAAAGCTCTTTTAACATGTAAAGTTTAAACAGACTAAAAATTAGCATTTAATCAAGAACTATCCATTTTTCTTTAGGTTATAACATATTAGTAGGGCAAAAAGGCATGTACGTGACTGCACATGTCAAAATGATATAAGGTCTCTGAGATACAGGAAAACCTTCAAAGTTATTTTTTCTAAAACACTTTGAAAGAAATGAAACCTGTCTCTACCCAATAATGAAAAACCGGTTGGTCAATAAAAACATGTTCTGTATATGCAGATAATCAAATTAAGCAAATTAAAAATACCGGTTTTGTTAGAAACACTTTACTCTTTTTATGTGTTAAATCATTAATGTACATTTAAGGATTTGGGATACAGGAATTGAATTATACATTCTGTTAGAGGGACTGTGGGATTTCACTATCAAGTTTTCATGTTTATACTGGAATAATATAAAAGCCAGTGAAATAATTAAAAAATCTGTGAAAATTCTCTTTGCAATCTATTACACACCTAAAAACCATAATTTTTTTTTATATGAAACATAGTTAATATACTAATGTATGACAATTCCAGGAAGTGGAATCCCAGAAGAAACAGAGAAAAGAAACTTCCCTTACACTTTGGTCTTCTAAATTCTGAATGTTTTCTGAGGTGTCTCAAAATATCCTTGTTTCATAGTAAAAGAACAGATCCCAGCCCTGCACTAACATTTTGCGTTGGAGACTGTAGCCTACACACGTGTAACACAGCTTTAGATGTCCTAGTGTATCCCACCTGGAATTTAGATGTATCTCCACAGGTCATGGTTCTTTGTTAAAGTCCATCAGCCCATGCAGATGCCTCAGAAACTCATGGACATCTAAAATGCCAATAAATACCCAGATTTAAGCAACTAAATTACTCTGTGCCAGGTGTTTACTGAGGATTATACTTGGTCTAGTATGTTGCAATGCCTTATGCTAACTTTTGCATCTGAGGAATTCACCCTCAGTATATTCACCTACAATCTTTATACACCAGAGCAAAGTACAGAGATTGAGGTAGGAGGCCACAAACTGACCTAGAGCCTTTCAATGCTTCTCCTGAACTGAAACAAGTTATACGGTCCACGCAGTCAACATCACTGATTTGTTGTCATTCCTTTAGATAAATCAATTTGGGCATGGGGTCTTACACAGTATCTATTACAGATATCTGGGTGCATATGACCTCTTAATTAAGCATATATCATTTTTATGCACTTTGCAAATACTCTGCTTTAAGCATGTGTTTAAATCCTCACAGGAATTCATTCATATATTTATATGTGTGCTTAAATAGCCTTCCGGAACAGTGATGTTTTCCTGAACTGTTGTCATAATTTAATATAATGACTTGTAAGTTAGAAGTCAGCCTTTTAAAAATTAGATCATTTACTCTGCAATTAACATCAATAAATAGGTTCAGCTATAAAACAACCATACAAAAGCTTGCCCTATTTTTCCCCCAAGTACCATAAAGTACACGAAGAGTCAGAAAAAAAATGTTTAAAAAATGTAAATAGGAGATCAGAGCTCAGACAGTTTGTTCCTTGGTTCAGATAACAATCGATGTGTATTTGTCAATTCATGAATACTAAATTTCATTCACAAGGTACATAATTACTGCAAAGCAAATTTCCATAAAAAAAGGCATCAAGCCATGGAAAGTTCAGCCACAGAAACTGAGTTGTCTCCAGCACTTAGAAGAAATCCAAAGGGAAAGTGTACTGCTACTGAGACCAATATCAGGCACAGTATTAGTCCCTTTGTATGCTGAAAGACTTGGACTTTTCCAACTTAATGCTAGGAACAGCATTGGCAAAAGGAGAAAGAAAGAGCAACATGGACCTTTCTCACTACAATGGGACAGGTACAGTTCTGGGGCACCATTTGAGGAATCAAGCAATAATTATGATCAATGAAACACCAGGAGTTACTGTCAAACACAATGTCTCCTAAAGATTCTATAAAAAGAAGAAAAATATGTCCCTATATTTTTTCTATTGCTTTCTCTTTATTTTAACTTTCAAAAGCAGTTTTTAGTCTAATAAACTGTATGCAAACAATACTAGTATAGCTCTACTAGTAAGCTACTTCAATTGGTTTTCTATTAAAAAAATCTTCAGATCCCCCAACCTCAAATTCAAACTTTTATACTGTACAATTATGGCTCTTCTACAACTTTGCTATTTTCAGTAAGTGTTGATTTCCTAAACAGGATCAAGATGCTAGAATGACTCCCCTTCAGTAGCTTCTTTTGTTTCCATGTGTTCTGTACCAAGATAGATCCAGCCTTAGCTGGCATGTCATTCTGGACTTAATCCATAATTACTGGCATCAGTTAGATCATGCAACATCTCCCAAAAAAGGTATGTTAAAATACCTAGCACATATAATTCTTTCTTGAAAACACTTTCTATAATGCATAGTAGCTTCTACTTTGAGCATTCCTGGTGAAGTCAATGAAATTATTAAGATTCCCTCTAGAAAGCATTATGTTCAACAGTGTGTTAGACTGTGAATGTTTATGCATCAATCCATTACTGAATTCTTTTTAAATGTATTCAAACAACTTCTTTAAAATTAGAAATATTTAACAGCTGTATGCTAAATTTTTACTTTTAATTTTTGAAGTTATGTTTACAGAAGCCATAGACATTCTTTATACCATTAGTAAGAAATATCATAAATAAAACAGTACATGTTTTACTTTTACTTCTCTTTAAGCTAAGTGCACTTGAAGAACAAAAAGACTACAGTTGAGTTTACAACCTAAAATACTTAAATTCTGAGTAACAAACAATGACTGTCATGACCCATCTGTATATACAAAACACATGGTTAATGTGTTCCGTATACACAAAGTAAAACACTGCTGTTTAATAAAAAAGAAAAACACAAGCAAATACACTCCCTCTGGATATACAGAACTTATGATATACAACATGAAAGTAAGAGTGCAAGAACATAGCACCGGCACTAGCCCTGAAGAAAGTCACTACACAAATCATGCAGTAGAACTGGATTATAAATGGCTAGTCATTGCACTGAAGTGAACTTACTTCTGTACTTACAAAAAATGGGTATCACATTTTAAGAAGACTCATATTTTAAATTCAACCTATTATCTGGCATGCTCCTTGCTAAGCAGCCTATTCAAGTACAGTACAAAAAGCAATCACATGGTGTGTTTTGATTTTGGTCAACTCAACAATAGTGCAATAACTAATTTAACCGGGGCACCACAGAACTTTGGTAAACTATGAATATCTGAACTGTTGTTGTTTACAGCACTAAAACCAGCTTTAAAATAGCAAGACTTTATAATAGAGTTTAAACAGGTATCATTTGGACAGTTACACTAAATTTCTTCTGACAGGAAACACTGAAATAAATATATTGACAAGGAGGTACTGGCAATAGAATCACAAATATATTTTCATTTAAACAATTTCCATTTCTCTAGGCCTTTTCTTTCTTTCCAGAAAAAAAACCCAAAACAAAACAAAAACCCAATTTATTCAAGTTCTAGGTCAACAGTGTTTCAGTTCATTCTGTCTTCTTTTGCTATGCCTAGTGTAGTATTGAACGCTAGCAAGGGACTGTGTGCTGCAGACCTTCTCATTTGAATACTGTCAAATGTCGTAAATGCTTGTGATAATGCTCTTACTTAAGAGCATGATGAAACTTAACATCAAAGCCATCCTGTAGATTGCCTGAGATATGACTAATGACTGAAGTTAAGTCCTTTCACCCAACATGGCCAGTAACCCAGTTTCACTCCACTAAATCCAGGTACCTTGAAAGTAATGCTGCTCTTACCTAACCTGCTCCATAAGTTTTACACCTCCTCTGCCTCGATGATCGCTCATAAAAAAGATTCCCTTTCTTTGTTTTGTAGGCTCATTACTACGGCATGCCTAATTTCTTCTGCAAGTGAGGGTAGCAACTATGGGAGAGGGTATGGGGTGAAGCTATGGCTTTTTACACAGAATTCCACAATACAATGCCTTGTCTGTGATTAACGCTTCCATCTGTGATTAAAAGTAGTAATTTGAAGGTGAAATATCAAAGGGTGAATAATTAATATATTATGCATATTAGCCCAGCAAAAAAAATATAAGTTCTGCATCACAGCTAGTTAACAGAATTGAACAAGTACCTTACTGACGCATTGAAGGCAAGAAATTCGGTATCACTATATTAATAAAATGACTGCCTGTGACTTTAAACACAGGCACATTTGTACTTGGCGAGAGAGTGAACCATTTATTGTTACTATGAAGGATGCAGGAATGGAAATGAAGATGAGAGGGGCGATGATGATGATAGGGAAGAAGAGGTTAATATCCCCAGCATCTGATGGGGAACGATGTCCCTACCTCAGTAAGCTGGATAAGGGAATAGCTCCAGATCCACTGCCCAGGATCCCTCCTTTCCTCCCAGAGAGGAGTTTCTCCACCAGAGCCACATTCCCAGTGCGAGCAGCTTCCAGCAGTTCCTGGTCTTTCCCCATGGTCAGGAACCAAGCAGCCCCCCACGCACCCTGCCGCGCACTAAGAGAGCTACACCCCGGGCCACAGCGGCCCCCTCTCTCCACAGAACGATCTCCCCTCCCCAGACCCTGCCTCAGAGCAGAGCAGAGCGGAGATTCCTGCAGTCCCTTCCAGACCAGCAGGAGCAGCAGCAGGAGGGAGGAGGAGAATCACCTCCTCCTAGTTTCACTGGATCATTTCTGGGTGGAGTGTGGAAGAAGGGGGGGGGGGGGGGAGGACGAGGCCAATAAAGAACCTCCCCCCCCACTCCCATGCACACACCCCGAGCCCCGGCCCGGAGGACAGGGCGGGTGGAGCAGGCAGCCTCAGCCGCCGTGCCCGTGGCCGGCCGGGCTGAGGGGGATAACGACCCTCACGGACTGACGGAAGAAGGGAGGGACGGAAGGAGGCGGCGCAGCCCTGACTTGCCAGGCCCGTTGCTGGGGAGACGCGGCTGGCGCGCTCTCAGTGGCTGCCCGGGCTCGGTGCCCCCCTCCGCCTGCCCCAGCCCTCCGCCGCCGCCGAGGGCTCCGTGCCTCCTCCGCCCTCCCAGCCCGCGCCGCCCTGCCCCGCCCCTCGCCAACGGCAGCGCCTCGCGCTTCGCTGCGGTGCCGCGCGCCGGCGGTTGCTGCGGACTAGGGGCGCGCGCGCGGGGAGCGGCGCCCGCCCGCCCGCCCCGCCAGGTGCATCGCCATCGCCCTCGCCCCCGGCGGCGGGAGCGCTCTGCGGGGCGGCCGCGCCAGCGGGGCCGGCTGCCCGCAGGTGCTCCGGGGCAGCGCCGCGGAGGTGGCGCCTCCTCGGGCTGCGGAAGGGGAAGGGAGGGACCTGGGTACCGGAGCGAGGGCGGCGGAGGACGGGGCGGGGGGGGCGTCCTCCCGCCGCTGAGGAGGCCGCGCGCGCGCCCCAGGGTGCGGCAGGGGGCGAGGCTGCGCTGCCCCGCGGAGGGAGGGGAGCTCCGGGAGCGGAGGGCGGGTTCCTGAGGGGCGCGGGCAGGTGGGTGCTGAGGCACACCCGCCCTGAGGCGAATTAGCTCGCAGGTGCGGGTGGGGTGGCGTTGAGGGGACCGTGGCATTATGCGTGTGTATGCGAGGAGATCCCCCCCCCCGACGGGGATTTGACCCCATCCGGGGACATGGCAGGACACTCCAGCACAGAGAGGAACCTGCTTCGTTGAGCAAACCGGTGTAGGCGAAAAGGAAAATCCGGGCCCCACTGAGGTCAGGAACAAAACTGAGTTGCTGGCTCGGCGAATCAGGCAGGCGGGACTGCTGGCTCCCATCAGATGCCAGGATCATGGCTTTTTAATGTTTCAAAGGATGAGAGGTATAACTGAATGTATTTGGTGTCATACCCAGTCATCCCTTCTGGTACTCTCGGTTCTGTTACGGGGTTTCAAACATGTAACCTTTTGAATTGTATGACACTTCCAGGCACCAAAATTAATCATTCCTTACAGCTTTCGGATTCTTACACGATATGCTGAAAATACTCAGTGCTGGCCAACTCACAGGTACACCCTTGTTCAATGCACCATTTGATACTGTGCATATGTGAAAAGCCAAATTACAGCCCTATGTTCCTGTTTTAGTTTAGTAATTTCTGTAGGTAGAACCACAGGTAGAACACGCAAATAAGTTAAGACCCCTTACCGTTCCCCCACCGAGATCAGTGGCATTCTCCCATGAACTGTGCTCACAAGATGTAAAGCACAGCAATGGCAAAATAACATTGTGGTAGGCAGGATATTAATGTTACGTTTTCAGAGAGAGTGTTAATTACTCCAGACCTATGGTACATTCAAGTCAATGGGAAGATCCTTGTTGATTTCACAAATGATTGGTTTTAGTCCCTGTCAGTAACAGTTTTACAGGTGTTTTCATATTTTTATTAGCTAATTAAACAATTTTAATCTCTTAATAGAAATTTCTTTCTGGGGTCAGATTTTCTCTTACAAAGGAAAAAAATTATCATCATGGAGACCTATTTTTCCAATATAGTTGTCCACAGCAACAAAACAATATCTATTTTTTAGCTAGAAAATGTAATTTACATAGTTTGGCATTTTCAGGATGTGAAATGATGTCTTCTCCAATGTCAACAGGACACGGAATTGAGCACTGGCATAAAATTATTAGGTGGAGAGACTCTATAACTACGGCCTTTCTGACTGAAAGAGTGTGATATAAATAGCAATTTTAAGGTCTGATTCTGTCATCACAAGTGTTTCATTATAGTTTAAATAAATAAATGTGTAATCGCATGAATTAGGATTTACAGTTTAAGTCCTCAGTCACAGCAGAGTGACAGTGGAAAACAGTAATTTAAAGCTGGAGTAAAAACTTATGTATCTTGTTACCAGCGACTTGAGCATTAACTAGTTCCAAAGAAGTTAGCCATAAATTAAGAATACCCTTCTGTTATACGTCCTCTGTTAAGGTAGCCATGATTTCCCTTTATTTCTGTCTTGCATTTGATTTTGTATGCGATCACATGCGTTGCCTGATAAATACCTTCTCACATGTATCCTCTGCATGCTCTGCATGAATAGATTTCTTCAAGTTTGCTGAGAGCCTCTGAAGAGGTGCCAGTATTCTGTGAAGAGCTAATCGTAAGGCAGGGGTATGTGCATAAACCTGCGCATTTGTGAAAAACTAGATTAGAAGCAGATACTAAGGAAAACTCAGGTTTTTAAGAATTTGTATTGTTTATGTGGTTGGATCAGCAGATGGCAAATATGACTCAGTATAAACGTTATATAATTCTTCTTGGGAAAATAAAATCTCAAGACTGTGCTCTAATTGAAAGGATCATCGAGAAAGCTGTTGAAGAACAGTATGGAGAATTGGGATAGAAATATCAATGGAGCAGATGCATGCAGTAGCCAGCAAATTCAGGAAGATTTTATGAATGCAGCGAGGCTCAAAACATATCCCAGTAAACCCATCAGCCTAGTGCCCAACAAAACTGCGAAGGCCAAACAGAGGATTTAGTTTCATTAGCAAATAGAGCAGAAAAACAGTTATTCTATCAATTTGAAAAGTAAAAAGGAATTTAGGCAGCACTGTTTAATGGAAGGGTTAAACAGGGATAGATTCTAAGGGCTACTGAAGCGAAGAATTCAGAACATGGGTTGGTCTGTTTCCAGAGATGAAATCAGTAGTGGACTGTAGTAAGAAAAAAAAACGTACCGAGACTGAGTTGAATGTAAATGGTCAAACCTATCAGATCAGGTGGACTCCTTCGTGTTTTTAAATGCCGACTCCTTCGTGTTTTTAAATGCTGACTCCTTCGTGTTTTTAAATGCCTTACATTCTTTGTTCCTGGTAATATCAGGACAACACTGTGGACTGTTAAAAATTATATGTACAATAAATACGTTAACTAGACATAGAAAGTAGAAACATAGCTTTATAATTTGCAGCAGTTACAGATGAGAAAAATAATTTGTAAAACAGCCAAGAGATCTTTCAAAACATTGTATGCTTTTTGAGCAGTGCTGTTCCATACCACGGCAGAATTTTGATTCTATGATTTTAGTATTTGCGAAGACACTTTAAGTTATGACCACTGCAGCTGTCAGTGTCTAAGTGGCATCACACCTTCAGTCTCAAAATTTCTCTTAACACAACATATGCCTTACCTTCTGTTTTCTTCCATTTTCTAAAATACCAGAGAAAGCAGTTAGCCTACCTAGAAATTCTTTAACTGGTTTGTCATTTGAAAGGACTGGGATTGACTGTAATAAGCAGGGACTTTCCTTAATGTTTTTAGAATGCAACTATCACTTGGCTTTGTTCTCATTTGAGGGTGACAACTTCTTTATTTCCTCCTCCTGCAACCTCCCATACTTAAAGGCAAATTAAATGGGTGCTTTCTAACATTCTGTGACTTTCCCCTCTCTATTTTCAAGCAGGAGCACGGAAGGGATGTGAAAAACTGAGTTGCAAGTATCGAAAAAAAACAAATCTGTGATACTAAAAACAGTTGTGCAGAATAGCAAACATATTAACATCATATTTCAGGACTGTCTATTATCAATTCTCTCATGTAAAGATAGAAGGAAGGTCTAGGACCCCTATTATGAATTCTGAGGGATATTCTGAGAGAGAGCTCAAAATGCTGGAATAAACCATCAGCTCGATTTGTCAGTAGAAAATAAATTAGCATTAAATAGGGCTAATTGTTATCTCATTTTTGTACACCATGGTAAGTCCGGGACAAAAGCTGCAAAGTGCCCAAGAGAAAGTGCTATTTCTCATGCACCTAGGTGGCAAGAGTTTTTCAGGCTTGATATTGTCTTTTGCTCTTTACAGTATATACATAGTGTAAAAAAGACACAGAACTTCAAACAACCATGACTAGCTTTGTGTTTGCACTGCTCATGTAGGAGATATCTAAACATCAGGCTCAGAGGCTAAGTCCAAAGTGGAGGTCCCAGGAGCATGTCTGAGCTCTTGAGGCCAGGTGTGAATGCCCATCATGTCCTGGTTCCCTGTCAGAGGGAAACCCAGATGCACATCAGCCTTCCTCTGAAGGCCTTCCTCCGTGATAGGCTCAGAAGGTAGAGGGACACAGTGGATGGGTCCTCTAGGTAACTGGGACACACGATAAAACTCACATGCTGCTTACTTTAGCTCTCACCACTGAAATATGCAAAAGGACGTACATCCTCCTCCACTGTAAAAGAAAATGATAGAAACTGAAGGTACTAAATGTAACTCATGAGGAATATAAAAACACAGAGTGCTATGGTTTCAAAAGCGCATGAATGCTTGGACTCATCAGATTAAGTAGAAGCTGAAGTAATGTGTAAGGAAAAAGCCATTTTTGATAACTTACCCACAACAATCCTATCTTTGACTATACAATTCTGACTAGATCACGTTTTCTGTAAATACTTGCTTTCAGGCATGTTGTCATGGTGTAAATTTGTAATGGAAAGGAACATGCAAGGAAACGGTCCCTTAGTGATGTTGCACAGCAGCAAGACGCTGTCTCAGCATTTGCACTGACTGACCCCACTACATCATTCTCATGGGGCTCCAAACACACTGAAGAAGAGCAAGAAATTAAACTGTTATTCTGTCACCCAGACACTGACCTACAGAGTCATCCGAACATGCCATGGGAAGCGTGCTGCCTTCCCCAGAGGGCTCTAATGTCCCGCTGCTCTAAAGTCTCAGGTACATACAGGCTGCAGGTTGTGTCTGCGCTGGAGAGCTGAGCCTCCAGAAAACGGTGACAGGATGGTACTGACAGTAAGTCAAATCTGTCCGCTGTGCCATTTCCAGTGCAATTGCAATTTTGCTCTGATGGCAGATGCTAAGATTAACTGGTATATCTATACATTTCTTTACATGTATTTCTTGTGACAGCAGATGGGATTAGCAGTATAATTATTCATCCAATCCTTCTGCTCTGTCATAGGTTTACATCAGTTTGCTATCAAAATATGCCTAAGACTATTTTTCATGCATTAGAGAGAAATGCAGAATCAAATGTGAATCCAAGTTGGTAAGAGCAGCATGCTGCTTAGATGCCCCAATTCAGTGTGTGCTGACAGATACAATACAGTATTAAAGCTTTGCCTGTACTGCTCAATGCACAGCTTGTTGCAATAAAAATAACTTGTTTCTACCTTTGATACATCACAACCTCTTTTGGACTTTAAAATATTTTCACCTTCTTGTCTTTCTTTTAAGATGCGTACAACATTACCTACACATGAGATTTTGACTGCCTGAAAGAAGGATCATAAAGAAATCTCAGCTGAAACAAGCTAGTGATGAGGGACTGCAACTGAAAGTACAGACAGCTGTTAAAATTGTGCACAAACGTTATCCTTGGCTCTTGAACAGTAGCATACAGGAATGCCACCACAGGGGAACTGGGGCACTATAAGGCAATAGCATAGCTAGAGGTATTCAGAATGGTTTCCATTCTGTTTGTGTATCTACTGTAGCAACTATTATATAGGAATATATAGTGGTAAATCACTCCTCAGGATTAACAGAAATGATTGAGCAAACACTTGTGCATCATACATCCTTCAGGTATGTTTATGCTTGTGGATACATATTATGATGACCAATAAGGCAGAATGTATTGGAAATTCCAACTGTGCTGCTCTGCAACCCATAGCTTCAGACCTCATTGGGTCCAAAAGAGAGAGTGGTTACTGGAAATGAATTGTGCACACAGAAGAAAATAGAATATATTTAGGTAATGATCTGGGACGGCTCGGAACTGTCTGTATGTATTTAAAAGGTATAAATCTCAGACTGAGAGCTGGGCGGTAAGAGGTTGATACAACTGGGAATAATAGGAAGACATCTGAAAGGAGAAATACATGACAAAGAAATATTTATGATTAATGTTGCAGTGGGAATTAACATGGAACCAAATGGACATAGCACTGTTTTTTTTCCTCAAAAACCAAATGGATACAGCGCTGTCGAATATACAATGAAGAACAATCTTCCACTGATTCTTTTACTAGCTGCAATGTACCAATCTTTACAATGTCTAATTTTGATCGTTATTCTTAACACAAATGATGCAGCTAGCTAACTTTGCACTTGATTCTTGGGTCTGGCCAGTTCTTCTTGAGTGAACGTAACTATTTGTGGTGAAAAAGTGGTTGTCATTTCAACTACCAGGGCCCTTCTTTACAGGTCAAGTCCAAGGGGTTAACTCAAGTTACAGTCCCATAAGAAAAGCTTTTTTTGAAACAAATCAATAAAGTAAAACAAATTGCCTGGATGAGATTAAATTCCCCAAAGAGTCTGAAGGAACCTCAAATCTAACACTCAGGAAATTAAAATGGTGAGATGCAAGCTACTGTTTCAATTGGCCTTGGTACTGGATGAGTGGAAGGTAGCAAATGTGATGCTCATAACTTTTAAGGGCTTGAAGGGGGATTTGGAGAACTACTGAGCCTGATTTCCATCCCTGGCAAATTGGCAGACATCTGGCTACATACAATAGTGAAGATTCAGTACAGCTTTTGGAGAAGCAAGTCATGTCTCGTATAGCCATTAGAGTTCTTTGAAGGAGTCAAAGAGCATATGGAAAATGGCAATTCAATCAATAGATTGTATTTAGCTTTCCAAAAAGCTTTTGACAAGGTCCTTACGGAATACTTTTAAAGAAACTAAACTGTTACTGAGTAAGAGGGACGATTCTGTTGTGAATGGACAATTGGTTAAAGGAGGGAAAGTAAAATGGAAGAATGGCCAGTTTTCACAGTGGTGAGAGGTTGTCAGGACAGCTGTGTAGAGGTCTCTCCTAGGACCTGCACTGTCCAGCAAACACATAAAGAGTCTCTGAAGAGAATATGAAGTGAAGTAACAAAATTTGCTAACGAAACAACAGGTTTCAGAATAGCTTGAACTAAAACTGAGTATGAAAGAGTACATCATGGCATTGCTCTAGTAGATAGTAAAATAGGAGGTGGAATTCAACATTGACAAAAGAAAGTAATAATTTCTCTGTTGCAACATAGGAGGGAGATTTTGGATTCCCCTTTTATAATTCCAAAACTGCTGTTACATCTCCGTAATATCAAGTTATTTGGGATATTTCTATGAAAATGTCCATTTAATGCTATATGGTAATCAAAATGACAAAATCATTGGGAATTATTATGAAAGGAAATGACCATCATTATGTCAATGTATAAAACCATTGGTTTGTCCTGTCTCAAAAAGATTACATCAGAACTAAGCAAGATACAGCAAAGGAGAAGAGGTATAATCAGATGGATAGTACAGCCTTCTTATATCCTGAACAGACTAGGCCACTTCAGCTTTAAAAAAATGATAACCATAGGCAGATATAATAGAAGCATATAAAATCATAAGTGGTATGGAAAAGGTAAATATAAAACCATTATCCATTATTTTTTCCTAAACAAGAACTAGGGAAACACAATGAAATTGTCAAGGGACAAGCTTAAAACACATTGATGTATTTTTTCATTCAAACATTTTAATTTAGAATAGGCTTAGCATTGCTTTATATTACACTTGGTTGCATGTGCTCTTACTCTGATAAATCACCTTTAAGCATGGGGACTGCTACCTATGTGTGCACACTGATAGTAACACAGCACAAGCAATAGGTAAGCAAGCTTTGCTTATCATCTTGCTAATCTATCTTGACTCAGGATACTGCCTTGTGTAAGTGTAGTGTAATGTAGTCTCCATATGTAAATTTAAATACACAGAGTACTGCTTACTATGTTTTTGTACAGTACATATACAACCACACAGTGATTCTGATGTTAAGGGTAATTCTGCTGTCTGCCAAGAGGAATAATTAATACCAAATTTGTAAGAGAGAGTGATTTTGTGAAGCTGATACTTTGCTCCCAGCACAAGATTAGGGCCCCTGACATATTTTACTCAGCCCAACAGTAAAAAGATTCTTCATTCTTAATTACTTCCCCAAGCCCCACAAAACAACATTATAGAGTGTTTATTCAAATTTGAAAGCTAGTCCTGTACTGCCTAGGGAAGAAAGTTACTGCTTTTTGCACGAGAGGACGTGGTTATGCAGTGAATTTCTAAATCTCATTTATCTCTTGTGTAACTGGATTACAGAGGAAAATATTAGCATGAGTAATTTGTTTGCCAATGTGACAACTCTCTCATTTTCAGCCTTCAGACAATACAATAGATTTTGGTCAAAAATAATAATTGGTAAAGTCTATGGCTAAACCAGCCAATTCATTTGATTTACGCTCATGATTTATCTGAACTGAAGGTGACTATCGACCCCAGGCAAAAAGCCCTACTGATTTTAATTCAGTAGCTAAGTTAAAGCTAAGAGTTCAGAGGCAGAAGCATACACAAAAAATATTAAATGTAAGATAAATGTTTAAAGAACACCATAGCATATTGACCTACACCAGAGCATCAGCAGCAAAGGTAGCAGAGAGGATTACAGGAATACCAGCTTATCCATGACACTCTTCGAACTGGAGCTGATTCAGCAAGACACATTTAGGAATTAATCTTTGGATTCTTTTCCATAGGAAGAAAACTGGTACAGCTATTCATGATAGATGTTCTATTTCCATATTCTATTAAGAGGATAGAAAGTACAGAGACATACTCTGCTACAGAGATGCAAATAGGCTGGCATCATCCTAGAAAAATATGCAATAATTAATGCAAAGTAATCTTTAATCAAATAATTAAGTATACCACAAATTGGAGCTAAAAAGATCCCCCTCCAATAAAGAGATGCAGTGTAAGAAGAGTGTATGAAACTGTATTAAAGCAGGGTGACTATCTAAAGTAGGATGAATAATTCAAATAGGAAAATTCTTAAGTCACATAAATCTGATAACCGCTGTGATTAATTTTTCCTTATGTTTGTTTCTCCTTTCATACCTCTGAACCTGCCAAGCCCTATAGTTTCTTGAAAATAGGCTTTGTAATAGCAAATTAGTGAGCTTCTGTGACACTACTATTTTATCATGTCATTCCTTTTTATGGTGAAGATACCATAAAACATTTTTAAAAATGAAACAGCAAAATATGGAACTGCCCAGTTTTATTTTCATGTTAGCATTTCATCAAACTATTGGTTCTCTGAGCAATATCCCAGTGAAGACACTACCCTGCATTAGCCTAATACCTTTTTTATGATGCAGTTTGTTTCCCCACTACCACCATTTTAGCAAGGAAATGACAATTCAGATTTGCTGTAGAAGCCAAGTCAATTTCTTTTGTTTCAGGTAGGATTGTTTTTACATCAAACCATCTTTTCCAGTTATTTTGAATCTTTTGGTACATTTTGTAACTTACCTGATCTAATGTACATTGTGTGTACATGTCTTCATGGTATCTTAAACACTCATACCACCTGATGTAGTATTCAGCATGTCTTCATTTATTGTGCATTTCTCTCTTGCCACAATTTTTAACCTTCCTTTCATAAAAATCCTCTTTGTCTCTTTTTTCTACTTCCGTCTCTTCTTTAATATCACTCCATATTTCTTACAGGGAAGATTACCCTGTTAGGATGGCTGTAGTGAAAACATACATCATGCTTAGGACATGTTTGAGTTACAGCTCTGCCTCATCCTGTTTTAAGTATGTGCGGCTTCAGTTAACTTCAGCCAGTTCCTTCACCTCCAGTGCTTCAGTCTCAGATTCTTCTGGCAGGCCTATTTCTGATGGATCTCGGGAACAGTACTATGCGTGAGATCTCACAGTATCTGATATAACTAAGTCTCCTGCTATTCATAAATCTCACTTTCTGTTGGTTCTCCTGATTGGCATAAGTTTCCAAGTGTCCTTAAAGTGAAGGGGCATCAGCAAAGTGGGAGATTATGGCAGTGATACTCTAATGGCAGTGTTTGTCAGTTAGTAGCCAGCTACTACATACAGTATGTATACAGCTCCATATACAAGTTTCTATCACCAGATGGGGAAGAAAAAAAATAAAATGTTACTGCCTATAAATCACTAATTGCTGCTAGGTAAAAATCTTGCTTTTGACTCCAGCGGCAGCCACAAGGACATTAAGGATGATGGCTATTCAGCCAGATAGGAAAAAGTTTTCGTGAATAAGGTGCCCAGAATTCATTCTGGTGTATTGTTTTCCCTACACTTACTTCAAATACTCTCCCTTTTTCCGCTTTCCTGAGAGCAGTGACTTACACTTGTCTTTGCCTGTTGAAATATGTCCCATTTCAAGGAGTCTTTTTAAATCTTCTTAATGTTATGACTGAAAGAATACTTTCCTGTTGCATAAGCTGAAAATGCTTCTGATAATTGCAAAAGAAGGTTTAAGAACCTCACCATTCAGGTCATGACCACTCTCAGATATATCTTCAGATAAGTCCAAGCTGGAAACCTAACTTCCAGTTTTCCATGAGAGTTACATGTTGCCAGCTGTTAGTGATTTGGAAGGATTTAGGATCCAGTCAAAGCAAATAGCTCCAATACTGCTTTAAAGAATTTCTCAATGACTGCAACTTTCCATATTTCTTACATTACTCCTGGATAGGAAATGAAATGCTGGCGATGATACATTTTTTATAATTTTTAAGAAAGCTGTTGTAAAGTATTTTCAAGTACTCAAGAAGTCTGTAAATAGATTTTTTTTTTTTGTTAATATTGCAGAAATATTGAATCTTATGTTTTAGATGCAAATGATTTTTCAGGGCTTTTCCTGCTAAGTTTGACCAGAGAAGCCTCATTTCTACACCAAATTCAGTTCAGGTAAGTGGCTGTGATTGTGTTGGTGTCCAGTATATTGTCAAATTCTGCAACATGTTCTAGTATGTGGCATTGCAGGATGACACCTTAAAAAACTCTCCATCGTTCCTATCCTGAGTTGCAGTCTCTTATTAGAAATAAAATTTAAAAATAAGTGGAAGGAACAAACCACATTAAGATTCCAGAGGAACGAAAAGACATCTGCTTTCTATGCTATTTTCTCTAACTATGTGACAAAAATAAAGCGACCCCATTCCTACAGTAGATTTTATATAGATTGCTTTTTTCTCTGCTTAGTCATTCTGCCTGTAAGTTTTTGAATAACCAAACAGGATATAAAAAGAAATGACTCCAGATCACCTACCACACACTATAGTGTTAATATAAACTATCTTGTTTGATTACCATCTGGTGAAAGTGGGTAAGGTAAGCATTTGTAAAGGATTACCTTGGGTTATTCCCAGAGACATAGGAAACCTCTATATATGCTACTTTTATTAAACAGAATAAAATCAGAGTTTTTTTCTAGTTAGCAAGGAAGTTGAACAAATAAATTGATGATATCAAAGCGGAGTTGTTTATCTAGGCAATGATAGGAAAACCAGAAAAATTTTCTAAACTTTTTATTTTAACAGATAATGAAGAAGCACAGCAAATACGATAAACATTTTCTATAAAAGGGACAATAGATACAAAAATATGTCTTTAGAATTTATTTAAACCTAAAAGGGGGGAAAAAGTCTTTCTTCTAACAATGTTCAGGCAGTTCATATGATTTCTTTAAAGAGGAAAAAATTAATATGCCATAAAGAAGGCAGTAGAAACAAAGATAAGCTATCTAAATTAAAAATGAAAAAAGCCTGATTTAAAATCATGTTATGAAATTAATCATCAAAAATTTATAAAAACTCCAATTGTATCCTGACATTTTCTAGTTTAATGAGACTCTTCATAAGTCAAGAAACAAGACCTACTGGTACCCACGAAGCAATGAAGCCACAAGTGACTTCTTGGACTGCCATCTAGCGGTGGCTAAGTGAGGAGAGTTCTGCTCACCATGTTTTATTAGTGTTTAAAAGCAGAATGACCGAAAAATTCATAATTCTGAGAACTGGTTAAGCACTGTTTTTCTTACTAGTAAAACATTAACCATCATAGACTTCAATATGATAATTCTCATTGCAAAAATATTTTCCAGTGCTCAAAAACCCCAACAGTTACTAGAACAATATAATTACACTGTGATAGAAGTGTTTATGACAGTTGCACCTTCCATGGTAATGGTGTAGTGAGGTTTGCAGACAATGTGAAGCCATCCAGATTTGCTCCACAGGTAAGTTGTTTAGAGGCTGCTGCTTTATTCAGCACTTGCTGGCTCAGACTACTACTTCTGAAGTGCTCATTTGTTCACGTGTCTCTGTCAAATGGTTAAAATACTTGCCAATCATCTAAATCAAATCAAATCATGGTGGTTTCAAACATACTCTAACCTAGAAGAACTGCATTAACCAGTTCATGCATTATGCCCCACACACTACGAGCTTACTCTCACAGAAGACACAGCATTAGTCCTTATCTCATACACCTTGTAAAGCAATCCGCATTTTCAGTGGTTTCTTACCTAGTTGTGATGCTTCTTATTTTTACTTCCAAAATGATGCTCTCAGAAATTTGTAGAAAACATAAGATTTAATACTGAGACTACATGGGGAAAGCTTTAGGAAATACATATGCTCCACTTCTGCTCATATTAAAATGAGTGATGGCAACAAAAAGAAAGGCAGGACATAGCGAAGAAATAACAAAATACAGATACTTTAATGTAACTGGTTAGCTATGGCTTGGGCAACGACAGACAAAACCAAAACGACCTTTTAACAAAGTTGATATTTACCCATTGAAGTAGCTGGCAATATGAGAGATTCATCTGTTTGGGATGCAGGTTTCCCTTTATTTTGGGAGAGAACATAAGATATCAAGAGTTTAGTTATTTTTGAAGATTCGCTTCCTGCAACTTGTTTCAGCTAGCACGTAGTGTGACACATACTTGCAAGACGTTATATAGTATTTGAGAAGCTGGAAGTTGCAAAAATCTTTTTTAAATATTAATTTTAAAGTGTTCCAAAAATAACTTTCATAATTAAAATTGTTCTGATTTTTTATATCCAAAATACACAATAGCCAATAAGCAGATTTTAATTAGTAACCAGACAATTCAAAGATACAATGTCTAACCCTTGCTTACACTCAATGAAGCAGTTTAAGCTGATTGAAACTTATAGAAATCCGTAATCACTAAAGTGACAGCAGGTTTGGCCCTCTGCAATGAGGAGACAATCAAATTTAAATAATTCACTAAAACATTGCAAAGAGAAAATAATTTTAGAAATGTGAGGTTTTGAAGTTTTTATATCAGAATGCTAAAAAATACATGGAACTGTAAGTACACAGCTGCTATTTACTATTAATCTTAAGATTTATGCTTTTTCTTAATTTGATTGAGAAACAGAGCTTTGTTCCTCCAGCACAAGACCACTATTTCTAGCGTTTCACTATACATTTTTTGCATCCCTTAATACTGATTAACATGATCTTTGTGCTGCTCACGCTTTCAGACTCCATGTCATTAACGAGCAATACAAGATCAGGAGGTACACTACCACAAAACTAAACAGAGTGCAGTTTAGCGCAGATTGCCTGCACCGTTCGAAGCCACGTGCTTGCCTCAATACACTAGAGATGTGCTTCAGCACTACAAAGCCTGCTACTAGGTTCACAATGACAGGTATCTTCACTGAGGCAGAGGAAACGGGGCTGCTATTCAAAAGCTAGTCAGCAAAAGTGAAGTGGCACGGGTAGGAAGAACAAAAAGATAAGGTTGTGTTGCAGGGCTGTCAAAAACCTCATTTCCCTACTGAGAGGGATGGATTAGTGGATTTCACAGCAAGTACCCACAACTTCATTGCTACTTAACGTATTAGCAGGGTCATTTTCTGTTCCTACAATAGTTAGAGACATTGATTTATATCAACAGCTGAATCAGAATCTGAAGTACTCTCTAAAATTTGCAGATAGCTGAAAATCTACTTCAAGCATTTTGTGATGAATGTTTTAAGAACTAGACCAATACGAGCACATTTTTTATACAGAAGCCGTTTTCTCCATCATAACTTACCTGAAATCTGGTCACTGCAAGGTGTTTGCTTCTGCAGTACATTCGCACATTTTGTACTTGCTTGTACATTGTAGATGCTTGATAAAGTCTTTACCTTTGTTGTCGCATTCCCATTACATTTATTATGAATTGATTATGGATAAAGGTAACCAAGTCAGACTTGGGAAGTGTTCTGTAGCTAGCAATTATCCTTTAGAGATCAATTATGACCCCAGTTTAAGACTCCAAGTCAATTCCTAGGGGAGACATGGCTAATGGCACCAGGAAATAAAGAACTTAGGCAGGAAAAAAAAGGAAAAAAAAAAGGGGGGGGGGAAGCGGGGGGGGGTAAAAAAGGGGGGGGAAGGGGGGGAGAAAAAAGGGGGGGAGAAAAAAGGAAAAAGGGGGGGAAGGAAAAAGGAAAAAGGGGGGGAAGGAAAAAGGAAAAAGGGGGGGGGAAGGGGGGTGGGGAAGCAGGGCGGGGGGGGGGAAGGAGTTCCCTCCGTTCCCTCCCAGGCAGTACCATGGTCCCCTGTGCCAACAGCCATGGTGGGTTTAATCTAGGGACTGGAATAGCTACTGTCATGAAGCCGGAGTGGGGACATCAGAGAACAGGCACGATCCCTATGAAGTGCCTCTCCAACATGCCTTTTATAAGTAATTCTGTAAGGCCACATAATTTTGATTTAAAATTGGTGCTTACCAACAACGTTAGAGTTGCTGTGAGAACTGGAATAGTGCATGCCAGAATGATTCAATGACCTAGCCTGGGAAAGGGCACAGCCTCTTCAAGGTGAGCTAACTTGAAAGCTTTATTAGACATTAAAACAGTATTTCTAAACAAGCTGAATGAGCATTAAGCTGATCTGTAGACCAGTTTAAATTTCCACAGAAAATGTAAAATAAAACTTGGCAACAGTTTGCCTGCAAGACTTCTGGAGTCAGTTTTCTGTATACATTGAAGTTCTCCAAACTCTGTTCCATTTAGTTCTTTGCAGAATAAAAGCAGTGTTTCATTCAAGAGGCTCTACTGATGGTACACATTTCGTATCTAGGATTTAGGGAGGTTACAAACACTAGCAGAGCCCTGAGAATGAATTAAGCCTTTTTATTTAATCTGAGGCCTTTAATCGCTATTTTTAGTGTAACCTGTTAAGGCTTAGTTTAACTTTGTACTTTCAAACATTAATAAACTAACTCTCCCTCTGCATTTTTTCAATAGCAAAACTCATTTCAGAGTGACGCAGTACTATCTCTCTCAGTAATGTCAAGTCCACAACCAAGCACACCCATCTCTTCTGAACTGTCCACAGATGATGCTCATTGCTGCAAAACTGCTATGAAGTAGAACTGTATTCAGTTATAATGAAGTGCAAGAAAGTGACACCCTGAATTTCAACATCTGTACTGAGAAGAGCTGGTTTGGGTGGTTATTTTGGGTTTGGGTTGGGTTGGTTGGTTGTCAAAAGCAGCAGGTACTGGCTTATGCAGTAATAAGAACAGGCATTTGATATTGCTGTTTATTTCTTTTTAAAAATTAGACAATTCTCAATGTGTTATTCCAGCAACATGCTACTAAGCACTCTATACATTCCTTTCTTCAGAATAATTCTAACTAGATCTTGGCAGGGATAAACTGAGTAAGAATTACTGACTTTAATAGTACCAATCAGAATTAAACCAGTTGAGAACGCCTCCCCTGAATCTGACATGATATTTGTGTGAAATTAGACTACTCATATTTAATACTGTGTTGTATTAAATACCTTTTGAAATATAAATATTCAGTTTTTCTATTAGAAACAGTTGTGTGTATATTTTTTCATCTTATTCAGACTAATAAGATAAAAATTTCCATGGGCATTAAAGGGAGTTTCAAAACTAGGGTTTCATAAGGCAGGCTTTAAAATAGTGCCTGAACCAGTTCTTTCACAGAGTTCTTGATTAAAATCTACATACTTTCAATAACTATTTTCAGCAGCGTAAATTATGTGCCCTCCAAAAAGTTTTAGTGAAAACCATTTCAATTAAAACTAGTTTGACAGCCTGAATATGCAAAGTCAAACCACAGGATACTAAATACTTTTTGAGATTTGTCTGCGTATCTACAAACAAAACTTCCCTCAAACATCCCATGGAGCGGAAACAATTGTTGTAGCAATTAAAAGAGTTTCAGTTGTCAGATTCAAGGTCACCAGTTAAATTATTCAGTCATTTTTACTTCCAGCAAAAACAATCTCTTACAGGCATCTATGGGTTTGTATGTTGTTTCCTAAATTGTTTAGAAGCACACTCTTATATTCTCTATTTTACAGTGTTGTGCTTTTTTATTTATTCATCTGTACCAGTTTTTAGCTGAAAATTATTGTTCAATTTGTACAAATCACCCATGATTTAAACTGTATAGTTACATTTCATGTAATCTCACAATTTAATTGGGTAATTAAATGATTCTCTACAGCTTTTTTATCAAAAAAAAGCAATATACAGTTAATGAATCCCTGTAGGATTCCCCCCCCCCCCAAGCATTGACATTACATATTTAAATACATTGGACCAAATCCTTGGGCATGTCTGATGAGTTGTGCAGAAATCAGACATGCATGCAAAATGGCTCAAAGCTCACCTTTCACAAAGGGCTGGATCCTATTGCAGGGCTATATCCTCATCACAGAGAGAGGAAAAAAAAAATGTGAATGTCTAAATTACATCAGCTGTACAGATACAGTGGACCTTCATGCCGAAGGAAAGCCCAGTAGTGTGCCCTCTTACTTAAATTCTCCAGCTTTACTGTGCACTCCAGCATTTAGGAGTGCATATGGAAAGGGTATATGGAACTCTATAGCACCAGAGGATTATTCTTAAAATCCTCTCTGGGCAAATTACACTGAATTTAGGGCCAGTCGAGGGCTGGTATTTTAATTTTCAGTAGCTATACTATTCTAGATGATCTAGCCCATATCATCATAGTGCAAATGTAACCTCCTGTATAGATACCTTCCGGTAATAATAAAACAACATAACCTTAACAAGCAGAGGTACAGTTTGTTAATGAGGCATGGTACATTTTACTCATTTATGCACCTAGGCACCTTCTTTCATTGCTGAGCCATCCACTTTTCAGAAAACATTTTAAAAATAACATCTCCTTTGATAATATTAAAAGTAGATGATATCATTTTTTTTCTTCAGTAAATTAATAAAGTACAGTATAAACTGATTTTTCCAAAGTCATTTCAGTTTAAAATGGGCTGAAAAAAGTTACAATGTTTAATGATAATTTTGGAATAGTAACTAGTTCATAAACATTTTGTTTGTAATGAGAAAACTTTGTGACAAAAAAATAACCATGTCTTCCAGCGATTTACAAACTATTTTAGATGTCACTACCACCTGAAGTTCTGTTGATGATGCCTTACACGAACAGAACACTGTCCTACTGGTGATCAACATTCATCTTCTTTATACGATGAAGCAGGGCATCTTTTTCCATTTGGACCTCAGCAAGAGCCATTTTGGCTTTGGCTAGTTCCTGTTTGAGACATTCATTTTCTTCAATAAGCTGAAATGAACGGGTTAGAAAAGAGCGTTATTAGTATTCCTGCGTACTGACAATTTTTTCCATTGCAGTAACTTTTAAAATACCATATGCTCACATTCATTGCTGAGTGCAGGTTTGTTGGGGCCGAGTCAGTTGTGACTGATTTGCCAGTCACTGAGTGTAGAACATAGAGAAAGTTGATGCAGTTAGCTCAAAAGGCAAGATACCCAGTGTTTTAGCTACGCCACTTCCATTCTGGAGCGGAGTGGAAATGACACCAGGTTCTGAGCTCTGGGAATGGATTCTTACCCCGTGGAAAAAACAGCCAAATTGATGTGCGGGTTCTGTCATTATCAATTAAAAATCCAGGTATGATTGACAGATTAGTAAGGGTCTGACTTAACAGTGTAGTCCTTCATCTTTGGCAGTTGTGTGGCACAGGGATGAGGGAGATGGGGAGAAGAAGGGACTTGCGCCCTCATAAAACTCCCTCTGATGTAAAGGAGAAAGCCTGCAGTGTATTATTACCCTATTTAGAAAGTAGTATTAAATTTATTTTGCATGCCTAAGTATTGAACCATACTATAATATCCATAATTCGTATTTTCCATCTCAAACAGATTTCTAAACAGAAGTAACCCCCAAGCCCACCCCCAAATAATCTAACAATTATGATGATTAATGAACGTAACATAATTGGGGGGGGGGGGGGGGGGGCGCGCACGCGGAGTCAAAAGGAATTCTAATACCTCATTTTTAAGGAAGTCAGCCGAATCCCTGATTGATTTAGAAGGTCTGGGAATTTCACAAGTAGTCTGCGTGGCTTGGTCCTGTCTTTTATGTCTAACAGGTCCAGTTGCTTGCTGCAATGCACTACTTGAACTCTTCATCTTTGACACATCATTTACTCTTTGATTGTCTGTATCACAGAAAGATACTTAAGAGTAGTGCTTAGGGTTTTTTTGGTTGTCTTTTTTTTTTTTAAGTTTGATTCTCATCAGAACAAAATTAAAACCACCTAAACAAACATACTTGTAATGTTAAGTACATTTATATTTACCTCCCAAAATCAAATTTAAGAATAAAAAAAAAAGTCATATAGCCTTTTGGAGGAAGAGAGAAATGAAAGGAGGCATGAGAAGAAGCAATATGTAGCTTCCAGCTTGAAGAAAATTATCACGTTTTTATACTGGCCAGTATCATCACCACAGAATATGCATTCTGAGTAATTAGAAGTTTGAGAACTATTAATAGTGCTATTAATACACTGTCTCCAGGTCCAAATCAGATCTGAAGACTGCATTTACATTTGAAGACACAGTGAGATAAACCTACAGGATCAAGTTTTTAAATTAGAAAATAACTTTAATGACTTGGCATTAAAGAAACTTTCTATAGCATTTATAACTGAAGTGCACTGTAACACCTATTAAAATACACTGCTGTACACCAAGGGAAAAAATGAGGCTCATGGTTCTTAGTAGTCTAAAAAAATACTCTGGGTTGTTTTTTTCTTTTTGAAACATTTCCTTCTAAACAAGAGTTTTCTGTTCATTACCCCCTCCTCCCACCACACACACACACGTGAGGACTCAAAAATGTAGGACGGCAGATAAATAAATCACTGCAGTGCAGATAACATTTGACCTATGCCTTTGAAGTCACTGCACCTGAGCCATCCATGACAAGAACAGGGATCAAAGCACTTCAGCAAAAAGGGGAAAAAATATGAGCTGAAAGAAACTTTAAAACTATGTATTTTCTCACTAAATTACTATTTCTTCCAATGTTTAGTATAAAAAGATGGCCAAAATGCATTGAACCTCTTTAAACACTCAAACAATGTAAAAGATAATGTGGAGAAATTAAAATATCAGCAAATCATGCCACAGCATACCTCTGAGAAGTCTGGTCCATCTTTGCTATACCTTCCCATCAGGGAGGTGATGGGGGCATTAAGATCACCCTGCAGCCTCCTCTTCCGCAAGTCATACAATACATTGCATATTGTTGGATTAATATATTCAGGACCTGGACGAAAGGGTGGGTGCACCCTCCGCAATTTTGTGAACAATACCAAATTGAAGGGTGACTGACTGAGGGGCAAGGCTGTTTTTCAGAGGAACCTGGACAGGCTGGAGAAACGGGCTGACTGGAGCCTCATGAAGTTCAGCGGAAGGCAGTGTGAAGTCCTGCAGCTGGGAGTAAATAACCTCTTGCTCCACTACAGGTCGGGGACCGACAGGACAGAAAGCAACATTGCAGGAAATGACCTGGTCAACAAGATTTATCATGAGTCAGCAGTGAGCTCTGACAGCAAAGAGCAGGCACATACAGGCTGTACTAGCAAGGGTATAGCTAGCAAGGTGAGGGAAGTTATTACTCCCCTATACTCAGCACCAGTGAGACCACATATGGGATACTGGATCCAGTTTTGGATTCCCTAGTGTGAGAAAGATACCGACAGCAAAGGACCGCCCAGATAATCTATGGGGTGATCTTAACGCCACCTTTGCCTACCTAGTGGAAGGAAACATAGAGAAGATGGACCAGACTTCCCTGAGGTGCTTGGCAAGTGTCCCAGCACCTCTGTCTTGAGGTGGCAGGACAGGAGCCGATAGACACAAGCTGCAACAAAGGAAATTCCAATGAGGCATTACCAAAAAAATTAACCATAAGGGTGGTCAAACACCGGGACAGATTATTTACAGCAGGTTGTGGTATCGCCTTTTTGATGCTCAGAACTGGACTGGACAGGGCACTGAGCAACTTAATCTAATCTGCACCTGCTTTGAGCAAGGAGTAGGACCAGATGGCCTCTAGAGGCTTCTTCCAACCTAGATTACTCTATGATTCCTTGACATATCTGTGAAAGACAACAGTAAAGTTCCAGCTCTAAATGTATTGCCTTGTTACAAGTATTTAGTATTTGCCCATATGTGTAGAAAAAACCTGTAAGTGTATACATGTTTCATGAAAAGTAGGACGTTAAATCACTGTTTGAAATAACAAGTCTCAGTGCAATCCCAGCGATGAGCTGCCAGGACACCACCATAATATACAGAATTGAAAACTGCTACTTGTACTTCTCAAAGTCTTTTGTTTTACAATATTCTCTATTACTACTTGTAACACAAAACCACAAAGACAACAGGTAACCACCTTGGTAATCTGTAAAGAAAGGCAATTTCTTTTGTTTGGTTTGTAGTCAATCAAAGGAACCTTAGACTTACGATAAAATGATATGCACTGATGAAGCATATCCTCATGAAGTGATATGCGTATTTTTATTTCTCTCAGATTGATTCAGCTGTGGTTTGTTTATCACAGCCAATACACTATTCAAAAAGGTAATTTTTCTCTATGTGACTATACTTAGAATTAAGGTATATGGCAACACAACTTACACAAATTATCATCATTTATCTTTTCATTATTACCCACATGTCTGCACAAAGGGAAAAAACAGTATTAATACTTATAATATTGAGATATCGAGGTGCAGGAACATACAAACCTCTAATGAGAAAAGAGCCATCATCATTTCTTTCTATCCAGAGTATGTCAATATGTAGTTTTATGGGCACCAGCTCAGATGCCTTAAGATTTTCACGTGGACTATCATCCTAAAAAATACAAGTATTCAAAAATGAGCTTACCAGGAAATCAAAATAGCTAATTAAGATGTTCAATTAAACATAAGTGGATTTAATGAAACTTGAAAGGGAACATTTCAGAGCAGAATTTTCTAACGGGATCTCCACTAAACTTTTGCTCCATTTTTTTCCCTGGGGATCATATTAAAGGCCCAAATTTATCTCTGGAGTAAGTCTGCTGAACTCAATATATACAGTCTGACTAAAATACTTCAAAGTATTTTTATAGACATCTCAATAAGATTATATCCCAACTCAAGACATTCTTTAGCTCAGGAGCTCTCAGAGTCAGAGATAAGAAGCCTGCACTATATAGTATCTGATTTTCCCTTGAACTACTTAAAGATTGAATGGCTACAGCTATCGTTCTTGAGCGGATTTTGTCTTTTTAGAATTTAGTTTGGGATGACACCAGCTGCAGTTCAGTTATATTACTGTACTCAACAGAAGAGAAACTTCACAAATTACTTCTTTTGGGGTCTCCCCAGGAAGTCTTTATAGTTCATTATCCCTGTCAAGCAGAACAACACAGCCAGTGTAATCAGAAACTATACACACCAGCATTAAGCACATAGCAAGAAAGCTGTTGAGATATAACTGCCAAAGTTTCTTGGAACAGCACTGAGACTGCCGTAGAAAATGCAAAAAATAAAATAACCTTTCTTAAAGTCTTCCCCTCCATGAAACACACTGCATCAAGTCTCATGCAGAAGAAAGAGAAGAATATACTGCATTGAATAGGCAATGCAGCATAAATTTGAGCCATATCCTCTTGCTCTTTATTACCCCACAACTCTATAGAAATGAATCATCTGTATGTCAAATTTGCAGTTTGTCAGCCATCATGAGTAACTTCACTGTGACTTGTGTGCACTGCTGAGTGAGCACTTCAGTGCTTTTGCTGCCAACCACACTCTTATTGCCGGTTTATTAATGTATATTCCCCACCTTAAACAGCTGCTTCCTCAAGAACATTTTGCTTAAGTCTGCCTTCTTGCCAATAAACCAGCACAATCCTGTTTTTAAATTTAAATGACTATATATTAAGACTTTCCTTTTTGCATTTGGGCATTCACGTTTGTGATACGCTGAAATCTGAGGAACAGATCCACGCTCTTACAGAAAGTGCTTGTGCTACTCCTGTAGTAGAAACGGCTCTAAAGGAGTGCCTAAGGATCCTCAGGGGATGGAAAAACTGCATCATGGAGGGAGGGAATACTGATGCACTGAGTAGAACACCATAGAGATAACAATTGCCCTTCCAGTCAAGAACGATCTTAGCAGAATCAAGGTCTTAGCCCCAGATGCAGAACTGGAACTGCTATTCCAGTCCTCACTTTGTTTGAAGTTTATATGGGTGATTATTAATTTCCAAAGCAATGCTATAATTATCTAATATTTATGTTTGTTTTTTGGTTGTGTGTCCCCATCCCACCCTGCCCCTCCCCCAAAAAGTGTCCGTATCTTTATATTCAATGGTTGTGCAGCACAGAACTCACCATCTCCTTTAAATGTCTGAAAGAAAATCCCCTAGGAGACTTGAGCAGGAGTGTCCTCTTAATGTTACTATTTTAAGCTACGGTGGTGAGAAAAGCTTGCATTATTTAGTATCTGTTTCTAGGTAAGGCAGAACATGAAATCTGGGTTCTAAGAAACAGTATTCAAGTGGTTTGAACTGGAATTCCCATAACCTTTTTCCTTCTTTTGTACTGAACTTTCATTGCAAGAACTCCTCTAAGTAGGAGAGAGAATTAACCTCTAAAAATCTGTGTTTTGTAATTAGAAAACCATTACTATGCTAAGCAAAAAAGCCCAACCAGAAAAACCCACATTGTGCCTCTATGAACTCGGTATACCTTACCTATAAAAACTCCCAGACACTTGTCACTCTACAAAAGAGACTGGGAGAGGAGGAAAAAAGTATAAAATATTAATTCATATAAATAGCTTCATCATGCAGAGAATTAGCCTCTAGGCATACCACAGAGCTAACCAAATCTATGGATTTTTAAATTGTTTTAGTGTTATCTAAAGACCTTCCAGAGCACGATAGCAGTTTCTTTGAAGTTAACTGTATCCAGATTAGTAGTTTATCATCAAAGAAACAAGAACACAATTTCTTTAGAGCAGCCAAATAGCTTATTGTTAACATACTTTTAAATTAATCCTTGCATTAGAAACTTTTATCTTCATAGGCATCACTTCTGCGACAGTTTCATCTTCTAGAAAATGCTGAATGTTTGTGAGGGAAGACGTTAGAAATTCAGCACTGAAGTTCTCTACATGACACTGAAGAAAACCATTTTTTACAGCCAGCAGAGAATGTATGACAGCACTAGGCCCACTTTCCCATCTCAGGCTAATCTCAGGTGATGAATTAACTGGTCCAGCCACAGATTTACAGTCAGAACCTGTTGCAAAAGGAAAACAAATTTGCATTAAAATTTTGCAATGTACAAAAAAGCAATTATGATGCAGTTACTTCTACCTCTATTGTCCAACTGATTTTCCAAAAGTACTTTAGAAGTATTATCCACGAATTACAGCATTGCAAATACAGAACTCAGAGCAAATTTCTAAGTATATCACTTCAAAGTACTAAAGAGAAATAAACAGTACATAGAAGGACTAGTGCCTCACTATGACAACAGAAAAGGACAATACAGAAGTATCACCATGCACAAAAAAATTGTGTTTCCTCAATGTCTTCACAACGGAAAAACAACTATTTTGCATACTTTTCCACTAACTCCTTCAATTTTAATTCAGAAAAACATTTAAGCCAGTTCACTCTCTCAGGAGAGCAGGTATTCTCTTGGAAAGGCAGAATTTCCTGACTCAGGAACTTACTTGCTAACACACAGGAACATAAACGCAGTAAGATGTAGAACATGACCACATGGTGCTTCTATTATTTGGGTGGCGGCAGATTTGAACATTAAAAAACCCCTAGCAGTTTCTTGTTAGTTTCAGTATCTTTAACCAGTAAGGACAACTGCAACATTCAACTAAACAGTTCTAAAAATAAAATAAAATAAAATAAAAGAGTTAAGGTAACCAGATATCGGGGGGAGGGAGGGGTGGCCAGTATCCATTTGTTGTACAAAAAAGAGGGTTCACCATCATGGGATTCTCAAGTCATTTGGTCACTATGATGGCTGACCTACAGAAATTATCTGTATGACAAAAAGCACATTCACAGTAATTCACAGCAATTATATTAAGAAGCAAACATAAACTTGAAAGATAGCCGAAATCAAAGTAACTCAAGTAAAATCAACTGAATTATGTCAATTTGTGTTAGTAGAGCATCTAACTGTTAAACAAATTTGAGTTAAAACAAAAATGCTTCTTGGTTTAAACTCTGGTTCCCTCAGGAAAGTCCAATGTTTACAAACATAGAAATTGGAAAAAAAGTGGATAAAGTTAAATTTAAAGATGAAGTAAGACTTCCTTTTTCTATTTTTGTTTCCTTAATACTATTCTTTCTCCTCTCCCCATATTACTGACATGCACTTTATTGTAATCTCCCCTTCTTGATTTCTGCTTGTGCATATATGAGCAATTACCAGAAAGCTGAAGAGAAGGCGTACGGGAAATCTACTAGCAGTCTTCCAATACCTACGATGAGGTTATAAAGACAGAGCCAGGCTCTTCACAGTGGTGCTTGTCAGAAGGTTGAGAGACAACAGCTCAAATTGCAATAAGAGAGGTTCAAACTGAAAGTAAGGAACAAGGGAAATTAAGTAGTGGTGCAGGCTTCCTAGAGAGGTTGTGCAGTCTCTGCCCTTGGAGGTCCTTTCCAAGACCTGATGGGATAAAGCCCTGAGCAACCTGGCCCTATTTCAGAGCTGACCCCGCTTTGAGAACGAGATTGGACTAGAGACGTCTTGAGATCGCCTCCACTCCTCTACCCTCAATTATCCTGTGATCCTATGAAGTGCAGGTTTCCTCTGTGGTGGCTTCTTTGCTGTGCACTATCTAACGTTAAGTAATAATGCATACTGTAATGAATGCAGCATACTTTACCCCTCCATTTCAGAGATAACCTACTCTGAATAATCTGACATGTACTGCAAAAGAAAAACACCGTATGCTGGTGGGCTGCAAGTTACATTGCTTCTCTTCAGTAAAGCTTATCCTGGATGCCTTTATATGAAGGAAAACCATACTTCATAGAATTAGTGTTCCTTCTGAAATTACACGTCTGGTTTACAAGGCACTTGGTTAAAAGTCCAAGGCATCGCTGCTGATCACATTACATTTGTGAGACACAAGCTTTTTGATATATCAAGTCTCTATAGATATACTCAGGTATCCTGTTAAAGACATTTGCAGCATGTGAACATATTTTTAAAAGGTATCATTAGTATATTGTTAATTGCTACTGCAATGCTATAACAACTGTTCACAGCATTATCACTTAAGGATTCAGGTTCTTGATACGCTAAACCAAATGAAGCCCCTGCCATGGGCATGGGACACCTTCCACTAGACCAGGTTGCTCAAAGCCCCATCCAACCTGGCCTTGAACACTTCCAGGGATGGGGCATCCACAGCCTCTCTGGGCAACCTGTTCCAGTGCCTCACCACCCTCACAGTAAAGAACTTCTTCCTCACATCTAGTCTAAATCTACCCTCTTTCAGTTTAAAGCCATTACCCCTTGTCCTATCACTACATGCAGTCCCTCTCCAGCTTTCTTGTAGGCCCCCTATAGGTACTGGCAGGCTGCTGTAAGGTCTCCCTGGAGCCTTCTCTTCTCCAGGCTGAACAACCCCAACTCTCCCAGCCTGTCTTCATAGGAGAGGTTCTCCAGCCCTCTGATCATCTTCGTGGCCCTCTTCTGGACTCGCTCCAACAGGTCCATGTCCTTCTTAGGTTGGGGGCCCCAGAGCTGAACACAGTACTCCAGGTGGGGTCTCACAAGAGTGGAGTAGAGGGGGAGAATAACCTCCCTCGACCTGCTGGTCATGTTTCTTTTGATGCGGCCCAGGATACAGTTGGCTTCCTGGGCTGCAAACGTACATTGCTGTGTCATGCTGAGCTTCTGGTCAGCCAACACCCCCCAAGTCCTTCTCGGCAGGGCTGCTCTCAATCCGCTCATTGCCCAGCCTGTATTTGTGCTTGGGATTGCCCTGACCCATGTGCAGCACCTTGCACTTGGCCTTGTTGAACTTCATGAGGTTCATGAAGCAGCCTCCCATTGGTATCCCACAGGTCTTTGCAACAATCCCTTTTGCATTCTCCCCAGTTCTTGTCCCCAAGATCAGTATCTCTAGATCCTCAAAGCCTTTTCAAGGTAGGATCATAGAGCGTAAGCTTTCTTTATGGATAGATACCGATTTTCTGTGGTTGCAAAGCTGCAGACTTAGCCTAGTCACTGGCCAGAGACAGACCCAGAGTCAAGCCCCAGCAATGGCTCATTACCAGTCATAGCAAGTTCTCCACTGGACCTAGGAGGAATTCCTGTTTGCTCTTGGGAAGCAGTAGTAGGGGAATGTTACCTATGCAGTTCCTCCTAAGCAGCATGTGATGCATTATTTTTCAAAACTACAGACCAGATGGCTCTGAGATGCCTCTGGAACCTTCAGCAGTGGCTTATAAACGGCCTAATGAGAACCTACAAGACGACAAAGGACACTGGGGCAAAACTGGCTTTGGTCCAGGTTCCTAACAACTGGAGAAGTGGACCGCATCCCTAGTGGGGATGCTGATATAGCGCCTAAAAAAGTTAAACACCTACTATATTCCTGGACAATGCGCTTCCTCAGAGAGGGAGCCAAACTAAGGAAAACAGATGTGTGCAATGCTCATGGATACCAACTATAACTAAACATGCCGTCTCCAGGAAACAGCTCCACAAGAGTACTGGAAAGAAGGGTTTGAGCAATCAGGAGGAACTGTATCAGTGTCTGTTTTGTATATGTCTATTTTAAAAAGAAAAAAAAAGTGAGGTAAGAGGAGGGGTGAGAAGAAGGATAATTCACTTTCTATATTCATCCCAGAAAACATGCAGGCTAGCCAACTGTTCTAGACCAAGTACAGTCAGACAGACATATAGCAAGAAGCAGTAACTTTATTCAAGTAATACTGCCTCGGCCTGAACGTAGTACAGGCCTGAAAACTGTAATTTCAAGTTTCAGTACAGCATGCAAAAGACATTGCCTGGAGCTACAGCAGCCCGGCAGAGTAATTCATTTGCTTTCCTATCTGTAGATTAATTGGGTTCCTCTTTCTGTATGGTGCGCAGTTCTCATGGATGACCTAGTGCAGCAGTAGAGTCAGGACATATGCACATATCTATTGGCGCTAGAGTCAGGGTAGACGAATATATTGTCGATCTGGGTTGACAAAGACCAATGGGAAGAACTGTAAATGAACATGAGAATCTTCAGCCTCTGCTATGAACCAGAACCTCTCCTTTTGCTACCTCTGTGAATAGAGGTTTCCACAACACTAACAGCTGTGACTCCATCCTTCAATTCTTCCAATGTTTAAGAAGTGCCAGATCACACATTTCCCCCACCAAAAAAAAAAAGTGCACAGCTGCCACGTTGCCCTCAAACTTATTCCAGCTATTAGGCACACTTTGCCCTTTCTACACCTACTGCATTAACAGTATAGTAGGTTTTAAATGGTTATTTTTACCCAGAACACCTTCGTAGACTGTAATTACCACTTGATTATTCATTGCTTTGCATGGTTCCTCAGTTTACTGGTTCCAATTGTTAATTCAGCACTTGAGTAAGTTTTATTAAGGTCTTGGGCGGGGTGTTGCTTTTACTGGGATATTTTCTTACGCTTTTCCTCACTAGTTTTTAGTTGTATTTTGTCACCATTAACTCATTTAAATTGTTTCTTTTGATCTAATTCTTAAGCTTTTTCCCAACCTTGATCCTCTGGAATTTTTTTTTTTTTTTCCCTTAGTTCCTTTATTAGAATAAACGTGGGAGATGGGGAGCAGCAGTGGCTGCAGAAGATTCCTGACTCAGTACAGAAAGCACAGCCCTACACTGGAGAGAAGAAAAGATGTACATTACAGAATGGGAGTGACCAGTGATGTACAAAAAAAAAAAAAGTGTTGTTGGCCTACCCATCCAGATATCCACCAGAAAGAGAAAGGAAGAGATATGAAGTAGAAGTATTTGGAGATTCCAATCACATGATAACCTTTTGTCCATAAAATAATCAGCCAGTGCACAAGCCTCTCATAATCAGCTGAACCAGAGGAAGCAGATTCTCGTTTTAGATACGTGAGAGCAGGAAGGTGGCATGTTCTTACTATTTACTCCCTCTTGCTTTTACAGAGAATATGACAGATAACCAGAAATCAGTTTGCCTGCTGTATGGACTGAATGTCAGCCATGAGTCTTCCCTGCTGGACCTCCCTCTTGCCTTCAGATGCCTGAATGCAACTGCAACATCATGCAACAGCTGCTCAGGCAGCAGCTGCTGGCAACTGCTCAGCTTACCAGTAAATGGATTCTTTAGCTAAGGCGTCAGAGGCTGTACCACCAAGCACAGCTTCCTGAGGAAAATCCATGCTGCTGGAAGGCTGGGAATAAATGGCAGCCAACAGCTGCTATAGCTGTTTCCTAGGAAAGGAGATGAACCAGAAGCAGGAAGCAGGTGCATCAGGGATCTGCCCCAAAAACCCTACAGCGCAACAGAGCTGGCATCCAGCAATCCATGCGGAAGGCTGGCAGAGGGAAGCAAAGCAAACTGTGACGTGAAGTGGCATGCCAATACATCATGCCAAGAAAAAAACCTCACAGTATGTGAACTAGGTTTTCTGGCAGAGAATGTATATGTACTCATGCCCAAGAACAGCTCTGACAATACACTGGTTGATCTAGTTGTGCAAATATCTGGCATGAAACTACACCCTGTGTTCCCACCAAGCTTTAAAAAAAAAGAAAAAAAAAAAGGCTGTCCTTGCAGCTCATCTTTCCTGACACCGAGTTAATTTTTAACTTTTCTTAAACCACAGATTATAAATCTGTTTAAATTGTGGGTGTTAATTTAATCTAGAGAAATAGATCTTGAAGAAAAGAAACAGCCCTTCAAACAAAGGTACAATTAAGCAAAGTATCATTAGAGCAGTAAGGGAGTTCCATCTTCATAAAACAATAACATAACGTAATGAAACTTATTTAAAAAAAGCAAACTAATGACCAGAATTCAATGCAATGCATTTTTTTTTTTACCTGCACTATCAGAAATGGTTCTGGTTTTATTTCCTTCCCTTTTAATGTATGGCAATTAGGAAAGAAATCAGAGTAGATATTCTAAACCAGCATAAAAAGGATGCTATTGTACTAACACAAAACTGTTTTTGTGCTTTAAGGCTAATACAGTGTTTTTATTTACTTAGAACAAACGTTTCCAACTCCAATTTCAAAACACCGAGATCTCACTGTTAGTTCTTACCAACAGTTCTGTTGCAAAGATAGTGTCGAACACTGATATTTCCCAATTGATTTGGTATCACTTGGTTGACCTGTAAGCATATTTCTGTGTCTTCACCTCTGATGTCAATTTCACCATTAACACCAAATATTTGGAAAACCACAACAGACATCTGTCAAAAAAATCAAGATAAAACAATATGAGATTATAAATTGAATTTACAGTGGTTATTGTTTTTCAAGTTCTGTCTAAACCTTTTCCCCCACAAAAAGAAAAGAATCTTTGTATCCATAACCCTTGCTCACAGAAAAGCACAAAGTTTTCTCATTCCTTCTTTTCTTTTTGTACCCATTGGCTTGACAACAGGTTGCTCAATTGTCTGTCCAAAGACAGACACTTGCATTTATAACCCACTAATACCAATTCAGAATTGGCCAGAAAAGCCATGAAAGTGAGACGGACTTTCCCCACTCTGACAAAGAAGCATGGGATGTATGTGACACTTTTCTAAGGCTGCATTCAAATTCATGCATATCATAAGCACAACCAAGCATCTGCGGTGCTGAATCAGACCAGGTTAAAGAACCAGGATAGGCTACTAAACTTTGGCTATCTGCATAGTAGTCAGCCCTTTTTCTCTATTGGATTGCAGTATCTTTCAAAAAAAAGTAGCAGCCAGTTTCAAAAGTCAGCTTTGGTATCAGAAGATATATGTCCCTCATCATTACTACTATTTTGGGCTCATTTTTCTAATGACTTCTTAGTTATATTCTACAAGTGGAAAAAAATATGCTAACATGCATTTGCATAACAATCGGAACGAATTCTGGTTTTTCCATATTACCTATATGCACAGATGATTGAAAATTTATTTAAAAGGAACCAATCATTTATGTGAACTGCTTTTTTTAAATGAAGGTGATCCACAAATATTTTAAAGCAAAGGTAGGATTACATGACTAACATTACCGAAAAGGAAAATACATCAGCAAGCACACAACAGATTTCAGTAAATTCACTGTCTTTCTTTGGGCCCATATACTCTTAAGTTTCCAGTTCATGACCGTAACAGATACAAGAATATAATTTAAGAAGCATTGATTAGGGCAAGGATCAGCAAGAAGACAGGCAGATGGAAAAAGTTGGACCCTGCATGGTGTCTCAGGGAGGGAATCTCTTTCTACATGCACTATTCTTATAGTCTTCTCTAAATACTGGGCATTGTCCTGACATAATCCTGGACAAGAGGCATCTCTGATCTGACCCAGTAGGGCAGTTGTTACACTCCTATTTGCAAATACTACAGGATGCTACCAGTGCTAAGGAAACATCTTCATATAAGAGATGTCAGTTACGGTGCTTTCTTTTATCTATACTTGATGATGTTAAAAAGCTCATTTTAAATATCATATTCAGCAGAGCATAAAAGAACATGATGATATTACAAAATATTGCTATGTACTAGAGCAGAAATATTTTCTGACATTTTTAAGTGGCTACTGTCATTTATCAACAGGGCTACAGAGAAGATAACAAGGACAGAGAATGCTCAGTGTAACTTGGATTATAATCTTCATTTGTACTTAATACAAGTGCACTAGATCTATAGGCTTACATAATGCACTAACAAAAGCTCCCAAAACTACTTGAAAAATCACCTCTAAAAGCATTCATTTTAGCCCTATTTTAAGGTTTAATTTACTGAAGCATGTATTCTAATGGAATTCAATAATATTACCATTTCTTCACTAGTCTCATGGGCATTCTCTGAAGCAGCACTCATGGCATCTGGAGATGACCCATCACAACTTTCAATCACTGTGCCTCCTTCATGGGCATTTTCTGATGGGCTTTGATAGTTTGTGGCTGTAATACCTTCCGTATATACATCAGAAAAAACGCAAAGTTAGCATAGCATAACCTGAATCACTCCTGCATTAAGAATAAAGTCAGTGTCTGTTACTGTATGCATACATTAACTCATTTTTTAAGATGAGTTGAACGGCTTATTAAACAAATATTTATGATTGAACTGCCAAATCTACTCCTCTTACAGAGAGTTCAAAGTTCTAGATGCTATGCAAGTAAGGCAGGATATAGCAACAAAACCAAAATGGCACTCTACGTGCATTGTTTAAAAAATTGTGAAGGGCCTTTTTCAGTCTTCCAAATCAAATATAAAACTGATCCAGCAGAAAAAAAAAGGTTAAAGATTCCAAGCCATGTATCTAAAACACTGCACACTGCCTTTAGAGCAAATGTTTGCAGTTTTATGTTTAGAGAAATAAGCTATATATATTTTCGTTAGAGTGATCATGGTAGTGTTTCCTTGACAACTAGAAAGCATGCAAGACTTAACCTGCAGTTAAATATTGTTTAACAAGCTAAAAAGACATATAAAGGTTATTTAAAATGGAAAATGTATTTTATGGCATACTCCCACATAAGCACATGCAGGAATACTCCTACAATCCAAATATATAACAGGTTTGCAAGTGAAGCATTCTTCTCATTATTGCTCTAGACTGAAAAGCAATCCTACAGAAAAAAATACTGTCATTCTTTAGTCAAAGTAGAATTTATCAGAAAAGAGGTACCAATAAAGTCTTCTTATCATATTTCCTGACATTAGAAAATTATTTAATCAGTTTTGCCAGAGAGCTACTAGATCATTACAATTGCAGAAGTCCACAATACTACAGACTATGTATACATAATTACCGTATGCCTGAATTCCCCCCTCAGATCAGGAGCAAACACGCATGCACAGATGAGGAAAAACTGGACAAATACCTGCTGTTAGACAGTTAATAGCTAGGAACTGCTCCATAAGGAACAAAGCTGCAAGGAGACTACCAAATCTATCTGCCTGGTAATTAGCATGGTGAGTATTAGTGAAAATCCATTTCTTTTTCATGTACTTTTAAAATTAAAGCTTCTTTACCACTTCAAGCATAACACTGATTCAGGGTACAAACCTGTAAACACTTACAGCCAAAGCAACGGCTTTTAAGCAACACAGGGAACAGTTCTGCTTAATTCAGAGTTGAAACATAGAACCACAGTGCTTTTACTCTCCTCAAGAGAGGAAAATTAAGTAGTGTTTAATTAAGTAGCCCTACTTAAGTAGCACACCTTATTGCTTTCCCTTGAAATGATGTGCTGTGAATATATTTAGTATTACTGACTAGAGAAGCCAGTAGAAATAGTGCTGTAAAGTATCCAGGATTTGCTGCACTACAATCCTTTTGAGTATTATTTTAGCAACAAACAACATTTTCACGTATTGCTTAAAAAGATTTTGTTAAATCTACTTACCCTTCTCCAGAAAGCTTTGGCTGTCACTTCCATCACTCTCTATCAAATGATCCTCTAGCATCATACTATCAATAGAGATGGTATCCAGAGAGACTTGTGATGGACTTCTCTTCATATTCTTGTAAGAAACAGAGAATGCAGGGAGGTTGGACGGGCAGCGGTCCTTAGGCTTTGCACTTTTTAAATATAAAGATATTAGGAAATTATTATTTCAAATTAAAGGAATTACATAGAAGTTACTTTAAAAAATTCCTCTAAACTAGGCAAGATATAAAAGAAAAAATCTGATTATTCAATAATCCTTTGGCAAGAAAGAGATAAGCATAGAAACAACATGCATTCCTGTAGATATTTGTGTTAATATTTTTCTCGATACATATTTCATAACATTTAAACTGAAAGTAAATACTTTAAATCAATTACCTAACAGTTCATTTTAGCTTTCATTGAATGCTGGATACTGCATATATCTTTATACACTTATAAAATTTTCATCTACTAGATGTTCACTTCCTCTGACCGTTACTAAAAGTATGTGGCCAATAAGATTGATAAATATTTTCAAATAGTAGGAAAACTGATTTAGTATTAAATCTTCTATACCTTGATGAAGACTGGGATGCAAACATTCTAACTGAAGTCACTTTGTCTTTGTTGATTTCAAGCTCTTCAGATTCTAAGACAGTTTCTGTTTCCAAGTCAGTGACTTGGTTAGGACAGCCTTCAGTTGTGCCTTCCTGTTCATTTAATTTATTTGAGAGTATGTTTTTGTCATCCTCTTTATCAATGAAAAATTCAGTAGAATCTTCTCTCTTATTTAAAATGGACGCTGAATCCCTAGGATGCAAGCTGCTTTTCTCACTTAGAGGTCCACAGACCTCCTCTGAATCACTTCTACTAAAAAGTCCACTGCTTCCTCCTTCACTCGTATCTCCCAAACCTTTATCTGATGCATCATCTGAAAATGACATTCCTTTCTGAAAATCCGTATTACTGTCTGATTTAAACAAAAGAGGATCTATTAAAATTCCTTTATTAACTTCAGCATTCAGAGGCTTGCAGTCATTTACGTAATCAAAATTAGTAATACCAGTTTGCACTATCTTACTGCCAACTAATTTACTCTCTGAAGTAAGAGCTTCCCCATTTCCCAAAGGGGAGAGTTCTGATGCCATAGGACTTCCTTCTTCCACAACTGGAGACTTACAAGGGTTTCCCTGAGTCACTGGATGGAGTAGTAAGGCTAGTTCTGCACTTTTCAGTAGGATCCCAATGCAGACATCTGTTTGCTTTGCAGGTTTTCCTGTCACTGCTTCTACGTCATTCCTTAAGTTTTCCAGGAGCAATACAAGAGATTCATGGAGAAACAGCAAAAAAAGATACTGGTAATGATTGATCTGCATGCTTACGTGCTTCTGAACATGGACAAGAACATGTACATCTGCATCAGAGGAAGAGCTTTCAGAAAGCACTCCTGAAGTGTCTGACATTTGAATGCCATTGGTCAAGGGCTCCGTCTCACTGCTATAATATTCCTTTAGAAGTTTTTTACGTTGCAGTCTATTAGCAAGATCACTAGATTCACTTTTTGGAATGTTCAAAGCTGTCTGATTATGCAATAAAAGCTCTTTTTGTGACTTTGCAAATCTTACTGGCTGGCAAATCCAAAGTGAAAGTGGGAATGAGTCCACAAAGCTTATTGGTCGGCCTTTCCCACTTTTTGTTCCTTCATAATCTATCCAAAACTGGGAAAAATGCAAGGCCCAAACATCAGTAGCTGCAGATGTCTTTAATGCATATTTATTCAATTTTGGGATGATATAACCTTTATAAACGTCATGCATTTTAGTATCTTGTTCATGAGCATGTCTCTGGAAGATTGGATGCAAAAGATTAAAATTCTTCTGGGACTTAGGAAAAGCGGTGAAAGTTCTACTGAAAAATTCACAGTCTTTGAAGTTCTGAAACAAAGCTTCTAGATCAGAGTGTCTGCAGTTTGGCGAGTATCTTGTATTCGTAGCAATCATCTCCGAACTTTGAATGGAAAGTGCACGAGGTTGATCTTTATGAATTTCAGGTTTGTTTTCAGATGGGATGATGAACTGCAAGAGAGAAATATATTTTGTCTAGTTAGAAATATGGAGATTAAGAAGGTATAGAATTAAAGAAACAAAGTAATAGCCATGACAGCTAAAATAAAGGAATATAATTATAATTTTATGAGAACTGAAGTATACTAACACAGAACAGGGATAAGTCAGGCTGACAGATTACCATTTGTGTTTCCTCTGATTTTTAAGAAAGATGCTGTGGCATCTAAAACTCAATGTTTGTACAAAAACGTAAGGTTCTCAGGCTTTTATCTGAAGGATGTAGATTTAGGTCAGCTGTATTAGGCTGAAGTGTTTCATTTCTTCAACTCAGAAACAGCTTGGCAGAAAGTTTCTTCAAGTGTTCCAAATATTTACAACTTTGAAAAACAGAGAATTATAATTTGGAGTTCAATCTGATTTGTCAAATAGGATTTTTCACTACACCGAGTACTACAGTATTTTCTTTCTATGTTAAGATACAAGGAAACAATTAAATGTGCTAACACAGCTAATATTCTTAACGTTGCAGAATACAGAATAGGTATTTCTTATCAGACCATTATCTGATAATCATAACAAATTTTTTTCATCACAAAAATAAAAATATACTCCAACTCCTAAAAAACAACAAAATAGTTCAGTATACTGGATTTAATTTAACTTGCATATCTTTAGTGCAAGTTTTAAAGGAAATATATATTTTATGCCAAATCCTGTATCTGACGTTGTTAACATGGACCTTGGCCACATTAGTTTTGCCAGTATCCGTGACACTACCTTCTGTCACAACATCTCCATGCTGGATCTAGAAAGATCAGAGTAAAAAAGTCATCCTAAAGACACTTAAAAGATGGGAGTGATGAAGCTTCTTCATGTAAATAAAAGGACTCAGAACAAAATAACCAAATATGTAACTATATAATAATTAACTATATGATATGTAAACATCAAGCACACCAGTAATAGATTCATAATTTGCTAGAATAAAAATAATGCAGTTAATACAGGGATGAAATAATTAATACAAATCAAGGTTTGAGGGATTTAAGAATACTTTTGCCTTCTCTTAGTTTAGTGGGCTATTCACATATAGTAATTCAATACTAGATCAGCCTGTATTTGTAGTTGCCTGGCTGTTAGCTCTCAATTGTTTTCATTCAGTACAAACCATGTCCTTTGCAAACTAAATATGCACCAAGAGCCTTAGGAAGATAACCATCTCTCCACACACTGACTTTTTAGAACCCTTGAAACCTCTCCTGTGGGCACCATCGAAAAGACTCATTGTTTTGTTCACCTCTGAACCTTGGAAACCAATGCCCAGTGCAAATCGGAGGGGGGGTGGAATTTGTCTGCTCAGTAATCCTTCTCCTCCAAAGAAGACAACAAGGGAAGCAAAAATCTGATGTTCAGCTGCATTAACAAGCGGCATTCCTCTGCAATAAACATATAGAGAACTTGTGTACCTGAACTACAGCCAATGGTCAGCGTGAAACAGAAAATGGTGAGAATGGGTTTTGGAAAAGGAAATAAACCTTCAGATGAACTGCTGTCTTTACTCCAGGCATTCACTAACAAGACGAAAGAGTTCTGATATACTACAACCAGAGGAACAAGGGAGGGCCCTTGCATTAATACAGAGTGCAAATACAGATTTTTTGCTAGTTATTTTTACTTCAGTGCTCAATTTTTTTTTTCTGCTATGTCAGCTTCATTGAACACAGTGAAATAATGTGTTAATACTCCCAATTCAGGTCTTCAATACAAAACCTAAATACCCCTAGGACATAGATGAAGTAGTATGGAAGACAGATGTCTGTCTTCAAATCATCATATTCTGCATAGTTTTCCAGAGCAGCGTTGCTTATTGCATGGGTTCTTTGTTCATTTATTTGTCCATTTATGCCTCAAGCTGCTTTGCTAACAGCTTTTCAGAGTAAAAGTATTTTCTTCCAAGGAACCACAAAACCCCTCCTCAATGACAGCGTACCTTTAACATTAGTCCATCAACTCTAACATCAACATGTTCATCTGATTTTGAATTGTCATTTAACTTGTACATGGCCATGAACTGAATAAGACTCTGTTTCAAATCCAACACAAACTGATTTAGCCAAAGAATACTTCTCTCATCCAGGGTGAACTGTAAAGCATTCAGCTGGCCATACAAATTTGGACATGGAACTAAAAGAGAAAACAAAACAAAATAATGAGAATAAGTAAAATGTTTAGGGGTTGTTGGCTGGGGTTTTTTTTGTTTTGGGGGGTTTTTTCGGTTTGTTTGGGGTTTTTTTGTTGTTTTTTTTTTTTTTTTTTTTAAAAAGTGCAGACTTACATTTTCACCAGTATTTTACATCAGAGAAAGAATGGAAACCCACTCCTTTGGTCCCAAGGAAGAATAAATTGTTAGGGGATATCTAAAGTGATGCTTCTTTCTCTCACTCCAAGCAAGTTACTGAATTTTTGAATGTAAAAGCTAATATTAGAATAGAATGAAGTCTGAGGAGAGGGGGAGAATGTCCTCATTACAGAGGAAGGGCAGGACCAAGGAGATTTGCTGTCCTCAAGTCCCATCCCCAAGAAATCCACTGACATTTCTGTATATAAAACAGGGCCAGCCCCATAACACATTAATAAAAATAACTCCAGCAGATCTTTGTTGCATCTTAGATACTATTGCAATAGTTTGAGTTCCTTTATGTAGCCATTGAGTTCTTTTATGTAGCCAGACAGTGGAACTGCAGAAACAATACACATGTTGGAGAATGAATAATTTATGTGTCAGTAAAAATTCTGTGAGTGTTTTCAGACTTAAAAACCATGTTTATAAAAACCAGTATTTATAGGAGTTTGCCAGGGGCAAGCACTGTGGAAATGGAGCAGTGTTGTGTTTTTCCCATTTTAGAAAGCCATTACCTATTTCCAATCATCAACCTGGAATCAGTATTAAGCTTCATAAAGGTGAAAGTAACACATAAAATTTATGGTTCGGTACGAAAAGGTAGTCTTACTAGGAAAGTCCTTTCCATCTGGGTAGTAATATTCCGTGAATTCAATATGAATAGCTGGCATTTCTGGTGGAAGATAAAGTGACTTTTTATTGCAAGAGATCAAAGCTTTAGGGGAAGAACGACACTGGTCCGCTGTTGAAACCTGCAAAAGATAAAAGATCAATTTCATTAATACCTTACATTTTTATGAATCATTAAGCATTTGTAGTTGCAAGGTACTGCCCCTAGTACGGTAACATTCCACTGCTCTCAGATGTAGATCCCCAACTACACAAAGTGTTGACAATGAGAAACACCTAGTTGCCTTGTAGTAGAAGCAATACACATAGAACAGTTTCACAAGAAAACTATATAGTATTAATGGTACCAGATCCTCTTCCTTCATGCGAGGCAGGAGGCAGCAGGTCACTTTCAAAGGCCTTCAGTAGAAGCCCATAATGATCTGACATCTTTATTGCAAACACTACAGCTCCTGTATAAGCAATTATGCTAGGACACAGTATATTTGCATACCGTCTGTCCAAAAGGATTCCATATCTAGATGATAAGGGATAGATAAGTTAGATGAGTTTATTACACAAGTGTTAGGAAGTCCTTGTACTGTCATAAGGACAGATTCCAGTACATGGGCCAACTCTTGACTGTATACTGCTAAGCAAGGTGTTCAGCATGCACCTGGCAGAGGTATGTATGCTTGGCTATGCCCAAAAGTCTACTTCACAGGAGAATCAAGACACTATAGAACAGTAATCCTCCATTTCTGTTTCCTTCCAATGTAAATTATGAAACAAGAAAGAGACCACCTTTTGATATATATTTGACCTTCAATTTCTTGGACTGTACCGTAGTTTAAAAACTATGTTGTCAAAACAAAGCTCTTTCATCCAACACTTAGTAGGTCAGACTGCTAGTTTGAAATCAGCCAACGTATTAATATTAAATATTAATATGATGATGTCTACTTGTATTAGTTTCACTGGAAATAATGAATATATAACCTTTATAAGCCTGCTTCACTCTATGTAGCTGTTTTCAAGCTGCAAACATGTCTGTATTAACACACACAAAAATTCAAGTAATAACAGATCTATTTAGAAAAACAGCTTTTTGTAAATTGTATAGAAATAATGACAATTAAAAAAATTGAAAAATTTTTTGAGACAAGCATCTGAAGAGTAGAAGGCAAATGAAAACACCAATGGTACAAAATGATATTATAAAACCACTTCAAACCCAGATGAAGACTCCTGGCAGCAAGCTGCAACCTCCCACTCTACCAGAAGCGATATGGCAAAAAAGCATTGAAAATTGGAACAAGAGGAAGTAGAAGTCACAATGACTAAGGGAACACACTAAGCATTTTTGTTAGGACCTGAAATTTAGAGTAGATCCTCCCATATCACTACCGTTCTGCCTTAGAGATGTACTCCTTCTCTATTCCAGTTGCCTCCTATCTGCACCAAAGAGTGAATCTGGACCACAACCAGCAACTAAAACTACTCACTCAAACAAAGGGGGGGGCGGGGGGAAGAATGGTTAAAGTGTCTACTCAAAATATCACGGTGGGGGGGGGGGGGGGGAGGGAGGGAGGGGCTGGAGAAACATTTAAAAAAAAATAAAAATCTTAATTTAACATTTAAAAAAAAAAATCCATGTACTTTGAAAAAGACAGAATAAGAAAAGCATGAAATACAAAACCACATATTAAAATACTGGGTACCTAACATAGTACAATGAAAAGATGAAATTCCAAATGTCAGGATTTAGGGAACAGGAGAACTTGGATCCAAAACATAATTGTGATAGGGTATCATCTAATATAAAGTTGGTAAGAAAATATCCACCAATTTTAACAAAGCAGAAGCAGGCCCATAAAGGTCTAATCCAATAATGAATGGAAAGACTTCTATTAATTTCAATGGGCTTCAGAATTGTCCCTTAAAAACCATAGTTATGTAACAGTCAAGGGCGAAGTAGTCCCAGTTTTACTAACTTGAAAAATGTACCTGATATATATTGAAATCTGCAAGTCTAACCACAATAGGACTAGACATCAGTTTGCCCTTTGGTTGTTGGGAAGATACAGAGGAAGCCCTAGATGTTCCTTTCGGTATCTGTTCCTTGCCTGTAGGAAAGAATAGTGATGGCATCATTGAAAAGAACAGTCTTTTTTAGAATAGTTTTAACATTTCATGGAATTAGAGCATTAGTGATGCAAACAAAGTACCTGTTTGTAGGTTCTGAGGAGATACAGCAGGTGGTGATTTGGGAGGAGAATCTATGACCTGGTCCTTCACGGCCTGCTTAAGCAATTCAACATTGCTTTTGAATTCATTTAATAATTCTTTGGCCCATCCACTTCTGCTTTTAGTGGCATCACTATAATGCATCCAGTGATTGCAGCTGTCTCCTGCAAATAAGAGGAATGGGGGAAATATTAACTCATTTGAAAGTCTGCTTCTAACTGCATAACAAGTTTCCACTATTTCACAATTCTTCTTCAAAATATAATCTCATTGCATGCTGTAATTATAGAACAACAGAAGTTATAACAGACGTTAAAACAGAAGTTATATATTACATAAAAACAAGTCTCACTGCTTCACAACACCACTCAGAAAACAATATAATGTTGCCACCTGCCTTTTAACAGAACTAACTAATGCTCAAAACATCATTGAATATTTCCAGTTCAGAGACATTTGATGACACATTAATGTCATATGTGAGAACATGCAAAAAAACGTTTCATTAAAAAAAAAGTGAGAGCAAGTAACAGAACAATGTTCTCATGCTCACTTTTTCCAAGCTTGTCTTTCCTGCCAGAACTGTATCCTAAGAAGTTCCTGGTCCCTTTCCAGAAATGTATTCTTTTTGTCTTGGCTGTCTAGCACCTTTATGGCACACAAACAAGAAGGTAAGTTCAACCAGTGCTGCAGCACACAGCCTTAAAAATCAAGCCCAGTGGAAGTTCTTTTATTCCTAACGTGTTTCTGTTGGTCAAGCATTTAAACCTCTGAAAGAAATTGAGACCTCTTCAAACAGTCCCTGTAAAGACAGTCTACTAACCTGTTTGATAATAAGGACGCAATACAAATAACTTCTACCAAGTGGTACACTACTCTTTAAATACCAGCATATGAAAACTTACTTTATTTGGGACTTCATGAGGTTTTGGATATTTACACTGTGGATGAGTAGATATAGTTGCTACTAAAATAGGAAAATGCTTTGGGAAAACAACTGTGATTTCAAGTCTAAATGCAAAGATTTCAGCATGGAAGAAACTTTAAAGGAGGGGCCTATCACAAGAGATGACATTTTTCCCCACCCTCCTGCCTCACAGCCTTTTGACGGTTATTCACATCTTTCTAGCTAAGGAAGAAGAGAAAGGAACAGGGAAGAAAACAGAAAGAGAACAAGAGGGCAAAGATACAGTAAATTCAAGTCCATGAAGCTGGGATTCTCCAAAACAGGGCTGAAGTGGGGTCACCCCAAGCATATGCACATAAACCCTGAAGCACCTACAGGACAGCAGCATTATAGGGAAAGCTCTCATACCCCTTCTGGGAAGTCAGTATGGGCAGGTGCCTCTCTGAAGTGCTTGCACACTAACACATGCAGCATGAGGAACATGTGGGAGGAGGAGGAATTAGAGATCTGCATGCACTTGCAGGGCTATGATCTCACTGGTATCACAGAGGCATAGTCAGATAGCACACACAACTGAAATGCTGCAAAGGATGGACACAGGCTCTTTGGGAAGCACAGGCCAAGAAGGCAGGGAGTGTGAGTTGCCCCTTCGGTGAGATCAGTGGGAAAACATGGAGCTCTGCCTTGGGATGGATGATCAGCCAGCTGAGCACTTACAGGTTGGCATTAGAGGGCAGACCAACATGGATGATGTTGTGGTGGATGTCTGCTACAGACCGTCTGATCAGGAAGATGATGAGGCCCTCTTCAGACAACTGGAAGAAGTATCATGTTCACAGACCCTAGTCCTCATTAGGAACTTTAGCCACCCCAGTATCTACTGGAGGGACAACACAGCAAGACACAAGCAATCCATGCAGTTTCTGAAAGTGCATCAATGACCACCACCTAACACAGGTAATCAAGGAGCCACAGAGAGCACATGCTCCGCTGGACCCGATTCTTACAAAAAAGGAAGAACTGGTCAGGGATGTGAAGGTCAGGGGCAGCCTTGGCTGCAGTGACCATGACATGGTGGAGTTTAGGATTCCAAGGTGAAGGAACAAGGCAAAAAACTGAATGACAACCCAGGACTTCAGGAGAGCAGCCTTCGGCCTGCTTGAAAGAGTCTTGTGGGATATAACCCTGGCCAGGAGAGCTGGTTGATGTTCAAGAATCACCTCCAAGTCAAAGAACAGTCCACCCTGAAAAGCAGGAAATCTAGCAAATGTGGAAGGAGGCCTGTGTGGATGAACCAGGAGCTCCTCACCAAATTCAAAGATAAAAAGGAAGCGTACAAGTTGTGGAAACAGCATGAGGTTACCCAAAAAGAATATGGAGGATGGTGTTAGGAATGCCAAAGCCTATCTGGAGTTGAATCTAATGAGGAACATTAAGGACAACAAGAAAGGCTTCTATAGGTGAATCACCAGCAAAAGGAAGAGTAGGGAAAGCTTGGGCTTCCTGCTGAATGGGACAGGGGACCTGGTGACAAACGACATGGAGAATGCTAAGGTACTCAATGCCTTCTTTGCCCCAGTCTTCACTGGTAACACTTGCCTTCAGAATTCCCAGGTCCTTGAGACCTTTGGGAAAGTCTGGAGCAAGGAAACCTTCCCCTCAGCAGAGGAGCATTAACTTAGGAAACATTTAAACAGAGCAGACATGCACCAGTCCATGGGATCCTGGTGAGATGCAAATGAGTGCTGAGAGCACTGGCCAATGTCATGAGGAGGCCACTCTGAATTATCTTTGAAAGGTTATCATTGAATAGTGATCCAGAAAGGTTCCCGAGGACTGCAAGAAAGTGAATGTCATTCCGATCTTCAAGAAAGAGGATGAAGAGAACAACAGCCCAGTCAGTCTCACGTCAAAGAATACTTAAGGGACTGGAACACCTTTCAAGGAAAGGCTGAGATAGCTGGGGTCATTTAGCCTGGAGAAGAGAAGGCTCAGAGGGATCTTATCAATGTGTATAAATGACTGATGGGGGAGTAAAGATGAGGGAGCCAGATTCTTCTCAGCGGTGCCAAGTGACAGGACAAGAGGCAAAAAGCACAAAGTGAAATACCAGAAATTCCACTTAAACATTAAAAAAAAAAAGCTTTTCTACTTTGAGGGTGGTTAAACACTGGACTAGGTTGCCCAGGGAGGCTGTAGAGTCTCCACTCTTGGAGCTATTCAAAACCTAACTGGACACAATCCTGGGAAGCTAACTTTAATTGACACCACTTTAATCAGAGGGGTTGGACTAGACAATCTCCAGAGGTGCCTTCCATCCTCAACTGTTCTACAATTCTATATATGGAGATGTCATTGCCACATTTATCTGTGAAAAGTGAAGAGCAGGCCAGATTGTAACAAGAAAAAAATATTTTAGTGGAGCTGGCACTGATGTCGCTACCATCTGAATTTATTGCTGGTTGCCCAGGAAGAAAACGCTTTCCAGTTTCTCATATTGTCTCAATATATCAGCTTGATCAAGAATTTCCTGTGCTGCAAAATGTCCTACATGATGGCAAATCAGCAGCTTTCTCTGATCATCATCCAGCAACACATCAGCTGCACAGATAATGGATTTGGATAAAAGCTTCTGTAAGTGCAGGTCTGGGAGGACTAGTAAAGCAATGGATTGCTGTACATACAAGGTTTACAACATCCAATAAGTCTGGCTTATGTTAGGGTTATCACAGTCAACAGACGCACAACCTGCTTCATTTTTCTCAAGTACTACAAAAGGCCATTGTTAGAAGGCTTGATTTTCAATGGGTTAGAAATTTATCCTACAGCAATTATGCCTCAGACTCCCTTTAGAGTGTTTCTGGGTGGGGTCCATTACAAAAACAAATAAACAAAAAAACCCCCACAAGAACCCAATCTGCAAAATAATTCATTGTTGAGGGCTTTTTCCTGAAGGATTAATCGCAATTTCCAAGAAGACTACACCAAAAGAGCTATTTCTAAATATTCCATAGGCCAGAGAGGTACAAAACCAGACATCAGCCTGGTAACAGTAACAGAATTATATAGCTCTTTCCTCCTTGCCCACTGTTAGAGAGTATTAATATGGAGTTTCAGTATGCAATATTGCAGAGCCTCGACTTCACGTGATAGCCTCATACAGCAGTATATAGAGGCACGATACCTATATGGCTAGAGAACTCCCTCTGAACTTTCAAGATTAATATGTGCTCCTTTTACTTTGAGTAAAGGGACTCTCCCCTCTGTGATGATAGTTTGCCCACAGAATTGCCACGCTCTTCTAAAATGGTGAGAAGATGACGACCTCTTAAAGTGGAAAAAGAAACTTTCTGGCATGTTCCCTCCCCCTCCACACATACCCCCTATCGGATCAGTTTTTTGTCATAGCTTATTAGTGAGACCTAGATTTCTGTTACTTGAACATACTTGTACCGAACACCATTTAAGACTGCAGGAGAACACTACCTTTAGAGGCACCACCTTTGCTCTGCAGATGATCTTTTCCATCTCTGGTTTCATGTAGTGGGAGTTATGTCCCATGTAGCCATTACCTAAAAACATTCTCAGTGAGCTTCTAAAATGCCCATCCAAGAGCCTACAGTGCATGGTTCAATCTGGCCAAGAACCCCTTCCAAAAGAAACAATCTATTTATTTCCCTGGTTCTCTACAATTTCTCTGAGGAGAGCTCACAGAAATCAGAGACAGATCAGACCCTCACTTAGACATAGTAGGAATCAGAAGTGACAGTAAATGAAAAACATAGCTGGGTCACAAGACAGGCATGTTAAACCTCTGTAACTTAAGGTCCCACTTTTATAGGACAGGAAACCAATATCACAAATTTCAAACCATATTAGGCCAATCTATAGCAAAGAAAGAATACTGTTTTTCTTAAGCATATTCGTTTCTGTGTTTGTTTGACCTATGCTAAATTACATTTTTTAAGGTGCAAAAACTATACTGCTACTTATGAATGAAATAGATTGACACTACAAGATTCCATCTGCAACCATGAGTGACAAGAAGGACATGAGGCAAGCTATGGCTGATTCACATCTTTAATGTATGTGGATAATCACTCCAAAATGACTGGTCTGTGTTAGTAAAAAGCAAAACAAAGCACAACCAACCCCCCCCATCAACTAATAGCCCCTCCACTGTACTGGATTGCCTTTGATCTCAAATTCAACAGCAAACTTATTTTGTCTCTTCTAAATTTTTTAGATTTCTTAAAAACATATTTACTAGAAATGATTTGTAAGAAATGCTTCTTTGGAAATCGCTAACATCTGTTTAATAACAATTCCTTAACAAAAGGCTATACAATTGAACCTCTACACACTGGGATTCTTGTTTAGCAAAACAAAATAAAAAAAAAAAACATTGCTTGGAAATGGACACAAAATGATAGACTTCTACATGGAAAAAATCTAGCAGATTGACTCTTGCAAATATCCAATTAGTGAATTCTCAATCTGCCATACTGCCTTCCATTGTCAACACAGAATTCTTTTCATGTCAGAAATGTGCAAACACCGTTTTGTTGACCAAACAGAACAGTGAAAAGGAAAAGCGTTTGGCCTAAAATAGCTCTTTCACAGAAATTAAATTGGTTCCCAGGTTGTTGCTTTTGTTGTTTGTTTTTGCATATAGAAGGAAATAAAAAGGTGTGTATTTCAAATGCTTAGAACATTATTATCCAAGCCGTATACATATATGCACACAAACAAATTTTTTAGTATTCAAGCAAGATAGTTACACTCACAGGTAATTCCCAAAATGCTCACTTTCATACCTGCTTTGTGAAATGGATAATAGTCCACTGTTAAATAGCTGAAGGAAAGCTGCATGGCCCCTCCTGTAACACGTCTATTTGAGTCTGTAAAATAAAACAATGCTCAGCTCTGCAGACATTGTATTTAGCATGTTAGTTGTCATGTTGCTGCATTCCTTTGAACACCTAACAGCTACTTCTTCCTCACCTTTACTGGCTCTCCTTACAACCTCATTATCTTCCCTCAAAGTTTTCATTCAGGTAGTCTTCACTGGTTTCTAAAGATCAGCTTGTAGAACTCAGCGTTCTGTACTCAGTCACTACTAACAAATTGCATATTGTTTTAAATGCTATTAAAAAGTAAAGACAATTCTTTGAACACATATGACTGCAGTTTTTCTGAAACAAAACTTTTCACACCGGATATATGATTATGATCAAAGTCAACATTTACTTTCAAGAATATTGTAAATATAATTTGTTTTATTTTATTTGACAAATATTATTGCAGTGAAGAGGTTTTCTGAGAGTCTTCTGTTCTGAATTTTCCACTGCTAAATTTAAACTTCATGGCCAAAAATGAAGGACCAAAGAGATCTCACAAAGAATGATAAATCCCAGCTGCAGCAGATACATTGCATGTAAGGAAATACGTCTCTAGCCAGCAAACCTTATGCTCTGCAAGTGTCTTCCCTAATCAAGGAAATACATTTGCTAAAACCTAAGTTTTGCATACTCTTTTCTTCAGCAGACCTTGTATGCCTCTATAAATTTTTCAGTGACTAGCCAGCTCCTTGGATATACACTGGTATGTCATTCTCTTCTGATCACTTTTAAAGGGCATGAAAGAAGTGTCATTTGTCGTCTTTTTTTCTGATTCTAAATATGGCTATATGCAATAGCCTTTCATTTAAAAACAAAGTACGAGTATTACACACAAAATTATAAGGCCACAGAACACTTGTTCAATTCTTTCTATGTGCTGTAGAGCATACCAAATTCTCTAAATTAGTAACACAAACAGGCCTGCTCTTTTATTAGTCTGTATTTTACAAGAGTATTACAGAAGCAGATTGTATAGTGACCCTTTCAAGCCACAGTAATATTGCCACTGCATTCTTCATAACCCAGTTAACTTATAATATAAAAGAAAAAAACAGCAGTAACAATCAGACTGGACAGAATCAGTTTCTAGAAGACAGGAAAAGCACTGAAGCTACTAGCACTCTTAGCAGTTTTTATTGCATTTATTCTAAAATAATTACATTTAATAATGAAATGTTGTTCTGATAGAGGCATCTAGCTAATTTTAAATGTGTCTACAGACACTGAAGACAATTCTGAATATTCCTCTAAAATAAAGACTCTTGATTAACATTACTGTATTCCTCAAAACGTCTTCTAAAGATGATTATGGTTCACAGGCATGTTACTTTAAAAAAAAGTTACCTTTTTCTTTAGAATGGATATCATCACATATATGTAGGTCCAAATGGGAAATTACTAAGTGATGAGAAGTCTCCTTAACATCAAAATCATTAAACAATTTCACTATTGCATCATTTTGATCAGGTGCTGCCGTTGTCTGGTGCGCTTTCACCTGCTGAGAGCTGGGTGCAGGGGCAGAGCTCTGAAAAAAAATATTTAGTCATATTGATTTATAAAGTTTATCCTTCCTTTCAAGCATAAGAATCCTTTTACTTACTCAAAACAGGCCTTTGAAATAAGGAAAAATCTGCACCACATGCATTCACCTTGGATCGTTACTGAGATTGAAGTGTGCTGTTTTAGAATAAAGCTAAGTTGAGCTAATAGCTAGGTGTCACAAAGACGCAATGCCAGTGCATCCCCCATTCTTGCCTTCCCCCAAACTTCTTCACAGCCCTGTCAGTTGCAGCACTGGTATTTTTCTAACTTTTGTTGCAAGCTGTTCAGGGAACTAAACCGGCAGAAAACTATCAACTTTTTGTTGGGCTCATTTCTGCCAGTTTAGTTCCCCAAACTACATCATAATAGGGTCAAACGTGAGCTGGTGCCAGTACCAGGGAATTGGTGAGATACAAGTACAGGAAACTGAAGAATCAGAACATCCCTGCTCAGTAACAGCTAACCATTAGATTGCTGCAGCTAAACCATGAAATCACATCGTAAGTCATCAGGACCACCACAAGAACCGAACTCTCCATTACAGTACACTAGCTTTATTGTAAGAGATTCTATACAAATGACTTTACTCACTCAGTCTTAGCAATAAATTATGTTTTATTTTTATAGGACTACCTTTTATTAGTGTATTTGTGCTGCTTCTTCACAGACAAGATGTCCCTCCCCCCAACACTCACAAAGCCCAGTTGGTCTAGTCTGCTGTATGTGCTGAAAGACCACCAAGACTTATGTAAGACTACCTTACATGCAGCATCAATATCACATCTATGCCAGCAGAAATATGTTAAAAGTTGAATTATTTTTCACTATATATTCCAACAAGACAGCTGCATGAAGGAAAGCTCTTACTAAAAGCTAATATTTCAGTACCATGAAAACAAACTAGATAAGCACTTTAAACCATTATAGTAAGCATATCTATCCATACATTAAGGTTACCTTAGTGCGTTTTAATTTTTTTTTTTTAATTCATAACCAGAAAATATTTGGAGAGCAAATTTACTAAATAGTTAATCAACTGTCAGTAAATAAAGAAGTCTAAATACTCTGTACATGGACAAAGAAATAAAACTTTTTTCTTTCCTGCAATTAACATCAATACACAAAATCTTGTAAAATAAAGTCTGTTTTATAAAGTCTATTTTATACTACTGTGATTCATTCTCAATGTAATTTAAGATAAACAGCTGAATGAAAATGAGTAACTGAAAATTCTCTAAAACAAATTAACACAACTAACCACACTGCGTTGTATTTTAGAACACTGATAATGATATAGTGAGACAATCAATTATCATACCTGTGCTGTTTCAGAAGCTAAGCTTTTTCTCTGTTCTGTTGATTTCTCTATGGCTTCACTAAGAGATTTGGCATACTGCACCATGGCTTTCAACTGAGAATCAGTCAAAACCCACAGCAAATCATCCAGAATCAGAACCAGTTTTGATGCCACCACATTACAATCCTTTAACTGTAGAATAAAAATTTAAACAAGTCAAATGGGTCCATTAAATACTTACATTTCTTATATCAAATACAAGAAAAAAAGTTGAATGCAAAACCACACCTGCCAAAAAGCAAATTTCTTCCACATAAAAAATACGTTTGTTATTTATTTTAAATTGTATTCCTCTCATTAACTAAAAAGTACCTAAGATATAGTATATTTATGCCTCACTTTTTATTTGTTTGGCATGCATTTGATATTAAACTGATGCATTTCTCTAAATGTAAGTAATGTAAATATTGCCTGAATCTAGAGAGGTAAGACAACAGGCATCATCATAAGCAAAGCTCTGCAGATCAAATGATTTCATTAGTAGGACCTGTGCAAGGTCTTCATCTTCAAATTCTGCCTGCAATATTTATTGTAAACTCGACAGTCTTACCAATTATATGCTATTAAAAATTTAGTTCACGGAATTCTACATTTTATATGATGTAAATTTAAAACCTTTACTATGTGCAGATATGCATTAAGAGCATGAGTTAAAAATTAATTCATAAAATAATAAAAGATTTCAAACTTTTCAAGTTTACCCTTCTTTTAAGCGTGACCCTAATTTTTGATTGGTTAGTAATGAGTCGAACTGGAGCACTCATGATTTCATGCTTAGAACTCTGGATTGCATCTGCTTCTATTCTGATCATCTGCCAGTTGATTTCTTTAAAAGTCAAAACCTTTAAAGAGAGAGAAAAAGAGAAAGACACCTTCATGCAACATGACAGTTTACTTGCGCCTAAGCATGCGTATGTATGTATCTGTACATAAATACACACACACATACACACACACTCGCATGTATCCTTCAGGCAGAGCCATATGAACAGAACAAATACAAGTCACTTGTTAATCTAGTTACAGGTGTCAGGAAGTAAAGCCCTGATCCTTCTCTCTACCTCCAGAATGTCACAGAAATGTTAAGCTAGTTCCAAGCATGCAGAGGTAGCAAGCAATATATTGCTAAAAATATTCAGAAGAAAATAAAGGTCACAGTTTTTGCATACTAGGTTGCTTTTGGTAGAGGAAAAAAAGAAGATTGTGTAGTTTAGTTTCAAAATGCTAAATCCTAGTATATAGGAAAAGAGCGAGGAGGGAAGCAAAGCTACAGGATAAGAGAGGGTTTTGGAGTGTTTTATTTCAATTAAAAGAGAAAGTTAAACTTTGAGCACATTGTGTGCCATTTGAATCCATTACATGGATTTCTAGAAGACAGAGCAAGCAAATGTTAGAATACTGATACAAAAGCAGCAAGTACAGCTGAATACTGAAAATGAAATACGGGAAAATGAATGATTGTCCAGCAGCAACATCATGGAGAACATCAAATGAACAGGACATTAAGAGGAAAAAATGTTAATTCTAGTTTCCCTAGAACTCCTTCCTACATTACTCTCTGCAGAAAAAAAGATCAGCCATGGGGAAAGTGGAACAGGGAGGAGTTTGTTTGGTACATGTCTTATTTTTCAGCTGTCATTCTCCTCTTGTCAATTTGAAAACTGTACAGCCTACATCCTGCTAATATAAGCGGAGACTCAAGAAAAACATACCCTATGTTTGGGAAGGAAGCACACACAATGAAGTGAGCAAGATGGAAAGGCACAGTGCAAAGTAGCCTGAAAAATACTATTTGCAGAAAAGCAGAGTACCTATCCTCCTCATCCAGGAAATGCAGCGTGAATGGAAGCTTCTAAAAAAATTCTAAGGAGATTCCTTATTACGTTAAGTGTAGCTACAGCACAAAGCTAAAAGCTTACTCCCTTAAAATGTAGTTTAGCACAAGTTATCTTTACAGTACAGTGTCAGTTTCAGTTTTTCACCTTTTCATGCAATTTACTGCTAACAAATCATTCACTGCAGTTTCTAGACATTTGTGTTTCCAGAATTCATTGCACTAAAAGGAACACTCCCCAAGGAAAGCTCTGTTGTGTATGGGGCGACTATTCAGAATCAAATTCTTCCTAAAAAGCACAAAATCAAAAAATATGTCAACACAAAATTCCACCTAGTCAAACTTTAATTCTTCCTCTTTAGACTTCATTAACACATGAGCATTAGCATACAGATAAGCTCCAGGAAAGACAAACTGTCAAAAAAATAGTTTTCAACTTATTATTTTTGTGGTATTTTTAACTAACATTCTCTTGGGGTTTCTTTCCCTACATAAAAAGCAACTACCAGACTCCTTAACTCTGAGTAAACTCTGTTTGTTCTGGAATAATCATCTCTAAATGGACAAACATTGGCAAAATTTGAAACACCTATTTATCCAAGGCCAGATGCATGCTAAAATAAGTCTTTCTCAATACAATATACAATATTTAGAATCAACTTTGCACTCAGTATACATTTTACTTTGGTTACATGGGAGAAAGCAAAAGAATGGTGTACACCAATCTAGGACGTCCATGTTAACTTCTCCCAGACAGTAGAAAAGTATGTACTTTACTACTATTACTTTTTTGTATACATATGATTTAGTTATTCCAAGAAAAATATTTAAGTCTTGCATAGGAACTTGATTAAAATTCAGTTAAAACTGCTTAAAGAAAAAAAACCCACCTTATTAGGCAAACCCTCACAAGCAAATAAATAACCAGTTTGTCCTGGTTTCGGCTGGGACAGAGTTAACTTTCTTTTTAGTAGCTGGTACAGTGCTGTGGTTTGGATTTAGTGTGAGAATGATGTTGATAACACACTAATCTTTTAGTTGTTGCTAAGTAGCGCTTATCTTAAGCCAAGGACTTTTCAGTTTCCTATGCTCTGCCAGCAAGCAGGTGTGCAAGAAGCTGGGAGGGAGCATAGCCAGGGCAGCTGACCTGAACTAGCCAAAGGGGTATTCCATTCCATAGAATGTCATGCCCAGTATATAAACAGGGGGGAGCTGGCCGGGAGGCGTGGATCGCGGTTCGGGAACTAACTGGGCATCGGTCAGTGGGTGGTGAGCAATTGCATTGTGCATCACTGGTTTTTTTCCTTCCCCCCCCCCTTCTTTTTGTTGCATTCCTTTTCATTACTATTATTATTATATTTCATTATTACTATTGTTAGTATTATATTTTACTTTAGTTATTAAACTGTTCTTATCTCAACCCACGAGTTTTACTTTTTTTTCCTTTGCTTTCCTCCTCCTCACCCCACTGGGAGGGGGAGGGGGAAACGGCTGCGTGGTGCTGAGTTGCTGACTGGGGTTAAACCATGACACAGTTAAAGCTTTAAAAATAATTAAAAAACAGCAATACACCTTATCCTTCCACATTTAATATACCGTTCTTTTTTCTTTCAGTACTCTTCAAGTCTGCTCTACTTTGCATTTTAAAATGGTCACAAGCTTGGAGAACGTAAGAGGGGAACAGTACATATGCTTGCCCTGGTCTTCGCTCTTCCCTAAGCATCCACTTTGACCACTGCTAGAGAAATGACATTTGATCTGACTCGCATCCACCGTTTTTACATCCTTGTGTTCCTAGAGGACAGCTGAAATTACTGAGAATGGAGACATTCTGTGCTCAGTAACGGCATGTTTCCTAGACTGTATGAAGTTGCAATTCAACCTCCTCCTCCTTTATCATAAAAACAAGGGAAAAAAGTTAGCAAAAGATACTATTTACCTCTCCACGTTGAGCTTCTTGTATTCTGGTAAATCTGAGGTCAGCATGTTCCCAGTTTGCATTTACACTATATATTCTCAGCTGGGAAAGTTCAAATGAAGCATTAAAGGCTTTTGCACCAATCCTTATTATAATGGAGTTCACAGAAACCGAAATGCCTTCTACCACTTTTTCAGCAAAGCCATATTCACTAAAAAATGAAATGCCAACAAATTAAATACACACCTAATGAAAGGGCACAAAATTAAACTTATTAAACAGCTGAAATACAACATGAAACAAACCATAAAATAAGTTCCTAATGTATTCTCCAGTTATGAATTTTTGTTAAATATACTTGATCTAGTTTACAATAATTTGCACCCTATGATTCTAATCTCAAAATAGTCATTAAAGAACATATTTTGGACCAAGATCAAGCTCCATGAAGTATAACAATTAAGGCAATTTTTCCATGATATTTTATACATAAATCTATAAAAAATAAAATATATATTATACATACATAAGAACAACAGTCTAGAGCATTACATAGAAATCTTACTCTATGTATACATAAGGAGAAACTCATGTCAAGTGAATTATTTGACAATTCCAATCTGGTTAGTATTTATCTCTGTAAGCTATTCCACCCATTAAAACTACTATCTATAAATTATTTGCTTTGTTTCATTCTGTAAAAGAAACGCATCCTAAATGGTGGTTACATTTCTACACTGAATCAACATGCATTCTAGTATTAAAAAAGATAAAGCAGTTGCAATTAATTTTTTAATAAAAATCTTATGCATTCTGAATGTTTTAGATTAATGAATGGAAAATTGTATTTTAAATATTCTTTTAACATCTAAAATCTTTTGCCTTTGGGTTTTTTTTCTGCTTGTTTTAAAAGTACAGTTTATGTGGTTTGTTATTCCTTTTCCTTTTCATAACTTGCATCCTACACAGAATCTCTATGGCAATGATTTTCAAGCTGTACCCTAGGAGACGTAGAGGCCCACGGACTACTTCTATATATTACGCAGAAGTCAAAATAAGAAAAACAATTGTATCATCAAATTCGTTTCTCTGTATATGGGTCCCTATGCCCACTGAAAAATGTTTTGGGTCCATAAAAAGGAAATGATTGGGGGGGTGGAAATCACTGATGTAATGCTATATGATCCCATGAAATTACTTGACTTTTGGGTTATATAGTGTGCATGAAATCTTTCAGTAAGATTTGGCTGATACAATAAAGGAAATAGAACTTTAAAACACCACACTAACAAATAGCCCTTAATACTGATTTTTAGACCAAACAAAGGAAAAAAAAAATTTAAAAAAACCAGCCCAACATTACATATATTTTCTAAATAGGTTGAAGGCAAGATATCCTTAATTTTCAAAAAACTTAATATCAATTAAATTTGGTGAATTTTTTATGCAGTAGTTGCAACTATATGAAACATGCCTAGGAAGCTCCATACATAGTTCAGATGTTTTTTCCAGGCTTGGGTCTGGATAGTTCCATTATCACTATACATATGTAACTCCACCCACAAGTAATAAAATAAAATTTTGGAGAGATGGAAATGGTAAGCTGCAATTCTATATACTTCTGGAAATTTTCAGGGGATCTAACTGTGTTATAGTAATTCAAAATGAGTAATTTAAACTTTTTTGAATCAATTACATGTAAGTATCATCACTGACCTCTGTCCGGATGCAGTTGCTATAGGAGAGGGTCCATTAGGGGCACGTGGCTCTTCACATGTGCTCATTTCCATTACAACTTTATCCAAGGACTTGAAAAACAAAACAAAACAAAAAATTTGAGACCTAAGAGGTAACAAAGTAAACAGATGACATACGAAGAACAAAAAAACAACCAAACAAAAATCACTTGAGAACTTTTTCTGAAATATACATAAAACATTTCTTACCATGTCAATTTTCCCATAAACTTTTGTAACATACCAGAATTATCTTTTTTTAATTTATTCATATAAATTTTTAAATTTTGTTAATTCTAACAGACCTTCCCAGTCAAATATTGAATTACAGAATTCTTGATCCCTGAGTATTATTTATCCATCACACACATTTTCAAAAATTGCATTTCAAAAAGGGCATGATTTAATGCGTGCTCATCTAGGTTTTCTTCCTATATGGTTGTTCTTTCAGTGAAATACTTAATACCTCCTGAGTCTTCTAAATGGTTCAATAAGTTCAGAAAATTTTAATGGAAAATATTTGAAACTAGTCCACTAAAATTCGTGATAGTAGATGAAGTTTTGTGCTGCATCTTTAAAACAAAATCTGAATATATATATATAATATATACACGAGTGTGTATACACTCTGTGTGTGTATATGAATCTTCAGTAGATCTAGTAAAACAAGTAATTTCTAAAAAGATATATTCTAGTATAATTTGCAACACTTCATATTATAGTAAAATTGTGTGCTATTATTGTATTCTCTGTACTTGAGGGGGGACCCTTACAAAAGAAGCTGGAAATTAAGGGAATAAGACACCTAAATCCTACTTTAACTGAAGGCTGTATTTATATAGTAGAACTATAACACACATTATAAATAATGCTTGCTAACAGGGGGGTGAACAGAATGGGAACACACCAAATGCAAAACCTTATTCCCAGCAACTGAGTAAATCCAAGAATCTCCTAACTTACATTACAATGTTTGAGACCTAGATTTATCATACGACCTGGGAAGGGTCTTAATTTAAGGCTTGTAGTTCTGAAATCTTGTCCCATTGAAAGCTCATTCAAAACACAACAGCTAATATTACTTCCCTGTTTAGTTCTGACTTTATACCACCCCTTCTGAATTCCTCCGTTTACCCTGTCTTAGGTCAGACAAACCACACTAAAAAGCTTTGTCCTCAATTTTTGATTTTTTCATGATTCAGCCTGCTCTACCTAATGGACTTTATTATCATAGTGTTAATTGTGCCTGTCTTCATAATCCACTTGCTCCACAAACACTGTGTTTAACTTTAAAATTATTTTCTCAGCTGTCTCAATGAATAACTTGCCTTGCAAAACAACAACAGAGGAAAAAAACAAGGAAAAAAAAATCCCTTAGTTTGAGGATGGTAGGGGGCGGGGGGAAGCCAAGATTCCTCCTGGTTATCCTAACATTTTTGGATGTTTGACCACTCTTTTAAGGTTTCTTAAATTAAGACCTTTGGAACAATTTCCTTCACTACATGACTAGCGCAAAGAACAGCAGGGCAATGATTTAAGGAGTTTGCGTAATATAAATAGGAGTTACCGAAGAACACCTGGACGTAGATATCTGTCTATTCTTTTCTCACTGGCAACTACTGTACCTTGATAAAGGAAAAACTGCTGCATAGCATCCGTGGGTCCCCAAAGCACTCCTCAAAATTATATTGTTTATCATATAGAAACAGAAATTGATTATGAGTGAAGATAACTTAGTATTTGCCACTATGTTAACAGACGGATTTTCACAACGGGCAACTCAGCTCAATGAAAGTACCTTTGGCTAGACAGGTGGGTTCTAGTTACCTCCTAAGCTATGCAAACAGAGGATGCTATTCCAATTTAATCGAACTCTCAGTAGCAAAAACATCCCCACCGAAACAGTGGAAGTTCAGTGATGTAATAAAGGGCTGAAGTTTGACATTCAGGCCACTGAATTCACCTTCCTTTAGAAGTCAAAAAGGCTGTTGTACAGTCTACCATTGAAAAGTGAACTTCTGTTATCAATTTAATGCACTTGTTCAAGGAAAGCTTTATGTAAAAAAGGTGACCTTGAAAGTTATCTTAGCCTCAAAGATTGCTAATGTAAGTTCAATAGGAGCAAAGCAAACAATCAGGCCTTACTACCATAGGTCAAAGTATGTAATCTTTAAGAACAGCACGGCTTAAACTGATTTCCTAATTTGGCAGTTGCATCTTACAGTCAAGAGGTTGAATCATCCCACCTCAGCATTACCACACTTTAAGCTCTGTGTGTCAGGAAGAAGCGGTACAGACATTAGTACATTACAACTGGGTCACTAGCAAATGCATCAAGTATTTAAAACAGCATGTCTTTCCCAAGTCTGATTCAGAACCAAGGAATTACAAGCACATTCAGGAATTCACTGCAAGACTGGGAAGCACGACAATTAAAGGAATATTCATTCCTAAGTAAACACAATTAAGAAAGTTCAGCCATCATCAAGCAAATCACTCCTGGTGCTACCACATTTCTTAGTATGCTTAAAAATAAAGAACAAAATTAAACAAATGCAAGAATTAGCATTACTTCTAATTGTTGTTGAGTCCTATTTACACATTTTGCATCCTATTTATATCCAGGCTGAATCCTAAACTCTTACAGAAACCCTGTAAATGTTATGTGTATCAAACCTGCTATAACTGAGATCATTGGGTAGAGTACAGATGCAGAATAGAAAAGTCCTCAGAAAAAATAGCTCCAAAAGATAGGCAGGAACTTGTAAAAGGGTTAGTTGGACAAATAACTACCCTTCAGGTGAACCCAAATTAAGATGTAATGACTGAAGAACTTGACAGAAATTAGCTAACAGGCAAAACATTATAGTGATGACGCCCAAAGCCATAAATTAAGAAAACAAACCTACCAACAAAAACATCAAGGCATTTTGGGTTGATCTGCCACTACCCAGAGGACACTTAGTAAAGGTCTGTTAATGTTTCAGTTATTTGTAAAGTCAAGTCAAGAGAACTATATAAATATTTGAGATAAATCCTGCTACACAGAGTATATTTAGGAGTTGATCTCATAACTCACCAAAGAGATGGGATGTGTTTTCAATTTTGTCCATGGTATCTGCAAGAGAAAACATATAATATTTACAAAGTAAATATTAAAAATACAGTAAAATAAAGCATTTTTTTAGAATATGTTTTAGGTATACAAATCATATTTGTAACTTCTGAACTCAGAATAGTATTACTTTCAAAATATCAAGTTTATCTGAAAATACTGTAAATTTATGCACACACATGAATTTATTTTATGTGTTAAAAACAGAACTTCAAAATCTACTTATCACTGAGCAGAAAACAGAGGAACAGAATAGAATCTGTCTCTTTAATACTGAGTTGTCAAGCATCAGAAAAAGCAACACTGTCTTCCACATTCTTTCCTTTAAAAGGAAAGAAAATCCACATTTGCTCTGTTGGCTTACAAGTAATTGGATGCCTGCAACAAACCATCAAGTTCACTGCATTCAGAAAAAATCAGGACAATCTCCCATTAGGGGAAGGCGGGGGGGGGAAATCAAAAGACTGAAGAGGTGCCAAAGTTTGACCAGATCATAACTTCTGTCAAAAACAAGACATAACTTCATTTCTTACTCTCATATTAGTATAATCTAGGAGAGATGATACACATTGCTTCAATTCTTAGCAGCCACAAAGACCAAAAAAGCAACGTCTACTAGATTTAGAGTGTTTCCACATTTCCCACAGAGACTAGAATCCCTCAGAAAGATATTTTTGGAAATAGGAAAGGAACAAGAGGGAAAGCAATAGAAAGAGAGGAGTAAAGAGAAGAAATAACACATTAAAAAGAGAATAATAAATAATTATAGTAGACTAATTACCATGGGCAAATACAAGCTTTTATCTCTACCCCTATTTCAGAACACGCAGGAATAAATTCTACTCAGAAAGAAAAAAAAAAATTAAAAAAAAAATCACTGCTTATTTTCATCATTTCCATACATATTTCATGTCATCACATGAGAAACAAATTAGTAAGAAGTTATTGCTGGTAACATCTTTGTTTTTCTCCAAAATTTTATCAAGCACTCATCACAATTTTCTATTAATACAAAGTTGCTTGAAAGTTTACAGAGACAGAAGGAAAAAAAAGAAAGATTTGGCTAATTACCATTCCAGCACAATAAAATACTCACCCTAATGGATGCTTTATTGCAAAAGACCTTGTTTATAGCAAGCCACGTTGGAAGATCCAGCATGTTCTGAAGCACCTCTTGATCCAGCTCTAAATTGGTCAGCTGACCTTCCCCCTTTAATGTGCTCAGGTTGATCTTGTCAGGTGACAGATTTTTGGTGAACCTAAAAACAAACATGCACCTTAAGTAAATGCATATAAAGCAATCAGCTGTCCCATATATAGCTGACAAGCTTAAAGCGATGGTCTGCGGGTGAGGAAATCTTAGGTACAATTTCACCCTGAAAAGAAATGGTACCATGGAGTTGCTTTGTCCCTCTAACTTTTTGCATCTCATTAAACCCATTTACAAATACATAAACAAAATTAAATATATTTATGAGGTATCTTCTAATTTGTCTATCACCCAGAATAACAAATCCTTGATTCAAAGTATTTAACTATTTATTTTAAACTATTTAAGGTAGAAGTGAATCTATTTCACTCTTCTTTAGTTTTTCAAAAGGAGAAAAAATCCAAAACCTCTACAACTTATACTGTCATTCTTAGAGCAAGCAGGATTAGCTTAGAATTCACTCAGGAGGAGTAACAAAGAGCTACTCCTTATAAATAGTACCTTTCTATAGATATGTACAGTTAAAATCTTGAAATGAAAAGTTTTATTTACAATATTCATTAGGTTTAATCATAGAATTTAATAACATAAATTAGAAATATACATACACACATATTTACACACACATAGCAGCATGGTGTATATAAAATATTGGATGAAACTTGAAAGGTCAATCTGATATACAAAGGCTAAAAAATGTAACTATTAAAAGACTACATATGCAATAAGTTTCATTATACTTCAAAGGCGCTATGATTTGCTGATACAACAGAACAATCTATGTGACTGTGTCAAATGGTTCACATCCTTGTGAGATAACATGACAAAAATCATGGGTACTCTACCGTCAAATCAACAGCTGTAGCATTGTATCTACCACAAGCTGAAGAATAAGCTATACTTAACCACGCTTGCATTCTGCCATAGAAAATTGTTTCTGCTCATGAATTGGGTCTAATTTTACAAGATTAGGTAGTAGAAAATACTATTGTTTGCATTATGCTTTGTGACTTTTCCCTGCGCTGTGAAATCTCCCCGCGCTGATATTCTGCAAGCAGAGAGCAATGGGGTTTGTCTGTCCACAAGGATGGAATATCGCCCTGAAGCAACGCCCCCGGAGGTGCAACGCCAACATTTCCTTCCCATTCAAGAGACCAATTTCTAACCAAACTAATTGGTACTTATAAAGTCAGATACTCAGGTGGAGATGGTAGAAGAAGGCTGGCAAGCTTTTCCTCTTAACAGTTTCCAAGGGTTAAGGCATTTTCTCAGTCCAACTGCTTTACTGCATTCTTTTGATGGTAAGCTTTGGAAATGCATTTACCTAGCCTGACAAAATGCAAACATCCATTTTACCACTCCTATGAAACATTCAGCCAGACATCATAAACTTACAGAGTTTCATTACCTGTCAGTTTAATCACTAAGAGGAACTCTCCAAGATCAAGACATCTGGGGGTGGAGGTGCACAGGGGAAGAAGCTTGTTGAGAATTAAAAGTTCAGTTAATTTTTTTTTTTTTTTTTACACTATACCAAGTCTGAAATTATTCAGGATGTATTTGCAAATAATACTACACACGTTTCTTATGATAGAAGTGTTGCAGTTGTTTTTGTATTGCTTACAAGGCATAAATTATCCAGAAGGAATGAGCTTTGATTCATGAATAATATATTTTAATAATTTCAGTACTAAAAATATATTAAGATAAGGCTATTGACAAATATATTTTCCTTGACAACTAATGGACTTCTAAATGCTCCATTTAGAAACATTAAGAGGGGAATAAAGGACTTAAAATTATTTAATTTTCTGGTTACCCTTCTTTTTTCCTTTTAACAAGAAAGAGTAATGAGAAGAGCTGAATAACCTGCCTCAGTAAAACATCCCATCAGTAACTGCAAAATATAAAGCCTCCTATCTCAGAAATCATATTGACAAGTCTCATCTGACTCAGCTAATTCAAATTCCTAGAACAAAAAAAGCAGCCACTGAATGTTTTCAGTCACATCATAGCATCTCTCACTCTCGACTTTCTAGATGAGGGTCAACATAAGAATCACAAATTGGTGTTATTTTAAAGTCACATTTATACAGCGAATGCCAAAACATTCTGCCATTACACACACACACAAAGTCACCTGAGACTCGTGCTCTGTGGAAGAAGTCCCCCTCAGGGTTCCCTGTTGCTATGCCACACCAGAAATGCCACTCAACTTGGAGACAGACCTAACCATCATCTTGGTCTCAACTGCAGACACATCACAGTGAAACCCAGAGGATCTACAGGAATTGGTTTCCAAACTTCACATCAAGAAAGACACCAAAATACTGTTAAGGAGGAGAATGGAGACAGCAAAGCCAATCTTGAGTTACTTCCGACATCTTCAAAGAGACAAAATAGGAGCCAGACCCTCCCAAAAAGGAGCAGAAGGACAGGGAAAGCAATCTCAACAAGGAGCATCATTTTTCCCCACATTTCTACATTTTTTTAAATTCTTCTGAGAGTGTTGCTTTGAATTTGTTACTTCTGCAGTCAGCGAAAGGAAAAATGAGTCCTGCTTCATTCAGCACAGACTGACATAAGAGGATCTCCAGCTGTAAGACTACACCCTTCATTTCAAGAGTCACAGAACGAAACTCTTAACAAGTAAGTTGTGAGAAGGTATTTCAGGCACAGGCACCTGTAGCAGCAGATCTCTTCATTCCACTTCCATGGCTGGAATATGACTGATGAGTGGATCCTGAGGAGACTGTGGTGTTTCCCCAAAACCCATAGTAACTTCATCATATACAACGACCACATCTGCTTTGTCTATCTGCTTTGTCCAGAGCTGATTTTCCACTGAGGATGCCAACACTTTACGTTTCTGTGCCAGTTCCCTGCTCCTTCTAAACTCAGTTGTTCCATAGAATACATTTTTGTTTGTCTGTTGGATATTTTCAGTACTTTAGAACCATTTCATACTACTTGATGTAACAGGAAAACCTTTTTAGTTTTATACAGTGGCCTCTAACTTAAAAAATAAAAAATTAGAAGTTGGCCTATTTGGGCAGCTAGCTCTGCAAAACACAGTGTGAAATGTGATCATACCAATTAGTTAGAATTTACAAGAATTCAGATCTTCATGCATAAAATTAAAAGAAGAGCCAAACGACAAAGAGAACAGCATTTTGAATTAAAAAATTTTTAAAAAGCCTTAGGGCAACCACAACTCTCCAAATGCTATTGTTCTAGGATCCGACCTAGAAACCATCAACCATCCGACCCATCAAATCAGGACATCCACCACTGAGCCAGAGTGCTCCAATTTTTCTTTCTGGTGTACTTTGCATTCAGTCAACAGAGACTTGGGGAGAAGATGTACCACAGACACACTGATGTATGTCTAGTGCAAGTTCTAGTGAACTTGCCATGAGTTGGTATAATCATCACTCACAAAATTGTTATCCCGATAAAAGCTGCAATTTAATATTTTAACACTATTAACTTTTAATTTTATTATTAAATTAAATGTTAATATTACTCTAAACATTCTGGTGTTGGAGCCATTTTCTAATATTTATTGCCAGGCAAAATCTAAGGAGGCGGCAGCACAGCTTTGGAGGTTGACAAGTTATTCTCTATATCTAAAGAACTACTGTGTCTCTTAATCAGTACTGTAACCTAGAATGCTTAATTGCTTGAACTTTGAGAACTTATTAGGCTATCATATTTATGATACAATTTTTATGTAAAGCAGAGAGGTACTTCCCATAAAGTTAGGGTAGAATCATGTAATTCTGAATATGTAGTAATTAGAAATCTTTGATTGTGTCCTGATGTTTCATGATTAGAGATCTTTGATCGGGGAAAACCACTTAAAAATTCTCTATGAGCTTTTCATATAACTACTCAGAACTAACAATGTCACCAACTTCATGATATGTGCACATTCTTCTCTTTGACTTGGCACAAGCAAACAGCTCCCCCTCAGCTTGCCATCTGTTTTTCACCCTGGTGTTCATTCCTTAGAACGAGTTAATTACTCCTCAAAAACTGGGTCAAACTGGGAGCAGAGACCTCGACAACAGGGCCGTTTCCCTGCACAACATTCCATGAACTCCTGACTGATGTTCCTTTTCTAGGGAACAGACCAAGTGTTAATACCCACTACTCAGTACAAGAAGTGAATAAAAGCAGAATAGAGAAAATAAAAAGGGAAGGGCAAGAGGAACGGAAATAAGGGACATTGTTGAGTTCATCACAGCTTTATGTTACAGTTTTGCTGTGGCAGTAAGACATCACTGTTATTGAGGCAATACACACTTGGTTTGTTAATACCACAAGATATTCTTAGCAAAACTGTTTTCACAGATTTAGTTTCAATTTCACAAACTACCCTTCCTTTCTCAAAACATACAATTTGAGGTTACTATATCTGATAGCATGAATTTAAATTCACTTTTAATATTCAATTCTATAAGGTAGATTAATGCTATAAAATATTTTACACTTTAAATGCAAGAATCCTGAAATATGAAGTTATCAATATCACAAGCAGCCTCACATAGCTCCCTTGGGTACATATATATACACACATGCACGCACTAAATATTACTATGCAGTTAGATAGATGGTTCAACTTTAATTTACAGAGTACAGACTAAAGAGTTTAGTGAAAAGTGTGAAAGACTGCACAATAACAGCACAGTAGTAAGAATCTAGTAAGTAAGTAGTAGAGTAATAAGTTACAATCATTGTATTTTGTCAGGATCACAACAGTTCTTTTACTTCTTTTCTCTCTAAAACAACTAAAAATCTACACAGAAGATGCATTTTTTTCCCTCGCCTGAAACACTTATTTTCTAAAGTTTTGTTTGTGACAACGCAGGCTTGGAGCTCTGAATGGAGCACTCCACCACGCTTGCAGAGAAGATGGCCAAGAAGTGAAACTAGAAACAAAAAACTACCAAAAAACAGTAGAGAAGACAGGGGAAAATACTTCTCTGAATGCACAAGCTTATGGTTTGTATAATGAAGGCCACAGACCACATGAAGCTTAGAGCAGTGCTCCACAAAGGTCTGAAGAGAATACCAGATGCCTTGTCAAGTTCATCAACAGAAACTCCACCCTATGGATTTAATAGAGAAATAATGGAAGTCTGGATCGCATTTGGACACAGGATTCTCAGCTGTTTTGCACATCTACTGAATATACAATCTCTTCCACCTGGCTCAACCATATGCCTCCCCTGCTTTTTAAATAAAATTCCTTCAGCAATTTGATCCTACATGTATGCTCTAATCATGACAGACTATTAAATCATAATATGTGCCACATGTTTTGTTTATCTCCTCGTTATGAACTAGAACTCCTTAAAAAGATGTATGGTTCAAAACAATCAACTCTGAAAAAGCATGGCTACCAAGCACTGGCAACTGTATCAATAATATAACAGCAGAAATGGAACTGAAAGATAACTGGGTTTTTTCCTGTTTCACCTGGCTGAACCATGTTATTAGATCACTAAGGAACTCTATACGACTTCTGAAGCAAGAAAAACAGGTTTTTTTTCAATTGAGTTTCTGAGGAAGATATTGGCTTCCCATGACTTGAGGTAACAGAGAGAAGGAGGTCTACTATCATTCAGCTCACTGTACCACTTCAAATTTTAAGACTTCGTGTTTAAATAGAAGAGGAACAGAACTAACTCTTTGTCAAATCTGCCACAGAAACATAGCATTGGGATCCCCAGAGTGTGTACCGTTATGAGTTTGTCTCATCCGGTGTAACACCACAAATCAAAGCTGATTTTCAATAACTGGTTTGATCTGGGGAAAAAAAAAAAAATCTAAATCCCACCCACCTTTAAATAAGGGGAAAAAAAAAGTCACAGCAAATAGCATGCTGCAGGCAACATAACAATTTCCTCTCTCATATTTTCTTTCCTGTAGCCAGAAGAAGTATCAGTGTCTCAGGAACAAAACATCACCTGCAAATACTGAGTTCAGAAGCATTGCTATACTTTTCCCTGTGGCAGCACATCATTAGTAAAGTCTGAAGTACCAAGATGCTTAGATCTATTTACAAGGCAGCAAGTCCTAGATGAGAAAAAGACAGACTCCCTAGATTAAAAAACAACTCTACATACAGTAACATTAAGCACAATGACATTCAGAAGAGTTCTTAGTAGCATTCCCTTCTTGATCCAGGTATGACAGGAGAAAAAAGGAAAGGTGAGACAGACTACACTCATACAGGATTAAAGATTTAGCCACTGTTAAGCGAATGGCAGAAAGACCAAAGACAGACTTTACACATGCAACAAGTGATTGACCTGTATTGAAACAGTAAGGCATTAATGAAAATTTTACATGGATGTGACAGACCGGGGCAGGGGGGGGGGGACGGACACGGGAAATATGAGAAACAAACTTCTGTAAAAGATGTCTATTTTAATCTTTCAGACCTATGAAACAACATTAGAATTAAGCAACTCTCATCTTCTCAAAGACACTTTAAAAATTTTCAACCAAAAAGCATCACAAAAGCTGCTACAAAAATTAACTATACAGTAAAGGCTTAAGGTTAGTAGAAATCAGTCAGAAGACCGCAAGAGCAACAATATCTAATATGTCCAAAGGATACGTAGAAATCCAGAGGCACTGAATACATTTAGTAATGCCCTAGAAAAAGTTGGTGAACTGTGAAGTAACAGAGTGAATCCTGGCTGTCCTAGGGATGTTCTAATTTTAATGCAGTGTATTAAAGTAGTATTTCACCCAGCAAGAAACCATTAACTATGGTTTATGTAAGATTTGGAGTAAATGACTTTTAGCTCCGCAGGCTGAGTTAAAACGTGTAAAAGTTGACAGGTAACATTAAAGTTACATTAATCAAGTCCACAGAAAACCGACCTTCTGAGGAACCCAAGACATCAGCAAATGGCTCTGCAGCAACAGCTGACTCATTGATGATGCAAGATACTGAACATCTGAAGATAGAACCCAGTAGTTCCCATGAATTATAAGTGAAAGATAAGTTTTTAGGAAATAAAGCTGGAAGATAAGAGACAATTGATGAAAAACTGCCTGGGATACCTGAAGGTTAAAGCACTTCTATGTATAAAAAATGAATGGTAAGTAGTACTAAATATCACCACAAAATATGATGGCATGCCCTCATCTTGGACTCTATATCCATTTCTGAAAATATTAAAACTAATTTAGAAAGAGAGGATAAACAAAAACATTAATGACAAAGTAATGAACACTGCACAAAAAGTTAATTGGATGATCGTTTACCTTAAGAACAAAAACACACAAAAAACTAAAAGAGAACACATTTAAAGCCAGTAAAAGGAAACACTCCTTGTAGAACTTTTTAATGCCCATGAAAACATCAGGATAGAATACAGTAACAAAATCAAAAGCTTAAAAGAACTTAAAAAAAAAAAAATTAAGGCACTTGTGGTAGGGTTGTAGGGAGAGGTAATACCTTTCATGCCTACAACATAGTAGGATTAACCAGACACACTCTAACACATAAACACTTAAGTTCTTCACTTAAGAATATTCATAGTACATCAGGTTGAAAATAAAAATTTGTGAGGATAAATTTTAATATTTCTGGACAAAAAAACCTCAAACAATGGCACTCTCACAGTCTGCACCAGGAAGAGAGCATTGCCATAGCGCTGTAAAGTCGCACCACCAATGTCAGCAGCCAGTGGGTAACCAGTAGGCAAGTCTATAGTGGACATAACTTTGGTGGTCTGAGAGGCTATCCTCCAGCCTTTATCCAGAAGTCATCTGTATCAGCAACGTTGTGTCCTGCACGGATGCCCAAATACCATGCAGTTTCCTCCCAAGAAACCCCTATCAGTAGATGTACTGCAAGGGCTACCATTCCCTCATTCTGCAAGCTATAGGGAATCACAGGGGACTCCTAAATGGCAATACCAACTGCAGCAGCTACACCTGTCACCAGACTTTTCAAGTACACCCCTCACTACCTCCGATACCCGACTGGCACCTTCTTACACCCTCCAACATCAATTTGTACAGGAGAAGGGTATCACCCCTTTACCCATGGGTAATGTGGCTACCCCACACAAATGCCTACATGCTCTATTTAATTACACCTTAAACTTCTATAGAATTGTCAAGTGTGTATTTGGTGGCTGAGTGCAAGATGGAGAACCCTGCATGGCCTGCTGGATGTCCAGCATGGAGAGGATCTGCATGATCTGCTGTACAGTCTCTTGCGAAGGTGCTCATAGGCCAACCCTCTGGAGCAGGACAGGGCATTCCCGTTTGCACACCCCGCCTGGACCTACTGCTCTCAGCTGGCCACGACTTATAGCACACTAGACAAGTCCAAAACACTACCTACAACCCTATAGCTTCAGGTGGGACTTTTCAGGCTACTATACAGGACCTGAACCACCTAACACTCATCAGGCCTTTTGACTTATCGTAGTCTGAAGACAGATCTTCCTTTCCAGGCAAATCGCTAATTAGGACCCTGACTCAACAACCAGCCCATACTTGTGTAACGCGTCTGGTGCAGTGTCACACCATCCCCCTTATCTCTCCCATCCTAGGAGGTGGAGCGCTGAACAGTGCATCTGCTTTGCTGATGCTTTCCAAATAATTGCTTCCATTTCATCACAACATAGAAGACTTCAGCATGGACTCCTACTCCAGCTGACTTCCTAAAGACAGCTTAGTACACTCATCCATTCACTCTAAGACTCATTCCATACTTTCTCAAATACTGACATCCCCACCAACGCTCTTGACAGTATATAAAGCTTCCCCTAGTTAATTCTGTAATAATACATACAGGAAATGACTTTGGAAAAACTGTATTGGTTGCTCTTTGGGTACAGGCAGAACTGAAAGAGCTGCTGTCATCAATGGCTATAATCTAATTATGTGCCATGCAGCAGATCTGCTCAGACACAGCCAAGCACTGTGCATAAATGAGGAGCTTACACTACATGAATGATAATCATCTTGTAAGCAAAATATTGCTCAAGCAATTTCTCTTTCATCTATGATAAATCCTCACGCAGACCAATATTAGTTTTTCTATCCCACGAGTCTTTTCACATATCACCTACACAAGCATAGAAACAGTCAATATTATCAAACCAAAAAAACTTGTTTCAAACACGACAATCCTATACACGACAGACCTTAATGCGTAAGTTGAGTACAAGATAGCACAAAATCCTTAATATACTAAACCATATGTGGTAAGGTATATGCAACTTCCACATTGCAGGCAGCAAAAATAACACCTCACATTTTGAGAATTTGCTTATACTTGACAACTATTAACTTCCACTCAAAATACAACATTCTGTACCTAATGCAAAGAAAAGCCACTTGATGCAAAATAATTTTATAAATTTAAAATCAAGAAATAACAGTGCAGTGTAAAAGCATGACAACATCTGCCTTTTGGCAACTGCATCATTTGTTTATGTGACATTAGCAGATATCTTTTTAATGCTAACTGATCAGATCTCACAACAAAATAAGATTTTTCGATAAGACATTAACTATAAGACCTATTTTAATTAAAAAAAAAAATCAGCTATTCTTTTATGTAAACTAGGTAAAAAGCTCACTGATCCTTCAAATACCTACCAATACAGAGGTAATAAATATCAAGTTACAAAAAGGAATTAAGTAGGTGTAAATGATAAACAGCAAATGTCAAATAGCCTAAAGATATTGAGAAACACCTAGAAGATTACATTTAGAAAATACACATAAAGGTATGTTTATAATGGGATGGCTGATTTACTTCACAAACCAGTTTTGCAAATTTAGCTTAAGACTTTAAAAACCAAACAAACAAAAAACCAAAACACATAGCTGCATAGCAAACAATTATTTTTTGCAGAATTGTAAGTTACAAAAACAAACAGGAGAGAAAACCCAATTAACATTTTATAGAGCTCATTTCACTCCCAAATGTATATAAATGCATACTACCTCTTACATTTACTCTACAAAGGTGGGAGAGGGGAAGTTACCTGAGGGCAAGGTATTCAGACAAAAGGCCCCTACTCCTGATGAAAGCAAGTGGTCAGTTGCCACGGCTTCTGAGAAGCTTCTGGTACTCATTTTGGTAGTAAGGATATTCACAGCAAACCAATCTCCACCAGAGCCAGCTGGGATCGCTGCAGGGAACGGGACACAGGGGACACACAAGGGATCAAGTTCAAAGGGAAAAAGGAGTGATACAATAATGTAAGAGAGTTTCAGCTAAAGATAACTGCAGTTACAACAGTTTGTTACACACCATGACATTACAGAACTAAAAAGGAAACAGACCTGTGTAAAATGCTAGATTCCCATGAGAATATCCCTTGCTGTCTGATACTACAATACTGCAGCCATGTTTAATGAACAGCTTACGGAGAAAATTTTAATCATGCAGAAAAGGTCTATATAATGTAGCCAAGTGGTTTCAGAGATACTCAGTAAGTATATTTGGAATGTGAAAAGGAAGATAGCACAGAGATGCAGCGTAAGAGGCTTTTACTTTATTTTGAAACGGGAGACAACTTTTCAGTTTTGTTTTGTCTAGCCTGAGATTTCTCAGCCCACATTATTTGTTCTTATTCATGGCGTCTCAACTTCACCTATACAAAATTCACACTAAAGAAACATGACTCTACAGATATAAGGGAACGGGACTTCTTGGATTTGTTTTTGTATTTGAGGCGGTGCTACAAAGACCTGCACACATTTGACATTCCAATTTTGCAGGCTATGAAATTGAGTACATTAAGCTTCTCAAAAATTAAAAATTAGAATCTTTAATTTGGCAAACCATGTGGTAATTTAAAAAAAGAAATTTTTTGTTAACTGTTTTCACTTTGAAAAGATACCTCAGCCCACATGTAATTAATTCCTATACTTTTACTCTTTGGGGTATAATAAAATCCAAGGATTTGGACAGTGCTCTTGGTAGGCAGTTTGTTGGGTTATTCGAACGTTTAAGAGATTTATATCTAAAGTGAATTACAGATCCCTAGTTACAAATGACTATTCTTCTCAGGTCTCCAGATCCCCAGCAATGGGAGTAACTACAACATGAAAATTGTTCCAGAAGTAAGCAACCACATAAATTCCAGATTCCTGGGTAGCTGGATCCCAAGGTTCCTTCCCTGGAAGTCAGATAACAGAAGAAGCCACCTTCTCCGAGAAAATAAAAGCTCTGGTATTCTCAAGCTATGCGGTAAGCTGCATGGCAGAACTGCCACAAAATCCGTGCTGGGTGCATTCTTCACACAGCACGGCTTGTACATCCACGCAGGGGAGCCTGGAAGTACTAAAAGCAACAGCCTGAGTTGGAGCTCTTTTCTTAATTTCCTCTCCTGTTTCTTCTCATGAAGAGAGGAGAGAATGAGATCTGAACCCTGGTTAGCAGCAGCTCCACAAAGGTGTACAGAAGAACTCCTGCGGGAGCTATCGGATTGAGAAACCTGGGTTCCCCCACAAGCAGCCAAAACCTAGATACGTTGTGTAATTACTTGTTAGCAATTATTCTCATGATTTGCAAACAATCTGTGAAATAAATCACTTCATGTAAGCCTTTATAATTCCATTAATGTTTCATCAGAAATTATCTAATCTCCTTTGCCCAATCTGCTTGTAGAAGAAAGCAGAAAATAAAACAAAATACACTTTAACAAGCACCTCTCACTCTGAAAGTTATTTAGTACATACTTTTATACTCCTTTGATATAAAAAAAAAAAACACCAAGGCTTTGTCAGGAAAAATACCAATTTTCAATAAATGTAACTGTGGGCTTTGTTTTGATTCTTACATACTCCATAATCATTTGAACATAAGACACAACTGTATTCCTCACAGGCTTTACTTAAATACCCTTTTCCTGAGAATGCTTCACACTAGCATATCAGCTACTTGAACACGAAGTAATCTTCAACATCATTTTCATTCTGAAACTTATTTCCTAATAAAACTATTCTGAGAATCGTTTAAAGAAAATGATCAAATACTATACCAGTAAAATGCTGCTGATTAATTTCTGTTGATTCTGCAAATGCATTAATTTTTATTATGTATACATAAGAGTTGTCTGACTTCAACAAAGCTTCAGCAGAACTTTAATTGTACAAATAAAATGTCTGCAGAATCAGTACCCAGATTTATAATACGTTTGCAGAAATAATGTAAAACAAACTGAAAACTGGAAGTCAAATTATGTGAGTTTATTTTATTAACCCAAATACAACTGAAAGCTTAAGAGATCTTTCTGAGATGTAACACAAGATTTAATATTAAATCTTAATTAATGTAACGATCAAGAATTCTACCAGCAAATACATTACTGCTGGTTTATCTCCAAAATACCTTTATAATTTCATAAAACACCATAGCAATTTCAGTTTGGCCTTTTGGAAGATGTTTTGACAGAAGCTTAAAAAGCAATACAACGCATGAAGCTACTAACAAAAATAGAGGAAAGTGAAAGGTTTTTATTTTTGTTGAAAAAAGCATTTATTGATTCCTTTATGCTCATCAGAACGCTACCAACACATTCATACAGACAAAACTGTTGGCATGAAGTCTCCACTTAAATACAAAAAGTATTGAATTTCAAACATACGGGAATTTAAGAAGTACAGGATTATAATGAAACTTTAAATTGCTCTTTCTCCTCGTTCTCTTCTGCTGTCTCAAGCAGTTCTGCTTTACTACCTGTCCTTTTTAAGACTCATTTTTTCACTAGGTGCAGCATTTAAGATAAACATTATGCTAACGCTTTCCATAAGCATTCAGATTCAACATAGATTCATTCAGAACAATGTAGATTGTTATGTCTACATTATGTTTTGCAATTTGCCCACATACTACACAAGCCAATAAAGTCACTCACGTAGAATACACCCTGCAAAATCTTCAGTACAAGCAAAGAGACAAGCTGTTTTACACTTATTCTAGGAAAAGTACACACTTTGTGTTCTTTGGCTGGCTAGAAGAATTGGATAACTTTCACAAAACTGAAGTGACATAGAAGTGGAATACACAAAACTGAAAATAAGAAAAAATTCTACATCTTTTGCTACTAGCAGAAGTTTCAAAGTTCATCCAAACAATTTTGCTCATTTATCTACAGGAAGGAATAAGCCCATTCTGGCCAAATAAAGGCGTTACATTGGTAGATTCTAAAAGGAGTCACTTCAGATCTCTTGAGATGGCAATATCCCTCACCAAACAGGCATGTCTTACTGCTATAAAAGCAGGGTGATATGCAGGTCAAATATTTAGGCAGGACATGTATCAGTGAAGTTGTACCAGATGATGTAGGATATCACTCTTTATAGCAGGATCAGCTGATTCCTGATATCCATACAATTAGTACGCTATTCTTTGTAAAACCAATCTTCATATGCGTTTTAGAATGACTTCCCAGCTATGAGGTGAAAAAAATAGTCACAAAATGTACTGCAATTTTCTCCTATTGAAATCTTAGTATTTTCAATTCTATTGCTTCAGGTGAGCAAAAGCAAAGAAGGTCTAAGTTCACAGAGAACATTAACTAATGACGCAAACTGAAGACACTCCACCACACGCATTCACAAAAAACCACACCTAACACAATATGGAGCTGGCAAAAATTCAAGCCTCCAAATGACAAACTCATCTCTTCAGCTTAGCAGATAGCATTTAGTTTCATATCCTACACCAAGCACCACATAATCTGAAGAACAACAACAACAATTTATTTTGTTCCCCCCCCTACCCCCCCCTTCCCTCATTTTCTTCCACAGCCTTGGAGAAGAGCAACGCATGTTGAAGACAGAGGACACAGCTTATATTTTAAAAGTTTTTAAAAGACTGTGAGAAAGCTAAAACTCATCACCAGATCCTGACACAAGATACAGGTTTGTTACAAGCTGAGTAAATAAGCTCTACTACCTTCACTGTTAAGCTGTAACACAGCAATAAGAAAAACCTTTTACAGAGGTAAAAAGTCATTTAGATACCAAAACTGTTCCAAAATGCAGTTTGGGTCTTCCTCTTCTTCTTGTTCTCAGACCTCAAAGACTCACACCTATGTAAAAATTTTCCCTAGCTAACAAATGTAGAATGATAAGGCTCCTTCACAACACCAATGTCTGTACCAGTTCATCTAAAAGCATTGTAAACTGCTAAATGGAAACTACACTGCTAAATGACACAACGGTTTTAAATTTGCATATAGAGTATCTAGATAGTAAGAAAGCTGAAAATTGCTAACACATGAGTAACAGATATTGCAGCCATCTTCATGGCAAATATTGCTAAATCAACGATGATTTGGGGGAGCTGGACAAGATGACCTCCAGAGATCCCTTCCAACCTCAACGACTCTGCGATTCTGTGATTTGTGGCAAAAGAGGAAAGTATTTCTCGGTAACTGAAGGTACAAGTTCATATCTTCTATTTGTTCTTTGAAGTACATGTTAGATTTGGCTTTGTTCAAACATAAATACCATCATCAAAAATGAAAGTAAATCAAGAAAACAGGGTAATTCTTTCCAGTCTTCCTTTATTATATATGGACTTCTTCCGGTACATTTTAGTCCTGCCACTAATACCTGCTTTGTTGAAGATGGCAAACAGGCATCAGTTTTGAGGAACTACGAAAACTGCAGAACAGGAACCAATATAGTAATAGAGTATAAAGTGAAAGTGTCCTTTGGCACCCTCTGTATTACAGGAAATTCCTTATGTATTTGGCTCCACACCAAAATAAAACAGTGTGCGAAGCCTACCTTAATCATGTTCTTATAACACATATTAAAGAAAATCCTGAAATAAAGAAGAATATTATCATTTTTGTTGAAAAAACAAGTTCCCGAAATTTAAAAATCCACCAGATTTACAGGTGCTTGTGTCACTTGAATTCTGTTTTCTTGTGTAACCAACTTCTGCAATCATTGAAGCACCAGTTCTGCATGGAGAAAAGATATCTGATCATGTGCTTAAGAACACCCATAATAAGGGGCTCAATAATAATACTGTCTATATTTTAGGTAGCAAACACGCTCTTTTAATGTCGACATAGTGCGGATCATGAGCCTCCACTTCAACTTGCAAACCTCAGATTGTTAGATATATCCCATAAGCTCTTTAAAAAGGATGAAACTTGTCACAATCATTTGAAGTAGTCTGGTTGAATAAGCGTTATCACATCACACAAGAAAGCAAACACAAATTTATCAACATTTAAAAGTACTTAATTCTATTCAGCTGTTTATTTGAAAAACTAGACAAAAAACAGCTCATGTTACTCATGCCCAGTTCCCAGACAGATTTTAGACTTTAACCTGTAGCACAGAGACTAGAGTTCACTTCTCTTTCCATACAGCTTGCTAAATGGCCCTATAGGAAGTGAGCTGTATCAGTCAATTAAGTCCAGTGATTCCATGCACATTTCTGATTAGAAAACTGACTCAAGGCTGATGACATCTTCGTAGTGCATTTCCATTCTCACAGTGCTCAGTTATTTTCACGTGAAGACAGGATTTCTTTACCAGCACTCCCAGCTACAAAACTCACGAGTAGGGTGGAGGAGAAAAATTATTCTACTACTGCTTCATACACCATCTTTAGCGGATAGATACCAAAGGATCTGGAATGAGAATTGTGTTTTCCCTGTGCATCATCAACAGATTAGTCAAATGACAGTCTGTCATTTTGTTTGATTTTCTCTATTTATTAGCACTGATGAAAATAAACACCTTTCAGAAATACCACACAAAAAATAGAATAAAACATTTTGAAAAAATAAGCAAATAAGGGACCAGTATTTCAGGTTGTATTTTTTAATTTATAGAAGTAAGCTCTGAAGAATAACAATGCTGTGGTATCATGACAGATCAACTACCTAATAAGTTTTTGTCTCTCTTTATAAAATGGGAGAAACGTAACACGGCTTTTTAAAATTGTATCAATCAGATTGTGTACTTTCTGCAGTTTTTCCATCTTGCAAGCACACGACATTGACAACTATAAAATTTTACAGTAGGGTTTTTGTTTGTTTGTTTTGTTTTAACCCATGAGGCACGTTAGATATGATTTCAGTCACCCAGAAAACGTCGAACTTACTTCATCCCTTTGCGGGCACTGGAACGCATCTCTTTTGTTACCTGGCCTCACCTGCACCTGCAAGAGCTCAGATGTCGCGACAAGACCTGGAAGGACACACGCCGAGCTCCCACACCCCCAGCCAGCAAGCGAACCGGGACGGCTTGTGTGAACTCCCCCCCGCCGCCTTTGAATTACGACGGGGTTTGGGTTTTTCCCCCTTTCTTTTCCACGCTCCCCCTCGCACACCTTCTTCCCGCCACGGGCTGCCCTGAGGGGCGCCCCGCGGGCCCCGTCAGCGCCCCCCGCCGAGGGGCTCCGCCGTCGCCTCCCGGGGGGCTCGGGCCCGCTGCCACGGCGGCCCCCGCCCGGCTCGGCGCCATGCGGCGAGCTGCGGAGGCGGGCACCGTCTGCCCGGCGGGGAGGCGACCGAAGCCCGGCGGTGACTCACTCGGTGACTCCCTTCTGCGCCAGGCAAGCCGAGCCCCCTCCTCGCCTCGGGCGGGCGCCTGCGCGTCCCCCCGCGCCGCCGGGCACCGAGCGAGGGGGCTAGGGGCCCTTTATGCGGCTGTCACCGCCGGACAGCCCCACCCAAGCAGCCGGCCATCCCCTCCGCCGCCAACAGTCACCCCGAAGAGGCGGCTCCAGCTCCACCTTCCGCGGGCTGAATGAAGGCCGGTCCCCCCCGCCCCGCGCCAGGGCCCGGGGGCCGCTCTCCGCCCGGAGGCGCGGGACAGGGAGCTGCCGCCGCCGCCCCGCCCCGCACACCCCTCAGCCTACCCGGGGCACGGCGCCCCACTGACCTGGAGAGATGCTTCAGGATCTGCTTCTTGATAATCCCCGCCATGGTGTCTGCCGGCCCGCGCCCCTCACGACGACCAGCCGGGACCGGGGACGCGCCTCATCCCTCCGCCTCCCCCTGCCCGAGGCGGGGAGACCGCTGGGAGCGGAGCCGCTGCCTCCGCTCGCGCTCACTCGGCGCCCGCCGCCATCTTGGCTGCAGCATCACCTAGTGACGGGGGGCGGGGGCGGCGGCGGGGCGGTAACGGGGAGGGCCGGACCCGGAGCCACCGCCCCGCGCAGGGAGCGGCAGCCCCGGGCAGGCGGAGGCGGGGTGGGGGCACCTCCTACCCTCGCTTGCTCGCAGACCCCCTGTCCGCCGCAGCCGGGTTCCGCCTGGTCAGCACCGCCGTCCCCCCTCAGCCTCTGCCCGCCCCAGGCCGCACCGCCCGCCTTTTCTCCGCTCTCCTCCGCCAGCTGCTTCTTTCCTCCCTCGTCAGCCTTCCCGTCTCCAAAACTCCGAAGGCGTCTCTCTGCGTCCCCGCCTGTGGCTCCATCCCTCCGCCCGCCTGTGGAGCGTGTCCCCCGTGGGCCCGGCCCCCGCCTCCCCCTCATCCCCATCCGCCCAGCCTGCTCTCCCCCTGCACCCTGAGTCACCGATACCGGTTGTTATTTTTGTGGAAAATCTGTTACAAAGTGCCACTAAAAGGTGTTACGTGTAACGACATGAACACAAAAAACCCCTGGTTCTAGTATGTAACAAGATTTCCTCTTGATAAAACGCTTAGTTACCTACATGCATTAATACTTGGCGTTAATACCTGCACGTCATCCTCTTCCCAAGTGATCTGCAGAGCTCATTCACAGAAGCAATGTTTAAAGTTACTTTAAGTTTTTCAGATAAACTCCATTACTCTAGCTCTTCCGTAATACATTCACCTTGATTAGCCAAGTGAGACGTTTACCCTTTTTATACCTCTGTTTTATAAGCAATATTCATTTCCAGCTACAAAAAGCAATCCTCAAATTTGTTGCCATCTGGGATCCCCAAAATCATTCCAAACTGATACGCCGAGCAAGCAAACAACCCTAGAAGCAACAAATTCGATCCTGCCATCTGTTCTTCCAGAAGAAGGTGGAAGAGTTGTTCAGGCAGCAAGCCCTGCCCAAACAGCTGCATGCCTTCTCCTGGGCCTGATCCTGGCCCAGCTGAAAGCCAGGACGGCTACTGGTCCTACAGCACTACACCAAAGGAACAAGGCCAGATAAAAAGAAGAAAACTTACCGACAGAAACTTGTAATGATATGGCAATAAATGTATATACGCATATATAATATTTCCCTTAACCCGAATTTCTCAGCAATTGCTCAAACCCACAGACTTGTAAAATCAGGTTGTTCCCCAGGTGCTTACATTTCACTGGGTATCTGTGGCAAGTATAAAGCCTACAAGTCATTTTAATTTTGAGACAATAGCTTCTCACGCTGTAGCAGAATTTCCAAGTCAGTTAAAAAATAAATGTCTTGTATTAGTTTCGTTCATCCAGTAACTCTCTTCTCTGGGGGTCCGTCACTCAGAAAAGGTATCTTGAAGAATTTCAGTGGTGGGTAACCAAGTACCCTGAACAGTAGTATTAACTGAAAAAAAGAAAAAAGTTAACAATTGTAAAACTAACAAGCTTTTCAGATGTGACCTCTATATGAAGGATGACTTGCTGCCTCTATAATATAGTCTAGAGCTGCAGAGGAAAGACATCAGATACTATTTTCTTTGCCTCTCATATACATAACAGATTAATAATTTACATGCCATGAACCAAAACCCCAAGGACCTTTAAGTCAGAAATATGAAGCAGTAACAGAAAAAATAGGTCAGGAAATGACTGTTTTCAATTGATTTTTCCAGGCATTTAAAAATCAGTCAGTTGTGTAATACTGACCTCATTATATTCTTTAAAGAGATTTATAAAGTGGGAATGAGCTGTGTATGAAGCTAACACTTTTATTCCTGTTTTAAGTTCAATTTTCTCAACTAGAAAAAATTCTACCAGTATCTTGGAGAAACAATGTTCATCATCATGATGGATCAGCTTCTCATTAAGAAAGAAAATATGAGGGGCAAGGAAAGCAGGACCCATGCCATGTGTTCCCTTTGAAGTGTCCTGCAAGCGTAGCTCTGGCAGAAAAGGGAAAGTCCAGAGGCTCTTCACTGATGTCAGAACTAGAAACCAGAAATATTCCTGTCCGGCAGGGTTGATCTGAATCGTGACCTCATGTTCTCCCCCATCTCCTGGAGCACGCTGAATGGACGAACAGAGGAAAATGCACAGATCAACCCCCTCACCCCAGGGAATTAGAAGGGCATGTGATAAGGAGCCCAGCTTATCCCTTGGTTCGAGCAGAGTATCTGACACTTCTTTTTAGAGCCTGATGCAAATTAGTATCAGGATATCCCCAGGCTATGTTTATTAAGACTCTGGACTGATTCTCCAAATCACACTCGCATGTTTGCCAGCAGATGAATTTCTGCTAGCATGTTCATGATAATTAGACCACCGCTATGTGAAAACGATGCTTGATACAAAGTCCCAAAGACTGACTCCTGCTCTGAACAGAGGAAGGCAACCGTTTATGAAGAACCTTGTGAGAGCGTCATCAGCTATCACCTTAATATGATAACGACAAAGAGGAAAGAGTGGCTTAGCCTTCCTGACTACTTTGCACTAATAAACATTGCTCTGTAGGATTTCTTCATCTAGCAACCAAGGCTCTTTGCTCTTGATTTACCAAAATGACTCCCGACCCAGTGAGGAGAAACTGTGTCACAGGAGAAGAAAAGGGGTGGCTGTAGTGGCAGATCATCACATATATTGCCATGGGTCCCACTGATCTGGGTCCTGATGATCTGGACCCTGACCCACCAACTTTCCATGTTGACTTCAGACCTGCGCGGTCACCGTGGACCTGCCTGGTGATCCCTGGGCTATGTCTGGCCCTTGTTCACCCCACCAGACCTGAGCCTGACCCTGACTTGAGGATTAACTTATGTGCTTGTCCTCGGACCTACTTCAGGATCACACACTTGCTCTCCCAAGAAGACCCAAGAACCCAAGGATGTACAGAGTTTCCCATCAGGCAGTCATCTCATCCACCAGCCTGCCCTTCACCATCACGTAAGGAAAGAAAAGCGCATGGAGTTCAATTTACAGATGATAAGTCCCGGATAACGCCCCCCTGTGTCAGAGTCAAAGAATGCAATAACTTCTTCCTCAAGGATAAGTTTCTTTGGATGCTCTAAACAACCTGCAAATTCTTGTAGTTGGCACCATTCAATCATTCTGAGGCTGTGCGTTCCTGCAGAGCAGAGCAAATAAGCAGCTGTGTGCTTTGCATAGGGTGTGCAGATGGAGTTTGACTTTTCATGTGGTCATGTGGATTCCTTAACTGTAAAAACTGGAATGGAGTTGAGAGGAAAAAAACCCAAAACCAACTAGAGCCCAAGTGACTTCAGAAACGTGAAGGTCACAGAATTAACAAAAAATATTTGTTGTTTTTCCCATTAAATAAAGCAGTAGGAAATGTGGAAAAAGAACAAATAAAATGTGACTTAAAAAGTTCTGATTTTGTTTCATACTTGCAGAATGAGAAATTCGGCATGGCTTCATATGGATAATGCAAAACATAATGGTCCGTCTTCAAATGCAGACGTGCAAGGCTTAAGTAGTCTGACGGACCATTACTCAAAGTTAAAGAACATCACAAAATATCAATTCTAAGCTATTGTAAGGGGCAATGTACGAGGTTTGCCACCACGTGGACATTTGAAAGTCCTGTTTATGTGTCCTTACTATGTTACTGACTTTGTTAGGTACTCTAAAAACAACAGAAAGTATTATCAGAAGTGTCATTGCAATATATGGGTGAAGTATGTAAAAAAACTCAATAAATATGTATGTGAGTTGCCCTCAGTTAGCAATGACAGTAAATATACCAACTTCAGTTCTGAGAGATTTTAAATATTTATTTATATCAACCACTACACATAAATCTAAGTGAACTGTTAGAAAAAGTAATTAATTAAATTCTGGCTTTCACCTTTATTTTCACAAGGCAAAAGTTAGCAATAGCTATAATGATTTTTTGTCTCTCAATTATTCTTCTGAAAGAACTTCATATTATTAGTAAAAGGATAAAGTAAAAATTATGTGGTTTTAAGAGTAATATTTTGTGTTTCTCTGTAACACTGCAAATGCCTAAAGCATTTGTCACAATTCTATGTTTTGTATATTTTGGGTTTCAATTACAAGACCAAAATTTACTATTACTATGCCTGTCAGTGGGCAAAGAAGAACAACCACCAACACTTTACAGTGTTCTTTAAAAGAATCCAGAAACTCCTGAACTGGAAAAACAGGCTTTTGATAATTCCTGTGACCTCTCCTCAAGAACCAAAGAATGTATCTGCTAGAGCGGGGATTAAAGATGCTGTCCTTAAGATACTGATAAGCATGTAAAGAGGATTGGTCTAAAATCAGATTGCCGTGCGTTCTGCTGAACATCCTGGCTCATGGAAAGACATTTGATATTTGTTAGGGTAAAAAGTCATCAAACAGAGTAGCAGTTATTTTTAAGTTCTGATATTTCCGGGAAAGCCAATTACATACAGATACAAAACTGTAATGCACTTTCTATTTTATTGGATAACAACAAAGATACTAGTGATGGTAAGTAAAGCATATAAATAAAGCAAAATTCATCATAAAGCCAAGTGCAAGGTCCTGCACCTGAGACGACACAACCTAAGAGCCCAGTGCAGGCCAGGATCTGTGCGGCAGGGGAGCAGCCTTGCTGAAAGGGACCTGGGGGTCCTGGTGGACAGCAAGCTGAGCAGGAGCCAGCAGTGCGCCGCTGCAGCAACGAAGGCAAATCGGATCCTGGGCTGTATCCGCAGGGACATTACTAGCAGAGACAGAGACATGATCATCCTACTCTGCTCAGCGCTTGTCAGGCCACACCTGGGGTACCATGTCCAGCTCTGGTCCCCACAATTCAAAAAAGGTGTGGACAGACTCAAAACGGTTGAAATGAAGGCCATGAAGATGATCAAAGGGCTGGAGAACCTGCCCTATGAGGAAAGACTGAAGGAGTTAGGTCTGTCCTCACTGGAGAAGAGAAGGCTCGGGGGGGGACCTTATCACACTATTCCAGTACTTAAAGAGTGGCTGCAAAGAGGGTGGAAGCTCTCTCTTCACAAGGAGAAGACAAGAGGCAACAGGTTTAAGTTGCACCAGGAGAGGTTTCATCTTGATACAAGGAACTTTTCTTACAGTGAGCACAATCAATCACTAGAACAACCTCCCCAGGGATGTGGTGGAGTCCCTGCCGCTGGAGGTTTTCAAGATGGGGTTGGACAAGGTGCTAGATCTCATCTTGGCTCCCTTTTCGACGGAAGGTTGGACCAGATGATCTTTCGAGGTCCCTTCCAGCCTGGGCTGTTCTATGGTTCTGTGATTCTATAAGGGTGTGCGGTATTCGACACAGACGTCAGTAAAACAAAAGCTGGTCAGTGACAGCGAATACCAATAGCACCGGTTTTTATACTATTTATAATAGAGTGTTTATTACAGCACGCTTAGAACAACAGTAAAATAATGATGGTGGAATTTAAAGAGTCTTCTCCCTTTTCATTTTGTAACATTCTTACACAGAAAAGGCCCGTATTGCGTGCTGAGCTCTCACATGAAGTGATTTTCATTCATCGCATTTCTCCCCCACGCACTGAGTGCCCGTACGACAGCAGCCGCTGCGCTGCACTGCCGGGGACACCCGCGACGCGACCCGCGGCCCATCTGAGGGCAAGGCACTCCCTCGCCAGGGGGGGTCTGTAACTTTACACACACCGCAGGACTCGCGCCGCCCCCCTCCCCCCCCCCCCCGGGCTCTCGCGTTAACGGCCCCGTGCCCGCTGCGCCCCTGCCGGGAGGGCGCGACCCCCCTCCACGCTCACCACCGCCCCCACAGAGCTGGGGCTGACCGGCGGCCGCCCGTACCCGCCGCCCGCAGCCGCTGGGTGGCGGCGCGGTCCCCGGCCGGGGAGAGGGGCTGTCCGCGCAGGCGCACTGGGGCGGCAGGGAACGGCACCGGAGCTAGCGCTCGACGAGGTGCCTCCGTGCCGCCTCCTCCGCCCGTCTCTTTGGCGAGAGCTTCCGGGTCACGCCCGACCAATAGCCTCCGCAGCTTCGCGAGCGTCACCGGCACCACGTGAGCGGCGAGCGTCTCGCGCCAGAGGCGGGTGCGCTGCCGGAAGCGGTTGCCGCGGCATTCCTGCGTCCCATCAGGCAACGCGCGGGCGCTGCTCCTCCACTCTATGGTAACCATAGAGATCCACGGCGGTGGCGGATCAATACTGGGACGGCGGCGGCCGTGGCGCCGTGGGGAACATGGCGACGCTGGTGCTGGATAACGGCGCCTACAACGCCAAGATCGGCTACAGCCACGCGAACGTCAGGTGAAGGCCCGGGAGGGGACGGGACGGGCGGGCGTCCCCCTTATCGCTCCGCCGGCACCCTCTCGGCGCACCTGCCCTCCCGCCGCTCCCCGCCGGCGCCTGGGCGCACGGGAGGCCGCCCCTCCTCTCCCTCAGCCCCTCACCGGCGAGCGGGCCGCCAGCGCGCCTGCGCTCGCCGCGGAGAGGCCCGGCCTGGCCCCGCCCCTGCGGCGGGTGCCGGGCCCCGCCCCTGCGGCGCGCGCCGACCTGCCCGGAGGGACCGTTGCACCGGCCTCCACTGCCCGGCAAAGGGGGCGGCGGTGGCCGGCCGGCCGGCCGGCTGTGCCGGTGCCTGAGGGCGGAGGAGCCCCCGGCGTCCTTTTTGTTGTGCTGGCGGCGGGGGGGGGGGGAGGGGTTGGTGGTAGCTCAGTGCAGTGTGCAGGGTGTGGTTTGTTTTGTTTGTCCAAAAGGTGCCTCGTCTGCACCGGTGGTGTCAGAAATTAGAGATTTCCCTCGTAACTGGTTCTAATAAAAGGATTAAAACCAAAACACAGCAGCAAAAATGTTATTGAAAGTGTACGGTTTATGAAAGTAGCGTAAAGGCAATGAATGTGTCTCGTATCACGATGAAGAGGAAACTTCCCAATCTTTTCCAGCGTTATTCCCAACTGTCAGTTCAGATCAAAGACTGCACGCTTGAAAACCTTTACGGCAAATCAACTGGATGAAATTAAAGATCCCTCTGGTCTTTTTTATATTCTTCCTTTTCAGAAAGTAAGTAAGATACCCTGAGTTTATAGCCAAATGTAAATTGTTTTAAGGAATAGTTTTCATACAATATGCCCCAGCTGCAAGGTTATATGTAGTATCATATAAGAATCAAATTCAGCAGTGTAAAGTTTAACAATCATAGAATTGTTCAGGTTGGAAAAGACCCTTAAGATCATCAAGTCCAACTGTTACCCTAGCACTGCCAAGTCCACCCCTAAACCATGTCCCTAAGCGCCACATCTACATGTCTTCTAAATACCTCCAAGGATGGTGACTCAACCACTTCCCTGGGCAGCCTCTTCCAGTGCTTGATAACCCTTTCAGTGAAGACTTTTTTCCTAATTAATAGCCAATCTAAACCTCCCCTGGCGCAACTTGAGGCCCTTTCCTCTTGTCCTCTCCCTCGCTGCTTGGGAAAAGAGACCGACACCCACCTCGCTACAACCTCCTTTCAGGTGGTTGTAGAGAGCAATAAGGTCTCCCCTCAGCCTCCTTTTCTCCAGGCTGAACAACCCCAGTTCCCTCAGCCGCTCCTCACAGGACTCGTTCTCTAGACCCTTCCCCAGCTTCGTTGCTCTTCTTTGGACGCGCTCCAGCACCTCAATGTCTTTCTTGTAGTGAGGGGCCAAAAAATGAGCACAGCAGTCGAGGTGCGGCCTCACCAGTGCCGAGTACAAAGGGACAATCGCTTCCCTAGTTCTGCTGGCCACGCTATTTCTGATACAAGCCAGGATGCTATCGGCCGCCTTGGCCACCTGGCCACACTGCTGGTCATATTCAGCTGGCTGTCGACCAACACCCCCAGGTCCTTTTCCGCTGCGTGGCTTTCCAGCCACTCTTCCGCAAGCCTGTAGCATTGCATGGGGTTGTTGTGACCCAAGTGTAGGACCCGACACTTGGCCTTGTTGAATCTCATACAATTGGCCTCGGCCCATCGATCCAGCCTGTCCACATCCCTCTGTGGAGCCTTTCTACCCTCAAGTAGATCAACACCCCTGCCCAACTTGGTGTCATCTGCAGACTCACTGAGCGTGCATTCGATCCCCTCGTCCAGATAATTGATAAAGATATTAAACAGAACCGGCCCCAAAACTGAGCCCTGGGAAACACCACTTGTGACTGGCCACCAATTGGATTTAACTCCATTCACCACCAGTCTTTGGGCCCGTCCATCCAGCCAGTTTTTTATCCAGTGAAGAGTATGCCCGTCCAAGCCACGAGCAGCCAGTTTCTCCACAAGAATGCTGTGGGAAATGGTGTCAAAGGCTTTACTAAAGTCCAGGTAAACAACATCCACAGCCTTTCCCTCATCCACTAAGTGGGTCACCTTGTCATAGAAGGAGGTCAGGTTAGTGAAGCTTTCATAAACCCGTGCTGACTGGGCCTGATCACCTGGTTGTCCTGTACATGCAGTGTGGTGGCACTCAAGATGATCTGCTCCATAACCTTCCCCGGCACTGAGGTCAGACTGACAGGCTCTGTCAGAGAGAATAATGTATATGGGAAACACAATTTACATTGTTTTTGTAGTGTAGTAATTAACATATTGATGGGGAATATTTGTAACATTCTTTATCCTATGTAACATTTACTCCTTAGCATAGAAATGTGAATTTAGACATTTTTACTCTCAAATTCTTTATATTACCAGTCTATCAATCACTTGACATTTTTTGATTTCTAGTAATTTGTTTTTAAGTATGATTTGATTTTCTAAATAGTGCAAATTTTTTTCTAAATACCTACAGGGTTACTTGGTGAACTGGGATGTCCAGAGACAGGTTTGGGATTATCTTTTTGGAAAAGAAATGTATCAAGTAAGAGCCTTTTTTTAATTACAGATTTTGTGTAGGTTAAATATTCACTAATGGAATTAACATAAGTATATCAAATATTAAATAGAACTGGTGAGCTTACTGTTCTTTTTGAAAGTGCCTTCAATTAGAAATCACAGGGATTTATTTTTTTGCAAACTGAAGAAAATTTTTACTTTGAGCTCTGGTGTAGGAATTTAAAAAACATTTAAATTTTTTAGTCTTGTGTGTGTTCATACTGAGTTCAGTTCACATATGTTAAGAAATTCACATCAATATAATTAAGAGTTCAAGTTAGTAAAAAATAATAATAATTATAGACAGATACAATGTGGTTTACAGATCAAGAAACTGTTGATGTAAAAGAGAGTGATGAGCTAGGTCAGTAGGCCAAAAGACACACATTAAGTAACCATCTTTGGCTAACCATTTTCTACCTATGAGTAAGTTGAGTGTATAAAATATAAATATCTGATACTTAATTTTTCTTATTTATCACACAAACTGGATTTAGCACAAGAAGTGTAGTAAGGCTTCCCTTTTATTTTTTCTTTAAAAAAAATGTTACATACTCTGAAAGTTTTTGGTTTTTGTAACATCTAGGAGGCAGAATGGTACTGAGAAGGAAAGTAATGCCTCAAAATATCTTAGTCTCCACACATAAAAATATACAGTGCTGGCTTTTGATACTTAGCTTTCATTTTAGTTTTGGAACTAGATTCAATTTAGTCATGGTTTCAAGGACAATGTAGTTTTCATTCTTTTTCATGAGTGAAGACTACAGAGAGATACAGCTGGTAATACTTTTAGGGCCATATCCAGTTATGATTGAAGTAACCCTCTGAAGTCCTCTCTAAAGGAGTTTGAGATATCAGTAAATGCGGAAAGTCCAGGATCTTTTGCTGGCCTCATTAGAGGTTACTGGGAGTTTTATTATTGATTCTACTTTGCGCAGGACTTCATCTTTGATTATTAGATAAGTAATTTTGTGATGCAAGTGCTGAGCTGTTGCATCAGCTAAGATGCAAAGAAGCAAAGAAAGAGACTTATCTTTCTGTAGTTGACAGGATTAATGTAAAGTATCTTACGTGAGCATTGCAGTGTTCCTTTATGGGTATCTCTTTAAAATGTTGGATTATGATTTGTAAGGGTGATAACAGGAGCAGAATATGTATGTTCTGTTCTATTGTGATTATGTTCTAGAATATGTTCCCTTCTATTATATTTTTATTCATTTATTTGATAAAGTTGTATCCCTGTTCATGAAGTCTTTAAAAAACCTAAAACTTTCTAAGCTTAGCTTCTACAAACAGATACGGCAAGTGGTAATCATGTCTTCAAATTTACATGATCTTCAACTGCTGCAAAATATGGTAATGGAGTATTAATTTCTAAGTTTTGTGTAATGACAATCTTAATGTATTTTTCATAGGTGGATTTTGTAGATACCAATATTATTATTACCGAACCTTATTTTAACTTCAGCTCAATACAAGAATCCATGAATGAAATTCTATTTGAAGAATATCAGTTTCAAGCAGTTCTTAGAGTAAATGGTGAGTCTGTCTCCTTCTAGTTTGCATTTATATGTTTTGAAGGTTAACCTTGTAAGTAAATAAATAAATAGATAAGCACGCATGCATGCATGCATGCATATGCACACACATGTATATATAAAGATAGTAAAGAAATTACTTCATTTCCTTCCTGGCTCTTGAGTAATATGCTCCTATACGTACTCTAACTGGATTAAACATTTTTTTTTTTTTTTAGAAATTCCAGCTATAATCTTATCCTACTTTCTTAAGAGTGTCATGGTATATAATTAAAGGAAATTTGAGGAGAGTCAGGATGACAGAGATAACGGATGGATTTTGAAACAGGATAGCATTTGAGAAAGTCTACCAAAAATTTGCATGAAGTCTTTGATAGCTTTCCTTTTTTGGGGGGAGGTTGGAGGTGCTTTTTGTTTGGTTTTGTTTTGTATTAGCAAATAAAACGCAGCATTACAATCATGAAATGTATCTTACAGGAAATGTGTAAATAACATCACAATCCTTCTGAAAGACAGCTGGACATAGGATACTCCTTTAGATAGGTTTGATAAATTGTGGTGTGATCAGTCTGCTTGGACTTTAGGAGAGGAAACTGAACATGGACTGGAATTATTGAAAAAGAATAAATGGGGGCATATACGATACTTAATTTTATCCACTGTCAAAATTAATTCACGTGTTGGCTGTAGTATTATGTATTGAGGTCTTGGAAGTCTGTCAAAGGCATTTAAAATATGAAGCAAGTACACTTTCATATCAATGTAAATTCTAAAACTGTATATTCATATAAAAATTGAATGAAATTTTCTGTATTTCAGCTGGAGCTCTTAGTGCGCACAGGTATTTCCGGGATAATCCATCTGAGCTATGTTGTATCATTGTGGATAGTGGATACTCTTTTACACACATTGTACCTTATTGTAGAAGTAAAAAGAAGAAAGAGGCAATCATCAGGTAAACTGCAGTATATATTTTCTAGAAGAATTGTTTGCTATGCCGGAAATTAATAATGACAAAATTCCTTGTGTTACTCCTTTTCTGTAGGATTAATGTTGGAGGAAAACTCTTAACCAACCATCTGAAGGAGATAATCTCTTACAGGTAAAGCATGCTGATCATCATCTTGAGATCTGGTATGAAATGAGCTAGAAGTTTGTGGGGATATTCTTACTGGTTCTGTGAATTTTAGATTAAATGCTGTTTAAAGGAGAAGGGAATTTTTGTCTGTTACAATCTGCTAGCTGCCATCTTGAGCTTAAGCTCAAGATGAATTAAGATGAGCTTAAGCTCTTTGAAGAATTAGGCTGTTAGTTTTTAAAGTGCCAGCACTTTTGAAGTTGCTGAGCTTACCTGTGTGTTCACAATTATACAAGTCCTTATATATTTTCTGAGATGTCTCAGTAGATCATCAGTCAGTTTGCTAACTGATTCTATCAATACCACAAATAAAACTCAATAGGATCAAGTTTTCGTTAGGGTCTTTTAGCTTGGAACTTTATCTAGGTAAAGGTCTTTGCTAGTAGAGCTAATTGCAGGATTATAGCTATACTTGTTATGAAGATATTGGGCAAATGCAGGTAGATGTTTGTATTTATTGAACTGTGAAATAGGAAAATGTTAAACTCCAGTAGGCCAGGAATGCTTTTGTAAATTGAGTACAAGTTTTAGATATTGAGACAGTAGCTTTCTGTGATTTGAAAACTATGGTTGCTCATCTCCAGTGGAAAACTGGATAGGTAATGCTAAGACTTAATTATTCTCGAACTTCGGTGTTTTTGTTTATTGTTTTTCACAGGCAGCTACATGTTATGGATGAAACACATGTAATTAATCAAGTGAAAGAAGATGTGTGTTATGTTTCTCAAGACTTTTACAAGGACATGGACATTGCCAAGTACGTATACAATGGTACTAAATGTAAAAGTTGGTACTTCTGAATAATCTATTTGTACAAACAAATAAAACTATACTCTTAATCAGAAAATTTTTCAGTTAAGTCAAAGGAAGTCTTGTCAGTATAAAATAGTTGGGATTTAGAACTTGTTCTTTATTCTGTTGTATTTTACATTCTTCTCTTTCAGATTGAAAGGAGAGGAAAATACTGTAATGGTAGATTATGTTTTGCCAGACTTCAGCACAATCAAAAAAGGATTTTGTAAGGTAATGATAGTATGTTTTTTGAGTATTTTTTGGACTGGTCCCCTCCACAAGTCTAGTAGAGAGGTTAAGACAACTTTCTTTTTTCTAATACTGTATTGTAACTTCTTTTTGTGCTATGCATTAATTGGTAAAATTTTCCTTAGGAAGTTGAGATGAAAATTAAATACTATTTTTCCAGCATAGCATTTTATGTTCTATTATTTAATACTTGTAGCTTTCTATGCTTGTGCTCTGTCATACAATCTATCCATATCATTATTGTTGGGATTTTTTTAAACTTAAGTTGGAAAACATTTTCTCTGCTTTGATACTTTTTTGTAAGTCTCTCTGAATTTTATTTAAATACCGTAATAGGTAGAAGGTTCAAAGTCGTGTTATAGAAGAGCCTGAAAAGTCTTCATACTAATGAAGACAATTTAACAATTTTATCTCATTTACTGAGTTGGCCATAGTTTCGAAAGCAGTCCAAATATTTTAAGGCCATTCTCATGCATACCTATTTTATTTTGCTTCAGGCAAAATTGCAGTTGATAAGAGCAGAGTTACTTCAGATTTAATACCAGAGTATGTATTATTCTTAAAAGATTTGTTGATAATACCACTTAACGTAGAATATACTGCCTACCTCTGCAGTACATGAAAAAGATTAGCTGAATACTCTAGGATGTAATTTCTGTTCTTAAGCAGTGGCTACTATTCATGTCTTTAATTTAGCCAAGGGAAGAGATGGTGTTAAGTGGAAAATACAAGACGGGCGAACAAATACTTCGTCTAACAAATGAAAGATTTGCAGTTCCAGAAATACTCTTCCATCCTTCGGATATTGGTATTCAAGAGATGGGAATTCCTGAAGCCATTGTTTATTCTATTCAGAATTTACCTGAAGGTATAACCTAAAAGTATTTTGAAAAGTGTGTGTGTGGGCAGAGCTTGTGTTGTTTTGTTTTGGGTTTTGTTGTTGGTTTTTTGTTTGTTTGTTTTTTTGTTTTTTTAAGCATCCAAAGTGTCTTAAGAAGCTAGTACTCTTAATATGCCAGTTACTAAGTTGTTGTGAACTGTTCTGTCTTCTGGTGTGTGTCATAAACTCTAGAACTGATTGTCTGCTAGATTCTCTGTTAGGCAAACAGTTTTGTGGTGATTCATTGATTGGTTTCTACTCTTGTTTCAGTTAATCACTGTAGGCTTAATTCTTCTTAACATCCTTTTCTAACGTGACCTATCTATCTTTGATGCCAATGATGGAATATACTTGAAATTAGTTTTGGCTGTGTTTTAAAATATCTCTCTTCGTTGGAAGAACAGAAAAATCAAACTGACGAGAAAAATGAAACTGACCAAACTCAGTAATTTAAGCATCAAAGTATAAAACCTTTCTGACTGCTGTGCTTGTCAGAAGTAATAATAAAGCTTTCATTTTATAGATGATGTACATGTAATCAATGTTATTACTACAAAGATGACTTTCATAGGTTTTGTGATACCACATAAGTGTGGTGGCATTGAGGCTATTATTTTGTACTCTTAAAAAAATTGTATCATTTAAAATCCCTTTTGAAAGGGGAATCGTGTTGGCAGACGTGAAATTTAATAGACAATATAAGAAAACAGTAGTTATCAAAGCCAAATTCTAAAAATCATGAAGAACAGAGGGTCATTGATCACTTTCTTGTATTTCTCAATAAAACTATTTTAACTGATGTGATCATTAGATGATCATAAAATTCTTCTATGCATATTTCTTACTTCTGTTCCAATTCATAACGAAATTGGGGGAAAAAAACTTTAATCTTTAAATATATATTCAGTCTCTAACTACAGATTTACTTATTTATTTTACAGAAATGCAGCCTCATTTCTTCAAGAACATAGTTCTCACTGGGGGCAACACCCTTTTTCCAGGCTTCAGAGATCGGGTTTATTCTGAAGTTCGATGTCTTACTCCAACTGATTATGATGTTTCTGTTGTTCTTCCTGAAAAGTAAGTTCTAAACTGTACAGAACAAGCTTTGTCCTTTTAGCAGAACAAACTATAAAGTAGGATTTCTTTTGCTGATTAAAAAGATAGATTGAGTAAAGGGGTTAATTTAAATATTAAGCGAACCAAAATTGTACAAGAAAAATGTTTTAAGTCAGCGTATTTTCAGACAAACCAAATAAATTAGAGACCACTTGCTTATCCTGTACTTTGGCTAATAAAGTTAAGCATATAAGTAAGTGTTTTCAGGATCAGTCTTTTTATTGTAAACAGATAAATAAGACTGTATTGTCATGAAGTGGATACATAAGTATGCAAGATTAGAGTTTAGTCTTTTACTTAGAAGAATTTTCAGCATCTGAATGTTGCCGTGTCATTATTAATGTAGCCACTTCAGGAATTTGGAAGGGGCAACATCTTTGCGGAGAGAGGGTATACAGTTGAGACAAAACAAGTATATCTTGAAAGTACAAAAAAATGTTCACTTTTTTTAGAGTATTATTAAAGAGTATTTATAAATATTATTAAAGAATTGTTATCTGTGCGAAGTAAATACAAAGACATCTCCACGTCCTGCCCTGTTCTCACCTGCCTCCAAAGAGGCACTTGCTTTTTATAAAAAGCAAAGTCAGTTAGCCCTGCTAAAATTTCAGACTTTGTCTCATAACTTGTCTAGAGCTGGATGGTTTGATTTAGCAATCAAAAATATATTTTTAAATAGATATGGCTAAATAAAAGTCTTGGAAATCATCACTGCATACTTCTGTTTTAAATTAACTTAGAGATGAGTAACAATAATTTTGTTCATTTTTCAGCCCTATTACTTATTCTTGGGAAGGTGGGAAACTCATTTCTGAAAATGATGATTTTGAAGATATGGTAGTAACTAGAGAAGATTATGAAGAACATGGACACAATATCTGTGAAGAGAAATTTGATATATAGGTAGCATAGTTGGATACATTGTTATTCCATTGTTTTACTCAGAATGGAACTCTATGAACTACAACCTGTTTTCTGTCAGTTAGGATTGTGTTTTAGCTTTCCTCTATTGAAGTGGGTTGGGAAAAAATCATTTTCAGAGTTTAAAAATAAAGTTTTACAAGCCTAATACTATGAAGTAATATGTTCATTGTCATTTCATTATGTTCTCATCTTTTACTGATAGCTTCATTGTATTCTTATTGCAGAAAACCTCAATGCATGAGGCAATAAAAATATTGAATGCTTGTACTGGTGTGACACTAAAACATAGTGAGAAGAAATCAAGATTTCTGGTTTTTTTTCCAAATAAATATTATTCTAACTCGTGCATGCAATTAAATGGGCATTAAACACATCTCAAAAGGTCTCTTTGAGATTGCCTATCCTGAAAAGGAATACATGAGTTTTATTTTTGGTTATTTTAGTGAATAGCCATGAGAGGAATATACTTGAAATGTGACCACTGCTATTTAAAGTATACTTAGGCTTTGAGAAAAGAGTAATTTGAACAATTCCTTTATAAAAAGGGGTTTGGGGTTAGTAGGTTGTGGGGGTGGGGTTTTTTTGGTTTTTGTTTTAAACAATGGCTGAGCAAATAACCCTCCTGCCACTGCCCTCACCTTTCTGAAATGGTGACATCAGAAGCTGTCTGAGGTGAACGAAGCTTGCAGCTGTGTCCTGGGTAATCCCATCTGTGTCCTATCTGTGCATTCTAGATAAACAAACACAAATGCCCCAGCCTGTACTTGTTATTTCTGTTTACAGAGCAAAGGTGGCATCAGCCTGTGCAGCAATGCATGCAGGAGGGGAAAGAGCAACAGTACGGGCTAATAGCCAGATAGAAGCCTTGGAGGGCTGCGCTAGTAGGGGGTGCCCCACCTGGCTTCCTTGGGTGCCAGGACAGAGGCAGGCCCTCGCACAGGGTGGATAATGGACCCACAGGTGCTGACGCTGGTCTTGACCTGATGCAGCTTGTGGCCTCAGGGGAATTGCCCTTTTAGTTGGGCTGGTGATACTAAGTGGTCTCAGATTTGCAGAGGAGTATCCTGTTCTCAACTGAAGTCTCATATTCCCTCTCTTCTCTGCCCCTGTGTAAAACCAGTAAGTATACTTGCCTAGCTTGGAACAAAGAGCACTGACTGACTTAGGCAGTTGACGGCGTGGATTAAGCAGAAGCTTCATTGGACTTCATGCCCCTCCAGTGGTCCTTGACAAGGTCCAGAAAGGGGCACTCTGAAGTGCAACTAGATACTATGACCTTCCCAAAAGTGTTCTTTGTGATGATCTGTGATGAACCTGTGACCCAAGGGTAATTGATATAGTTGAATGGTCAGAGCTGTGAACAGGGGAAACAAAGGTGGATATCACTAGCCCCTGGGCTCACCGATAGCATTAAGATAACAGAGGTATCCTCATCTCTGGCTTCCATTTCTTTTCTACTTCAGATAAGCACATGGAGTTAGAGCCATGTTGTTCTGATCAACATTCCAGATTCCAGTGAGCTGCTCCTGTTGCTACCCAGAGGTCTCAGCATAAGGGCAATACAGAAGAGAAGCCAACACTCTGGAGAACAGGAGATCTTGATGATGAGCTGCCCCAATTAAATGGTTTTCTGAGATGATCCTCCTTCTTGAATATGATCTTTTTACTTTGAACTGCCAGCTCATGGTGGCTTTCCTCCAGTCTAACCTGCTGAAAGGAATGAAAGAGGTACCCTCCTCCTCCTCTTAATAGCTACATGAGCCACACAGGAGGCAGCTAGGGTATTAATGCAGGAGAACACCACCTACAATTTGTTGGATACAGGTGTATTACTCTGTAAAAAAAAAAAATACAGGACATGACTAAGTCTAGTACACTGTTATTTTGATAGCCACACGTCAAGGCCCTTGTGTCCTCTAGTTTTTTAAGTAACTGCTTCACAAAATGATCAGCATACTTTAGCTAGGACTTAGAATAAAGAAATACATGTGTTGTTCCCATAGAAGCAACAATGAACCTTCTCCTTGGCAGGAGCAAACATGAACGCTCTACGAATAGAAGTAAGCCTCCTTACTTTGAAGGTGGCATCACTCATTCTTTGCTAAGACTGCACTGGAAAGTAGCTCTGGACTAAATTCTTCACTCCGGAAATTCTATACTTCAAATACGAATTCATACGGGCAATTAATTTGATAGCTCTATGCTAGAAGTCATAAATAGAAATGAGTGAGAGGTCCAAGTTTCCCTACCAGATGACTCTGGTTCCATTATTGTTAAAAATAAGTGACAGAACTTTCTAAAGTCCAATAAAGTTTTCCTAATTTTGGAATGTAACTGGAAGTGTAACAATGAAAAACAGTAATCTGTAGTTCACCAAACTTGTTCTGTTCAGCAGGCCCTTATACTTCAGCGTAAAATGCCACAATTCTTTCAACAGAAGATTAAAAATTAGTAGATCCTCCTGTCAGGGTAGGTGAATAAAATGGGGCTCTCGAGAGCACTTTCCTTTGCAGAACTAGATCAATCTTGACTTCTTGTCCCATGAACGGAAGGAAAGCACCTGGCAGCTATAAACTCCTGCTGTCCACTTGAAGCATTTCCTCACTGTTTGATACCTGGTTCTACACCCACTGAGCTGCCTCTTCCTTATGCAAGCACTATGAAATCATAGACTGATTCATTGCTTTTTATGCAATGCTTTATTATCATCATCTTTAAATTAGCACAAGAAAATTCTAATCAAGTCACAAAGTGCAAGAATATTTTTTAAAAATACAGTTTTTCCCAAAGCAATTCCCAGTCTTCTAGCCTACAAATTACCATGAGATCACCCCTCCCTGTTACCAGACTCAGAATTTTGAGTGAGACCCAGTAAAGGGACTAAAGAGAGAGAGGGAAAAAAAACCCAAACTAAAATCCCCTTCTTCCACTACTCAACACCAGAAGCACTTAATGAGGAAATACTTTCCTGTTTACAATTCTCAATAACCTACTTCTGTACATGCTCCCTTTTCTGGGAGAATGACCAAAACCCCCACACACGGGGCTAGAAAAAGCATACATGGCCCTGTAGTCTAGTAATTAGGGCATTCACCTCTGAAAGGTGAAACTTGGTCATTTTTCCTCCTCCAGAAATTATTTTACACTGGACAATCACTGTTAAACAACAAGTGCCTAAACACATGGACAGAGATTTCAGCTACATTCCCTGACTCCTAATAGGGTCAGGTCATTTAAATAAGGCTACTTGAAATATGCAAGTTAATGCAATCTATTACCTGTACACATAGTTGGTTATATCCAACAGTGTAACCATTTCAATTTATAAAAGAAAACAAAACAGCACTTGACCACACATTTGAAGAGCAGTTGAGGATGTAGATACCTAAAGAAGCATATTCATAATAAAAAATCATGGTCATAGTGGAGCTAGTCCAGCAAAAGGGCCATGAAAATGACAAGGGATTGGAGCATCTGTCATACAAGGAAGAGGCTGAGAGAGCTTGCGATTGTTTAGCCTTGAGAAGAGAAGGCTCGGGAGGCAGTGAAGAAGACTGAGCCAGACACTTCTCAGTAGTGCCCAGTGAAAGGACAGGAGGCAATGGGCACAAACAGAAATGCAAGAAATTGTACCTAAATGTAAGGTGGGGTTTTTTTAATTTGTTGTTTTTTTGGTTTGGTTTTGTTTTTTTTTTTTAAATACTGTGAGGCTGGTCAAACTCTGGACCAGACTCACCTGAGAAGTTGTGGCATCTCCATCCTTGGAGATATTCTAAACTCAACTGGAAAAGGCCCTGAGCAGCCTGCACTAATTGACTCCGCTTTGAGCTGGGCAGTGGGACTAGACCAGAGGTCCCTTCCAATCTCAAGTCTGTGTTTCTATGTCCAATACATGATCAAATGTCTGTCATGAGGATGGAAGAAGTAATTTAACCCCTGTAACATTATATTGCATATTTATTTAATGATTTGAATCAACATTTCCTTGTCCATGTACAGTTAACCAAAGACAGGCCAACGTGCTTTCTAGCTTTGCCCTATGAATTCATAAACACTATCAAAGTATTTATGACAAACAACTGGACACTATCAAAGTATCCTTATGTTAAAATAAATTGCTTAAGTACACCAAGAGATCTAAAACAAGATTATTATTCCTCAATTTTTTTCAAAACGTAATTTTTTACTTGCTTTTGCATAACTGCCAGATTAGCAGCAGCTCAGCCTGCCAGAGTGGGGAAGGAGTAACAGGCTATAATTACTGACTGCAAGCACACACATCTCCCCTGCCTAATGAATGTTGCCTGACACAGATTCAGAACCCCCCGACGGGCTCCTAACTTTTTTGACACACTTTGTACACTTTTACAATACTCATAGGAGTCATAATCTACAGTTTAAAATTAGATTACAGTTTAAGATTAGATTACAGTTAGATGATGAACTACAGATAGAAAAGACTAAAAACCTTACTGGTTATCAACCCAAGCATGGCTCTGAATGTAGACTTGGCTCAGCTAAAAAGCCATGGGGTCGTGGGACAGAAGGAAAAAAGTGCCAAACCCTGAACTCAAAGCAGCGCAAGCAGTGTGCTGTTATTACTAACTTAAAAGTAATTAAGTACATTTTTCTTAAAAGAGTCATTAATTAGAATTAATGCTTTTTAGCAGCATAGTAATTTTGATAGTTGTAGTTTCCTGTAACTGAAGGTGTAAGGACATAAACAGAAAATGTTTTGTATCATAAGCAATTTTCATATGCATCCCCCCTTAAAAAAAAAAAAAGGGCTGCATTGATGTCTAACCATTTAGAGTACAAAATTCACATGTAGTTTTACAACCACTACAATAGACGAGAGAATGGTATTTTCGGAATTCTTTAATTAATTTCTTCTTCTGCTTCAAAGGAATAGTGGGGTCATTGTCCATCTCTTGAACTAATGCAAGAAGATACTGATTTTTTTGTTGGTTTTGATCTTCGTATTCTTTAGTTGTCACGCGCTGACAGAAGGTGAAGCCTTTGTAAGAAATCAGAGGTTCAGATTAAGTTTAATGCATCATATAAAAGCCTGATTAAAAAATATGATCAGAAACATAGGTATATTGATATTTCAGTTCAGATGTGATTACGATTCTCTACAAACAACGTGAAACATATAGCCCTCCACTGAGCGCGGATGAACATCTAAACATTAATTGCGAAAATAAAATTGAAAAGCAGTGTTACAATTGCAATATCACAGACGATTTTGTATTGCAAACAGGCCTGCAAGACAAAGAGCCAATACAGTTCTTGCAAACAGAAGCCATAATGTGCTACATGACAAGAATGGCACCTTGCAGTTGTCATGATCCAGTGATTCCCTGGGAGTTAATCAGATCCATAGCAAGGCCTAATACATAATGCAAGTGAATAAATACTTTGGAGAAACAGTTGCCTCTGAACCACACCTCTGAATTCAGCAATACAATTCAGGAACTTCTAGGTCACTAGACAGCTCAGCATGGTTTGGGCATCAGAAGCAGAGGTGATGGAACAGGCAGCAGTTCAGGGTGAGGGCAGAACAAGGAACTGGAGCCTGAGAGATACACAACTTAAGCACTATTTAGCTATAAAAATGTTGTGAACCTATGCAGTAGAGTACTGCCCTGCAAGGGTTCAAGCCCCATCATTGGACAGGTGAGTTCTGGCCTGAGGAAAGATTGGTATTCAGCTACTCCACATATTAGCGAGCAAGTTGGTTCAACAAATGTCAATTGCCTAAAGGGGAAAAAAAATTCTTACTATTCCTTCTGTACAAACACCATCTTCTTAACGCTTCACATAGAGCGTGGTAATAACCTGAGCTGCCAGAATTTTCATGTGGACCTGTCCTTCCCTTCTTTTACAATGAGTCTGTAAAACACCACATGTGAAATACTTTTTATGGTTTAGTAGAACCAGATCAAGAAACCATAAGCTTTCCCTTTTGAAAGAGCTAACAACTTCTGGCAAAGATACTAACTCTTAAAACCTCAGGGTGGATCCTTTAGTTCAGTGGTTTCAAGTAGCTTACTAGATTAAAACCAACCCCAGACTTCCCTCAGTGTTTTTAGGAATGTTTATTTCCAGCAGACCTAATGATTACCTTCCTGCAATAGATAGACTCTTTTTCTTATCAGGGTCCCCCAGCCTTCCCTCCTGCTCCCACCTGCACTTCAGAAGTTCACCAGCTAAGAATGCTCAGTAGCTCTCAGGAAAGATTTTCCTTCTGTCTCCTCCATGACAAAAGGCAAAGTGACACCAGAATATGAGGCACACAGGAAAACAGGAATATGCCATGCTGGAGAGCTTACAATCAGATCAAACTAGCTATTTTAACAGGTAGATGGAATCTATACGCATTTACAGATCGAAACTCTAAAAGTTAGTAGGGAAAATATAGTATGGGGTTTGTACTTCAGCTGTCTGTTCAATGTAGTGATGGAGATCACACAGGCTCCAAGAACACACAGGCTCCAAGAATACTGTAGACAGGCAACTCCTTCCTCTGTTGCTCATCTCTGTGTTCTTTGGCTGCACAATATGCAATACTCAGAACATTGAACTGGAAGCAGTTTAGACACATTCCAGAGCCCAACACAGATGGTAAAAGATTCTGCACCAAAACTACTTCTGAGACAGCTGCTCTGTTAAATATAGTAATAAACAGCACAATAACTTACAGTATTACTCAGTTCCCTAATGGTTTCTCTTCAATGTTTAAGCACATAATGCACTGGCAATACAGAAGTCAAAAGGAAGAAGCTAAAGAGCCAGAGAGAAATTCAATTATTTAAGCCAACCCTTTTCATCAGCGCTGAAAGATATTTTTGGCAGCAAGGCCAGATAAAATGTTAGCTTGTAAAAGAAATGAGCCGGAAAACACTAATCCCACATACACACCAAGTGTCAAATGCCTTCCTTTTAGGCTACACTACCCTTCTGTGAGTCTTAAGCTCTTAATAAACTTGGTGCTTACCCAGAAAAGGAAGAGAGTTCTTCAAAATCCTAAACAATAAAGGCCTGTGCTCAAGACATCTATTAGAACCTCAAACTACTGAGCTCTATGAGAATTTTTAGGTGTCTTGTGGCAGAAATATAAGAATGCTGTTCCTAAATGTAAAATCACATCAAATCCACAAACCAAATTATAAGCAAGTGTCCTGGTTTTGGCTGGGATAGAGTTAATTTTCTTCTTAGTAGGTGGTATAGTGCTGTGTTTTGGATTTAGTGTGAGAACAAGTCACGACAGAAAGTCACTTCAGGAAGAACATTTTGCATTAATTTCTCCAGAAGTAATTATTTGGTAAAAAAGTTTTGTAATGTGTTCAAACTAGATAATTAATAGAACCCTTGTTCCCTAATATTCAGAGGTCAGTATTTTGCTTATAGCAGATAATTTAATTATTTGGTGAATTAGCCACTAGTTGCTTCAATGCTTCACTTTTAATAAAGGAAAAGAATATAGTCTATGCAAATTATAGTGAACTGATGATAAATCGATTTGTATAGAAAGGTTTATATAAAAATGTGTATCACATCATCTACCTGAATTGATATCTGGATCTTGTCCTTCTAGCAAACTCTCAATTCTCCTACTAGTTAGTTCCAGAAGAGTTAAAGGAGTCTGAAAATACAATCCAACAAAGAAAAAAAGTTACAAAAACTATACTTCTGTATTTTGAGAATCTAAAGCTTTCAGATGATCCATTTAAAAATCACATAATTAACTGCAGAAGAATCTATGCCTACATTTATTTAGGTACATAGTCAAAATCTCTCTCAAAAAAAATGCACTAACACACATACATGTATGTTTATTCCTAATATTTCTGGCCAAAGAAATAGGAGGGAAGATGTTCTAGACGTTGTTTTCCACTGAACTACGGCAAAAACTGTAGTGTAGACCTTGAACTGATTTCAGCTTATACAATAGAAAAGGCTCTCAACTGCAGTTGTGAAAGAGTGAGCCACCATCCACTCTACTGTCACTGCTATAAAGCAGTGGACACTTCATTTATCAGATCTGGCTCCATCTCCAATCATGAATCAAAGCCCTAACCCTCATGTCAGAACCCTGAATAACAACAAGAAAAAAAAATCAAACAAACAAAAGTATTTGGTTTTGGCTGTATATTAACACATACAAAACTCACAGCAACCACTCAATACTTTCAAACTAAACTGGAGCTAATTAAAAAAATTAAAATCTCCCATGTCTCTTTAGTTGAGGTCAGAAGTGGAAATGAATGTGTTGTATAAGAACTAAAAATAATATTTTACTGAAACCAAATCAATGTTTCTGTGAGGCTTATTTGTAACTGGACAATAAATGCCTAGAGCATTTTAACAGCTATTGTATAACAGCTGAGATTAATTAGTTCATCTCTTATCTAGTTTAGTGTTTTAATGAGGAATTTTGTAGCTGAGGAAAACAGTAGTGAAGCATCACAACTTTAATGCACTGGTTGAATTCAGAAAGTCAATATAGGGTCTGGGAAGGTTGCATCTTTTCACATGCATGACAATATGATGGAACGTAAATAAAGGAGACTATAAAATATATCTGTATATTTACAGAACTGATCAAGTTAAATAGAAAGGCCATTTCATTTTGTGGCTCTATTTATTTTATTTAATTTAAAAGTTAACATTTCAAAATACCAAAAGGAACTCTTAAGAGTTGTCAAAGCTGTACATGTACACTGGGGCACCAGAGCATGCCATCTTATATATCACTCAGAGTATGTCAGCTGACTTCTAAAGGAGAAAGACACTAAGAAGCCTACAAATTTAGTAGACAGCCATCAGAAACAAGGTGCCAAAAGGCCTCTATAAAAATGTCTTAATACTTCAAATATTTTCTTAACACAAATGATGCAAATAAAGAGAGATACTATATGTAAAGGATTGCAAAGCTCTTAAAAAGCTGTCCTCCATAGTCTGAAATAGCTTCTTGCCCTGTTTGACTGTACCATTAAACTGTAACAGATGGAATATTAAATTCTGCTCCTCAGACCTCTCATCTCCAAAAAGGCACTTCACAGCATTTAATATTTAAAATGACAATGAGGTAAGGAAAATGCTACCTTGAAGAGCTCAGAGTGATTGTCCATCAGAAACTGAGTCAGCAGTTCTGCCTGTGGTTTTGACAATGTCTTATTTTGTAAGATGAACTTTGTGCAAGTCTTGATTATCACCGATCTGTTATCAAACTAGAAAAAGAACCATCCAGATTTGGCATTAGATTTACTTGCAATGTGTCAGCAAAGACTAAGTATAACAGAATGCTATCGGAGAAGAACATCTTGATATTTGTTTTAAAACAAATCACATTGGAAGGCAGTAAACAGAATACTTCTAACTCTGGGAAAAAAGTTAGCTTTACCGTAGGGAAGTGCTATTTCCCACACTAAACATAACGGATACTTACTTGTTTTTGTAATTTGTAGCCCTCAGATTCAGATGCAATGGCTATGAATGTCAGGAGTCTATGTAGTTCTTCTCGGATATTTGGTGCTAATAATTTTAAATAAAGTTGTGATGCCTCTAGAGCTTGATCTGTTTTTCCTCTTTCTGCAATGGAGTAAGACAGTGTGTCCAGTGCAACTGTTCATTTTCAGAGTCAAGAATACATCTTTAAATTCCAATATTAATCTCATTTTTGGGGGTTTTTCCCTCCAAACAAAGCAGGTTATCTCAGTGACTTCTAAAACTTTTTGATGAGACTTAATACAGCATAATATACATCAATATAAGCTTAAAACCTTTGTCCCATAGCTAGTCAGATGTACTTGGACAATATATACAGGACATTACTATGTTCTGTATACAATGTGCAAACACTGAAGTGATGTTTGCACTGTGTGTTTACACATCTTCGTATTATATTCCAGGATTCATCTCAAAGTAATTAACGAGCTGAACAAGTCTAACTTTCTCATTGCTTTGAGGTTTTGTTTGTTTGGGTTTTTTTGTTTTGGGTTTTTCTTTTTTTGTTGCTTTTTTTTTGTTGGTTGGTGTGTGTATGTGTCCCCTTTTTAAGCCATTAGGTTATAAATTTCTCAAGGAAACATGATAAGGTGGAAATGATCTCCTATAAAAACCCCTTTAGGTGATAATACTAGTTATCTTCACTTTGAAAGTGAGGAACTATCAAAAAGCCAAGTAACTTTCTTAAGGCAGAGCAAGATGAGGGCAGATACAGGAATAGAACCTACGTATGATTTTCTGGCCTCTGTCCTATTACTGGGACAGAGATTATGTTTTACAACAAATAATCCAGGACTTTCAGGGGTGTACCACAAGTCATTTGAAACCACCTTTGTTTAAAAAGATCACCAAAAGAGCAAGTAAGTGACCTTTTTCCAAAAGAAGGGCAGACAAAAAAGCAGGAAAGAGAATTGCCAAAGGACATGATCAAGACAGGTAAAAGTGTAGATATGAAGACAGGAAGTTAAATCATTTCTAGAGAAAAGTTTAAGAGTTTCTCTGATCTGTGATTAAAGCTTTACTGAGTTACTTTAAAAGACTGAAGGAAAGAAAAAAAAAAAGAAAAAGTTCCAATGTAAAAAGGTTCAGTAAACCACATGGACTAGTTTGACCAACTGCATTCATCTGTAACATAAGTAAAGCACTCTAGATCTGTTTATTTTAAAGGCAACAAGCACAGCAACATGTTTGCCTTCACAATAGATCTGTATTATCAGCCATCTTAAATCAAACTGTTTAACAACTGAGGAAAATACAGTTATAACCGTATATACATTGATAACAAAACAAAGTCGTACTTTAGCTAACTGCAGCACTTCTCAAATTAATTTTGAAAGTGTTTTAAATATGTAGATGTTCATAGCTAGTTTGAGCACTCTTGCACTAGAGTCAGAACAACTGCACTTTATCAAAGTAAGGTTAACTGCACTGGATTCTACTTGGAAACTATTACTAGAATCCAAGCTGTTATGCAGTGATGACCATAATCTACTCCGTAGCACTGAGAGGGAAAAATGGTTGTAAAATAGTTAAGCACAATCTCCTAACAGTGTTCTAGTATGAACTAGAACACAGCTGAGGACCCAAGAATACAGACTAATATATTCAAACAGAGAATAATTTCCTAATGATAAAATTATGGCTACCACTTCATCAAAAAGAAATAAAGCATTAGAAACTGCTTGTGAGATAGTCTTACTCAAATTGGAAAGAATAAGAAAGCAGAATAGCCCTGGACATTCACAGGTCATGTAGTTTAGATCAAGCAGATACTTACTAAGGAAAAGACCTACCGGCAACTAAAGCATTAGAGTAGTTCAGCAGAATTATGGCACTGTCTTTTCCCTTGCCTACAGATTTGGCTCTTTCGATTCTCTAGTTTATTAATATTCTATAATATTGGTTTATATCAGTTTTGTATTTAAAGTGCATATATGAACTATAACATCTTTAATTTAAGTGAACATTTAGCAGAAGTTACCAGTAGCTAAGTCAGTTATTTCAAATTAGCATTCTTTTTTTGTGGATGGGTTATGTAATTTTGCAATAGTTTCCCTTTCATGACTTCTATTATAATTCGATTTTTTTTCTCCTTAGCAAAATACTACTGATAAAAATATTGCCTTTTGTATTTTCATGAGGTTTTGGCCACAGGATCCACCACTCTGCTCCAATTTTTACACAGGTCAACTGTGCTCCTATGCCAGTGAGCTTGTCATAGTTCTCTAAAAACTAAAACTTTTGATAGCACTCCATAAACCCTACAGAACTGAAGAAGTAACAGGGCCTATTTAGGGTACGATTAATCTTAGACTTGTATTTAAATTAAACCCTTCTGTTTTACTTGTGAGCATATGTAGGGAGGGTTTTTTTGGGGGGATCACAGGCTGAATCACAATCTCAACAGCTCCTTTTATCATTTTAAATAACTTCTATTACTAAAAAAGCCGTAAGTCCAGAATTTACAAAACCTTATTCTGGTTAACAAGAAAACTTTGTAGCAATGATTTTACTTTTATGTTATTAGTCACAAGTAGCAATAAGGGAAATTCTGACTAGCAGTAAGAAATCTTCACAGTGAGAGTAGTTATATATTGAAACAGGTTACCCACAGAGGTTAGTGAATCTCTATCCTTAGATTCTCAAAAGTCAGCTAGACCAGGCCCTTAAGCAACGTGGTCTAACTTTGAAATTTGTCCTTTCCTTGAGCAGAGGTTCTGACTAGCGACCTTGTGTGTCTCCTTCCAACCTATAAAGTGCATCTGCAATAGCATTGCAAATGGTGTTACGATTCAGTCAATTAACGCTTAGTAAGTTACATCCTTTATACAGCTTTCACTTGTATTTTTTGTTCCAGGTTGCTCTTACCTATAAGTTCTATAATTCCTGAATGAATATTGAGATCCTGAGTGGCAAGAAGGGAGTCCTTCTTTTGACTATAATACTTTATTATAATGTCAAAAAGAATCTTCTTGTATGTATTCAGACTGCTGGCTTTGTTAGTGCTTTGAGGTAACTGCTGACTAACCATCACTATGAATTGGTCTGGGAAATACTCCAAGCATTCAATTGCAGCATAGAGCCATTTGTCAAGCCTGTAGAAGGAAAAGTTAGTTTTAGTGCTTAAAATGCTCTGCCTATTCTTATTTAATGCTTTAAAGAAAATTAGACAGAAATAACCATGCAGGTATAGTCACATATTTGAACCACAGCATTAAACTTGTTGCTTATTAAGCAGTTTAAGTAACTTTTTTCACTATAGTAGTTCAAGGACCTGCTCAAAATAAGCAACTTCCATGGTTTTCCTATGCTACAGACAATACACCTGAGGCATGCTCAGATCAAAACAAGCTGCAATCATTCCAGACTGTCACTGACCCCAGGACACTTGCCTGATTCAGCTAGTATTTAAAACCAAACACCACCCCACTATTACTCCAACACACACAATGAAAACCCACCAGGGCTAACCAGGGTGAAAAGGCAAAGGATTGGATCTTTACAGAAGAGAAAGACGACAATTGGTTTGAAAATAGAGAAAAATAAAAATAGTTTAAATCCCAGAAGACTGTGGAAGCAGTTTATTATATGACCTACTATAAAGGCATGAGTTTTCTTAAGCATTTGTTGCCTGTATTACTTAACTAGGGAGAGAAAAATGTAAGGAGAACCTAAAATTCAGGTAGACAACTCATTGTTCAAAGAGGCTGGAAGGTCAGAGGAAAAAGTCAAATGCAAGCATTTTGTACGGAAGAAATCTAGTTATAGAACTGGAGGGGGGCAGAGGGAGAATTACTTTTATCTGATTCTCTGGATATAAAATAATTTGAACTGAATCAATAACTTGTGAGCAGATGCAATTATTATTTAAGATCCACAGAATCTTATTTTTATCATGGAGAGCAGAAACAAAGATTTTGAACTTGCTGCTGGATAGCTAGATAAACATGAACTTTTGTTAGAACTTCTGCGGTCAACAAGGGTTGTATAACTCTTGGATGCATAAACAGGGTAATACAGTAAAGTAGAAATAGCATCATGACCTCTCTTTAGTTATGATCCCATGAGCAGTGCAATCACTGCAAGCAGGATTTGATTACAGTTTTTAAGTACCTACATGGAGAGCAGGTATTTGATTATTTCAAGCATAACATGATACTATTTGAAAATTGAAGACAGAAAATTTGAGATATAAATTATGCTTACTCCCCTGCCTTCATATTGTAGGCAATTAATCCTACAACTACTTGTAATACTGGTGGCTATTCTTCATACCTGGAATTTTCCATGTCTCAGGTATGCTATAAGCCAGACCTAAATAATATACTGTATACAAAGATGCTACTCCAGCCCCCCACTGAAGTAATTTTAGAATAGAGTAATGAAGCAAGCGTTTAATTTTCTTAACACTCATCTGATATATCAGCAAAGACTCAAATGTTAGAGACACTTAACACAGAATAATACAGAGTAAGAACCACATATGAGATATTTTAAGAGACATAAACCCACCAATCAGCCAAGAATCAAGTACAATGGAAGTATAAACCTCAGAAGAAGCCATTCTGGTAGGAAAAACCTGTGGACTTAAGAAGCTATCCAGCAATAAACCTAGTTTGGAACCAGGAGTTTCATTAGCTTATATAAAACTCTAAACATATGTAAAAATATTAATATTTTCTCCCTAAAGCAAGAATACATAAAAACTGTAAGAAAGAGTCTCTTTAGGTATACAGATTGACCTTAATCTCAAACAGATAAAAATTGTATTGATTTGACAGAAATCAGCATTACTAAGACATATACACATGAGGAGACATGCCTTGACATATTCATTAAAAGTACATGCTAAGATAGAGATCAGCCCAAGTGCAATCACCAGGAACACTACAAAAATAAAAGAACATTTAAGGAAAAGAGCACTGATGACATGCAGCCATTTTCACTTTTATATTCCCACGATATAAGCATTCTTCAGTGCTATATTCTCACGATATAAGCATTCTTCAGTGCTACAGCTAAGCTTCTCCTTTTCTGTTGCTAACAAGAGATGCCTTATTGACTTTATATCTTCACAGCACCACCACCAGGAACTGTGACAAACAAACAAAAAGCCTCAGAATAAATTTTTTCAAGTTCTAATATCTGTTATAGAGACCTAAGAGTGAAGTGTCTGGTCTAGAAACTAGGAGCGTTTTTGACGTTTCAGGTCAAAGTTTTAACGTATACTTAAAATCTTCAAATGTCCAATCCCAAACATATACTTTTTGTGAGTTCCTTTATCGCTTCTGAAAAGAAGTCAAAGGAAAGTACATTAATGCCACCCCTGTCTACAAGTATACAAGTGTAACAATGTCTATTTTATTCACTTAAGACAAATCTTTGATCAAGAGTAAAATAAAGCATTTACTAACAAATCCATTTTATAGATGTGTAACTTACTCAGGCAAGTTTAAGCTACATGTAACCTCTCTGTCCAGGAAAGTGTTTGAGATAATCAGGTCTTCTTCTTTGCCAAAACAGTCTGGTTTTGTCTTCACTGAAGACACCAAGATATCTTCTAGAAGCGGAACATCAATTAACTGCAGCAATCGTAGCAGAGTTTGCTGTTTCCAGACATCTTCTATTACTGATACCGTAAACAAACAAAAAAACCAGCCTCAGAAATAAGATCTTATGTAAAACACTAACCTTTGTTTTTCCTCACTCAAGAATGTTTTAAGTGTTCAAAGACAACAAGGCAACAGCATAGTGTGAAGTTTCTGTGTTGGGGAAGAAGGGATCAAAATAGGAATGCTAAGGAAGAAGGCTTTGAAGAGAACATCTCTCTCCCCCATCATATTAGAATTAGTAATAACTTACTCTAATTATTAATACATACAAGAAAAGACAAGTGAATAGCAAAGGAATCATATAATACAGATGTACTTAATCTTAAAATCTATTTCCTTCTGAAGTGGTATTTGCATAAATAGAATAGCACCATCCTGCAAAAACTTAATCCTGTTTTGTTTCCTTCAGTTCACTTACTATAAGCATTTACCCATTTAGCACTCATTTAGCTATTTTTTCATTAGTGACATGTTAAATTTAGGACTCTGAGGGGCACTGTTTAACAGAAGTGAGGTACTCACTCCCAAGTAGATACAGTGAAGAACAATCAAGTTTTAAAAAGAAAAATTCAATCCTCACCTCTTTTTGAAAGTAGATGAGTTGGTTCATTAACCATGATCTTTGGAAGTAAAGATGTGTGAACATTTATTGATCGAAGAAGCTCCTCTACCCTCTTTTTATCGGCTGCTTCTAATGCTAAGGGGTTTGAAAGTGTTGATTCACACTTCGTTCTGCTTAGGGGGGAAAAAAAAATTTACATGTATAACAAATACAATCAGTATTGTATTGACACATTTATCTTTGTGTCACTTCCTAAATTGCTGTTAAATCAAGACTTTAGGGCTTCATTGTATCTGGGGTCTATCATGCTGCTAGAAAAGCAATCATCCACATATGCTTTGTGGAAAGGGCAAGGATATTGATTCCAAATACTGTTTATTAGTTCCATTTCTTTTACCAGCTTCCAGCAAGTAGTTCATTCATGCTAATTCTCATATTTCAGCACAATTGACTGCAAAACAAAATGATTCCTAGGCATATGCTACTGTGCCAGTATTCTACATAACATATCTATATCATATATATCTATAACGTATATCTATTCTAAACAACAAAGGGCAGATCAAAGCAGTTTAACATTACCAAGAAATATTAGGTACCATTTGCTATTTAGGCATGACATTTCTCAAAACTGGCATGTAGTTTCAAAAGCCTCCAATACCTGGGTTAGACAGACATAACTTCATCTACAGTTAACCAACCTTAACTTTACCAAAAAAAAAAAAAAAAAAAAAAAATCAAAATAGCTCAGAGTAACTCACTTGGAACGTCTTTTTGTCTTCTGTTTGCAGATTTGCTCGGGAGACAAGCTCTCATTGTCTTTATTCTTTCTCAGAAGAAGAGGAGTAAGACTGCTATTTACAAATTTATAGAGACTAGTGTTTGTGTCTTCAAACTCTGTTTCTTTCTCGTTCTTGAATAAGTAAAGCTTTGCTCCAACTGGCTCAAACACCTTGTGATCCATCAATGCTTGGCATACACGGACTCCCTTCAGCCGAGAAATATCATTGCAGCTTAGGTACATGCTTTGCATAAGATGGCTCAGTACCACATCAACAGCATTTGAGCCAGTGAAACAGTTTTTGTATGTTTTCAGATGTTGTCTGCGTCTTTTGATTTCCACCTGACTATGAAGAGCATGAATAATACTATTCCACAGCTGAGTTGCCTGAAAAGGACCATCACAATCTGCAAAATATTTATACGAAAGTTTTACAGATGTTTATAAAGCTTTACTTCAACATTAAAAAAAATAATTTTACTCTGTGAAATTAGTTATATAAATATATATTTAAAAATTCTCCAGAAATCAGCTTAATTTTGCAAAGACAGAGAAAGATAATACTTCATGAATCAGTCCTTCTTGTAAGCTAACACCCACGAGGGTAGAGTCAACAGAAGAGAACAAAAGACACTAAAAACAGGCGAGGAAGGTTTTTCTGTTATTACCACACATATTGTATGTATGTACACATACACATTAATTAATTAGAGAATGGCTGAGGCTTGCAGGGACCTCTCGGGTCCATCTGGTCCAACCTCCCCTGCTCAAGCACGGCCACCCAGAACTAGTCACCCAGGACCATGTCCAGACAGCTTTTGAATATCTCCAAAGGTGGAGCGTCCACAACATCTCTGGGCACCGCTGAGAAGAGCCTGGCTCCGTCCTCTTTGCACTCTCCCTTCAGGTACTTGCAGACATTGATGAGAACTCCCTGAGCCTTCTCTTCTCCAGGCTGAGCAGTCCCAGCTCTCTCAGCCTCACCTAGGGGAGATGCTCCTCCCGTCCCTAGTTTCTCCTCCACATACCACTCTCAGCTCAACAGACGACAAACCAACATTTGCAGTACATTAAACCTGCCTGTCTGCCTCCCAGCTTGTCGCTCCGAACACTTAGACGCAGCCCCACGCCCAGCCCCAGCAGCGGCGCCCCCCTTAACCACGACTTCTGAGGGCACAAGCCGGAAAAAGCTCCTCTCTCCTCCGCACAGCTGCTGACCCCCGCACTAGCTTCTGCCCACCCGCAGGCCAAGGGCCCCGCCCGCGGCATCGGCAGCCGCAGGCACCCGTCCGACGGGCGGGGGCGCGCCGGCCCCTCAGAGGCCGCTCCGCTTCCCGGCGAGGCGCGGAGCCGCCGCCAGCCTCACAGGCGCTGCGGAAGAAAAAGCAGCGGAGAGGCGGGAATGACTCTCTTCCCCCACCTCGCCGCCGCCCGCTCCCCCGCCGCGAGTCCAGCTCGCTCTGACTCCGGAGCCTCCTGAACCGCGGAGTCAAATAAACCGCCATCACCGCGGCTGGCGGAAGCCGGGAGAGTGCATCACTTCCCGCCCTCCTCCGCCTCCCCCAGCCACCGCCCCAGCGCCGCCCCTCCGGGGCGGAAGTGAGGCGCGCTCCGGCCGCCCCCCTGCCCCGGCTCTGTGGCTGTCGCCGTCGCCATGGAGTAGCTGGAGAGGGACGGGGACCGAGCCGGGGCTGGAGCGAGAGACGGAGCCGGCCTGACAGGCGGCCCGCCGGACCCACAGGGCGACGGGCAGCCGGGCGCTGCGCCGGCAGCTTCCCGCGGGCTCAGGTAAGAGGCCTGTCCCCCGCGCCCCGGGGCAGGAGAGGCTGCCCGTGGCCTAGTGCCACAGCGCGGGGCGGGCAGGGCCCGCTGGCTGCGGAGGGGCTGGGGATGGCGGTCTCGCGTCCCGGGAGCCCGGCGCTGAGGGGTGGAGGGAAAGGGGGCCGCCCTGGAGGCGCGATCGTTGCGTGAGCAGGGCCTGGCGGCGACCGTTGAACTGCCTGAGCCGGCGGATCGCGGATCACCTGCCCGCAAACGCCGCTCACCGCCGCTCGCCTCTGACCGCGGCCGCCGCCCGCCCCAGGCAGGCTCCCTCCTGGCTGCCCCGCGGAGCAGAGAGCACCGTCACCGGCCCTTCGGGCAGCGGGAAGGAGGGGATTCCCTGCGCGGCGCTGGCGGGGGTTTCTCGGCGGAGCGGTGCGAGTCCGGTCTCACTGGAAATAACAGTAAATACTTTGTCTGGGAGGACTGGCCCGCAAGAGACAATCCAGGGGTTTGTGCAGCGTACAGGTTAGGTTTCGCCTGCCAGCAGGCAACAAACAGATCCCCGTGCATGGATCTCGTTCCGTGAGTTTTTGGTAGGGTTTCAGTTGCAGCTCGGTACCGAAATGCTGAATAAAAATCACGAAGGTGACTTGCTCTGATGGCGGCTGCACCGTGCACAGTGCATCATTGCATTTGATCCTCCTTTTGTTTTTGTAACAAATGCAAAAGATTGGCTGTGCCTGAAAAATGTTTGTTTTTTTTTTTTCTTTTGTTTGGTGAGACTCGGCTGTTCTAGCACCTGTTTCATCTGTGAATTCATCATTGTTTGGGTCAGATGGATAGGATGGAAGTTTGGGTTGGGTGGCATGAAGTACCCATGCACCTGCCTGCTGCCTTGGTTCACAGAGGGGAGTCCCAGCTTGTTATAGGTCAAAATACTGGCAGAGTGTATGATGAACTGCTGTACAGTGTGCACGCATATCCATACATCAGATGAAGCTATGAATTAGTTCAAGGATAAATTAATAGTTTTAAATCATGCAGTTGTTTTACATGAGTGAGAATTAAAGAATGGTGAGGAATCTTTGTTTTGGATTTATCTTTATTTCAACATTTTGAATGTTTTCCCTCATTTCTCATTGCTGTATAAGTAAGCTGTTGCTTACTACCTTGCCAAGTGATTAGGTGGTCGTCGTGCTGACATATTGTTGCTGATGTACATCAGCATAAATACTATTATTGATTGTGAGGGGAATTCATGAAAACAATACGTTGACCATCTGGATTTCTTTTTAGGATTAGTTCCAGATTTCATGGACTTAGTATCAGTAGCATTAATATTACCCATGAAATTCAAACAGAAAGAAATCAAAGTTCTTAAACATTTATTGCATGTGCTGTGTTGCTTGTCTGAACACTGTTACTCTTAAGATCTTGTACTTTTCTCATTTATTACCTTTTAACTTGAAATGAAAGTTTCATTGTGGGTGACTGACTTTATTGTCCCATGGTTGTTAATTTTTCTATAAATAGTACTTCAGTCTTAAAAGAACTGAACAAGCCAGTTTTTGTACAGTTGAGAACTAAAGTTGGATATCTCAGATATGGTTAAATCATCATGATTTGTGGTACTATAGATACTACCCAAAACAGATATGTTTTTTTTGGCATGGATTTTCTAGGTACATTGTTCCTGTTGACCTATATTGAGTTTTTACTGAAGTTGGTAATAACAATCATTTTTACAAAGCAAAATACGCTATTTTAAATTACAGTCCAAATGTTGACATGAGGATTTCTACAAATTTACAGTGTTAATGGACGTAAACTTAAAATCCAAGCTGCTTATTGAGAAGTAAGTTTTTTAGTACTCCTTACTCAGTAGCTAAATTAAACAGTAGTTTGCATACTGTCAAGCTGGAGAGAAACAGGTTGGACAGGGCCTACCAGGCTTAATTTTTAAATCCTAACCCTTCAGACACTGGAATGCTGTTAACATTCTCACCTAGTGGCTTTTCCAGGCTTCTCTCTGCAGTTAGTCTGTTACCCACAGCAGAGGGCACTTCTGATTTAATCAATACTACACCATTTTTCCACCACCTATATAGAGAAGCTCCCCTTCAGATTTATACAAAGGAATTTGAACATGCATGCACATGCATTTTCTTCATAATATCTCCACAATTAATTTTGCAAAGCGTCTCTCTAGCTTTGAGAGTTCTAACACAAGATTGTGTTGCATTGATACTAGAGAAGGTTTGATGGCTGGGAGTGAATGAAACAATGCAACAAGCACAAGATTTAAAACCAAATAAATTAAATTTGTGGTTATCTTAAACTCATTAGGATTGATTTTACAGTCCTTTAGCATATAGAGTTTGCCCCATGGAATAGCTGCAGAATAAAATCTCTGAGAGCTGGAAATACCTATAGCTCCTACTTAGAATACTTCGTGATCCTTGCTTCTACCTATTTATCAGGTTAATGAAAAGTTCCTTTATACAGGGATATTAGCCAATGCCTATAATAGCTGTTTGGTCTTGGGCTGCACAGTTAGGAATTGCATGCGTTTTTCCATAGCACAATTCATAAAGTAAAATTAATATATTGTAATAAAATGTCACATACTGTAATAAAATTACTTAATAAAGGAATTCTATGTTTCCATAATTTATTCCTAGCTATGTTCTCAGCAAAATGCTTAATACATAGCAGGCAAGTACATAATTATTCTTAAGATTATCTCATTGTATTCAGACTCAGCTTCTCATATCTAAACCTCACAGTTCCCATAATTAAGACCAACTCCACCCTGAACATGCTTGCAGTCATAGCTGGTTCTGCTCCTGAGTAGTCCTGTTGAAGCCATAACTACTACTTCTGATTTTAAAGTTGAGTATTTGCAAGATGGAGATCTGTGCAGCTGGATACCTTTCTTTTTTATGATATATTTTCTTAAAACTCCTAGTCTGGTTCTTCATTTAGTAGCACAAAGTTGTGTCACTCAGTTGACATCAAAATTGCAGAAATATCTATGGAGCCACAGCATTAGTGTATTTCTACATTTCACTATGGAAGAGTACTGAAGGTGGGATATAACTGCAACAGTAGTCAAGATAGAGCAGCACAGCTGTGTTGCTTCCAGCACTGTACTAGAGTTTGCTTATGACTGGGTTAATACTGTTACACACGTCTACACTGGAGTGAATTGTTCAGTAACAAATATAACTTTTTAAGAAGTTTTGTTTAGTATGTTTATTACCTCTTTTAGAAAACAAGTCTATCTGTCCAATTTAATACTAATCAGATTATTTGGTCTGATTTCTAATGGAAGGTGTGCGTGTCCAAATAACTTTAGTGTGGTTGATTTCAGTCAAATTTGACTGAGGTATACAGGTGTCAAAAATAAGTCGCTACAGGTTTTTTGAGACTAAGGAGCTGTGAAGAGGAAACAAACTCCATCTGTGTCTTGAATGTGGAAGAAGCTGTGGCATAAATGCATATGGTAAGAGACACCAGATAATCTATGTAGACAAGAACATTGCCTTATAAATGTATATAATACAGTGGGAAGAGCTTTAATTTGTACAAGCAAGCGCCTCACATCCGGTCAGAAGGACATTGGGGCTGATTAGTCCCACTGCTCGCTGGATCATTTGTTAGTGCCTTTTGCTGCTTTTGTCCTTGTGACCATGACTTGACAAACATCTTCTTTATCACAACAGAATCTTGTCTCTTCCATTTGAATAGGAATGACATTCTCTATTTTTCAAAGAAGTAGTTTTACACAAATTATATGCCAACGAGTTGACTATATGACAAATAAGGCCATAATTGAAAATAGTATTTCTGCAGATTTCAGTACATTTGCTGATGTACTATCTTAGGTTTATTTTACTATAGGTTGAAGAAATAGTACTCTTCACACCTTATTTGAAAGAGAGAATGAAGAAATATCCTTAAATGTTGCTTTTGAATATACCACATAATACTGATTCCAGGAAATCATCTCTTCTTGCATTCTTCTCTTCATCTTTGCTCACACCGGTAAAGAAGATGAATGTCTATCTCTTTTTTTCACTGTTCGTTTCCTGTCCTCATTCTTTCTTGTGTATCCATTATCAGAGAGACAATTGTATAAATGGGACATAGGCTTCAGAACTTCTGTCTGGCAGAATAGGCAAGTCAGATTTTTTGGAACTAATTATGACTACTTAGGAAGCTGTGGAAATACACACTACAGGGGAAGATGAACTAAATTGTAAGCTGCCACAGTCTTTTAGCTCTTAAATTTGCAAGGTGATGTAAAAAAACTTCCTTGTACAATTTTGATAAAATAAAGCATAAAAAGATGGTTTCTTGTTTCCTTCCCCTGCAGCAACTGATTAATACGTAAGCTCATTAATACTTAGATCACACAAATAGTAATGTCAGCGATCTGATGGGTAAAGTACTGAATTTTGAGCTTGTATTTTGATAAGCACAGTGTAGGAAAGAACACATTTTTTACTTGTCTTCTGTATAATACACATCTATTCTTTTGCTCGTCTGGGATCTTAAGCAATCCTTCCCTTCAGAAAATGTGTAGTTCCATGAGCACTGGAATTAAAGGAGCCTGGTCTCCTTCAGATTTGATTCTCTTTGTTGATTGATGTTTGTATACAAGGTGCAATCCATTCCCTTCATGGGAGCAGTTTATAGATTCTCTGCTTTATTCAATTACCTGTTTTCAAGAAATGGTTGAATTTCTTAGTCCTTAATTGCTTTGTTAGATCTAATGAAGAATGATCAAGAGATTAAAAAGTTTTTGAGGAGGAGTAGAAGCAATGACATATAATCCCCATGCACACACAGATAGGTGTATGCAGTGTGAATATGTATAACTGCAAAGCCCTGGAAGTTATATTTCAGTATTCTTTTTGTGGGTTACTCCTGTATCCTGTTGGATCCTTGGTTGGATGTTATAGTTTTCAACATGTGTCGTATGTTAACAGAAATTGTGAGGACTGTGAAGCTTTTTTTTTCTTGTCTTTGTAGGATAATACATTGGTGCACAGTTGAGACAATGGAGTCCATGCTGAATAAATTGAAGAGTACCGTTACAAAGGTAACGGCTGATGTCACCAGTGCAGTCATGGGCAATCCTGTTACCAGGGAGTTTGATGTTGGCCGACATATTGCCAGTGGTGGTAATGGTCTTGCTTGGAAGATATTTAATGGAACTAAAAAATCAACAAAACAGGTGGGTTGTCAAGTAAAGACCTAAGTTTGTAAGCATTAGATAACAGACTGATAGGTAGCAGTTGGTAAGTGGCGTTTAAAAACAAGATCCAACTGGGCAGACTAATGATAAGGGTAGTACTGTAAGTAAAATGAAACGAAGGACTCGACATTATTTAAATATGATGTTCTCAGCTACATAGGTGATAATTGCTTTAAGCCTTCACTGCTGGAGAAAGAAGTGGTTCTGCATTCATAGCATACAATTCGAGACCAAGATCAAGAATTAATCTGAGTTAAAAGTGCTCTGACAAGAAGGAAGAAGTTTGTTTTAACATGGATCGGTTCCCCAATTTGTTTTACCTTGCAGCATTTTTTGGCAGCAGTACTGGCTTTTTACAGTTTAAAATAATTGTGAAGTATGCCATCATTTGTTCTCAGCAAAAGAGACTGTAGTTTTTTGCTCAGCTGCCATACGGAAATTGAGGGGTTAGAAATGTTAAGTCATGAGATATAGTAACAGGAAGGCATGGGATAGAGGAGGAGGTTGTGGAGGAAGTGAGTTGTGCCTTCCCTGCATTGTTTTCAGATCAGTATTGTTCCCTTTTAGTTTCCTTAAAGTATTAGGGTTTGGAGCACTACTATATAAACTTTTGACTCACTTGAAGTCACATGTGTAAATGAAAGAGGATTGTGATTTTGGAAGAAGGTTTGCCAGAAACAGAGTTTAAGAACTGTTATTATAGAAAATGATTTTGTTGTACTGGAGAAATGTGAAAAGTCTTTTTTCAGTCTTGGAGAGGAAATAAAATTTTCAACAAGTAACTAGAAGTGTTAATAAGTTACAGTGTTCAGTTAAACTTGATGCTAAAGTGATGCAAAGTCACTTAGACAATGAATCAGCTTGCTACGGATGTACCAAAAAGAAATGGACACAAAGGAATAACTTTGGAAAACATATATACAATCTGTTAGATGGTAGGAAAATAAACTGTAGCAAATAGAGAAGAAATATACTATGCAGAATAAATAATCTGTGGAGAATGTGTGATCTGATTGTGACAGAACCTGAATAATGTTCAGCAGGTACTTTTGCCATATTCTCAAGCATCTGTCTAGCTGTTGCAGGACTCTATACATCTAGTATTTACTGAATTTACCCATTGTACCAATTGGGGGTTTTTTTGGTCTTATTCAACTATACAAAGAAGTGATAACAATGAAAGTGTGGTAGTTTTGATAGGTTTTATACAATCTCTGTGCCCAGTAAGCATTTGACCTGTAGCAGGTGTAGCTTTAAGGTCTGGAGAGTTGTAGCAAGTTTCTTTCACTGCCTAGTTGACAGAGTGTATGTAACTTGGTTCCTGTCGATCATGTTTTTCAAGCTTTGAATGGGTGTTCTGACCACTGATTTTGCAGAGTTTTAGTTCAGGTGTTACCGCATGTGATCCTGCAGTATCTCTGTAAACCTTGACTAACATCTGTACATTTGTATGCCATCGTTAGTCATTAAAAATACAGCAGCAGTTGTACTGCAGGGAATTTTAGATGGCTGGTGATTTCACATGCAATTACCATTCATTATTAATATTACCAGTTAGGTAACATCATGTCAACATTCAGTTTGCCATTGCAAAATAAAACTACACAGCAATACAAACAGTTTATGTTGTGTTGTATTGCAATATATCTCTTCTTTAACATTATTTTTTATTTCTTTTGCATGTACCTTTTGAATGATGGCTGGGCAATATTGAAGTGGCTGGCTGTCATTTTCCAAGTAGTAGCAGTCACTTTTGTGAAGTGATGCACGTATTTGCTGTATTGCAAGTGTGTATATCTAATTTGAAGCTGCAAGCACTTAGCTTTTTTTACAGTAAATGTGTATTGTAATCAGATAAGCAGGATGTAAGGGCTTGATTGCCCATGTTGTTGTCACTTTACAACAACGCAAGTAATAATTTAAGTCATTATAGCTAGATAAAATAGCTAAATTTGGAGTTTTAGCATTACAGCAGTAGAGCTGATCAGAAATCTTTGTTCTCAGGACAAATGGAAGTCAGCAGTGTTACAGAAGTTGGTCAGCTGAAATTAAGATTTCAAATACGGATTAATATGGTTCCTATTTTAAGTCAGTGGACAGTTACAAATATTCCATCTCTGGTGACAGTAAATATGTATGATTTTATTCCTCTTTTCAGAGTTCCGCCTGGTTCCTGCCTTGCTGGTTTTCCGAGATTTCTGAATGTTTACATTTTTTTTTTTTAAAGTGTCTTGTCTTTTCTTGCTTACTTTGTAGGTGACTGAATAACAACCTAACAGAATGTGAGGAAATTACTTACCTCTGTGCATATGTTTGTGTGGTGCTATTTGATAGCTGATTTGAAAGTGTTGTGCTGTTTGAAAGATTTATGAGTCTCTCTGGTTATACGTGTATGCATGAAGTAATATATTGCTAATTTTACAGTATGTATTTCTGCTGGTCTTGGATTTGTTAACTTAGTCTTTATGCACTTATATTTTTTTCTGGCATAATATGGCACTTGCCCTTTCTTCTGCTTAGAAAGTGATCATAAAGAAATAGATGGGGTACGGTCACTTAATGTTCTTGTTGGCAGCTCAGAGATAAAAACTAGCAGAATTAAGGAGATAATGGTTTGCACTTCAAGACTGCTGTAGTTGTGTTTAACGTTTATTGTGGGAGTACTAAATATATTAATGGTAGGTAAGTCAGCTTTCTGTTGTTTTGGCTGTGCATACAGTAGCTTTGAAATGAAAGCTTCCTACTATTCAAACTTTAAAGGCTAATTAATTTTAAAACTGAAATAGTTGTATTGTATACCTTATGACTGAAGTGAACTGATGGGAAAGTAGGTTATGAAAAAACATTGGCAAGCTTCTAAAAATAAACCCCCAAAAAGCTGGAGGAAAATCTTTTTCTGGCAAAAGACCAGGCTAATACTAGAATGCTTTCCAGGATTTTAATTCAGAGAGTATTTTGCTTTGCACAGTGGGAGGCTTTGGTAAAACATCATGTGTTTGCATATTGAGTTACATTTGATTATTCATTAAAAAAATGCGTGAGTGCATATGGGTAAAATAGAGAACAAAAATGAAAGGGAAAACAAACATAAAGTTTCTAAAATCAAGCACTCTGACTGCTACCTTAAAATTTCCTTTGCTTTTATGTTCAAGATTTAGTCTTTAACATGATCACATTTGATTTTTTTCCAAAGGAAGAGGTATTGCTATGCCATTATGATTACATTTCCACAGCTTTTAGAGTCTTTAATTTAGAAATACCTTCTAGTTTTGTTTGCATCTTTTTTGACACACAAACCCAGTGTGTTTCTGAATTCTTGCCTTTCTGTTGGGGGCAGGAGAGAAACCGTGACATGCCTTGGTTGCCTTTTTCTGGTTAGGGAGAATTATTTCTCTCTCTCTCTCTCTCCCCCTTCACCTCCCCTTTTTTTTAGCAGTTGCATTTGCTAAGATAGGAGCAGGATTTTTGCATTCTCTTTGGTTTATAAGGTGTTTACACGGGTAAATAGGGACACGTATTTTAAACTGTCAATGTGTGTTTCGAACTGGTGTGTGTTTCATAAGGAATGCAGGATTGCAAATGGACTTGGAGGATGTGGTGGGTTGACCCTGACCAACAACCAAGCACCCACACAGCTACTCACTCACTTCCCCACCCCCAGCAGGATGGGGGCAGAAAATAGGAAGAAGAAAAGCAAAAAACCTCATAGGTCAAGATATGGACCGTTTAATAGGTGAAGGAAGCAGGGAAAAAAACAAGCGAAGCAAATTGTTCACCACATCCCACAGGCAGACTAACGCTCAAGCTAGTCTCTAAACAATAGCCGCCTTGGAAGCCAAACCCCCCCTTCTTCTTCCTCTACCCTAGTTTTTATCACTGAGCATGATGTTATATGATATGGAATAGCCCTTTGGCCAGTTCGGGTTGGCTGTCCTGGCCATGTCCCATCCCAATCTCCTGCCTACCCACAGCCTACTCACTGTGGGGGCAGAGTGGGAAAAAGAGAAAGCCTTGACCCTGTGCGAGGACCGTTCAGCAACAGCCAAAACGTTGGTGTGTTATCAACACTGTTTTAGTCACAAATCTAAAACACAGCACCATATGGGATGCTATGAAGAAAGTTAACTCCATCTCAGCCAGACCCAGTACAAAGGAAAACTGCCCAAAGAAGCTGGGAAAAGGAAATTGCGGCATTTAGTGAGAAAACTACAAGGATAAAAAACCTTTATGAAGGGGTATATTAGTGAATACCAAGTCTTTGGGACAATGATCAACAGGATTCCCCTGAAATACAGAAGTACAATCAAAGAGAACTGATTTACACTTTTCTGTTCAGTGTCTAAAAGTGTTCTAGATGAGTTAATATGATTGCACCCCAGTTAAACCATGTCCTGTGCCTTGCATGTTGTGGACAATGCTTACTCCTGTTTGCACAGGTGACATTTAATTCCTTGGCAAAGGCATTGTGGAAATTAAACACTGATCTTTTCAGTGATTCGTGTTAAAAATTCTAAATTCTTGGCAGTAACAACAGATGTTTTCTTGAAGATCTTAATCCTGGCAAATATTTACACGGTATACATCATAACATACAGCTGTCTCAATGTCATCACTGAGCTTTACCTAGCATCACTTTGAAGTAAAGCACTTGGCTTAAACATGTGGGAGGTGAGACAGAAGGTGCGGACTATCTCATGTTTGTGAACAGAACTGAGATTTAAACTTAGATCTCTTGAGTGGCCAGTCTAGTCCCCTACGTACTTGTCCATACTTCCTAACCCAGGTAGTAGTGTTACCAGTATACTATGTTGAGACAAGAGCATGTTGAGCAAGGTGTGTATACTTCTATCACATAATGAATGAAAATTTGTGTCATTAAAGATAAGGGTTGTTTTCTTTCTACTTTTTCACTTTCTTTGTGGAGAGCAGTTGTACTTTTTTTAATATATTTTAGTCTTTTTATGTTAAATTTATTTTTATAACATGAAGTTGGAATTACGACACAACTGCAGAATTAAATAACAAGTAGTCATCTGCAGGAGGAAGCTACTCTTCCTTCAAACCTATGAAATGAAAAAATAAAGTGGAAGCTCCCCTAGAGCTTTCTGTGGAAAGGAGTAGTAACTATGTAAGCCTTTGCAGGCTTTCATCTCAGTATGTTTCCGTGAAAGTAATTACAGGAAATGGAATCCCTATTGGCTACAGTTGGTAGCCCTCCTTTTTGGGGTTGAATATCAGTTCTTGTAAAACAGAAAAACAGAAATGATATGTTCATAGTCAAAATTTGACAGGGTTATTTGGTTCATGCAGCATAAAACCATGAACACTTTTAAATGTTTCAAAGCGTACTATATGGTTTCAGTAATTTTTGTGCATTGAGAGTGTGTTCTATGGCCCATGATTCAGCTTTGTCTTAATTCTTCTGTACAATAATATCTAGTGACTTATGGGGGTTAAGACATTATATTGTTGATATGGCATTCTGCATATAAAAATCAATGTTGATTATGGAATCGAATTTCAGAATTCCATATTTTGAATTATTAATATCAGAACACATTTAACATTTTAGTGTCCATGAGCAGAGATGGCTGTATGCTTTCTTCTTGTATCAGACGTGTTACATGAAAATGAAGGTATTGAAAGCAAGTTGTCACACAGCTCAAATTATTTTGATTCTTGACATTCCACAATAACTAGATCTACAAAATCAATGTGATAGCAATCGTTTTCATCCCTAGAATACTACAATTTCATATACATACTTATATGTGAGCTAATTCGGGGTATGTAAAAGTTGTCAAACTTCAAACAAACCATGCAGGATTGCACGAAGCACCAATAGAACTTATTTATAGCCATCATAAAATATTCAAACAATAGCTGATGTCCCATACTATCCAATTTAAGTACTCACTTTCTGGTTCTTTTGACTTGTCATTAAACAGAAGTGCTTTCAGAAGTGCTGTATTAGTTTGAAATTTTGTTATTGGTCACGTACTGCTCAATACATTCACACTTGCTGCTGGAAAATGCATATTTTTTGAATAGTGGGTATAGTCTATGTCTTCCATCCCCTGTCATTGGTTCCTCCCTGCCTTGTGTCTATGTTAATGTTTGATCCATCACACTTAAGAGTTGGAGTGGGGAGCTGGTATGGATAGAAGCAGGAAAAGTGTACTTGGTTGAGTTATTTATAGATGTTCACCTGCTAATGGCTTAATGAGACAGGTACCAACTAAAAAATATAAACCAATTTTTTGTGTATTGGACTGAATTTCTTTTTTTATATAGCCTATTTCTAGAAGTCTTTTTTTTTTAAATCAATACTGTAACTGTTCCTGTGAGATTTTAATTAGACTAATGGTTATAAAATGTGCAGTACAAGAGCATAGACTTCCTCTTGGGACTGAAAACTGTATTTTCATATTATTTTCTACTGGTTTCTATCCTTTACTATTATTCATAATGCTGTTGTAGGAGTATAAGAAAGTCTGTGTTTCATGGTAAAGTTTTAGTTCCTTTTTTCTTCAGTTGATTTATTTCTCTTTAATGGCTTCCAAGATGGTGATGTAATCTAATTTTTTATTTCACATCCACCTCTGTAATGTCAAAGTTTCATATAAATTTCTTAATTTTCTCCCACTCCATTTGCAGAGGTTGGTTGGAAGAACTATTTTCTCTGTTTTTAACATCTACTGCATTTCTGGGACTTCTTTTTACACATGTTTAAGCATTAAAAAATTCTTAATGTTTTATCATGTGAATGGTCTGATCAGATTAATTGATTACTGTGACTATAAATTATCTTTCATGAATGTCTAGTTTAATATAGGTCATACTGGTTTGGAGCAGAATGCTGAGACAGAGTCTGGTTTAATAAAGCACCACTTGATATATTTAATGCCAAATGGCTGCATATATGCTCAGAATATTTTAATGGTTCATAGTTGATGTAAATGCTTTCATCTACTTAAAATCAAGCTGATTTCTGTCCTGTGGATCTGCTGCTTTGTCACTGTGTAGATAGATAGTGGTTATAGTTTACGTATTACTGTTTGCAAGATAAGGAGCAGTAGTACCTTAATTCTTAAAATATATATTCCAGAAGTTATATACAGTAACCTGTGTGATTATGACTGGGACAAAGTAAGGACAATATGTATATATACATATACATTGAAATACTTATTGCATTGGTGGGATTGTACTGTTGATTCAAAAAATGTGTGTGTGCGTCTATGTAATTGTGTATAGGCTTGTTTTTTGGCTATGTTATCTACTGAGTGAATTTTATTGCTTATTTCTAGGAAGTGGCTGTTTTTGTCTTTGATAAGAAGCTAATAGACAAGTATCAAAAATTTGAAAAGGATCAGATTATTGATTCTTTAAAACGAGGTGTTCAACAGCTAACCAGGCTTCGACACCCTCGACTACTTACTGTTCAACATCCATTGGAAGAATCCAGGTAAGCTGTAGTAAAGTTGAGAACAGAACTTCTTAATCATTGTTTTGTTATTGGCCATAAAATATCTGGAACATTCAACACATACATCTGATGAGATTCAAGTTTATTGTATTTACTCATGTGAGAATGGTATTCACTCCACCCTCAGATTTTTTTTCCCCCCAAGTCATGGGATGTATTTCAGGTGTGAATCTAGGTAATAAGCTATTGTATGATCTTAGTCCAGTTGCAGCTATAAGGCTAGACATGACCCTTACAGCATGAAAATTTGGTAGTTCAACTAATTTCACTTTTAAAGAACTCTCTTCAAAATTCTTTTCTTTCAAAAGGTTGTTCAGACATTTGTTCCATTTATGAGATATATGTACTTCGTGCATGTGAGATTGGAGATTTTTGGTAAATTGTATGTGTTGTGGCCACATATGTGTTTAAAAGGTCCTCAAATGCCAGTCGAGGGAGACAAAATTCAGTGTGTTTTTGTAGTGCTTATTTTATTTATGTAAGGTTGGTCACTAGGCACAATAATGGGTTAGTCTTACAGATTTATCATTCAACTGTAGTGATAACAGCACACTAAAATCTAACAAATAAAATGAAGGTTTCATGTTAAAATAGAAAGCTGATCCTACTGAGGAAGATCGTGAAGGTGTTAGAGGTTTTTTTCTAAAGTAGTTTTTCTAAATAGTAACCTAATAAAGATTGATGTACATTACCTTTCAAACTTCTACATTTTTGATTGTGTCTGTTAACCTGCATTTTTCCAAACGTACTGGCTTCTAGAAGCTCAGAATACTATAGGAATGCTTCTTCATCTTTGTGATGCCTACTTTGGGGAAGATTTTTTGGATTAAATGACACTTGCATGTTCATATACAACTTTCCTCCAGTACTGAACACATTTCACATTAACAAGGGTTCAAAGCTGTCATTGCCCCTATGGTTCAGTATGTTCCGCACAAAAGCCTAGGGAAGATTAATTAGGTAATTGAAGACAGCTCCCAGTACTCTGGAACAGTAAATAAACTATTACATGCTAAATGGCCTAGGGTCATCTCAGTCATAGTGTATGCAAGTGAACCCAGAGTATGCTCCAGGCTTCTTCCTAAAATTGTCACAGTGTATCGATTGACTCAGCAACTGCATCTGGAATTATTTTTTCCCTGAACTCTGCACTTCAGAAGAAAAGGCTAAGATTCGTACCTTGGAGTGTTAAGAAAGCTTTGGTGTTCTTCTTGTGAAGAATTTAAGCCTTTTGAGTAAAATTAACAGTGTAGTTATGTCAGAGTTCTCGTTCGTGAGTTTTTAGTAATGCCCTATGCTTTGCTCCAGTTGTTCTTCTTTCCATACTCAGCACGCTCAGCTACTGGTAGAAACACCAGTAGCACAAAACCTGTCCAGTTGCTTGCTGTGCCAGAAACTGATGTAGCAGTTTTTGGAGGGGGTTCATAAAAGAAAAGTTTGCTTAGAATATTTGTGTGTGTAACCTTGTACAAGCATGCTGTTAGATTTCTTTAGAATTGCAGGTTGTTCCAGAGTGCTTATTCTTGAAGAAATCTGTCATGAGCTCCTTATGGCTAGACTACCTGGTCTTTTTTTGTGTCTCCAAAGTAACATGCAGTTGCGTTGAACTCCTTGCAAGTCACCCTTTATTCCTCCTTTGTGGGGCAAAGGGTTACTTGGAGTACCTGGACAGCTGAAGTAGATATAGAAAGAAAGGCCATACCTTTCTGACCCTAGTGTGTAGGTAGCTTTTCCACTATTAATAGAATGTTTCTACTCCAGATTATTGGTATTCAATATAATTATATTTAATATAAATATATATATTCTATATGTTATGATGTATACGTTTTACATGCATTTATATAATGAATAACTTTATACTAAATATTTAATATAAATAAATCTGCTTACAACTGGTCTTGAATTCCAGTAACAACACATATGAGCAATATTATTCTATATTTAACTTGTTATTGGAGAAAAGGATAAAAAAGCCGAATTATAAGTTCACTCATAATGTCATTGCTACCCATTAAAAATAGTAGTAGTGTGAAGAGTCCCAGATACTTAATTTACTAGACATTCCATCTGTTGCAGTTTTTCCCAAAGCGCATGCATTTTTGACCATCACTTTTATTTTTAACTTTTTTCTTTTTATTATGTTACTCTGAATTTCATTTTGATATTATTCAGGGAACTGTTAAAGAAGCTGCACTGTATGGCAGACGTCAGCTTCTGCAATATTCAGTTGCTTTAATTAGATTTCCCCCATCCTTCCGTTACTCTGGTTTGGGTCCTTATTTAATTAGCTCCTAAAGTAAAAGATAAATAGCCATTTTTTTATTCCCTCAGAACAACAGCAATCAGAGGGTTTATGTTATGAAAACCACTGAATAACTGTTCCCTAATGTCCTGGTTTTGGCTGGGATAGAGTTAGTTTTCTTCTTAGTAGCTGGTACAGTGCTGTGTTTTGGATTTAGTGTGAGAATAATGTTGATAACACGCTGATGTTTTAGTTGTTGCTAAGTAGTGCTTATCCTAAGTTAAGGACTTTTCAGTTTCCCATGCTCTACCAGCAAGCAGGTGTGCAAGAAGCTGGGAGGGAGCATGGCCAGGACAGCTGACCCGAACTAGCCAAAGGGATATTCCATACCATAGAAGATCATGCTCAGTATATAAACTGGGGGGAGTTGGCATCGGTCAGCGGGTGGTGAACAATTACGTTGTGCATCACTTGTCTTTTCTTGGGTTTTATTTCTCTCTTTTTTTTTTGTTATATTCCTTTTTGTTACAATTATTCTTATTCTATTTTTTTATTGTTAGTTAGTATTGTATTTTATTTTACTTTAGTTATTAACTGTTCTTACCTCAAGCCACTGGTTTTACTTTTTTTTCCCGGTTCTCCTTCCCATCCCACTGGGAGGGGTGAGCGGCTGCGTGGTGCTTAGCTGCCGGCTGGGGTTAAACCACGACAGTCCTTTTTGGCGCCCAACATGGGGCACGAAGGGTTGAGATAACAACAGATCTGATCAGAGTGTGTTAAAACAAATTTGTTATAATTATTCATTGTATTGGTTTAATAGTCACTGGTCACAATGTGGATTCCTTTGCTCTCAAAGTTGATGTGGTTGTTCTTAACGTTGTGTTATGTAATACCTTTCTTGCAGTATATGCTCCCTGTTGTGCTGTTTATCACCTGTGGGGACTGGGCTAGAGTTATCATGTTGTTGTTGTTTGTAATACTGGCTCATGATATGATATAAGTGCAGGTCGTGAAGCTAATCTGGTATTTGTACTGAGCATTGCCATCACCTCTGTACTTTGGGAGCCATCTATCGGAAACTATTAATAATTACACCTTTTACGTTTTCTCCTCGGAGAGCCGATCTATGGAGGAGACATCTCCGTGCTTCGGGTGCCATCTCCTGGAGACTATTAATAATTACACTGTTTACCTTTTCTCCTCGGGGAGCCAACCTTTGGGGGAGACATCTTCCCACATCTTCCCCTTCTCCACCAGATTAATTACAATAGCGTTTGAGGAGTTTGAAAATTTTGAATATCCTTGGGATGTTGAACTCAGCATGGTCCTGTTGCTAGGAACCAGCATGTTCCTGAATGTGGTTCAGATCTTGTTTAGGGTTAAACAGCTATCTAAAAATACCACCTGGAGATCAACTCCCGCGACAGGTACTGCGGCTACTCAGATCCCCGTGACAAGCACTGCAGCTACTCCAACCCCTGCGACTGCAGCTACTCAAACCGCGATGACAGGCACTGCGGCTACTCAAACCGCGACAACAGACGCTGCAGCTGCTCCAGCCCCCACGACTGTGGCTACTCAAACCCTGGCAAGAAGCACTGTAGCTACTCAGACCCCGGCGACAGGCGCTGTGGCTACTCAGACCCCAGCAATGGGTGATGCAGCTGAACCAGGGAATCAACCAGTGCCAGTATCAGTCGCCCCTATACAGAAGAAGAAATATACAAAAAAATCAGTTCGCTTAGCGAAGGATGAAGGTGAACCAGGGTTATCACGAGAACAGGAGGAAGAGGCAGAACCGGAGATGATCACCCGATCCCTATCCTCGAGTGAGCTGCGAGATATGCAAAAAGATTTCAGCCATCGCCTAGGTGAGCACATTATCACCTGGCTGCTCCGATGCTGGAATGATGGGGCCACTAGCTTGGAATTAGAGGGTAAGGAAGCCAAGCAGCTGGGATCCCTGTCTAGAGAAGGGGGCATTGACAAGGCGATTGGAAAAAAGGCACAAGCCCTCAGCCTCTGGAGGCGACTTCTGTCGGGCATGAGGGAAAGGTATCCCTTCAAGGAACATAATGTATGTAAATGAAGCAAGTGGACCACCGTGGAGAGAGGTATCCAATACTTGAGGGAATTAGCTGTGCGGGAGATAGTTTATTATGACCCAGACAATGCGCAGTTACCCACAGATCCAGATGAAGTCCAATGCGCACAACCCATGTGGCGGAAGTTTGTACGGAGTGCACCATCATCGTATGCCAACACATTGGCAGTAATTGACTGGAAAGACGAAGAGGGACCAACGGTGGATGAATTGGGTCACCAACTCCGGCAGTACGAAGAAAGTCTCTTCCTCCCTCATCTTGGCTGTGGAGAGACTGCCAGACATACTGGCCAAGAAACTGTCCTGAGAGTTGCAGTGATTTTAGGATAAGTTTGGCCACCCACCTGTATGGACCAGTATCTCGGTTATTAGGAGTAGGTATTCCTCTGGGCAAGAGAGAGGAGATAGAAGGTACACACCATGGGGTACCCTGTGGTTTTACCTGCATGAACACAGAGAGGACATGAAGAAGCAGGATGGAAAACCTAGCTTGGTCCTAGATGCACGGGTACGTGAATTGCAAGGGAAAATGATTACAAAAGGGGGTTCTTCCAGGAAAATTGCTGCTCCAGTCTCCAGTGGGCAGTGTGGGTGGTGTGCCAGACGGAGTGAAAGGGCTAATCTTACTCCTGATCCTATGAGCAGGAATTCTAATAATTCTAATCCGTTTTTACAAGAAGTGAGTGGAGAATCCTATGACCAGGACTGGAGGGGCCCTGCCTCCAGCCAGGTGGAGGAGAGGGACAACCGGGTTTACTGGACTGTGTGGATCCGGTGGCCTGGCATGTCAGACCCACAGGAGTATAAGGCTCTAGTAGATACCGGTACACAGTGTACCCTAATGCCATCAAGCTATAAAGGGGTAGAACCCATTTGTATTTCTGGGGTGACAGGGGGATCCCAACAGCTAACTGTATTGGAGGCTGAAATAAGCCTAACTGGGAATGAGTGGCAAAAACACGCCATTGTGACTGGCCCAGAGGCCCCACGCATCCTTGGCACAGATTATCTCAGGAGAGGGTATTTCAAGGACCCAAAAGGGTACCGGTGGGCCTTTGGTATAGCTGCCTTGGAGATGGAGGAAATGGAACAGCTGCCCACCTTGCCTGGTCTCTCGGAGGACCCTTCTGTTGTGGGGTTGCTGAGGGTCAAAGAACAACAGGTGCCCATCACTACCACAATGGTGCACCGATGGCAATATCGCACCGACCGAGACTCCCTGATTCCCATCCATACGCTGATTCATCGACTGGAGAGCCAAGGAGTGATCAGCAGGGCTCGCTCACCTTTTAACAGCCCCATATGGCCAGTGCAAAAGTCTAATGGAGAATGGAGACTAACAGTAGACTATCGTGGCCTGAATGAAGTCACGCTGCTGCTGAGTGCTGCCATGCCAGACATGCTAGAACTTCAATATGAACTGGAGTCAAAGACAGCCACAAGTACGCCACAATTGATATCGCTAATGCATTTTTCTCAATCCCTTTGGCAGCAGAGTGCCGGACACAGTTTGCTTTCACTTGGAGGGGCATCCAGTACACCTGCAATTGACTGCCCCGGGGTGGTGCCCCACCATTTGCCATGGACTAATCCAGAATTCACTGGAAAAGAGTGAAGCTCCAGAACACCTGCAGTACGTTGATGACATCATCATATGGGGCAACACAGCAGAAGTATTTTTTGAGAAAGGGAAGAAAATAATTCAAATTCTTCTGAAAGCCGGTTTTGCCATAAAACAAAGTAAGGTGAAGGGACCCGCACAGGAGATTCAGTTTTTAGGAATAAAATGGCAAGATGGACGTCATCAGATCCCGATGGATGTGATCAACAAAATAGCAGCTATGTCTCCACCGACTAGTAAACAGGAAACACAAGCTTTCTTAGGTATTGGTTTTTGGAGAATGCATGTTCCAAATTATAGTCTGATTGTAAGCCTTCTCTATCAGGTGACCCAGAAGAAGAACAATTTTAAATGGGGCCCTGAGCAACAACAATCCTTTGAACAAATTAAGCAGGAGATCATTCATGCAGTAGCTCTTGGGCCAGTCCGGGCAGGACAAGATGTTAAAAATGTGCTCTGCACCGCAGCCGGGGAGAATGGCCCCTACCTGGAGCCTCTGGCAGAAAGCACCAGGGGAGACCCGAGGCCGACCCCTAGGGTTTTGGAGTCGGGGATATCGAGGATCCGAGGCTCGCTATACTCCAACTGAAAAAGAGATATTGGCAGCATACGAAGGAGTTCGAGCTGCTTCAGAAGTGTTTGGTAATGAAACACAGCTCCTATTAGCACCCCGACTGCCGGTGCTGGGCTGGATGTTCAAAGGGAAGGTTCCCTCTACACATCATGCAACTGATGCTACATGGAGTAAGTGGGTTAAACTGATCACACAACAAAGTTGAATAGGAAACCCCAGTCGCCCAGGAATTTTAGGAGTGATCACGGATTGGCCAGAAGGCAAAGATTTTGGAATGTCACCAGAGGAGGAGGTGACGCATGCTGAAGAGGCCCCACTGTACAATAAACTGCCAGAAAATGAGAGGCAATATGCCCTGTTCACTGATGGGTCCTGTCGCATTGTAGGAAAGCATCGGAGGTGGAAGGTGGCTGTATGGAGTCCTATATGACAGGTTGCAGAAACTGCAGAAGGAGAAGGTGAATCGAGTTAGTTTCCAGAGGTGAAAGCCATCCAGCTGGCTTTAGACATTGCTGAACAAGAAAAGTGGCCAATACTTTATCTCTATACTGACTCATGGATGGTGGCAAATGCTATTTGGGGGTAGTTGCAGCAATGGAAGCAGAGTAATTGGCAACGCAGAGGTAAACCCATCTGGGCTGCTGCATTGTGGCAAGATATTGCTGCCTGGCTAGAGAACCTGGTTGTGAAAGTACGTCACGTAGATGCTCATGTACCTAAGAGTTACCCACTGAAGAATATCAAAACAACCAACAGGTAGACAAGGCTGCTAAGATTGAAGTGGCTCAGGTAGATCTGGATTGGCAGCATAAGGGTGAATTATTTATGGCTTGGGGGGCCCTCATGACACCTCAGGCCATCAGGGAACAGATGCAACATATAGATGGGCTTGTGATCGAGGGGTGGACTTGACCCTGGACACTATCGCACAGGTTATCCATGAATGTGAAACGTGCACTGCAGTCAAGAAAGCCAGGCGGTTAAAGCCTCTTTGGTATGGAGGATGATGGCTGAAATATAAATATGGGGAGGCCTGGCAGATCGACTATATCACACTCCCACTAACCCGCCAAGGCAAGCGCCATGTGCTTACAATGGTGGAAGCAACCACCAGATGGCTGGAAACATATCCCATGCCCCATGCCACCACCTGGAACACTATCCTGGGCCTTGAGAAGCAAATCTTACGGCAACATGGCACTGCAGAAAGAATTGAGTCAGACAACGGCACTCATTTCCAAAACAACCTCATAGATACCTGGGCCAAAGAGCATGGCATTGAGTGGGTGTATCTCATCCCCTATCATGCACCAGCCTCTGGGAAAATCGAGTGATACAATGGATTGTTAAAGACTACATTGAGAGCAATGGGTGGTGGGACCTTCAGACATTGGGATACACATTTAGCAAAGGCCACCTGGTTAGTCAACACTAGAGGATCTGCCAATCGAGCTGGCCCTGCCCAATCAGAACTTTTACGTACTGTAGAAGGGGATAAAGTTCCTGTAGTGCACATAAAGAATAAGCTAGGGAAAACAGTCTGGGTTACTCCTGCCTCAGGCAAAGGCAAACCCGTTTGTGGGATTGCTTTTGCTCAAGGGCCTGGGTGCACTTGGTGGGTGATGCGGAAGGATGGGGAATTCCGATGTGTGCCTCAAGGGGATTTGATTTTAGGTGAGAATAGCCAATAGATCAAATTGTATGATGTTGATTGCTATATAATCCTGCCTCTGTATGTCATCATTATTATAATTGTTATATGCTGTATCAATGGTATTACAGTAAGAATTACTTAGATTAATGAAGAATGAACTTTGATAAAACTGAGCAAAGTGCAGTAGTGGTGGAACCAGGACTGACTTCAGCATGCAACAATCCAACACTACACACCATCCTCCTGCTGTGCCCAGTGTCACCCATCTGTCGCACCACACTGAAGCCTGATCCTGCTCTGCCAACTGAGCGGACTTGGCACCATCCCTCCTGCCCAGAAAGACTGTTATGACAGACGGAGTCCAAAGTCATGGACTAAATGAACTCAACACACATTGGATAGAGATGGCCCAGAGACTGTGGGAGTGATATCTGTGTGTATATATTAAAAGACAGGAAAAGCGGCGGTGATTAATTGGAAATGTATTGGAAAGTGTGGGTTCTGGGCATGACGTAAATGGTATAGAATAAGGGGTGGATATTGTCCTGATTTTGGCTGGGGTAGAGTTAGTTTTCTTCTTAGTAGCTGGTACAGTGCTGTGTTTTGGATTTGGTGTGAGAATAATGTTGATAACACGCTGATGTTTTAGTTGTTGCTAAGTAGTGCTTATCTTAAGCCAAGGACTTTTCAGTTTCCCATGCTCTGCCAGCAAGCAGGTGTGCAAGAAGCTGGGAGGGAGCATGGCCAGGACAGCTGACCCGAACTAGCCAAAGGGATATTCCATACCATAGAAGATCATGCTCAGTATATAAACTGGGGGGAGTTGGTCGGGAGGGGCAGATAGCTGCTTGGGCATCGGTCAGCGGGTGGTGAGCGATTGCATTGTGCATCACTTGTCTCTTCTTGGGTTTTCTTTCTCTCTTTTTTTTTTTGTTATATTCCTTTTCATTACAATTATTATTATTATTGTATTTTTATTATTGTTAGTATTGTATTTTATTTTACTTTAGTTATTAAACTGCTCTTATCTTAACACATGAGTCTTACTTTTTTTTTCCCAATCCTCTTCCCCATCCCACTGGGAGGGGGGAGAGGGAAGCAGCTGCGTTGTGCTTAGCTGCTGGCTGGGGTTAAACCATGACACCTAGGTATTTTTTATCATCTATGCCTTAACTGGAACTAAATGTATAAGCTCTATGGTAAAGTTGAAGTCAGATTGACAATGAAGGACTTTGTCTTTCTGTGCTCTGATTCTTCCTTGTGATTGCTACAGAAACGAGTTTTGTAGCCCTAGTTGTGTTAATGGAAACATGAAAGGAATGGGGTAACAGAATGGTAGGGAGGAAGCCAAGCAAAGAGGTTCTGTCAGGTTGGCTGACACTTATGATTCAATGTATTTTAATTTTCAGTTGTTTTTCCTTCAGAAAGGCAGTAGATAAAACTAAAGAAAAACTAAAATCTGGATGAGTAATAAGAGGTTTGCATGTTTCATCAGCCTTATTTTGCTTCAGAGAGCAAGCTTGTTAATTATTGAGATACATAAAAACTATGTGGTAGATTCATGCTGAAGCATTGTGTCTTCTGTGATATTTTATGGAATGAACAAAAAGTTAGGCTTCTGTCATCTTGCCTATAACTTTATATTCAAAAATATATCTTTATTACTGTTACTCAGTCTCAGTTTTCTGTGTTCATACTGATGCAGTATTTAGTGTTCTCATGAATTACTCATCCTTAAACCAGGTATGTGTGCTGCCATCCATGTAATGCTTTCTCCAAAAAAACTTTAAAACAATTAAGAAGTGAGGTGCAATGACTGTCCAGGGCCTCCAGTGCTGTGCAGACCAGTATGTAGAATGTGGATATAAAGAATGACTGTCTATGTTACATGAAGTTTGTGAAACTGAGACATACATTGTTTTCAGGAGTTCGAAATTTGAAATTTTGAAGCACAGTGTTACAGCCAGTCCACTTTATGTGTAGAAGTTTGCTTCATCTGTGCTTTTCAAACACTGTTGACACAAAAATGCATAAACAAGACCTGTAGTTTTTCATGAAGAAAACAATAGATTAAATAGTTTAGAAAACAGTCACTTCACATGCAAACTGCAGTTCATAAAACAAGCATATTTGTGTTTGTACTACTTCTTTTCTATTCATTTGCAAAGTAAAAGAATATTCAGGTGCTACCTTACATTTTATTAATTTTGTTTCTGATCATTGTCTGACCACAGTAAGTATTGCTTCAGTCAGGGACGTGTCGGTTTTAGGCACAGCTAAAAGCCTGATTTTACAATTTTTAATAATAGTAAGAATTATTTGTTTGCTTTTCCTGCATCAGGACAAGAAAAGCATTGTTTTGTTAGAACTTTTTATGAAGCATTGTGTGTATCATTAGTGATGTATGTGAATGTTAAGGAATAAAACAACTTAATTATATTTTTTTAATACTTCAGATATTTATATATTTCTCTTGCAGATAATATTACTTATAAGAATTCAAAACCTGAAATAGAACATGGTTTTAGGTAGCACCAAGTGCTCTGGTAATGTATACGATGATGTTTGTATGGTTCTTTATTCGCAGTCAAGAGATTTACTACATTAATTTACAAGAAATGTTTTTATGTATTTCCTCTACAGGGATTGCTTGGCATTTTGTACGGAACCAATCTGTGCAAGTTTAGCTAACGTTCTTGGCAGCTGGGACAACCTACCTTCTCCTTTACCATCTGACATTAAAGAGTACAAACTTTATGATGTGGAAACCAAATATGGTTTGCTTCAGGTATGACACAGGTTGTCCTTATAGTTTTCATGTACTTTTAGTATTAATAATTGTTTTTAAAAGTCTGTAAACTGCCAAAGTTTTGTCTGCCTATAGTAAATCAAATAATTGGGAAGTGAGAGATGATAGTGCCCTGATCACTGTAAGTATAAGAGAGGATGAACACTGGAGGCTCTAAGTTGCTACTGTTTTTGCTTGTTCTGACATGGAAAATACGAAATCGAGTGAACTTTTATTTTCCATATAAATGTCTGTGCTGCAGCTGTCTCTCCCATATGTGAATCTTAACCTTCTCTGGAGGAACAGTAGCTCCCAGGTTTTATTTGGTGAATAAGTTGATCAACTTTGAAAAGCATTTATATTCTTATGCTGTGATAGTTAATCGGCATTAGTAATCTCATCTGCTGATTACCCATCTGCGTTTGATTTCCTTCATACATAATTTTTAAGACATAGCCTAAAATAGTGGTGAAAAATTGTTTCTTAGTTAACTTACCAATTTAACCGTGACCACAGGAACAGAATTTTTGTAAATGTCTTACAGGATATTTGGGGAAATATTTAACCTGAAATAATAATCTTTTATTAACAGGTTTCTGAAGGCTTGTCATTTTTGCATAGCAGTGTGAAAATGGTCCATGGAAATATTACTCCTGAAAATATAATTTTGAATAAGAGTGGAGCATGGAAAATTATGGGCTTTGATTTTTGTATCCAGTCAACAAATCCATCTGAACAGGAGGTAATAGATCTTTATAGTTATCATCATTAAATTTCTAATTCAGATCTTTGTCTGAAACCAGTTTCATGACCTTGCATTTCAGTACAGAACCATTTATTTAATATTCACCTCTATATTTTTTTGGCAGGAAGTTTGAACATATGGCACAGGTCTGGATTGAAGTGCTGCGTTTGGTCATCACAGAAAAAAAGCCTGAGTTGGCTCAGTGGAGTCAAAATAGACTAGTGATGGTTTCAGACAGAGGCTGAAGCCTGTACCACTTCTGCTCACTTGCATATTGGATAACATGCAAAGCTACCTAATTTAGTCTGTTGCATCCACTCAGTGCCTGGTTGCTACGTCCTAAAATGACTTCCCATCATAGCTCATGTTTCCCTCTTACAGCAGTGCTTTGATTTTACATTACACTTCCCAACTCTAATATTCAGACATAACTGCGTCAGCTGATCCCTCTAAGCTACAGACACAGATTCTTAACAGTTTTGCCTTACTCCGTTTCTGTTTCATTCATAATTGAACTTGAGTGGATTAATTATTTTTCGCTGCTTGAATTTCTTATTTAAAATATTCTTTAAAAACCCCTAATAAATGTACTTTCTTTTACTTCTCTTGTAGCCAAAGTTCCCTTGTAAGGAATGGGATCCAAACTTGCCATCCTTGTGTCTTCCAAATCCTGAATATCTGGCACCAGAATATATTCTGTCTGTGAGCTGTGAGACAGCCAGTGATATGTATTCTCTAGGAGCTGTTATGTATGCAGTGTTTAATAAAGGGAAACCAATTCTTGAGGTCAACAAGCAGGATATTTATAAAAGCTTTAGTAGACAGCTGGATCAGGTATTTGTTCTATTTGTGACTATTATTCATTGATTTTCATATTTGAAAAGTTACTGTTTTAAAATAGATTTAAATATTTAGAACACAATACCAGTGCTCCAACATAAACAATCTGATAATGGTGTCTTACCTTGCATGCTATCTTTATAACAAGAAAGAAGAATCCTAGCAAAAGATGGGAAATAAAAATACGTGTAGAGAAACTTACATGTACCAACTTTATAAACTACAAATTTCATTTTTCACCTGATTTCTCTGTAAACCTGTTGAATGCTGGTCTTGTGGAATAAGTACTTTACCTGTTGGGGTGAACAATGTGAAACACAAGGCAGTGAATGACCTGTGTAGGACCATTGAAGATGGCTGAGTTTAGAGTGACTTGATCACTTGACATTGCAATTGGTATCCACTTAGCTATCAGCTATTTCACGTTCTTTGTGGACTATGAATATTAACAGAAGACAGTTACTTGGATCAGCTGACATAATGTACGTTCATATGCAAGTTTCCTTTGTCATAACTTCTTTGGGTGTCCATTGCCTTAGTTGTGTGTACTGTGTTTTAATGTGTGTAGACAACTCAGATAATAATGTTTACCTGTTTAAAAATACTGGGTTTGTGTTTTCTGATAACCTGAACACAATGAGAAGTTGGAAATAGGGGAATGTAACCTGAAGCAGGTAGGCTGTTGGGAGACAGAAAGAAGACTATGAGGGATCAGAAGCAAATGGGTTATAAAAGGGGAGAAGGGAGGGATATCAAAGGTGTGGGTAGAGAAACCATCAAGAGGACAAAGTATAGTCCTATTGTATACTGGAAATAGTTATATGCAGGATTTTCTGACTTCATGGTGCATGTGCTTAAATTACTTACGCAGCTGAGCCGTTTAAGCTCCAGTACTCTTCAGGATATACCAGAGGAGGTGCGTGAACATGTAAAGCTACTCTTAAATGTAGCTCCAGCAGTCAGACCAGACGCAGATCAAATGACTAAGGTCAGTTCATTGAAAATACAGTAGCCATAGGAAGGAGGGAAAATAGTGTTTGATTTGTAGAAACAATAGAGCTATTTTAAAGTGTTTTCCTGTTAATCATTTTAGTTGAAATGTTAAATATTTTTTAACTATTTTGGAAATAATGATGTTAGTTGATGCCAAAAGTTGTCCTTATGCTGACCTTTATTAATATGGAAGAAGTGAGTGCTGAGACAGAATTTAGAATAATCATTCAATGCAACACTATTTTGTTGCTTTCCAATACAGTTGGAACTATTTTCTATGCTATGTTTTTATACAGTTCAGTCTTTAAAACTGTATTGGAAGGATTTTAAAGCCATAAAATGATAAAGGCAATAAATGTAAGGATTAACTTTTGGCTTATGATTTTTGGTGTATTCTTAAATATGCAGAAGAATAGCTTAAAATATATTTGGAGCTTACTTGCCATAATAAAGCAAAAATGAATTGCAAGTAGGATAATTTAAGTTTTAATTTGACAAACTCTTCCTCCGCTTTCCTATCTGAATGTAGAACTTAAAAGCATGATTCTTCCTTTGTCTTATATCTTATTTTCTCATATCTGATAGCCTTTCAGATTCCTGCTTGTAGATTTGCTTAGCTAAACAATATTCTTCTTTTCCTGTCATATAAAAAGATTGTATGCAGAGAGAGAAATCAGTGTCTTAACAGTTGCAAGAAATAGTGAATGAAGAAGGGAGGGGGAACAGGTAATGGTTCTGCCAACATACATGCTGAAAGATGGGAAGTGAGGAAATTGGCAAATAGTACTCAGGTATCAACTCACTTGTCTGAAGGACTACGGCAAACAACTCTACAAATGCTTGTATTAAGCAGTATGGTTTTATAAAGATGTTAAGTCTCTTTTACCATGCCTGCACTGCAGACTGAATTGTAGGGTAGAGATATTAGAGCTTTAGTTCTACAAGCAGTTTGTTATGACCAGCATGACATGAGCTAAAATGGAGCTTGACATGGGCAAGTTTACCTTGCTAGTTTTAACTAGTTTTTGTTAACCTGTGTAGAATTCCACGATCACGTACATTTTGGTGTGTGATCTAGAAGACAGAATTTAAGTCCACAGTGCAGACTAGCTTGAATTCTCTGCTGATAGATCCTTTTCTTCTGTATTGCCTTACTCCAATCTGCTTTTCTGATTCTTTTTGTCTTTATTGCCCTACTCTTATTGGCTTCTCTTTCTGCCTTACAGCAGAGCTTCTTCAAATGTTTTTATGTCCTTTCTTTTTGCACAAACTTTTCAACTGAAAACAAGTATCTAAATAGTCTGAGAGACCATGCTTTGTCTTTAACTATTGCGAGCCTGTGAGGTTTGATATATCCCTCCCTAAAACTGAGAGCTAGCAGGAAGGCGGAATCTTACCCATCCAAGGTTTTGAATGCAGAACTTTTCATTCCAGTCTGTGTAGGTCTGGGATAGACATTCTTCTACTCTTTTTGTTCATCTGCTAACTGAAAGCTGAATATTTGGGGATGGATTTTTATATGAACAATCTTGTTATCATCATGCATTTTGATCAATCTTTCATTAACAACAAAGCAGCTCTGTCAGTGTTAATATGATATACCATGGCTATAGATGAAACCCCCTGGTATTTTGTTGGTGCCATCTTTATAAGCCTGGTCTATGTATATACATTGTTACACAATACTTAAGAAGGCCTGTGCCCTCTTTGCTGAAGTAATGCCAACATGGGAGATCGTGTGAGAAATTATAATGGACAGAATTTACAAGTGGGTCTGAACACTGGAGAGAAATTTATGTAATTACATATTTATTGCATATAGATGCTTGTTGATTCATTATAAGTTTCCAGGGGCAGTAGCCAGATCTGGCTGGCCTAGTAGGTAATCCTTTGTTGTGATATTAAATAGCATAATTATTCCTAGGAGAACTTTTAATCAAGGTTTTTACTTTTCATTCCATTTTTTGTGGACAAAACATTATTTCATATACAATAAGTTAACTTAGGTACACATAACATGCATGGGTTTCTTCAAAATGCTAGGAAAATTCCATCTTAATAATCAACTTTTGTCTGTGAATATTATACTACTTAGTATGTAAAAATGTACTTTTCTAATTGTTAGTTGCAGGCATGTCATTGTAAAGGTTTACTATAGTGCATTGAAAAGGTAAATAGATGATTGTATCTTGGAATCTTTGTAACAGTGTCAATGTTGTCTCCCTCCAGATCACAAGCTTTTAATCTTATTTTTAGATACCATTCTTCGATGATGTAGGAGCAATGACACTTCAGTATTTTGATTCATTATTTCAAAGGGATAACCTTCAGAAATCACAGTTTTTTAAAGGGCTACCAAAGGTTCTGCCAAAGCTACCTAAGGTATGTCTGTATGATGTCTTGAAATAGTGAGTTTAAAAATATGTGAACATCTATTAACATTCTAAATCTTGGAATGCTGGACTTTATGTAGCATTGTACCATAATAGACTGCCATGAAACTGTCAGAGTACAGTAGTAGGAAAGAAGGGGAGATTAGAAAATAGTCGGTGTGGAAGTACTCCTCAGCTATCAATAATTCTTTAAACGGAAAATGGCAAATTGTGCTACCAGTATGTGTAAGGAACCCTGATTTGCATGTCCTTTTGTAGTTCATTCCACTTTGAAAGGGAGTTGTCTTCTCTCCACTTACAAGGCTTTCCCTTTGTTTCCAGATGCTATCATAGCTCTTTGAAGTCATCTTGCCACCCTTTCTCCCAATAAGATTGCTTCAAGTTTTTTCATAGCAAGGCAGTACTTTAATGTTGAATGATGCAAAGCTTCCTTCCCTCAACAGACTGTTTTCTTGTGCTAGCAGAAATCTCAAAGGCAAATGTCTGTCATTACAGATTTCTTCTGTGTAGTGTTAGACACTATGTCTAGACTGACTCCTTTTCCTTTTGTGGTATTCTTTAATTTATATAAGGCATAATGCATATGTGATAGAAAAGTAGTATTAATTTAATACGTAATAGAATAGCTGAGCTTCTCAACCATTGCATTAAATTTCTTTATTTTTAGTTCTGTTTTGAACTACACAGTGCAAAATTCAGACTTCATGTTTAATACTCTCTTCTTTTTAATTTAGTAATTTTTTCCTTTGATCAGAAATCATTGATGCTTTGAATTTCAAAATAGATGGGATGTATTTCACCTAATTTTAGATAGCCACTGACTGACCTAATCATCTTTAGGGCACTCTTTTTTTTTTTTCTGTCTTGAAAGTATATTTTATGAGGGAAGGGCCTGTGCCCTTGAACTGTGTAGTTCTCTTTATTGACTTTAAAAGCATTTAAGGATGTCTAACTCTACAGTAGACATCCACAGTGTAAATACCTATTTTGTCAGCAGAATCCCATTTAGGGAACGTACCTGGAGTTTTACAGGGAGGTATAGTAGGATTATGTGTTTGTTCAGTGAGTGATGGGGTACTGAAAAACTGATTATTTTGGGGGGGTGATAGGGCCTTTTCTAAGAAAGCATGTAAAATAAGGTTTTCATAATTCACGTATGTGGCTGAAAGTCCTATTTTCTGTACAGTTAATTGCTTTTTGTTGACCTTCACAGTTGTTATAGTCTCCAGTTATGTTTTGAGTGCAAACAGAGAAAAGTAAGCAAAGTAACACAGTGTAAATTAGCTAGAGTATACTGTGAAAATAAGAGTTCAAAACTGAAAATTGTCTGTCTACTTTTTTGTAAAGATCAGGTTAATAAAAAAAGCTGTTGAGCTGGCACAATAGTAACTCACTGCAATGCAGTACAATGTGATGCATGGTTGTATTTTTTTCTTTTAGCGTGTTATAATTCAGCGAATTTTGCCTTGCTTGACTTCTGAATTTGTGAATCCTGATATGGTACCCTTTGTCTTGCCTAATGTTCTCCTGATTGCTGAGGAATGCACCAAAGAAGAATATATCAGGCTCATTCTGCCTGATCTTGGTCCTGTTTTTAAGCAGCAAGAACCAATCCAGGTATGTTAATATTGTTCAGATTACAATTTTTTTCTTTGGTGTTTTTTTCCCTGAAAAATGACTAATTGTTCTATTTCCCTTTTCCAGCTTCACACAGATTGCCCAGCCTGCTCTGTAGTTGTCCAGGCAGTCAGTCTTGATTCATACGAAATAGATTTTTTCCAGGAAATTCCCAAAGCCTCTACCCCTGCTTTTTTAGATGGTTTTTCTGAGGGTATATTTGCATTTATAGATGAGATTAGATAAGCAAAAAAGGAAACATTTAATTTACCACTCAATTCTTATTTTTGGTTGGTTGTAGGAGACATATTTGTAAGCATTTTATCACTTACCTAGCCAATCTGAGCAGGGTTGTACAGTACAATAATTGCTGACACTGGGATCATGGGGTGGAAAAGTTGTAACTTTTGACACTCTCTTAAAAGTGCTGTTTATTGATGATAATAAAATAGTGTTTATTTGAGGGCTGTGCACAAATTTGTGAAATTTGTTTCATTTTATTTGACAAATGTATTGTGTAAAATACGCTTTTTTCTGTTGTTTACATGCATAAAAGTAGTAAGACATTATCATTACTGTAAAGGAGCAAAACATTTGCATCCTTTTGTCAACACCATGTGCATGATGATTCCTGAGAATTCTGTCACTAAGTTAGGCATTGTGCCTCCACAGATAAAAGGCAGCTATGCATTCCTTCTAGCTCACCTTGTTTTACTGCTGGATGCTATTATTTCTCTGCAGAGCACTTAAGGGGCAAGATAAACGTAGGAGTGAACAAGTAGACCTTTTATTTCTGGGTTTCAGCAAACTGGATCAGAGAATTCTCATTATACTGGGGAGGGGGGAAAGGGGACAATTGTGTAACTGAGAATACCTCAGAAAATTAGAACTACTTAATGCTGTTTACCTTTAGTACACTGAGGGTTTATGTTAGCTTTGTTGTTGTCTTGAAAAAATTAAACGGCTAACCGACCAAAAGCCAGTGAACCTCTTAATTGTGCTGTTTCATCCTAAAAGGTAACATTGTGTTTTGCTACCTTTAACATCAGATTTGTGAGACAATCCTCACTGCAAAAAGTTTGTCTCAAAGTTATATCTGGAGCATAATGGGCACAAAACCTGTTTTATTTCTTGGGAAATGAGGGAAGCAAAATACAGACTTGGGGTCAGCTCGTAAAGAGCGAGCTTTGCGAAGTTTTTCTGTAGCTTTCTAGGTGCTATATATTAAATTCTTATGTTGACACTTTTAGTGTACACTAAGTACTACATGGTTTATTCCACTATTATTTCTGTGGTCTTTTTAGTATGGCAAAGTTTGTTTAAGTAATCTAGGACAGGTTTTCAAAGTTAATATACCAGGAATTCTGGAAAAAAATATAAATATTCAGAGTGCCAGAGGACAGAATCCCAGGTCTGACTGTCTTTGTGCAAGGCAAAAACGTCCAGTTCTTGTGTGTTTGTAACTCATGGAGAGGGGTGGACAGGGAAGGTGCCAATGTTTCTTCCAAATGCTCTCTCAAGACGTTTTAGATTTGTATGAGGGGCCTGTTGCTTGACTTTCGTAAGAAAAGTTAGGAAGTGAATTTATCATAGGGAAGCTGCTGTGATTCAGTATGAAGAAATTGTTATCCAGTGTTCACAGTGTCTTTGTATGAGGGAATTTATAATATGAAAATGAAATAGTTAAACTACTCATTCATATTGTACTCTTGGAGTTAGTGTGGATTAACAGGTGTGCTGTAAATTAACATCCTAGCTTACTCTGACATAGCTTCTCAGTGTAGGCAAACCCTTTATTTATGTCTAGGGGAATCCATAGAGAGTTAGCATGGGATGTGCTGTAAATTCATATTCTAATTCAGTACACCAAAGTGTATCCTGACAAGTACTGGGCTCAGTATTAATGAATGAAGCACATCTTTATCATTATTGTTCAGAGTGCAACTGCTGCTGCTTGCTTATTAGATAGTGTGTGTGAATCTGTGACTGTAACATCTTAGTTTCTACTTAAATAGATTAAAAGTATCAAATATGACCTTAGAAACCTAAAAATAGAAGGGATTCATTGGAACAGCATGAACTACATTCTAGTTAAAGACCGGTAGAGAGAGATCTCAAAAACGATTCCGCTTTATGTTATCTTAGTTGAAAAGCATTGACAGCCAGTGGAAAAGAGCTGAACTGCTTCTGTGAAACTGAAATTACTATATAGTACAATGTTTAACTTCAAAGCAGCCTGTTATATGTTCAAACATCTCGTTCTTATTTTAAAGGAGCTTTTCTAGTTGTTAAATAACAGGATTCATTCATGTCCTTTTCAAATTTGCAAAAACAGTCAAATGATCCTTCTCCAAAACTATACATTTAACTAACATAGAAACTGTCATCCCACAGTACTACAAGGTTGCTAGACAAGAGAAGAACAGTGTTATGAGCTCTTGTAGGTTTCAAAAAGCCAAGTTTAGGACAAATAAAAATTATTTTTTCAAGAATAATTATAAAATCTAACTTTAAAACTGATCTGGTCCATCTCACCCTCATTCTCCCAGATCTGGGGATATTGCATCAGAATCAGTGTTCATGGAATGACTGAATGAGTTTGTGTGTGTGTGTGTACAGTTTAGGTAATTATAAATGTACAATAAAAAAACACACATTAGCTGCAGTTTAAAAGATTTTTTTTTTTCTTCCCTGTAAAGGAAAGCAAATGAAAGGGGGAAACTTGTAATGTGGTCTTGGTACACTGGTATTTCTGCACTTTGATGCTTGTGTTTATTTGACATACAAGCACTGATTGCTACGTATTTTTAGACTTAAAAGTTGAAATCTTCCTGCTATGAAATACTTGACTTTTTAGTATTAATGTGATACCATTCACTACAATTTATCCATCTAGTCTAACCTGTTTTCTAAAAGAAGTCTAGGTATCAATGGATAGTCAAAGTCACCTGTAGCAAGTTGTCTCACGTATCTGAGATGAGACATGAGTCTTATGAGTTATGTAGCTCTCTGTATTGGAGTCTGAGCCTGGATGAGTAACCTAGAATAGCAGCTAACTTTTAGATGGCTAAGCCTAAGCAAGGTGAATCCCACTATGTAAATGTGCTATTCTGGTGTTGCTTTTTAGGTTAATGTGATGTGAATTTTTTTTGTTTGGGATTTTTCATTTTATGATATACAATTTCCATGTGAAATAGAATAAAGGTATTTTGTGTCCATATAGTAGCTGTAATATTCTTTTCATTATGTCCCTATTTTGATTCTAGATACAGATGGAATACAGATTTTATACGTGGAGTTGTGATCAAATGCTTTGAGGACAGCATTTGAGCCATAGTTTTTTGAAAGTTTAGCTTTTTCAATAGTGATGTGTGTATAAAGATTTTCTGTGGGTGGATTTTAACAAAAGACCATGTTGTAAATAGAAGCAGGAACTCCTTCCTTAGCCATTATGATTTCTTATTTCAGAAGGATTAGTCTAGAACATGCATATTTTGTTTGATTTGTATTTGCTGTTTTTAAAATGCAATAATATGTCAAAGTGTTTTTTGTCTTCCATGCCTTCAGGCAAGCAACATGGTAAGTGATCACATTTACTGAGTTACAAGAAAACTTCTGAAGTTTTTATGATATGATACAGCACACTTTAAATTGTAAGTATGTGTTTCTGGAGTTAAAACTTTTGGCTTCTGAATTGTCCTTCTTTTAATAGATCTTATTGATCTTCCTGCAAAAAATGGACTTGCTTCTAACCAAAACTCCACCAGATGAAATAAAGAACAGTGTTCTACCAATGGTTTATAGAGCCTTGGAAGCACCTTCAATTCAGATCCAGGTATAGTAATTGCAGCCTGTATTTAAAACAATTTTTTTCTCTTTTCTTTAAGCTGATATGCCAACTTTTTGTATACTCACATGTTTGTTTACTTGGAAAAAAAATGATAAAGCCGTGTAATATTCCTGAATGTTGAAAGAGATGAATGTTTTATTAAAGAAAATTTGTTTTAGTGAAATAAATTTAGTTCCCTTATTTTCCAGGGAGTAACCACTTGACTGTTGTTCTAATGCTCTTATCCTAAATTCTTACTAGCTACCATAGCAAAAAGTAGGATGTACATTTATACTACATTGCCTGTGCAGCAGAAACTATGCAGGCCTGCATGCTCTTACCAGTCAATAAGAGGTGGCTTATTCTGAGGTCCTACTGGTAAGAACGTGTGTTGACAGTTACCTTGGAAGACCTGATTTGCTGTAAAATCATATTAATATACCTTCTGGTGACATTTTTATGTATCCATATTTTAATTTTTCTCTTTATGGTTTCTCTACCTTTCTAAGGTTCTTCTTTTTTTTTAAACGATTCTTCTACTGGAACTTATCCAAAGGCATTCAGAAGTGGGAGGGGTGATAAACAATTAAAATATTTCTTAAAGAAGGATTTGGGTAATCAGATGTGACTTTTACCTTTGCAAAACCTTTGCAATATTATGAAGAAAGGTTTTTCTTTCTAAATACCTGGTGTGATTTTTTTTCTGCATCAGTAGTTTGGTTACTCAGGTATTTACTTGCAACATATACTTAATATTGCTGTCTCTTACTTTTTGAGATTGGGCTGAAATGGAGTATTTTTTTTTTTCTCTTTTGCTTAAGTGTGTTTAATCTTGATATGCTCTTATCTTTCAGCCTATCATGGTGCTGCTGCAGTGTTGTTGATAGGACTCATTCAGATTTGCTTGACTTATGTAGGAAAATGTTCCAGTTTGATGTAATAAAAGTTGGGTTTAATATAAAGATGTTTTGTGAAAATGCAAGATATTCTTGCTATCCAAATATTTTATTATGAATTTATGAATACTCTTTTTGAAATCCATTTTCCAACGTTCTGTATACATATCGTGATGCTTTATTATTCTAGCTATTTTTAAGTGAGTCTGATAGATTAAGGTCAGCTTAGTTGAACATGATATTTCTTTAAATATTTCCTTAAAAGGAAAGCTTAAGAAGACATTTTAAACTAATTTTGATCTTGAGTAATATTAGTACTAATTTTATAATAAACATGCATGTTTCTTTTTAAACTTATGCAATTTTTTTTTATAGGAGCTTTGCCTAAACATAATTCCCACATTTGCCAATTTAATAGATTACCCATCAATGAAAAATTCATTAATTCCAAGAATTAAAAATGCATGTTTGCAAACTTCTTCTCTTGCTGTAAGTATGCTAATAATTTTATCTCTCAGTCCTCAGAAAATGTGGTTACCTTTAATTACTTGGGCTTTTCTGCTGTTGTGTCTTTAAAGAAAAGCCCATCAATGTGCTCTGATTTCTTTTTGAGATTTTTTTTTTTTACTTTTTACAAATACAAAAGCACCATTTACTTTTTTACTCTAACAATTTTTAAGTTGTTAACAACTTATTGTGTTAATAATACTGTAAAAATCGTTGAAATGTGTTCAACAATAATATATGTTAACAGTGTTTGTCCTGCAGAAAAGCCAAGGTTTTGTGAGCAGTGTGTAACTATATGTATTTTCCTTTCATGGCACAAAAGGGTTTTTTGAACTTGTCTTGAATTTTCAGATATGAAGGTTTTAGTTTCAGTAGCACCTGTTTTCTTCTAAGTATGAGTTTTGTAAGGGTTTTTTTTCTTAGGCAAAAATACGGTAAAGAGTTTGTTTAATTCTTATCATACTTCACAGGTCCGGGTAAACTCACTAGTGTGCTTAGGCAAGATTTTGGAGTATTTGGATAAATGGTTTGTGCTTGATGATATTTTACCTTTTCTACAACAAATTCCATCCAAGGAACCTGCAGTGCTAATGGGAATTTTAGGTAATTAATACTTTCAACTTTCTCCTCTTTTGTGCTTTGCTGTTGTAAATCTGAAAGCTTTCTGTATTATCATTGATAATGTTTACATAGTGTATCGCTAAAATGACTATTAAAAATTTCCTGTCTCTGGTTCTTAAGTATGCCGCTGTTCAGTTACCTTATGTATTGCTGGTACTTCCGAACACTAGTACATATATTTGTAGTCTTCAAGGCCCAATGCAGTTCTGAGTACTCATTGCAGTTCTTGGGCTGTGACACTTTCATGGACTGTATGGTCCACACAACCAGAGAGGCTGTTTTCCTCAGAAGAGTATAAGATCTGTCTTCTTTCAGGTGCTGCTGGAGGTTTTAAGATGTTACTGTTGTCTTCTCTTACCACTCTTGCGTGTCAGATGCTATAAATGATTGTCTACAAATCTACTGCTCTTCACTGCAGGCTTTGTTAGACTCATTTTGTTGGACATTTAAGCAAACATGGCTGCCTTTGCACTGAAATGGAGCATAGTCTGGGTCAGATTTCACAAAATAGCTAACAAAACCTAATGGCTTTTTACTTCTGGAAGGGGAGGCCTCACTCCCAGTTGTGCTTTCCTAGTGCCACTCTGGTGCTTGCCTAACTCAGGATGTGTGATTTTAACAACTTGAATGGGCTCAGGGAAACCAGATGACCAGACTCATTGCCAAGAAAGAGGTGTGACTGCGTGGCCAAGTCTGGAAGACCGTGGCCATTTCTCTTACTGACAGCAAAGTAGTAGACAGAAGACCATTTGTAACAAGCTGAGCTGTACTGGCAGCAGCCCTCATGAAACACTGTAATAGTATGTGATGGTAGCATTATTTTGATTTGCTCAAAATCAGCAAGAGGGCATCTATCAGTACTAATTTAAAGCTGCCTCTTTCCCTTAATCCTTGCAGCTTTGACTTGTATTTGCTGTCTGAGAATGAGGGACAGTGTCTCTTTTACTTTAGTTGTATTACTCCTGAATTCTACTTGGATACAGTGGGTGAGTGAACCCTAGTTTGGAAAAGATGGGCTGAAATCAATTTTATATACTTGGGCTCTCCTTTTTTCCGGAATCATAATACCTTCCATCTTGTGTGTGATATCTTCTTTGGCCAGCTGACAGCTCTGTTCTAATACTAATCATAGAAAGTGAGGAAAGCTGCTTCTTCTTTTATGCTAGTATGTTCAGTGTTTGCCACCAGAGGTGAACTATTTAAGCAGAGGAATCCTCCTGTCAGAAACACTATAGAACTTGTAGGCTTAACACTGGATCCCTCGTGTCTGCCAATATTCTTTTTTCAGTGATTGCAGAACAGATAAAGCCTATGCATGATTTCTGATCCTCTGTGTGTAACACAGCCCCAAACGTTTAGATAAGAGTCTTTGCAAAATGCAGAGAGCAGTGTGATAGTTGCTCCTAGACACTTCAGTATGCCAGGAGGGAACACATCCTTAGTTAAAGCAGCTTAATTTCTCAGTGGCAATTTGTCATTTTGTGGTAACTCAGTTGCTCATGGTATGTTCAAAGATGCATATTCTCAGACAATTGACCAGGACAATACATTGCCTAATATCAGGTTTCATAGCTGCAAAGTGTTACTTTGGACCTCCTCTTGTTCTGAACTTTAGCAAAGCCTCTTGCTATAATATGTTTGTGTTGTGGATGGGTACTTAGCTTTTATGATTCTGTTGATCATGTTTGTCCCTACTTGCACACAGGGCCAATGTATGTTCAGATGATCCATACATATAGAGAGTGCTACTTTGTTCACATTGTTTACTAAACTTAACAATTTTTGCTATTTTGATGTTGTATGTCAGGTATTTACAAATGTACGTTTACTCATAAGAAGTTGGGAATTACCAAAGAACAGCTTGCAGGAAAAGTATTGCCCCATCTGATTCCTCTTAGTATTGAGAACAATCTTAATCTCAATCAGGTAGGAACATGACGATGTTGCATGCTTTTATTTAATAAATTGGCACAGAATAGATTTAAACTGTTGTCAGAGAAAAATTCATACATTACTGTATGTCTGTGTCTGTTGTAAAAGCAAACAAAACCAAAAAACCTGCCAGTATTACTGTATTTGCATGTTTAAAGCTTGTTATTTTTCAGTAGATTTAACTGATCTAGTATAAAATTTCGAAATGAATACTATCACCTTCCAAATATCCTGCAAAAGTAGTTAGCTACTGACATAATTACAATTCAAATTAAAAGCTAAAGTACAATCTTAAAGTTTCTTCCCTTGCTCTTGTTTGTAAATGTTGCAGATAATGTAGAAGAGCAATCGTAGGATTTTTTTGGAAAATTAATCTGGTAATATTCATCTGGGTTTTTTGTCTGGGTTGCCCCACTTTTTTTTAGTGATACATACTTTTCACTGTTTCAGTATACACTCTGCTTGTAGTTGGCTACCTAATGGAAGATAGTGAAGGTAGATTGTAAATTATTTAAAAATCTGCAGGTTATCTGATATTGTGTATTGTAAGTTTTATGAGATATTACCTTTTAAGTTATACATGTCTGAATTCCATCACTGCAAAATCCAAACTTCTTGTGTATTTCTTTTACAGTTCAATTCTTTTATTTGTGTTATAAAAGATATGCTTAATAGATTGGAGGCAGAGCATAAAACAAAACTTGAGCAACTTCATGTCATGCAAGAGCAACAGAAGTAAGTGTTTATTTACATGTGTATTAGAGAAGGAACAAGTGAGAAGAGATAAATTTCAGTTAATTTTTTAGCAAACATGAGAAAACTGTAGCCATGGCAATAAAAAAATCTAGGTAATTCTTACTTCAGTAGTTGAGAATTACCTCAAATAAGCACAGTAGTCAGCAAAGATTTATTAGTCCTAGGATGATAATGATATTGTGATGTCAATGGCTTTATAAAGTCCTTTACTTTTATACAGTTCAGTCACAGTTTATTCTATGGAGTCAATAATTTTTAATTAATTCATTATATGTAAAAGTTCATATTGAGCTCCACTAGTACAGTTTATGTCTTGCTTCTATACGTTAAGTTGCTTTTCTGTAGTTGTTGAGAACGTTAACCATACTGGAGAAAAATAAACATTGCAGCCTTTTAGAAGGCAGTGATATATGAAGATATTTAGAGCTATTTTATGGAGTCTGATACGAGGTCAGATTTCTGAGTCAGATTAACTTGGGCTACTCAAAGTCTGTGTCACCTCATTCAAAAGGGGGAACAAAGACCACGTGAAATGATCATTAGGAAACCTTTACAATGTAGAATATTAACATTGTCCAGTCTCCTACAGGCGTTCTATAAAAATGGCAGTGCTCTCATAAGGCAATTTTTTTGTATTATTTAAATGCAGAAGAATAATCTGCATTGCTGAATTAGTGTTGTGGATGTGACTGTAAAATTATCTTTTTGTAATATGTATACTCTGCACTATATAGATCTTTGGATATAGCTAACCAAATGAGTGTGTCTGAAGAGGCAAGATCTAGTAGTACAAGTAGTCAGGTAAGCGACAATATTTTATTGCGTTACGTATAGAAATTTGAAATTTAAAATTACTCAGTCAATATTTATGTTACCTTAAATTACAACATTTCAAATAACTAAGTTTTGTTTCTTTGAACTTAAACAGATTGACAAGGTATTTAATACTAGTGGAACTGACCTTCTAACTAGTGGATCTGATAGCAGAGAGAGTGAGATGTCATCAAAACAGAAAAAGGTGTGTTTTACTTTGTTTTGGAATCCTGTTACCTCCATCTGTCTAATACAAGGCTGATAAGGTTGCATAAAAAGAGTATGTGTAAATATTTATCACATTTAAAGCTTTGAAAGAAAAACTGCTTCTGTATAGCACAGCACTGTACATAGTCACATGTGAAGGTCCACTGAAAAATGTTCAAATCATATCCACTGAAAAACGTTCAAATCATATCCACTGAGAAATGTTCAAATCATATCCTTGAATTTCTGCAAAAGCCTGTCCTTGAAAATAGCTTTGTACAAAGTAGGCAGCAATTAGCATTATAAATTTTTGGTCATTTTCTTTCTCCTTAATTATAGATTTAAATGAAACTGAAACTTCAGCAGTAGATTTAGATAGGAAAATCAGAATAGACAACTTTATGATAAAATTACAAACGGAGATGAAGATAAAATGTAGAATTTCATGTAATAGCAGAGACTAACATTTACTGTTCAATTCAAAGTTAAGTGAAAATGAACAGTCAATATGGGGATGAATACAAGAAGCAAAGAAAAAGCATGACGTGACATAGAATATTAAACATAAGCATAAACTACTGTAAAATTCTTTTCATGTTATTATGTAAATGGCTCCCCAGAATCTATACATTTTATCATTTCCATTTCTAGTTATCTGAACTCTCTCACTAATTTTAGACTAAGGGGGAATGATTTTATGATTTTATCCTTCATCGCTAACAAAAGTAAGAGTTAAAATCCTGAAAAGCCTCTTAAGCAATCTTAAAATAAAATTCCCTTTCCAACTTCATGGTCAGTTGCAGTTCTGTATCGAGTGCCAGTTGGTAACCATATCAAAACAAAAACTGTGAAGAACACTTACGCCCAACATTAAGAAGACAAAGCTAAAATGGTTTTGTTGTGATACCTCTTTATTTGAGATCTGCTCAAATTTCTCGTTATGCTACTTTTAATATTGTATCCATTTCCTTTAAGTCCTGTTTAGCAATATGATAAATATTATAATAGATTTTGTGCTTATCCACTTTCTCTTTTGTATAAATAATATGTATTGTTCTACCACGTATTACTGAAATGACAGTACTATTTATGAAATAAAAATATCAATGTAAGAATAACCATTCTGTACAACTTAGTGTCAGTACTTTCCCTTTTAAAGGCATCACTTACACTTGAAGAGAAGCAGAAGTTAGCTAAAGAACAAGAACAGGCACAGAAACTGAAAAGCCAGCAACCTCTTAAGCCACAAGCAACTGCAATAACACCTCCAGTGAAGCAGGTGAGAAAGAACAAACTACTGCAGTGTTTCCATTGGAGCTGTGATGATTTTTCCTTTCAAGTGCTGTATGCATTTAGCATTTTTTTTCTCCTGTGAGTCACCTTTGTTTTCACTTACAATGTCACAGCCAAGAAAAACTAAAATAAATTTTAATCTGCCTTCCATTTGCATCATTAGCAATATTTCCCACTTTTTAAATTGCGGAAGTTTCCAAAGGAATAATTATTATTGGAAGGCCATTGTTCTAGATAAGGAAAAAGCACATATTAAAAAAGGTTTTGCTCTGAAGAGTTTATTAACTAAATATATAAAGGGCTTGGGGATAGGAATGGGGCATGTAAGCAAATGTCAGAGTAGTACTTCGTGTATTGTCTTAGTTGTCAAATTAAAGCTGCATAACAGTTAGTTCTAAGTAGCAAAGAATGAAAATAACCTAATTGCTTTTGTGTATAATTACATTTCATGCCCAATCCCATGCAGTAGATTCTAATTTCTGAAAAATGAATGCCACTTCTGCAGGAGCAATGATGAAGACTGTTGCTGGAGTGTTTGTACAGGAAAAGCATTTAACTGCATTTTATGTATTTTGCAGACAAAAGACTTGACAGATACCTTGATAGATAATATGTCACCTTTGACTAGCCATTCTATCAACAAAGCTAAAGTTGCATCTTCAAGCAGCTTCTCTTCTGTCCCTTCTATGGGTGTTGGAATGGGATTTTCATCACCTATTGACAACACGAAGAGAAATATAACAAACGGACTAAATACTAATATGGGTTTTCAGACTGCTGGATTCAGTATGGGAGCTGGTCCCACCACTCAGAATTTCTTCAGTGGTCCAAGTGCAACAGGAACAACCAAGATGAACATTGTACCAACTGCCAATATGCCAAATTACAGTCCTATGAATGCTGCATCTCCAATCTCTCCACTGACACAACCAAACAGACCCCCAGATATGTCTGCTTTAGATAATCTTTTTGGTCCTCAAAAACCCAAAGTTAGCATGAAACAGTTGGCTCAACAAAAATCAAGCCAGTGGGTTAATCAGTTTGTACCCCCGCAAGGGTCCCCAAGTGCAAGCAGTTCAGTCTTGGGACCTCAGATGAACATGATAGGACAGCCTGGCTTTGGTATACAGGGTAATCCTTTCTTTGCTCCTCAGAACTTTGCACAACCAGCAAACACAATGACAAACAGCAGCTCAGCTAGTAATGACTTAAAAGATCTTTTTGGGTAAAATGTTTTCTTCTTTCAAAGATCGATGAAATTTGGATCATGGGTAAGCTGATTAACATCTTTTTTTGATTAGTAAAAGCATGACTTGGGGAAACTTTCAACCCACCGAAGTAAAGACTTTTGCACTGGAAAATAGACTTGATTTTGCATTCACCTGGTACTGCAGTGGAGTTGCGTAAGTGCAAAGTCATCTTACGTGCTACAGATTTTCTGTCTCTTTACCGAACATCAGAGCACTGAAGGTAGGATGCATATATTCAATCAAAAAAGAAGCTAAGTATTTCAGAATTATTCAGAAGTGTACTCAGTCAACTCCTGTGAAATTTCCTACAAAATTTTGTTTCTTAAATTCAACAAAAATGCTTAGGGGGTGATAACGCCAGTCAACGCAGTCCTGCAGCCCAGTCCTTCCAGTGTCTGCTAAATTCTTATTGATGATTTGTGTTGCCTGAATTTGGCACAAACTGTCATTTTGCCATATGACAGTTTACAAAACGTAAATTCTTACGCTGCCTCAAAAAGTTTTGTCAGCCATGTTACATAGAAAGATCTCTAACCAGTAACTGTGTAAGAGGCTAAGAAGAGAAAATATTTTGTATTTGTTCTCTTATAAGAGAATTAAAATTAATGTGGTAGTAAACTACAACAAGATTCAGGAGGCATAAGAAGTTTTAAAATTTTGTGCAAATTTGGGACAGAGTAAGAACACTGCTCCAATGGTCGTGCTGGTTTACAACCTGTTTTATAATGCCAGATCCTTGTTACCAGCCCCATAGCAAAAGCAACATACCACTTAAGCAGGATTTTAAAATACATGTGGTGGCTTGATCACATTTATTATATATTCCAGTGTTTTGGCTAATTTGATACTGCTTCTAACTGGTGTGAAAAAAGATTATGAGTAGTTATGGAACCTCCTAAAAAGAATGTTCTCTGTAAAATTCAGATGATGACTGCCCCAACTGTGTAATTAAGCAGTTCTGTGTAACTAAACACACACTGCTTAGTTACACAGAAATATCTTGAATTACTTCATAGTTTTTCGCTCCATTGAGAAGATGGAAAAGGATTGCCTCGTACAAGTTGCACATGCTTGTGTGAAAAAGCAGACTGCCATAAATTGCCTTGACTAGAATAAACTATTTCATTTTAATTTTGTTTTAACTCAAGTCCTTATGAAGGATAGATGAATATGAAGCGAGTTCTCAAATACAGATTTGTAAGCTCTAGAATACACGGTAAATACACAGGTATTTCAGATCCTTTTTATTGTACTACTCCAAATTTAATAAAGGTCTCCAGAAAACCAAACAGTAGTTTCTTCTACTTCCCAGAAGGTGTGTGTTCAGCTTGCCCATGATAGAATCTCTACTCTGTCAGATACTACTGTTGGGTTTTAACTTTTTCTTTCCTAGGAATTTCAGGAGCTTTCTTACATAATATTTTGAAGACTATAGCTGGCTATTTTGAGAAGGAAAGAACTAGTTACCTTTTTTATGGAAAGCCTACATGCTTTATTTTTCAAAGCCTTTCACTGAAGAAATTGTTCTTTCATTTGCTGCTTAACAAACCAAAGGGCCTTATGCTGTAAATGTGACTTGTATTTTGTTATATTTCCACGGTTCTAAGCGGTAATAGCATTAAGCATATTTCTTAAAGAACTGTTTATGTATTATAGCTGCTGCCTTAGTCCTATTATTTTAAAATACCTGGGACCAGTGAAATTGTGGTTTAGAAAACAATACCTAACACATTGTGATGCTTATGTGCTGTTAATATTCATGGTAAACATTGTAGGTTAAGATACCTGTGTAAACTTAAGACAATACTAGAACTGTTAAACTATTTAAGTTCATTTACAGTTACTAGTACTCTATACTCTCAATCACACTAATGTCTTCTTTTATGTCAACTTTTGAAAGCTACGTTTTGTTAGGGTAACTTAAGGCAAGCCTTTGAAGAATTACTTGAATCTGTATTCCTCTAAATTATTTGGAAAATAAGTTTATATTAAAAATAACATCTCTTAGGACTCTACAATGTATTAAATTAATACATCCATGGTAAAGGCAGTCTTAAATGTCAGCATCCTGATCTGGGGTTTCAGTCCCTGATCCCCCTGGACTGGGGGCTTTTCAGAACTGGATTTTAATTTAACCTATTAGAGGGAAAATTAACTGAAAAAAATTGATCAAATTTTATATGCTAGACATCCTGAACTGTGGGGTTTGGGGTATGTGCTTTTGGCATGGGCTATCTGAGAATATAATCTAATTTGTAAGAATAAAGTAAAAAAAAATCCTACGAGTTCAAATTAAGAGAGGCTCTTCTATGCAGTGGTAATGTGATGGAATAAGATCTTGATCTGGCTCAAGTAATATGAATTTTTTTTCTACTTATATTTGAGAACATAATTTTGATTTCTCTTGTTTGCTGCAATTTTCAGAATGACCAGAGTAGAAGAATAACAAATAAAGTTGAAAAGGGTGCTTATGAAAGCTATAACAAAATTTTCCAGTTATTTAAAAATAAAAAAGAAAAAATAACTTCAGTTAAAATGAGAGGGTCAAATCCCTCTTCATTGTAGATGCTTCCTGCTTAGCGTGTCAGGAAACTGGGCGTGTGTGAAGTTCTCTAATTATTTCTTCTTAACTTAAAGGAAAGAGGAGTTGCAAGAGGTAAGTTGCCAAGGCCATGTGCCACTTGGCTGCTGCTACAATAGTTTTTCTTTAGGAAGCCTTGTCCAGTTGATCTCTCCACTTACAAGTCATCATTCTGAGGCCCTGCAGGAGTCTGGAAGACTCATGTTGTGGCCAGAGTGAATACCATTGTTTGAGAGCAACAGTTGTACTTCACATCCAAGTTGTCATTTGGGAAAGAGGAAGAGGAAGGGACAACGTTACAAAATGCGGGCATTCCAGGGGCCTTCTGTTTCTGGACTTGGATGGAAAGCAGTGTTACATCTAGCTTGGCTTGAAGCAGAGGGGCTGTCTAGCCCTAATGCAAAACAAAATGGAGAACACAGGTTTGAAATTGGTATCTGATTAAGAAATTGCAAATTCTATTACTGAAAAAGTAACCTGATATAAAATAAGTTCTTTTTACAATGCCTTGAACAATACTGTAAATTACACAAAATTTCTGCCCTTTGTATTCAACATAATTTAAAGGAAAAAATGTGGAAGCCTGGCAGGTTATATCATCACCTTACAGCCTCCACCCTGTGCACACACTGTGCTCACTCACTGCGAGCAGATCTTCATTCCACTGTGGAAATCAGAGCAGGGTCTGGGCTGAACTGCCCAGCCCATCTGGTTTACTTTACACTCATTTGTAAGGGAGGGGTAAAGAGAAGGGAGTAAGTTCCTGTTCTTTAGCTGATTTGTCTATATTGTGTTTACTACAAAAGGAGAAAAGAAGTGGAAATAGCTGCATCTTAATCTTAAGCATCAGTTGTGCTTTGGCTGCTCTGGTGTATGCTAAATGAACGTGACTGCACCAAGACAGCAGTGTTTTCCATGTTAGAACTGTTGGTTCCATTTGGTTTTAAGTATGAAAGTCTCTGAAGCATCCTCTGAAAACTCAGTCTTAGAAAATAAACTAATCCTGCTACATGGAAGGATTGCATTAAAGAGGCTTGAAAAACCTTCTCTGCAGGCGCTGATGGAGAGGAACCTTGAAACTACTGATTTACAGATTAGCTTAGAAGCCCCTAGGTCTGCCTCTCTCAAGAGGAGAGAAATGGGCAGTGAAATGGCACAAGTGTCATTTCAAGGATGGAGGAGGGAGCAGATTTTCTGTTCCCTCCCATCACGCAAGTGTTGTGAATAAGGCACCGAACAGCCTGTGGAACCTGCTTATGCAGGAGGACAGCAGTACCAGAGGAGTCTTTTGAAAGGTAAAGGAGTCCACCAATTATTTGGGAGATGGGGAGAGAAATTTTACTGGGAACGTGGGTAGAATGCCCTAGTTTGTTTTAATGAAGGTACTATGTCTTCCTCTCTCAATGGTGATGTGAATTAGAAATGTTGTGGAGAAGTTGTGGCCTTACAGGACTGCACAGATGCTGAGTACCCCAAGTAAAAGGCTGAATTTTAGGATTTATAGGTGCACAACATTTCAAGCCTTATTATTTAAAACTTTCCTTTTCTGTTAAGTTTTGTCATTTTAGCAACACCTGTTTCACATTTATGTGGAACTTTAACAAATACCCCAATGGCCTTTTAAAGTAAGAAAAATGTGTGTTAACTTTTGTATTATATCCCCTGGTATAATGTTATCTGTGTCTGTAGATAGATAAGTAAGTGTGTGTATAGATTACAGGATTTTAGATTTTTCAGTTCAATTGCACCAAAAGAGCAAAGATTAAATGAGAAGTTAGATTTGAATCAGATTCCACAAGGCTTCCATACAGGCTAACAATTATATGATACTTTTGTTATCTATTATAAATTTACATGCCTAGTCTGCCTACATCTACGTGACTTGAGCAGAAAAGGAAAGTTTTTAAAACATAAGTTTATGAACACTGGATCTCTCATTGCAGATGAAGTTTTTGGACTTTAGAGTGACCTTTGTTTATTGATTAGGAGTTTTTTATTGGGGGTGGGTGGGATATCGCTGATTTGTGCCATTTCCAATGAAACAAATACAGGGAGGGGGAGTACAGAAAAAATACCCTGTTGTATATGTGACCCTTTTTTGTTCTTTGTTAAGAGATATGCTGCATTTTATATACTCATTGTGAACTTTTACTCTGAAATAGCTGTGAGGAAACGTATCTGGAGAATTTCAGATGAGTTAGCTGATTTTCAAGTGAGGTCCTGCCTTGTACCTTACTTTCCGTTAGGTTTGCTTTACAAGGAAATTATACACGGCAGTAAAACCTTGGATTCATACACCAAATCCTCTTGCCTTCCAGGCCTCACGCTTGTATCAACAGAACAAATAAGCCCCTGAAGTTGTATTGTCTTTAAGTTCTCTGAAACAGTTCTAACTGCTGTACAGATTTCTGAGATGAAGTTGTAAATCAAAATGTGTTATAGTGAACTCAGGCCTTGTGCAAAATATTTAATACTTGTTTATTTGTCTAATCGTACAGTCTCTGTACTAGTGGCAGTTTTATGTTTTGATTGTAAAACATTAACATTCTCATGAGATTTATAAAGTGATGTTACTGTAGTGTCAGCTGTGATTCATAAATAGAACTGTCATAGCATGGCATTAGTGTATATCCGGTTTATTGGACAGCTCTTCAAAAACAAATTTATTCTTGTATCAACTTTTAGATCAGTTACTTAAAAAATATGTAAAAGGTACAGTGACAGTTTCGGGAAATTCATATCACTTTGTACTCTGAATGAGGTTGCCTATGGAAATAAATGAACTTTTCATATTTTCATCTTGGAAGATATTTTTATTTAAAATTTCCATAAAATTAACTGATAGTAACTTATGTAGAAAACTTTATCACTGTATATTTTGTTTGAAATACATTCTATCCCACGTAATTTTGAGTTCATTTCTTAGAGTGGTTGCTGTCCAGACATCTGTAAAATGTGATCACATATTGCCTTCATGCAAAGAATAAAAGTCCTGGGGAAAAACTGATGCACTAGATGTCTCTAAAATTAGCATTTACTTTTTCTGAAAGCACACTAAGCCCATGTTAGAATCTGGGGTTCTGATACCACACAGTGATCTCAATTTGCATTTTCACTGCTCATTTACCCAGAAACCAGCCCTTTCTCTAAACCTGGGTTTCAAGATACACTGCTTTGTCAGGCTTAGAGTTTGCCAGCACTCTGAAGGAAGCTAATTCTCAGCTTTTTGTATGGTATAAATTGATCAAGTATGAGACATCTGAGATCTCATCTGCTTAGAAGCATCATTGTTGGCTGGAGATGGTATGGGAGGAGAGAGTAAAAGAAGAAAGAGCTGGATTAGGTGGAAATGGAAAGGTAGCATCAGGTGGCTCCAATTCCCGCTTCATTTTTATTTGCTGAGTCTGACAGCATCCCGTTCCTCCCACAGCTCTATCCATCAAGGGAGTACAGCCTTGTTATATGCCAGCTTTCAGTCAATAGTAGCAGAAGATAAGAGAGGGAACTTTCAGTAAGGTGGAGACTTACTTGATGGTACCCTGCTAAGAAAATGCCTGCCTTAAGTTGCTCAGCAGGTCACAGTCCTGATCTGACTTGAATGTCCTTTACCATGGTAATGTTCTCTTTTCCCCTCCATTTCTGGACACTGGTAGGATCCATAACTGTTACCTGTTTCTTAAGCAGGGAAGTCTAAAGTGCTGGAATCCAGATGTTCTGTGTTGGTTTGTTGTGGCTTAAAATTGACAATTTCATAAACTCTTTCATGAATTCAGATAACCTAAGCCTTCAAACAGGAAAAGCTGGAGATCTTTGCAGTTGATAGTTCTTTGCCTGGAATAGTTGGATATTGGCAGCTAATTGTCTCTGCTTCATCACTTAAATATCTCTAGTCCCTCCTTTAGGTATGTCATACACCAGAGCTTTAGGTTAATCCTTTTTATATTGGTGTTTGTAGAGCTGTGTTACCCTATCAAGTTTGCAGTTGTGAGGAATGCAGCTCAGTAGGTGTAGGAAATGAGCTGTTTGTGAGGAGTTAGGCAAAGAGAAATGGTTCATTCGATGTTCTCTTCCTGTTGCCGGACACAAATGCACTTCTGTCCTGCACCTCAGAAGCTCCCTGCACTCATGTCACCAGCTGGAGACCACTGCAGTTGCTCAGTAGATTAGAAAACTGGCTCTTAGCATGACAAGGTGGATTGCAATTTGTTGTGCCAAACTTACCCCCAAACTTATAAACCAGGAATTCACAAATAAACTCCTACTCATGCACAAACCCAAGAGCAGCTAAATAAATACTAGTTATTCAAGCGCTGAAATAATTTACTAAGTATTCTAGGCATAAATTTTAGAGTTAAACTACAAAAAAAAAAAATCTTTCCTTTTTTCCTCTATAGGACACCTGCCCGCCTATGAACTATATTATTATGACTCTAGTGGAGTTTCTTACTGCAAATTAAGGCAGTCGTGGATGTGGAGCAACTTGGAACTTGGAAATGATGGAGATTTAATGGCCTGCCTATATCTACTTACCAATTTTTGAAGGGTTTTTTTGGTCAGTCTTTTTGCTTGTGCCTTAAGCACTCGTTGGCCTTTTTTAATGGAATTTCTTAAAATGCATCACCTTTTGCACAACATTCAAAAGACTAGGTTTTACACTGTTCTGCAATAATTAGCAATTCAAATCAAGGATAATCAAAGCAGAAGCTCCATTTGAAACTACATCAATGGAAACATTATTATCTTTGACCTGAAAACTGAGGCTTTTGGTGTTGGGACCTGAAGTTACTACACAGGCAGCATTTGTTCATGTCTGTCTCTGTGTCTCCTTAATGCTAGCTTAAGGCTATGGTTTGTAAGAGTAAATAAAAATGAAACTTTGAAGAGCTTCCTTTCCAGCAGGTGACTTAAGAACCAGATACCACAAGGAGGAATAACTGGCTTATTTTCTGAACAGAAAAATCAAATACTAGAGAAGAGAACTTAAAAAAATTAGAAGAGAGAAAACAAAAACTAGAAAAGAGATTTCTGCCCCTGCCATGCTGATAAAATAAACGCTTACCTATGGTACCAAAGCTGTAAGTGCTTAGCTGATGTCACAGAAGTGACTTCAAATAAGTGCAAATAAGCAAAAATGCTAACGAAGCAATCAGATACGACTGTAACTAGAGCACTAAATTTTATCTAAAGAATCTATCCTAACATGGCACCAGATAGAATTTTTTTTTAATTTTTTTTTTTTAGAAGTTTTTCTAAAAATAATTGTATCTTACAGCGATTGTATCTTACAACAATTGTATCTTACAAAATCAGAGCAGGAGAATCAGGAAAAATAAAATTACACTAAAATGTCATTTTCATCCTTTTGTTGTTAAACAGGAACTTTAAATGTAGCCTTTCCCCCAAAAGCCTTATGCCACAAACCCTGGCTTTAGTTGGTTACAAAATAGAAAAAATCTATCTAAAAAATTAAAAATACAATTCAAAATATTTGGAACACACTACATACACTTTTTATGCCAGCTGTGCTCAAAGCCTTGATCTGTTGTATAAAACTAGCAAGAGAAATAGGTTTTGGTGTGGATTTCTGACTTGATAGATACCAAATGCCATTTCTGTTTTCTGAGTGATTTCAATATAAAGTACTAATATATTTTCATTGTTATCCCATGCAGGATTAAATTATTGATTAATCTGTTATTTTTTATTATTTGGCAAGCAGGAAACTCTTTAAAATTAGCTGAGTTTTTTGTAATTTCATTGTGCATATATGCTTTATGTTTCCTAAAGAATTCATTGCTTGATTCTTACTGATTGACAACCATTACAAGAAAAAGATTTGCAGTGAAATACCACCTTTGCATTATACTCACTGCCACATTTTGCAAACCAGAACCATACAGTTGAAGCTCTTTGGTTAAACAAGCCCTATAAATATTACTTAAGCTAATCAGATCATTAACTGGCTGCTGGGTAGGTGTTTCCTTATTTTCATGACACAGATAGTACAAAGCCTTGATTTTCTGCACATTGAAGAAATCAAATAAGTGGAGGTCTCTTCACACGTAATTGCTATCTTAACTGAACTCAATCCCATGTATAGCAGTTCTTTCAGCAGAATTTTTCTTAGGACTCTGTGCCTGCTACTTTTCCAGGCCGTTTCTGGTGCAGCCATCTCTTGCAGCTCCTCTTTCTTAGATTTTCTTTCCTACATCAATGCCCACAGGCAGCACATGCTGTGTAAAATCGTAGAAGGGCAAAAAAAATCGGAGGGCTTTGACAATTTTTTTTTCTGGTGATACTTGGTAGGAGAAAGCTGAATTTAAGACAGTGGCAGCCTGAACTTTGTGCCTGTTGCTCTTCAGCTGGAGATACTGTTGCTTTGCCATCAGGGGCTGCAGAAGGGAACCTAACCTGAGGCTCTGCATCTCTGCTTGATGGTCCAGCTCTGGCAAGCTGCCAGACTGTGCGATAGAGGTGGCTGATGAGTGGGCATGTGTTTCCTTTGCTACCTGTTCTACAGGCAGCGTGAGACTGAAGGAGAAATGTTAAAAGCAGCTGCAGGTAAGGGATGCAGACGATTACCAAATCCAGATCCCAGAGTGATACAGCAAGCGTTCAGAGCAGAGAGGCAGGCTTCAGGGAATGGCTGGGAAAAAAAAAAAAAAAGAAGAGAGTGGAAACTGTCATCTGCCAAAATGACAGAATATCCAGTGCCAGCCCCATAGGCATGGGCCTGTTTTCTTTGAGACAGTGCCCCCCGCCCACCCGCTCTGTTCCAATTCCAAAGTTGCCTGTGCAGAGTGTGCTGGCTGCTGCTGCCTCATGAAAGAGCTTAACTGGTCCTGACAACTACTGCTGCTGACAGACAGCTGCTTGAGCTCAGATTTAATTTAGCCATAACACACTTACTGGAACATTTCATTTCTGTGTGTTTATTTTTGTTGGAAATGACTACTTTGTTAGATTGAATGACTGTGATTAGAAAGTTGAATAAATTACTCATTTTTATCCCTGTTTTGCTGTAGCAGACATTTTCCGGTGAAAGGTACGTAAAATGTTCAGTATATAAAACTACATAGAGATTAGATTCATAAAATAGGAACTTTATTAAACCTGTATGTTCTAAAACAAATTTATTCAGACAAAAGTATTAGTAATTACAAGCACTGTCTTGAACTGTGCATTACTGGTCACTATGTCCTTCAAGATGCCACAATTGGTGAACTGCATTCTTCTTCAGTTCTTTTTTATGCATGCATTGTAAGGGAAGAGAAGGTTTTGCTTCTTCAGTGTTGCTCAGTTTCTTCACTTTGAAAAAATAGTGGTTTTAAATGGAAATAGAACTGATATCCTTTCCACACTTTCAAAAAAACTGCAGCCGGTGCTAGGTGCTTAGGCAGTGATTTCAGCTAGCTTAGCAATATGAATATCTTTAAAAGTCTGGCAAAAACATGTGGATTTTGAATTTTTTAATTTATAGATTGTAAGAGATGACATATTTAGTCACTGACATAGGTTGTCAGGACTTAAAATGTTAATTTTAACCAAAATATTAATTTTGCTCAATGAAACAGAAAATTGACTTACCATTTTAAGCTGTCTCTCTCTATGCCATAATCATTTTTGCAGTGAGAAGGGGCTACATAAAAGGTATTCTGGAGCTTATTTTGTTCTAATATAAATAAGCCTTACCTGCAGTTCAGCATAAACACAACTGCCCCTTCCAAGGAAACTGTAGCATATGTGGATTTTCAGCTCTGTTTTTAAGATTAATGTGACTGCTCAGTCATCCTTCTCCCTCATTCCCTCTCAGCCCTTTGCAACTTTGAACCTATTGCCCACTTCCAACCCTTGTTTGATGAGAGTGTGATTAAAATACTAAAGCTAAGGAATTCATGCAAGTTTTGTGGAAACCATTGGCTCATTAGAGGGACCAACTTTGCACTTCAAGTGAGGGAAGGGCTGTAGAGTGAGATAGCTCCTATTAGATACTAGAAAATTGATGTAAGAGAGCCCCAGGAAGGCAGGTTTTATAAATTCTGATCTTCACATAGTAGCTAGTTTGCATATTTACTTACATATTCCACAGGTTTGGTTTTCACCAGTATTTAAAAGGAAAGAATTCTTTCATTGACTTCTGTCATGATGTTTTCTTTTAAAGAGTTCAGATCTGGGATTAGAGGAACACAATGAACTACATGGTATAATTTGGTGAATCAATCTAGTAAAAGACTGTATTCACAAATCCGGGTATCACCACAGATAGTTTTGAATAGCATGTATGCATGTACTCCCTGGCATAGTGTCGTGGTTTAACCCCAGCCGGCAGCTAAGCACCACGCAGCCGCTCGCTCACTGCCCCCCCACCCCTGGGATGGGGGAGAGAATCAGGAAAAAAAACCTCGTGAGTTGAGATAAAGACAGTTTAATAGGACAGAAAGGAAGGAAAAACAATGATAATGATAATATGACAATAGTAATACTAAAAGAATTAAACTATACAAAGCAAGTGGTGCACAATGCAATTGCTCACCACTCGTTGACTGATGCCCAGTTAGTTCCCGAGCCGCGATCCCCCCTCCCAGTTAACTCCCCCCAGTTTATATACTGGGCATGATGTCATATGGTATGGAATAGCTCTTTGGCCAGTTTGGGTCAGCTGTCCTGGTGGTGTCCCCTCCCAGCTTCTTGTGCCCCTCCAGCCTTCTTGCTGGCTGGGCACGAGAAGCTGAAAAATCCTTGACTTAGTATAAACACTACTTAGCTACAACTGAAAACATCAGTGTGTTATCAACATTATTCTCCTACTAAATCCAAAACACAGCACTATACCAGCTACTAGGAAGAAAATTAACTCTGTCCTAGCCAAAACCAGGACACACAGATTATCTGTTAAACATGGAGAGAAGACAGTACCAAAGACTGTTGCCCTTTAAAATTTATTTTCCTAGTAAGGGCAAAAGAGAAACCAGACAAATTTGAAGAGATGGAATGATCTTTTGAGTAAATTGTAACAAAAAGATTTCTAAAAATATCAAAGCAGTTCCTTGCTGATAGTGACAGGCTCTAAAAGGCTCTAAGAAATCTTAACTTCCAAAATGATCTGTAAAATATAATAAAACTACCATAAGGTGTCACTATAACCCAAGCAACTTTCAAATAAATTGCAAACATTATAGAAATGTTGTTATCCAGCTACAAGGCTTTCCTCATACTGCTTTGTGAAAGTAAAAAAGAACCTATTTTTAAATAGCATAGCATATTCCTGTATGCACAGAAATCATCATATTCAGCTTTATTTTTTCCTTTTTTTTCCTGGTACGTGTATTGTCACCCTTTCTTAGCATCTAGACCTATTTGCTTTTGGGAGAGCAGTGAAGAATGTTTGCAAAGTTAGCCACAAAAATATCCGATTTAGAAAACTACATTTTACACAGTGGTTATTGGTTTTATATATGGAACTTTTTTTTATCTTAGAGAGGGCTTCTATTGAAGAAGTTCATGCTTAACATTTACTTGTATGAAACGGAAAATAAAAAAATATTTTCTAGCATTAAATATATCTGTAGTAGTTAGTGCAATGATGCAGAAGCTCTGTCCTTTTGAGGGGAAACAGATGTACTTCACATAATAGCTTTCCACACAGAAATGCTTTAAAAAGCCCTCTTACTTACTGTGTAAGCTGTAATAAATTACCATTTAATTAGCAGTTTCCAGTAAGGATAACTGTTAATAAGAATTCCTATTTCCATTATTGTTTTATTTGTTGTTAGCATCCCACGAGCCTCTATTTTTATTTCTTGTCCAACTGTGATCAGTTTTCTTTCCTATCAGCTACCTGGTCAGGAAGCAGAAACTAGAAACTAAAGATGAATTTTTTAACTATTTGAAATTAATGCCAGTTTTGCCACAGACATCAGGGAAACAAACATATCATCGGAAAATTTGATTTGGGCTGACTCAACATGAAGCACTTTGACACGGCAGGAAAGGACTCCGTTCTCGTATACGGTAAAACAGAAATCACAATCCTGAAGTCTTTGAATCCATCTTCATTTATGGAGGAAAAGTGCAGATGATGTAAAGCCATAGATTTCAAAACCTGAAGGACCATTTTGATCATTTAATCCAAACCCTTATATAACATGGGATCCCAGGTCACCCTTTTTATCTTTGACCTCAGATGCTGTAGGTCTCAAAGGCTGAATCCCTATAGTACCCTTCTTTCATGTAATGTTACAATGACTCTTACAGATGCCAACAGAAATAGGGTCTCCAGTACACCAGGCACTATACAAATACAAAGGGAGAAATGGTTTCATCCCAAAGTCTCACAACTAATGATAAAATATGCTTGTCATCTGAGTGGACCTTTCCACTTGCAAAATGCTGAAAGAAACTCCTTTGAGAAGGTAATATGGAAACTCACCTAGGAACCCTGATCTCACCCTCAGAATCGTGAACTCACACCCCGATGCTGACAATACCATGTTTCCAGGGAGCACGTAGCTGACTCAGGCTCCAGCAAGCACATACGGTAGTAAGGTTTGCAAATTGAAAAGTGTTATCATCTAGGTTAGCTTTTAAACTCTGCTTGATATTCAGTTTTATGGTGAACGAAATGATCTTCACTCACACTTATCTTTACACGGCCACTTCTGCGACATGTCTAGATGTGTGTTCTTTTTATTGTGTCTGGACACTTCTTTTCTTGTTTCTTTTATTTACTGTATCTACAGTTGTGGTTTCTGTTGGAAATATAATGAAAGATGAAAGAGACACTCAGATGAAACCCACGGTTGACATTTTTCCTTTGGAAATAATTGGTTTCAGGAGAAAGCTAAGGCTGCTGCAGTCCCCTCCCCTGAAGAAGCTGACCATGGGAAAGAATCAAGTGAGCATTTTTGTTCCCTGAGTGCTGTGCCCCATCTCAGGGGAAGCGCAGTATTACAACTCTTGTCTCCTACTGGAGGATTTTTATTTGCCTTATTTAATGCTCCACCTCCTGAGGTGAAGTGACAATTTCAGCTTTGAGTGACTTTAATGCTCCCTGAAACTTCAGAAAGGAAGAAGGTGAAATAAACCCATTTAGAGAAGAACTCTCATGCTTTCTAAGCTATAATCTTGTGATTTCTTAGGGCCTCAGATGTGATTTTAGCTTTGTGTCCTACTGACACAAAACATATGTGATCATCCTGTCTCTTCCTCTGTGTCCTCTCTTAACTTTTGAGCCAATTTCAATCCTTTTTACAGGACTAAAAGTTTCTAGGATCCTAAGTTGCTACATTTTATAAAAAATAAGCAGCAGGGTAGCACACACTTGACAAGATACCAACAAATCTACCTGACAACTTTTACAAAGGTCTTGTCCATGGGAAAAGCATTGTCAAACTCACACGGCTGTAGACATCAAAGTCTACCAGTTGTATGGCCTACGTGCAGATGAAACCAGCATTCATCGCTTCTGCTTCATTACTTTGCTCCATTTGGAAGAAAAAGTAGGTATGTAAAACTTCCAAAGAGACTTAATTTTGAAATATCAAAATGTTTTAATTCAATTTCATTTTAAGAAATCTTAAGTTAGGGAGACAGGGCACCCAGGCTTTTCTAGCCTTTGAGCTCTTGGTAAGAGCTAGAAGACAAAGTCACCTGGGAAGCCCAGAGCCACAGATAAATAACTTGTTTTACCAAAGGAAAGTTCCTCCAAAAGAATAACAAGAGCAAACTGTGATCCAACAAGCAGCTCACAAGCACCAGGGATGTGATCACATGGCCTTGAACTGAAAAGAAACCGATTAAAAATTAACAAGGTTATTCTCGTCTGACCTCAGCTGCCCAGGCTGTGACAATGCTTTGCACTTGTGTGTGTTTCCACTGGAGGACCCCAGCAGCCTTTGGTTAAGGCTGACCACGCGGCATGAAGTGAAGCATCTTTATGTTAACTCAGCACAGACACCAAAAGGTTAAATTGACTTTCCCAGGATGTTAGTGTCAGGGTGTGAATGACTATGATGATTAAATATTTGTAAAGAGTTCGAAATTTTATATTTTACAATCATTGGGAGAAGTGGCTGCTTGCAAGGCTGTATCAGGAATTGTAGTTAACAGAAGCACACTGTCTGAATGACACCTGCACATGAAATGTGTATGCTATCCAGTCTGCACTGAAACCAGTAGCAAAATTCTCCCTTTAAACATGGCAAAGACTTTACCCCAACCATTATTTTGAGGAATCAACAGTAGGAGTAGCATAAAGATGATTTTTCCAGGCTTTTCAACAAAAGAAGTTAACTGTAACAAATTAGATAGCCTCCAGGTGTACATTTACTCACACCTGTAGAAACCATGCTTCCAGGTGAGAGTTATGTTTATTGCCAGCTCTGACATTTTCATGCTTAGTTTTCTTAAGGGGATGCTGCAATCCCAAATCTAGCCCCGCATCTGCAAAGCACAGCTATTGTTAGAATGGCACATCTCCTACATATGCGCTTGACCAGTTTCCAAGTTTTCTTACAACTCATTTTATTCTTTAGCACCCGAGGTAATAGTAGTATATGAGCCCACAACAGTGGCTGTCTGCATGCTGGTTTTATTTCCTTATTGGCTCTAAAATACAGTTTTAATACAGTCTTACTAGAGGTCTTTGGGGATATGAGTCTAGTTTCAGCGGTAGCTGCAAGTTGTATGAGCCAGGAGTAGTTCTAATTTTGCAAAATATTTCTTTGCAAGTGCAGGCCTAAATCATGCTGTGTCTTGGACTTAGATTCCAGCTTGCAAGCAGCAGACTTACAATGATATGATATAATACAATGTGTTTTAAGAAAGTCTCAGATATCAGAAGGAGAATCACAATGGGGTAATTTAATTTCTGCAAAAGACAATTAAGGCATAGGGTTAAAACAGGAAAGGAAAAAGTAGGAACAATGACAGCTGGGTCCATAAGGGCTATCATGTTAGGTCTTGATAAGGAAAAGAGATTTCCTCAGCTGATGCTCCAAAATGTGTGCTGGGATTAGTCGCATAGGGATTGCCATGGCCTCATTCAGTGCATCCTTGTTGGGAACTGGGTGGTGCCCCTGTGGACAGTGCCCCAACAGGAGCAGGGCACTGCAAAGCTGCTGTGACACTCTCTGCAGCAGCGTTTTGAAGTCCACGCATTTTACTACTCTGTGAATCTGGGGAGGAGGAAGCAGAGAAGCAGCACTGCTCCTGTTGAGCTGCCTCCCTGCAGAGAAGCAAGAGTAACACCCTTTCTTTAAGCCTTAGGGAAAGGGTCAGTGAATTTCAAAAGGGGCCACTGCTGCAGCACTGCAGAACTGCAGGCAGTGGAAGGATTGCAAAGCGTAAAGAGGAGGGAGAGGTGAAACCTGCTGTGAGAAATGTATAGTTCTGCTAGTGGTGAGGTGGGCAATATTGCTAATGAGAGTCCTTCCATCCGTGAGGGGAACGTACCCTGCCAGGTGCCAGCCAGGATGTGTCTCTGAGGGAGCTGCTTGAAGCATTCCCAAATGCACGAAGGACAGACTTAAGAATTCCGTCCTAAATGCAATTAGAGAATGTGTGGATAAGTGAACAAAGCACTAAATTTTGGGCATAGCTCCTTTCTTGTGTCTGCTCTGTGCTCTCTTTAACTGAAGCAGGACCAGAAGTCCAGAAAGAAGGGCAACTAAAAACCTCTGTTCCACAGCTGCTGGGAGATACGGGTTTTGAACACCACTTTCCAGCCTGAGCCCCAGTCTTCCAAGGTGAATTCCTTGCACTGGAATTTGCACCATTTCCAGTTTAGAGCTGGGTTCTTACATAGTTTCAGGTGTTCAGCTGCCTTAAGACCATTCAGGAAACTCTCCCAAATGCTAGCAAATACATGTTTGTTTAAATGGAAGACAATTTCATTACATACTTCTACATGTATATATCCCTAAAAACATACATACCTCTGATGTCTGGCAGTTAGCCTGCTAGGGTTCATTTTCTGTGTGCTCTCTGAACATTGGAGACCCTGTTTTAATGCATGCGATTGCGCTGGGCTTGTGCTCCCTTCCACAGTGGTGACCTTGCTGCTCTGGCTGTCGGCATGCCCCAGTGGGCCAGGGTGCAGCAGGGCCAGGGGTCTGGAGTGAGAAACCAGGAGGAATTGCCTCCTCTTGCTCAGCTGTGGAGATAGCCAGATTCAAGCCTGAGCAGTGTGAGGAGGAGAAGGTGCAGCTGCTCCCAGGGCAATAAGACATGCTGCAGGGAGGGTTCACCAGGCAGTCCTTGAGCTGGCTGTTAGAGCAGTTGCTGTTCAACCCAACTAGACAGAAATACACCCAGAGAAGCCGTGCTACAGGCACACGGGTAGGTATTGCTGGGAGCTGGCTGGCCCCACAGCCCTAGCTGCACTTACTGCTCGCTATTGGAAGACTGTCTGCTAGGACAAATGTGTGAGTTAGCTGTGCTGAGCCTGGAGTTTTCCAAAGCTGCTCTACAGCACATGAATTATTCAAAGAGGAGAAAGAAACTGTAGCCAGTTCTGCAACAAAAGAGACTCCAGCCAAGCAAAACTTCCTCAGCTCCCAAGTACTGCTTTCTCTCTTTTCTCCTCTCTCCTCTCTTCTCTTCTCTTATGTTTATACTAGGAATAAAGAATTTCATTGCAGGCTGCTTGCGTGCCTCACCTAACTATAAGGAAGTGTTTTTTCCAACATTCCCTTCCTCGCAGTAGAGCTGGGACAATCCAGACATTTGGTATTTGTATTATGGAGACATCTAAAACCCAGAGACTGGTGGCCCGTGCAAGGAGCCAGGGGAGGAATAGAGGGGCAGATAGTCCTTGCCCTGCTTTGGCCCAGATTTACATCCCACTCAAACATACGCAGTTCAAACACCCAAATGAGGAGTCTGTAAGTGAAAACAACTCAGATCCAGTTTGTTTCTCTGGAGGAATTGCTTTCTTGCTTTCTTTTTCCTTCTCTCTCTCTGTAGAGTCTAGGTAGACCAAGCTCTGAACAGAAGTTGGGGGGAAAAGCGTGGCCCCTGTGCCTGGAAGGATAACAACAAGAATAGGGCAGGAGGGAGGGATCAGAGCCACAGGAGCTTGCTCAGGGGCACCAGGCAGCCGGTGGCAGAGCGGGAGCCGGGGTTTGTGGGTGGGCAGCTGCCTGCTCACCTGCCCTCCACACGGCAACTTGCAGCCGGGGGCTTCCAGGGGAAACCAATTCTTCTCCTGGTGGTGGTCTGACGAGGCACTGACAGGCTCTTAATTCAACTTTCCTTGGGAGAGCAAGGGGAACATGGCAAACGCAAAGCTCTCCATTTTTCTAACAACCTGGAAGGTTCCAGCCTTCCCCTCCACCCAGGGAACAGGGAAGGGCTGACAGGAGCCCAAAACCAATATGAAATGGGGCTTCTTTTTTTTTTTTCTTGTCATCCATAACCCAAACCCAATAACTGAGGCCTTGCCAAAAGCCGAATTTCTTCATTTGACTCCAGCCAACATGCAGGCTTGACGAGCGTACTGGCAGGCTGCATTTCCACAAGTGTTTTCATTAAATACTTTCTGCCATGCTAGGAAAAGTGTGTTGTCATCATGAAGTCACGTTGAGTTGGATTGGTTCACCTCTTTCAGCCACTTTGTGTTTCAAAAATGCAACACGTTTAATTTATAGCCTGTCTTTCATTGCTTATTCAAACAGCATTGCACCAATGCACCTCTGCGTCTGTCTGCCCAAGGGCCCAGGAACATCAATAATAAATGGCCAGGCTGGGGACGGTGGCTCTGGGTTCAAACCAGCAGGTGAATTGGGGTAGGGGGGCTCACCTGGGCAGGGCGTACACAGTGAGTGGGAACTGCAGCTTGCAATAATTCCGCCCCTGCAGAAAGGACTCGTAAATGTTTAATAAACTTCTTGCCCTTGCCATAGATGAGGTCTTATTAATGAACTGGAGTGGCTTGAGGACAGGTATTGTGTCCGTTACTATAGCACCACCTTGCACAGGATCTCAGCGTGAAAGAGGCAGGGGAGGGAAGGAGGGAGGGAGGAAGGGAGGCACTGAGGATGAGCCCCAGCGAACCAGCCTGAGGTTTGCCCGTGGAGCAGGCAGCTGTGTCCTGCCCAGGGACACCGGCCCTCGGCAGCACCTCCAGCTCGCCAGCAGCAGCCTCTGGACTAGCTGCCCCGGTACAGGTACCCGACCCTGCACGGATGCACAGCAGAGCTGCTGCAAGTGCACCGCCACGTCCCTGAGCGCTTCCGAGGGGGTTTCGCTCCAGAGCTCTTCCCGACTCACTTTCTGGCTTTGGAAGATCTGTTCTGATTTTTATTTTTTTTTTCTTCCATGCTCCTTTCTTGAGCAACTGGTTGTTATTGCAGAGGTCACTGAGGGGACCGGCGGAGGCTCCCGAGTCTGGCATCGGGAAATATGACAGCAGAAGTGAATGCTTGTTAACATAAGGGATTTTCTGAAGAAGAAAGACAAAATGCCTTTCAAAGGGTTTGGTTTACTGAAGGAAAGATTTTTTAACCCAGGAAAGGAAGAGGTGAAGAACACCGTTAGTGACTCGCTGGGGAATCTGAGAAGGTAAAATCCAACAGAAAATTCCCAGACAGGTCCATTGGTTCAGTTTATTAAAGAGAAATGAAGTACAGAAAAATGTATAAACATAAACCAGAATTTAGAGTTGCAAAATTAATATCTGAGTTCAGATAGTGAGAGACACCTTGCTGCAAGACAGAAGATGTAAAAGGAGCACTGCTACAACAGCATATGACTATAGATGATAGAATATTTATATTAAAGAAAAAAAAGGTGAAAATAAGTTATAAAATAGTGTTCTAATATTACAAAGAGCATGGAAAAGTGTTTCAATTAAAAAACTTTTAAATAATTAAATGTGAATAATTCTGTGGTTTAGCTTGCATGAGAAAAACTAATGATTTACTGGGAATTAACACTCCCAAATGATGCCACTCTTGAAATTAGAATTAATGTTCCTAAATTACAGGGGCTTTTTTGAAGATCTTTTTCTGAATCAGTAAGAGAAAATGTATTAAGTAGAGATGTGTATGTTTGTGTTTACTGAGACTAACAAATTAGAGAAAAAGGAGAAGCAGCTGTTTGCTAGCAAAAAGAGAAAAAAGATTAAAGATTTTTATCTTAATCTGACAGTTTATGAAACAACAAACTGAAAGATTTTTATGTTTTGATAAATGAAAATGCGATGTAACAAATGACCAGTTTCATAAAGGGAAAGAGATTTCTCATTTAAATGGAAGATTATTTCTATTAGTAATGGCCACTGAGAACATTTATTTGTGTAATCAATAGATGAGAGCCAGAGGGTTCAGCGGCATTTCTTGCCTGCTTGATGTTAAGTGTTTTAAATCTTTGTATGGATCAGGCCAACATTTTAACTGAAAGTATTTTTAGTGATTGAAATGTATTTGCTTTCATATCCATCCCTTTACCTTCTTCTGGCAATGCTATTTTGAGTCGAGATATAGTTCTTGGCACATCTAAACAAGCCTTTGATCACAAGAAAATGTATAATAATTTACATGTGTTATACTACAGCATGTATATGCCAGAAAATAAGCATGCACACTTTTAAAGAAGTTACTAATATGCACTGGTAGATTGCCAGTTACACTATTTCTATACCATGTGAACAGAGTACCTGTGTTCCACACAGTTTCAACTTAACTTTTCTTCATTTACAGTGTTATAGATGAAGTCTGATATTTTGCTTTTTTTACTTTTACAATACTCTACAGTAATTCCAGGGATTCTGTTTTTCTTTTAAAACATCAAGTTACATAATTTATTCAATCATAAATTCTCTTTGCTGTGGGCTCTGCTGGCCAATTTGACCAAATGTGTGTAGGGTTTGTATTTAGTGAGTATGTGATGTGGCAGTACACTAGGTTTGCTACGTGTAAATGGTATGCAAACTTTAAATTATCCAGATTACTCTCCTCTTGTAGCCATGTGTCAAGGATGTCATGCTGGTTCCTACACAGTTGATAGTACTGGCATCCAACTTCAGCAACATTGCTACCGAATCAAACCAAACTGAATCTGAGTTGAGATACAAGAAAGTTTGCTGGGCTTAGTTATTTTCTGTTTTAAACATATGTATACCAGTGCCTTTCTTAGACGTACTGGCCAGTGGAGGAAATAATCTAAACAATAAAAGTTTTTTTACTATGTCTGCAATCAGGTCTAAGTAAGAATTGCTGCAAGTTGAGCAGTCTTTTAGGAAATATGCAGTCATATTTGAAGGTTTCTGTAAGGAATGAAAGATGCATGTTTTTAAGTTGAACTTCATTCTCTGCAGCTTAGCCTACAAATGAAAGCATACGCTTCTATTTTGACCTGATGGTATGTATGTATATGTAACAGCTGCAACCTTGACTTTGCTCTTCATCCAATCCAATTGGCTTTAATATGGTGTAAATCAGCAAAGAATTTGGTTTCTCTTCTAGCATTTGACAGGTGATTAATTATATTAATGCGCATTCTTGATTAGGTCTCCAAGTGTGATTTCATTGACTGCCATGGGTTGATGTGGGATCAAAACTAGCGAAGTGGGTAGAAAAATACTTTTTAGCTTTGGTAAATATGACAAGTCTATGCCTTCCTACCACATTTCCTCTGTCTTGCAAACAACAGAGCAGATCCAGAAGCCAGTGTCTGGCAAGACCAGCTGCCAGAGATTGTCCACAGACAATTTCAAGTGCTAAAGCACAAGCAGCGTAAAGCGACTTACTGCCTCCTCACAGGCGTGTAGCAACCTCAAATTATTTGGTGGGTGCTGCAAAACTAGAGTCTGCCCACAGGAGGTTACTTTAGGGTAGCTGGATCCTGGAAGGGAGGCAAGGGGGACTGAACTGGCGAGACCCGAGAGGCGTCCTTTCTTTAGGTTGCTGCCAGTGGTTTCATTTGTGAGATTTTAGAAAATGTTTTAGATGTTTTGTACAAAATAAATTTTTATGCAAAACTGGGTTTGTTCTTGATTGTTGTTGAAATACAGTGGGGCAGCAAAAAAAGAATTTAGAGGATTCAAGGCTTGGGTGAATGGCTATCAGAGCTGGGGCTCTGCAAGCCTTATAAGTTTCCCAGAAAAGAAAGCTTTTCCTGCAGAGCTTCTTGGCAGGCACAGACACTTTGGGCTGTCTGTGAACTTAGTGTAGTCAAAGAAAAATTTATGAACTAAAGTAAAATCTCAGGCTCTGCCTATTCTGAGGATTTCAGGAGTCTTGGACCAGCTAACGGCAACTGTGGGCTTACTGATAAAGTGGGAAGTGACTAAGTGGGTTTACAACTCAATAATGTCACTGTTAATGTGAAAAGTCATATGGGCCATGTCACACAGCTGCTGTGTAGTCTGGGCCCTGATAGGTGTAGCTCTGGCTGCTGCACATGTCCCTCGATGAATTAGACAGCCTAAACTGCTAAAAACTGCAACTTGAAACTGGGCGATATACCCTTGCATTGGACAAGTCTCCTCTGCCTGCGCTGGATCATAGACTTAGTCCTCTCAAATTTTTCCTTTGCACACAATTACAGAGAGTTTAGTGCACCGCAGACCATGCAGCACTGTGAACACAATGTGGGGTGTCCAGACTCAGCTGGTTTGTGAGTCGTGCGAGGCCCCTTGTACAACGGTGTTAGTGCAAGGGCACAATACACATGTGCAGCGCTGCGCTGCAGCACCCAAGGGGCATCCCTCCAGTGCATTGAGGCTGTGCTGAGGAGAAACTGCGAGGCTGCCCTGCAGCCTGGGAGTGCAGCACCTGTGAGATGCAGTCCCATGGTGCATACGTTTGAGACATGCCAGGAGTTTCATGCAAACACCATGCAGAAACCAGCCACAGAGGTCCCATGCACCGAGCAACTTAAGAGGGTTTGCCTGTCTGTACTGGGATTATGTACCAATGCATCAATTGCAGGATTTGATATAGAAAATGATGACCTGGGCAAATCCCTAGAGAGTACACAAGATCTCAGAAAATTGCATCTGCCTTTGGATAAATGCTATTTTTCGATAGTCCGTGTGTAGGTTTCTGAAGTTATGCCAGGATTATCAGTAATTGTTGCATGTGATGACTGATGCTGGATTTGTAGGTGTGAGGTTTGAACATTGCTTACGATTGTGCTGCAGCTGCCTGTGAAAGACTAATATCTGGTAAAAGTCATTCTAGAATGTGTTCTAACATGTGGCAAGTATTAACATTTGCCTGTTATTGTAGAATCTATGTGTTTTTAATAAAATTAAATGAAACGGTATGACTCTATTCCACCTACTTTATCATTTGAAGAAATAACTAATTCCTATGCTAAAATCCCATAAATACAGATTGCTGAATGTATATGTGTTCTAGGGATTTTATTTATTACTGATAGGAATTTTTGAAATTTCTTTCATTCTTCCAAAATTCTGTATATGCCACAGTAGTCATTCAATAAAGAAGGGAAACTTTGCATACAGTTATTATGACATTTGGGCAGAGAACATGGACGCAGATATCTTCAAATAGCTTAGCTCTTCTTACTTGCTAAGTGTTGTATGTTTGCTGAAAAAAGGAAACAGATTGATGTAAGGACTGAATATTTCCCGTGCAGCAAAATGCTCTCCTGCGTTAGTCAGATAATTAGAGGAGAGCACTGCCTCTGAAGCAGTTTTCTTCTAAATAATTGGTGTACAACAAGTGAAAATTTTCAGTAGCGCTACCAAAACATATGGATCAATCGGAAGATATATTTCTCATCTTTTCATGGAGTTGCCATACCTTCATGATATACCTGTTCAATAAAATAAAGCCAAAAAGCTAGGTCAAACACTGGCTCTGTGAATGTCTGCACTGCTAATGCTTCATCCCGGCTCCATTTTTGGACTGCTATTGCAAAATAGTTTTCTCCAAGACAAATCTGCTATTGGGAGATTAACATTAAGCTTTGGGGGTATGAAATATACTATGTGGATTTGGGGTCATGGATCAGTCCTCAACTTGCTTTTATTAGTGAGTAGTTGAATACAATAGCAAAACAATTAATTTCTCCACAGAGGCAATATTGGCCCCTAGTGCTAGTCCTGGCTCACCACTTTTAACAGTGAATCTGGAGCAGAAGGATGTTTTCATGCCTATCTGAATTGACAGCCAGCTGAAAATGTCCAGATCGGAACAGATGTTTTGGCTTTGCATGATGTATCTAATCTTTGCCAGCTGCCCAAAATAATGCACCAATTAAAGCCTAATGTCTCTCTTATAAATAGAGAGCTTGGTAAAGGTATAAAAATTTGAGAAATTGTGCTTTGATTTAATTCAATCAATATCTTAGATTATGTTGGAGGAAGACAATTAAATTACTTCTTTTGGTCTGTTAATAACTCTTTTGAGATGACAACAGTTCTAAAAAATTAATTATTCAATTGTCTTTTCACTTCCTGAGGTCTTTATTTTTGATATTTTATTCAGTTTACGCCTACCTATATTAGCACACAGAGCATGGAGTCTTCTTTTTAAAGTGCCTGACTGTATTACTCTCTGTACTCTCATTTCACTAACAAATGCTGTTTCCCTGCCAGTGAATCATAAGATCTCAATCATCTTCAATAACACCACAGTAATATCACATTTCCTCGGTTACCTTGCTTTAATGCAAAGTCTCCCCTCCAGCCTGACAATGAGCTAATGATCTAACTTTGCAGTTAGCACTGCTTTGAGCAAGGGATTAAATCAAATAATCCTGGGAGTTCCCTTCTGGCCCAAAACACTTTGATTCTAGTCTTTCTTGGAAATACGAGCTGATGGACTGTAACATGCTTTTTTTCTTTTTGCTAAGACTAAGGCTGAAGTAATGGCTTTATGGTATGATGTAAAAAGGAATAATATAGTAAATGATGCACCAGTTAGCCTGTAGTTCTAAAGCCTAGAAATGCTGAGATTTTTAAGTGAAACTTTGTATTGGAAAGATATATTTAAGTCCACAGGAAGCACCCAGGAAGCCATACTTACCACCTATATTTGCAAAACCTTTAGTATAGAGTACTATCCGTTAGATTACGGGTAGTACATTAGACTTACAGCAACTGCAGAAAGCTGTGTTTAAACCAGCACTGTCCTCCCAAAAGAAAGACGCAACCAGCTACTGTGTAGATCAGCCAGGTGTAGCCCATCCATGTATGCTCTGTCAACATTTTTTTATAGCCGATTTTTATATGGAAAACTGAAGTGCATTAGATTTCAAATACACTCAACCAGATGTGTGAAAGAAGGAAATAAGTTACTCCTTATCAGAAAAGAGTGAATGAAATCATTTCATCATCTATGGCAAGCTGGGCTTCCTTTAGATGAAGTAACTGTTCATACTTTCACAGTACTGAGAGTAACTCCACGGCAGACACAAAAGGAGCTGGATCCTGAGCTCACTGCTTCAGAGCAATGCCAAAACTGAAAGGCTTTGTAATGTAGCTACTGATCAAGGCCTCCCTTACTAAACACTTAACCTTAAGCTCGTGGGTAGTGTTCAGTGGGCTAGTCATGTACTCACAGCTAACCATGTGCTTAAGTGTTTCAGCATGTCAGAAAACCCATTTTCTGCATTTAAAACAAATGCATGGGAAGTTCCTGTTAGGAAAGGAATTATTTAGCTCTGGTCCAGGGGTGCGTGTTCAGTTCTTTCTCGCCTCACCTTTTTTACCAGAGACATTCCCTGGTCCTGCAGCATGGGATGTTAATAGCTCCAATCAGACTGGGAGACCAAATTAATTTTTAATTGCACTATTATGCAATTCCAGATTACATGGAAATGCCATTTTGTTTAATATGAATCTCTCAGCTGGGGTGTTTGTAGGAAAAGGAAAGGCTGGATGCACAAAGCTGGAGGAGCTGCACTCCCATGTTAGTTGGTAGCTGATGGGCAACCTCTCGCAGGCTGAAATGGCTGGGTACCATTTGCTCCTAACCCGAGTAAATAGGAGAGCCTGCATCCCTGGCACCTTCCCTCCCAGTTCCTCCCAACCGCACTGCAATTGCCACACCACATTTGGTCCCAGGCAAAGCCCTTTCAGCCTCTGCAGCTGAGGAGTGGTGAATCAACAGCCCAGAAAGTTGCTGTCTTCCTTCAGATCTCATTTAATATTAAGTATTTTACACAAAGGGCAACACGTTCAACAATGGAGTTGCAGGGGTTCACATTGCAATGACCTAAGTCCTTGTGGTGAGAGGATGTTTCAGAGAAGAGGGGACACGTGGCTTCAAATCCCTTCAGACAGAGACAGTCTGAGCCTGGCTCTTTTACATCTTAAATAGGGGATCTGATGCCAGAGCCGTTTCTCCTCTTCAGTATAGCCCTGATTTTTGTCTCACAGGTGAAAACAAATTCACAGGGAGTTTTGGGCTAAGCAAAACCATGGTTTGTGCTGTATCTGCCCTTTTCTTGAAACCTACTGCCAGTTCTGCTTAGCGGATCTAATTAGAAATTACGATTAATTTCTTCATATGTATATTTTCCTAACAACCAGCAGAATTTATCGCAACAGAGCTCAATTTATCTCTCATAATTATGCTCATGAATAGCCTGTGAACATTCTTCCAGCTAGCTGTCTGGCTAGGTGGCTCGGATTTACAAACTTCAGAGGTCGTTCATGAAAAAGTGTAGTCTATGCTGACCTTTCAAAGCCTGCCTAGCATTAACTCATCATACCACCAAGAGACAAACGCCTCACAAGGAGATGATTTAGCAGCTGACTGGAGCACGTAACTGCCCATCCTCATTTCAGCAAATTTTACTGAGACAATAAGGCATTTTCATTTTCTCTTTCTTCCTCCATTTAGGAAAATCGATGGCACCAACGTAGAGGAGGATCACATTGAGCTGACGGAAGAGGGGCAGCCTGTGCAGGCAAGCACCCGCAAGCCAGCACCGTGCGACTGCTACTGCTGCGGGCTGCCCAAGCGCTACATCATTGCCATAATGAGCGGTCTGGGCTTTTGCATCTCCTTCGGAATTAGGTGCAACCTGGGTGTTGCCATCGTGGAAATGGTGAACAATAGCACTGTTTATGTTAATGGAAAACCAGAGCTGCAGGTGAGAAAACATCTTCCTTTCACTGTTCTGAGCAGACCCCATTGCAAAATCATCGAAGCGCCATATATCAAAGTATTGTGTATACACAGATCAAAAACTGAGGGACGGAGACACGTGAGTCTCAATTCACATGGATGTGTAGGTGCTTAATTCCTCTTTAGGTATCGAAGCCACATTAAAAATCTGTAAGATCTGAGGATTTGCAATGTCATAGAGGATGTAAGTAGCAGAAATGAGAACTGAATTCGCTTGCATGTCTATCAGGTCTCAGGTCTTTCAGTTGTAGACAGATTTTGTTGCGGTGGCAGAAGCTTTTACTATTTACTGTCTCTCAGGGAAGTGCGCTCTGATGCTGCTACAGAAGGAATTGTTAATTGCTGTATCTAGTGCTGCACTCTATTCAGATCAGTAGATGACTTTCAAAACCTTAGTCACTGGGAATAAGGCAACAGGTTTTTACAGGTTATTGACAATGTGGACTGCTGTCTAGAGTTATTTAAAGCTAAGTGCCAAGCTATTTTCAAATTTGCAGTAGATGGCATGTGGTTCACAGCAGATGCCTACAAACCTTTAACAATGCACCCAAGGAACTGCAGGTTCAATGCATACCTTAGTTTCCCCAGTCCTGCCTTGGTATATGGCTGTGATATCATGAGTCCCTTTATGGACTTTATGAACTTGAACCTGTACATTTGCTCTACTTGTTAACTTATTTTTGGATATTTTTTAGATATTTTTGTCCTCACAAATTATTCACAGGAATATTGACTCTTACCTGATGATTCCCCACCTGCTGAGGTCTAGGAGAAAAGCCACTACAGAAGAACAAAAAAGCCACTACAGAAGAACATCAGGCCCTCCCAGGGAAGGGAGGCTTCCCCCAGCCCATGGATACCCTTTGTTTGTCAGCACATTCCCTAAAACAAAACACCTCTCCCAGAGAGGCAGATACCTTCTGTCATGTTTCTAGAGATGAATGAAAAGCTGTGCAATTATTCATCAGCTTTTCTCCCAGATATTTTAATTTTTGCTAAAGAAAAGTGCAGAAAGTGTCTATAGCAAATTGCCAAAGTTAAAAGTATGCCTGCCTGCATGACTCACGGTCATAGGAGCTATTGATCTGCAAAGACCAGAGACGAAGCTTATGATTCTAGGGCTGGAAATAGATCTTCCTTCCCTTCCCCCTTTATGCCATGGCCAGTCCTTCAGTGTTTTCCTCTCCCCTTCCTAGCTATCAAGCAGAGTGTTTCTAACCAGACTCAATAAACCCCAGAGAGATTTACCAAAGTGAATGAAGAGTTTTCTAGTGGGGAGCAGCTCTGTGGAAAGGGACCTGGGGGTCCTGGTGGACAACAAGCTCAATATGAGTGAACAGCATGCTGCTGCGGCAAAGCAAGCCAACAGGATGCTGAGTTGCATCAACAGGGGCATCACCAGCTGAGATAAAGAAGTCATTATCCCACTCTACTCAGCGCTTGTCAGGCCACACCTGGAATACTGTGTGCAGTTTTGGTCCCCGCTATACAAAAAAGACGTGGCTGGAGAGGGTCCAGAGAAGGGCCACAACGATGATCAAAGGACAGGGAAGCCTGCCATATGAGGAAAGGCTGAGAGAACTGGGTTTGTCCTGCCTTGAGAAAAGAAGGCTTAGGGGAGACCTTAACACCATGTTCCAGTATTTAAAGGGTGGCTACAAAGAAGGTGGAGACTCCCTTTTTAAAGGAGTCACATGGAAAAGACGAGGGGTAATGGGTACAAGTTACTCCTGGGAAGATTCCGATTGGACACAAGAGGAAAATTTTTCACAATGAGAACAATCAGCCATTGGAATAATCTCCCCAGTGAAGTGGTCTATTCCCCAACATTGGACACTTTTAAGATTCGGCTGGACAGAGTGCTGGGCCATCTTGTCTAGACTGTGCTTTTGCCAAAAAAGATTGGACCAGATGATCCTTGAGGTCCCTTCCAACCTGGTAATCTATGATTCTATGATTCTAGTTCTTCCTCATCTGCAATCTCCTCTGACCAGCTCCTGCTGCTTAGACTTGCTGCTGAATTTGTATTTATTCAGTCTAATTCCTGCCCACTGTGGTCCTGCTGGGACTTCCTGGTTCTATACTTCACCTTGGAGCAAGAGAAAGGACATGCCTGCATAGGCTGGGAAGCTCAGAAGAGGTAGTTTGAGGAAATTTGGACAAACTCCTCTCACAAATCTCAAATTATTCTGTTTGGGCATGAGCACCTCCTGATATAGGAACTTTTTCCATGTCTCATGGTGTTTCTGCCTTCAGAAATTAACACTACCTAGAAACTAAGCTGGAAATCACTAGTAGAAAATTAGGTATTTAAAACAGAAATGTAACTCAGCACAGGAAAGTGGATCTCTTGTCAGAATGCGTATTGATGGGGAGGGAAATCCTTTAGCCGTCTGTAAGCATGTCTGGCTAATTAACGCCATCTTTCTCCCTGCAGGTCAAATGATGAGCTGTTTTTTAGTTTGCTTGTTTGGAAAAAAAATGAACCTACTGGAGAAAACTAGTTCTTCTTTTTATGCACAAAAAGTAATACAGAAAAAAGAGATATTAAGGTTTATCACTCTAGTTTTCATTTAGTGACAGTTTTAATTCAGAATCCAAAAGACATCGGTGCTGCTTCCTCACATGATGCTTAGCCACCTTTCCCTGCCGTGTGATTAGCATAAAAATGATCATGAAGTAAAACATCGTGGTTTCTCTTTGCTCCAAAACAGTTCTTCTGAACTGAGGGTTCAAGGAGAAAAGGTTAACACTGACCTTACATTACTGTGATTATACTAAGCCAGGCCCTGTCTGACCTCCCAGAATGGAGGGCAGGAGGGGCACCTTGGATCCGCATTTCTTTTCTTCACTTCCTCTATGTTTTGCCCCAGGCTTTGGCTATCCCTCCTCTGAACAAGGTATGATGTCAAACAGGGTCATCAGAGAACAGGAATGTCCTTGTTCAGGAAGAGCCTGGAGAAGACTGAAACTGCTTGGTATCCAAGGATGAGGTGTATGGCAAAAGCATTTCTCTTGGCTGCAGACATTTTTGGCTAGGAACTATCTATGACCAGCCTGTGGCTGGCCTTCTGTATCCAAATCCAGCCCTACAACTGGTATCGCTTTTAATAAAAGATAAACTAGTCAGCTAGCTAGTGTTACCTAGTTTTATTTCCAGATTGTCTTGTCTTCAGGTGTTACCCTTCCCTAACATGTGCCCCCCCCCCCGTTTTCTGCTCCCATGCCATTTAATGCAGATGGTGGATGGTCAGAGTTTGGCCCTGACAAGGAGAACCATGGATAAGCCTGACCAGGAAGCTGATCAACCCAAAGAACTTAAGCAACCTTGATAATCTTGGGGAAATGGATATGTTCATTGAAAGGCATCAAGCCTTGTTGTAACACTGAGCAGGCTTGAAAACAAAGGTTTCGGGACTAGGCAGCCCAGGGGGAAGCAGTAACAAGCGGCAAAGATGAAGGTCCAGCGTTAGCTGCCTTCTGGCTGAAACCTTTCCCCCTCCTATCCACCCGACTGAAAGCTAAGAGCAAAAGCAGTAATCTCACTTGGGAATCTGACACCCTTTTGCCTTAACTGGGGGGTTTCAAGCTCAGCAACACCAGCCAGTGTAAAGAGACTGCCTTGATTTGGAGGATGGGGTGACTTCTGTGTGACTTCCAAACAGTGGTTTTCTTACAATAAGTATGCTTCATCTTACAGCATTTTTTCTGTTTCCTTTACAGAAAGCCCAATTCAACTGGGATCCAGAGACAGTGGGACTCATTCATGGCTCTTTTTTCTGGGGTTACATTGTGACACAAATTCCAGGAGGGTTCATCTCAAACAAATTGGCTGCTAACAGGTAAGAAAACAATAATCAAAAGAATTAAGCTTTACAGCCTGATGACTGTTTTGTACTGTTTAAATGATGAAATGTGAATTAACGTGTTTCAGGAATACACATCTAAAACTGAACATGCAGTATTTATGTCTATAAACAAAAATGGGACTAGATTTCCATTATGTGTCTATTGCTGATTCTCCCAGTTTAGCTTGTTAATCTCAAATATTTACACATTTCTTCTCTGAACGATAATGCTTTCTGGAGAGTGTTAGGAAAATCACACCTAATGCTTCAGAGAATGACTGTAGCATTTGTCTTTCAGAAGCTGCCTTAGTGCTTTTTAGCTCAACTTAACACCAAACAAGAATTTTCCAACAAACTTTGACCTTTCTCCTTTAAAAATTCCCTATGGACTGAAGCTGGGCATGTAGGAATTACAGAACTATTTATGTTCTGAAGACACAAATCCATCCTCATGCACAGATATACTCACCATGGCTGGATACAGTACTGACTGTAATTAGGATTGCCTAGAACTTCTAATAGAGCCTCATGATTCCTGTTTGGTGAACTCAGAGCATCTATACAGATTTCTTCTATGCTCATTGTGTTTGTGGGCTGATTTTTTTTTTAATTCAACTGCTTTTGAAAACGAGAGTAAGAAAAGTAGCTAATTTTGCCAAAGCTAACTTCAGTTTTGGGCTTTACTTCAAAAAGTCTTCAGAACTTGGAACATGATCACAAGAGAGAGGGAGATTGTCTGAAGACAGCTGGTTGTGAATGAGCTCATAAGATGTGCATGTTAAGGGCATTTGGGATCTTCAGATAAAAAAGATGGTTGGTATTCATTTCATTCTCTGCAAACAACACATGACTTACCTACAAACGCTTTCAGATTTGGAAAAGGTCTATAAGGACAGTTATGTATTGTTTTGCCCCAAATCAAAGTACTTTGCTCTCTGCATTCTGCAAAGAGCTATAGGGGTTACAAGACTGCCTGGGCGTTCTTCCCACTCATATGCCCTTATGGAAATGACTCCAGGACAGAGTCATCCCATAGAATTGCCCAGAAGTTCAGTCCCAACTCCCCTCTGTCCATAACCAAAAATTACTCAGAGTTCAGTTTGCACGGCTTCTTCAACACTACTAGCTAGCATCCTCAATTATTCATTTCTCTACCACGCAAAAGTGCCTAAGCAGAGTATTTTTCCATCTGCCGAATAAGCCAAACAAATTAGCTAAGCTTGATCATTTCCCCAGCCTTTCTAGTCTTGCCACCAGCTTTTGCAGCAGAAGGGCCCCAAAACACAGATGTGCACACTGTTGGCTGGATAATTCAGCATATTATTAGTTTGGCTTTTGTTTCCTTAATTTTCTTGCAAACAGTAAAATCAACCATGTTTACACTGTAACTCAATGTATTCTGTCAGCGGACTACTTCCTTAGGTACGTGTTGTGCATATGCACAGAAAGCTGTATTTCTGTCCCCATGAGAGTTTCAGACTCAATCTAACGCTATACTACAACATCACTTTATGGATTTGACTATCATAACTGGGTTTAGGAGTAGAATTTGCTGAGGAACAACAATATCCCAAAAGCTGAGCTTAAAGAGAATTTCTGTTTGCAGTAATAGGATTCACAGGTCTGGCTAACTCCATGTTTTTCCTTTATTCCTTGTTTCTCCAACCAATTTCAGCTTGGGTAGATTCACCAGTGGTGCCGAGTTTCTGTTTCAGAGGGGTTACTTGCTAAGACACAAGGCAGGATACCAGGAGATCTGGGTCCAGTCTGCGAACCCACCACCCCGAGAAAGGCAAATGCTTTCTTTTGTCCCAGCTGCACTCTGGCAATGAGATGATGTATTATTCTATCCTATTACTGACATTACAGATTTAGGTACAGACTCTTTTTTCACCTGTTTAAATCCCGCTCAGCACTGTTCAACCTTGAACATACATGGACGCCCCCACCACAGGCACTTCTCTAATGCAAATAATTATCTGTAATAATGTGGGATTCAATGGATCTCAGAACAGCTAAAAATATTGAGTGCTTTATGGTTTTGCACCAAAACCATCCAACACCATGTAATTTGCTTTATACATTCATCCAAATTTGTGTAGGTCTGCATTCCACCAAAAGTTCATGAACCATTTAGTGACATTATCCCTTTAACTTGCTGTTTATCATCAAAAATGCATCTAAACATAATTTCATCATTGTTTGGTGGTGACAAGGATACATGAAACATAAGACACATCCTGATACCGGTTTTCAGTAATAGCACCCTGCTGGGCAGAGGAGTCCATCACTGAAGAAGTCTGTTTTGATCCCAAAGTGGCAGCTGCCCGGGGATCACGGCAGTGAAGAGAGAAGAATATGCAAATGAATTGAAAAGAACTGGGATATTTTTAGTCATGGTGGGGACCAACTTCCTTGGGATAAATTGCAGTGAACTGCTGGAAAGATGCTGCCTCTTTGTGGAAACACTACTCAACCTCTTAAATAGTAGCAGAAGAGTGACTGGTTCTAACTCGGTATAAATGATGCATTTACAACCCAGGCATATTAAGAGTTGGCACTAAATGAAGTAGCACAGATTGGAAACTCAGTCTTCAGAGCTAGCTGTTTGGATAATTAAACACGTTCTCTTTCTTATGGCTTATTCTTTCATGTGCTTATTAATTTATACAATTTGCTGTAGTTCCCTGGGACTGTCAATAGCAGTACGATAACAGACCTGATATTTCTATTAGTGGCAAGGAAGCAAGGTGCAAAACTCTTTTCTTCACTGATCACAATAGAGAGCTAAGTAATACTTATTTCTCAGTTAAATGTTTACTTGGCTTTGAAAGCAGCCTCCAAAATGTCAAGATATGACCACAGGCTTTGTATTCTAGTTCAGATTTTCAGACCGTTTTCTATAAAAATCCTTTCCTTTGTCACTTCTCTCAGCCAGTCTACCCAGCCTCTTTGCTTTTGTGTTCATCTGTTGAGTGCTTTCTTGTCATTCAGATTATGAGCTGTCTAGGCATGGACTGTTGTTTTTGTCAATAGGTGTAGAGAATTTAGATAAAACAGTGTTGATCTCTGACTGTAGATTCTTCACACTATAATACTACCATTAATCCTACTGTGAATAATAAGACCAGATTCAAAAAATGAAGTGACATATATTTCCTGTGAATAAGTTTTCAAAAAGAGACTGAAACGTAAACAATTGAAATCCTTATTTAAAAAAAAAGAAGAAAAGAATGGCAAAAAAAGGTTTTAAAAGTTTATAAATATTTTGAAGTGGAGGATGATAAACAGCTATGCATAATAAGATCTGTGTATGTCTTTGGCAGAAAAATCAAATGGGAGAGAAATACTGCTGTTGTCCAAATCATATGATTTCTGATCAAATATCTGTCTAATACCATTCATATATCAGAAGGAAGCTTAATGTGTCTTTCTGAAATGCCACGCGCATGACAAGACAATTCAAAGCTTCTTAAACACCACTGAGTTTGAGTAGTTTGAAAAAGGAACATGAATTATGGTCCACAAACAGCAGCAGCATGCTGCTAGCTAACATCAGTGTAGCTAGGAGTTGAGGGCCTTGAACAAAAGAGGCTGCTTTATTCTCAGGGTGTCACCTTGAGTCTTGGAGCAAGACAGGACAGCTTTGGGCTGACCTCCACATCCTAAGTGCTGTGGTCCCCAGGGCCACCAACTGCTGCAACTTTCTATCTGCAGAATGAAAGATCTCCCACACAAAGGCAGTCTGCAGGGAGCCAGACATGGTTGCTTTGAATGGCAGACAACACAAAGAAGACAGTAAACTACTGAGGATTAGTAGTAATCCATTCAATTTAAATGGTGCTTGGCAGTTGTGGAGAACTCCTACTGCAGTTCTGATATTTTCCAGTGCTATAACAGGATCTTAGAGGGAATCGTCATGTATATCAGCTTCCACAGATGCTGGAGTAACGAACTCTTGATATTCAGAGAGTGCATGACGCAGCTATTGAACCCCATTCATTGCACAGAAAGGAAACCTGAGGCTTCAGTCAGCCAGATGTGAAGATATATGGAATCTAATCAATCAAGTACAGCTCATTCCTACTAATGGTAGTAATGTCAATGATTGTTCCAGCTGGTTGTTCCCAGTCTCTTTCTTGGTTTCCAGTGGTGTTTTTTGTGGTGCAGCAGCCTCAGTTTTCAAATGAGCTACCCAGATGTCCTTTCATGAGTTGGGCACCCAGGGATGCTTTTCCCTTGCGCTGCAGCATCAGTGCCTGGCAAACCTGCAGCCCATGCCGTACTGAAATGACTGCCCTGCAGCCCAGCTGCCTTTCATGTCTAGTGTCACTGTTGTTTATTATTGACACAGGGCGGTAAGTGTGCACCACTCTTCAGTTAAACATGGCCCGTGTCCATACTGGGAAAAGCTCCCACAGACTGCGGTGAATGAAGGAGACACGGCTTTGAGTGCTACCCCAGGGCCTCTGAGTGGCCTGGACTTTCAGAGATGCCGCTTGGATCCATTACCACTACACAGAGGTTTCTGCTGCCTATTTCTCTAATGGGTGCTAACATTTGGGAGGCTGCAAATGATTTCTGGGCCCCAGGTGCATTTAAAGCCTCGACTGACTAGTGCCCAGCTGCAGCAAGTACTCTTCCCAAGCAGGGTAACAAAATGTTTATATCATGTTTTTCACAGAATTTGTCTTGTAGAAATGCCCCTTCTATGTCATAGTCACAAAGGATACTTGTAGCTGTTATTTAGAGAAGTGACATTGGAAAGAAGTTGATCTTAAGCAGCCATGTTATACATTATAGCAGCAGCAAGTGGAACTAACCAGCACACACCCATGTTCAGAGAGGCACTTAAACCAGACTTTACCTGATTTAAGTTAAACCCTATTGATATAACAGAATTTAAGTACTTCCCAGGATAGGAATGCTTCTCTCAGGTCAGGACTCATATAAACAGCTTAGCCTCCAGTACCAATACCCATGTCTATTCCTCTGATACAAAGAAAAATCCAGCACCTTTGTTTAAGTATGTATAAAACTTCTGTTCCATTCAGAGAAGAAAATGTATTGACCATATGGGGATTTATCCCCTTTTGCCAATAAGGGGACTTTACAAGTATTTGGGTTGGTAAGATCGTGGTATGTGAGATTGTCTCTGCGACTGTACCTGAGAACAGCATCACTTCTGAAAAGTAGACAATAACTATATTCCCTTTCATGTTATTTTTTTTCATAGGGTATTTGGAGCAGCTATCTTTCTAACGTCTACACTGAACATGTTCATCCCTTCTGCAGCAAGAGTGCATTATGGCTGTGTGATGTTTGTAAGGATTCTGCAAGGTCTGGTGGAGGTAGGAGCACTCACCATTTTGGTCCTTTCGTACATCATTTGTTTTTGGAGATTTGGTTCTAAAAATCATAAGATCTTTTGGTCAAGTTTTCTGATCAATCTACATTTTTACTTGTTATTCATATTTAGGATGACAATTTTTTAATCATACCAATTTATATTTTAAAGTTTACTTAAAAAGAAGTAAAAAGTTTAGGTTTCTGGTGCTGCAGTTTGATCTATTTTAGTTTACTTTTGCCATCCACTGCATGTACCAAACAGCATTTTTACCCCAGAACACATTACCATTTAAGTGATTATCCAAATTAGTTTGACATCTTCATACCCAAACAACAGAGCTCTTACAGGCTTACCTAACCCTTCCTACATCATTCCATGGTGACAAACAGCTAGACAGGTTGGACAGTATCAGCAACTGCTTGAAGTAGGAATGCAGTGAAAGCAAATCATATGATGTGTGAAATATCTGCCAGGGCGTCACCTACCCAGCCTGCCACGGGATGTGGAGTAAGTGGGCTCCTCCGCTGGAAAGAAGCAGGTTGGCCACCACATCATTCTGTGGTAAGTTGATAGGCTTATACGGTTTACGTAAGCACGTATTCCTATTAGACATATTTTATTCATTTCGTGATTTAAAAGAGAAATGCAGACCCTCTGCCCTTTGCTGCACCTGCCCACATACCCATTCAGCTTGTACTCTGAGCTCAGGAACCTGACAGTCTTTTTGTTTAATATGTCACCATTTTATCATTTAAAGCCAACCCTCAGAGTGGCTCTCATAGTAAACTAAAATGGGTCTAGAGGTGTCACATGAGAGAAAACATGCTTCTTTTTTTGTCATTTGCTCCATCCTTAGGGATTCCATTTATTACACATATTGAACTGACCCTCCTAAACAAGCACACACTTAAAAAAAAAATCTTAAAAGGACTTGAGTACTTTAGGCTGGCTGCTCAATATACTGCAGTGGAGGTGATGTAACTGGCTGTTCTGCTTCACTCTGTTTTGAATTATGATCAGGCTTGTACTTTGCTCTCTTCTCTGGTTACCTTTCCAATGCTAACAGCTGGCCTTCTGGAAGATGGCTTGTGGGAAATTTCAGAAGACTTTGGGGAGAGGAACCCAGTGGAAAGATGGGAGAAATCAAACTCTCTCATTCCCTTTGGAATGTTTCTAGCCTCTGGCAAGAGCCTTAAACCTTGTTATGAAGCGGGGAGCAGGAAAAATACTGAGGTTTTACACCTTGTTCTTCAAGGAAGATACCCTCTTTTTGCTTACAGCCACACTAATGAAAAGGAAAAAAAAAAAAAGGGGGGTTTCTACTTTTAATTCCATCCTCCAGGTAGCAGTTTTTGCCAGAGGTCACTCTGTGCTACCACAGTTTCTTGCCAGAAAAGACTACTGTGAGTGTCACACCCGTCTGGCCCTTTCCCAGGTCTAGTTTGAGCTGTCCCCTCCTCGTACACTTTCCTACCTAATGTTTTCATCTTCTTTTGGTAACCCTCCAGCCTTCAATCAGCTGCTAATTCCAGGGAAAATGGTGAATGTTAGTATCTCCTTCCCAGTTCCAGGCTGGTTTCGGGTAGATGGCTAAATGTAAGGAAGGCAAGGCATAATCCAAATGTACTCCCTCTGCTTTTTTACCCTAAAAAGTCCAGATATGAAGAGTACAGGGCAGGAATGGTTCTGCTGTGATTTCAAATGCGCTATGTTGTCAGTGAAGGAAAAGGCACTGCTCGTTACTTCACTCTGTCATTTCCCTCTAAGACACCCTCATCATCTGTATTTGGTGTGTCCCTTCCCATTTGTAACAGGAAAATTGGAATGGTGAGTGGATGTCTAATAATAACGGAGAAAAATCAGAAATAGTAGGACTTTGAAGAGTAAGCAGTTGGGAAAGGTGGAAGAGAAAACAGTGAAAATAAATGCAGGTGGTGGGGTAAAGGCAGCTGAAGATGAATGTCTGTGAGAGAGAATATTCAACAGAAAATGTAAAAGTCAGAGGAAAAAAGTCTGTCCATCAGCAGTGGAACTGAAAGGCTAGGGAAAACACAGCACTAAAATACATGAGAAAGGGTAAAAGGAGGAGTGAAATGAGCTAAAAAGCAGCTTTTCATATTATGGGAATTTTATTTTTACTACAGATGACTCCAGGATTTAGTGATTTTTTAGGTGCTTCCATTTTCTGTAGAAGAACAGACCAAAAGAGAAGCCGCTCCACCCTCAATGCTCTCTCCTTGAAATCCTAGCACCGGGTAGAGAAAGATCCATCCTGCAGCTCAGCACCCATTTTAGTGGCTACAGATCGCCGATTCTTGCACTTGGAAGGTGCACAGGAACAGTGGAAAAATTAGGAAACCCCATGTTAACCGGGTTCCTGGTTTCTCTGACTATATTCTTGCCTGGGGCTTTGCTGTTGCTGTAGGAAAAATGAATTACACAGAGACAAAGGAGAAGGGTCACTGTGAACCATTGCAGAGAAGTGTTTGCTAATGAGTAGAGCATTACCAAATGTTCATTAACAAAGTATGTTATACTCTCAAAACTACAAGTATTTCATTTCCTAGAATAATTCAAAGCAACACTTCTCACACGTGAAGCCACTGGCACCATCTTGCACTGAACCCAAATGTCCAGATCGCATGAATTCTCCCTAGGGTCTTCATGGAAATTCCTTTCCAAGCACTTAAATAGTCATCTCTTTCTACAAGTCACTTGGATATATATTTCACCAGTATTATATATTTCCCAGTCAGAAACCTTGGCACAGACCACTTTTTTATCCTTTTTTTCCCTGTCTACTTTTGCCTATTTATTCCAGTTGTTTGTTCATGCTGCTGATATGAACTAAACATGGTTAAACAGACTCAGGGTTGGTCTGAACACCCCCTCTGCTAGCAGCACTTGTGGGATCATGGCGCTGGAGCCATGACAAGAGCCTCCCAGCATATCTGCAACCATCAGGATTTCTGGACACCAAGAAGGCTTCTGAAATGTGGGCCATTAGCTTCTCTGGAGCTCACCTCATATGCCACAGGATTAGGAGGGATTCCCCACTTCAGTGCATAGAGCTTATGCCTGTGTGGTGGTTTACCATCTGTTCCAGCTTTGCAAATCTCCTACCTACAGGGCACAGCCCTTCTAGCTGCAAAATGAGCCTGGTGATCCCACACCAGTGAGGGCCAGTCCTTCCCACCACCTCAAGCTAAATTTTAGTTGCCATCCCATTCCCCACGTTTACAAGAAAGCGTGGTGCCAATCAGCCAGAGGCGTCCCTCCAGTTCTGCCCCCGTGAGCACCTGGCCAGATCATCTGCACTGGAGGCTGGGCTCGCCTATCATAGCTGACATGTTTTCTTAATCCTTTTTTCTTCTCAGGGTCTTATGCAGGTGCAGTGGTCGCCATGCCGCTGGCAGGTGTGCTGGTACAGTATATAGGATGGTCATCAGTCTTTTATATTTACGGTGAGTTGCTTAACATAAAGGATCTCTGTGACTAGACTGGTACTGCCAGCAGTTTGTTAAACCTGTATAACAAGTATAGATCAAAGTTGTTTTGGGGAATGAAGATGTTGCAAATGGGTATTCCAATTTATTCCCTACTTATTGCAGCTTCTGAAAGCTTTTATTTTGTAATAATCTGTTGCAAAATGTTTAAAAATTGTAATGACCAGGCTACAGCCCATGGTCATCCCGTGACAGGGTTGGATGCAGTTGCAAAGGTCGCTCTGTAGCACAAACGCTCACATGAGTCGTGTCCTGGAGCGCACACTAACAGCGAATGCTACAGCGTATGCTGCTGATGGGGAGCCGAATGCCTCTGAAACCTTCTGCCCTGAGACATCCGCCCCATGCTGCCCACCCTCGGTAAAAGCAGTGCAAAGTGGTCCCACCACAGGGGTACGACCTTGTGGCTGTGCTGTGATGCCTTGTGCTTCCGCCTATGGTACCTGACAGAGCTGTCTCAAACCTGGCCTCGCACATCAGCAACCCACTTAAGATGGGTTTTCTCTGTTTTCTCTGGAGACACAGAGCGCACCATAAGATTTGCCATTGCGATCTGATTGTGAAGTTCTTTTACGCAGATTGCGACCATGTTATGACCAGTCTGCTTTCTTCCTTCCCCAGGCCCCACATAAAGCTTTGCTTCTGCCTTTTCTCTGCCCCATGCATATCATGTAATACAAGTGACAAAACGCTCTAACGCTTTGCAAGCAGGCATACAATATACACAGAGTTAGTTATCATATTTTCTTGCTTCCCTGGGCTTATTTTCTATGCAGATTTGGTTTAATTGGCTCTTAAAACAACCTTCAAGGCCTGCAGATACTGAAATGTGGCTTTATTGGCTTTTAAAACTGAGCTTTGCTTTTCCTGCCTCTGCAGGAATGTTTGGGATTGTTTGGTACATGTTCTGGCTGCTTCATGCCTATGAGAGCCCTGCTGCACATCCAACAATAACCAATGAAGAAAAGATATATATAGAAACAAGTATCGGAGAAGGAGCCAGCCTAGCTAGTGCAAGCGTAAGTAAAAACGGCTTTTCTGGTTATAATTTGTGAGCACTTTGCACAAGATAAGCATATGACTGGATGGATACTATTAGCTGTGTAAGAGCAGCAGAACTATTTGCTGTAGATATTTAGGGGCTTTTCCTTTTATGAAAATTACAGAATCAGGCTCATGCAGCTGGACAGGACGACTGCAGCTACAGGTAAAACACATAGTGCTGTTTCAACTCTTGGTTTATAGAGCCTCCCTAACCTAGGGAGGGAAAGGAGTGGGGAGAGAGGGTAAACAACACACTCTGATCTCCTGCTCTTGAGTAACTATCATGTTTGTTCTAAAAAATGTTAATGGAAATAGCTAAATAAGAAACTGGCTGCAGATGTTAAATTATCCAGCTGCCTTTTGAGCTCTTATTGATGACTGAAATTCTGAAAGCTTAAGGACAGGGTTTCTGCCCTGCTCACTCTCACAGCAGCTCAGCTCATTGTTTTAAGATTTCTCTCCTCTCTCTGAGAGGATCCTGGAAGATCCTGGAAACTTAAAACTAAAACCTGTTTTCCCATCAAACTTCTCTCCATTTCCTTAGATAACTCATTTTTGCTAGTGGCGAAAACCAAAGCTGTTTCTTGATAAACTGTTCCTTCTTGGCTTTTACTCTAGAACATCCTGGAGCAAAATAACTCCAAACTCTTTTCTCTACATATTTTGTGTAATAGCCTTGCTGAGAGTATAAAGTACCAGACTCTCCTTTTGGGCATGCTCCTGAAGTTTGGCTGAAGTCACTCAGGTTTTGGCTAGAGACACACACACTCGTTCCAGGTCATGGTTTTCCCCTTGCTGTACAGTGGTTTTACTGCAGAGGACGCTAGTACCACCACCACGTGTTCATACACGACCACAGGCATATGGTTGCCCATAGAACACCACTACCTTTTAAAAAAAAAAGGGAGAATGTCAATGTACATTGCCATAGTTACGTATTTCAGCTTCTGATTTGAGTTCTATTATAAGTGAATAGGGCTCTGAAGTGTTTTTTGTTCCTGCTGTATGGAGCATTGAGGCATAAATAGAAACTGGAAATGCCAAAAGCAAGTTATAGAAATTAAATCCTCTACCACAGACTTTTTTGCTGAATGAAATGAATTGGGTTGAAGCAGGTAGCTACCTGTCGCTGCGCTACCACATATTTCTTAGCTTGGATAATCCTTTTTTCACAATTCTTTCAGTGGAATGTCTCAAACTGCATCATGCCAAAAAGTGGGGAATGGCACAAGGTTTTTTCTAGTTTTCTTTGATTCTGTTATTGATCCTGTTACCCCAATAGCAGGATTCTAGAAGACCTTGCATAATTTCAGTAAGTAGAGCAATAATAGTACAGTAGTCGTCTTAAAAATTCTAACTATTCTAAGAAAGTTTCTCTACTTGTCTTTTGCCATTAATCCAGGAGATATCTTTCACTTGCATTGGAAGTGATTTGCAGTGTACATTGGATATAATGTACTGGATAGTCCTGATACTAAAAGGCTTTTTATTCTGCCTTCTGCCTACTCAAAAATGTCTTCAATCTTATTTTTTATTTTTCCTAGAAATTTAGTACTCCCTGGAAGAGATTTTTCACTTCAATGCCAGTTTATGCAATCATTGTGGCAAACTTTTGCAGAAGCTGGACCTTCTATTTGCTCCTTATAAGTCAGCCTGCTTACTTTGAAGAAGTCTTTGGGTTTGCAATAAGCAAGGTAAATGTGTGAGATGAAGCAGTGACATTCAGACCTCACCCTAGGAGATGCAGAGTGCTTGAAGATCCCCAGATGTCTCTGGAGTTATTACAGTAGATTATTCACAGTAGCTGAGATGACATACTTCTGGTGATCTGATAGAAATAAAAGCTTGCTTGCATCAAATCATTAGCAAAAGGAAAGAAATGAAAAGTTGTTTTGGGAGAGAGTTGATTAAAAAAACCTGTATGTCATGAAAACCACAAGGTAAGCAAATAGAAATGCACATTTTTGTTTAGTGCTGGCAGTTTAGCATTACTTGCCAGGTAATTTTTATCCTCTTCTTTTTTTTTATTTCATTACTTTTCATTGACGATGAGAGGTCAAATTCTTTATGGATTGATGTTCCCTGCCACTGCCACTTCATTAAAGCCAGTATTGTTACACTCCCTCTTCAGAGCATGAATGAGGACTTCAGAATATTTGTTCCAGAAAAGTTTTCCCAACATTCCTTTAAAAAACCTACTTGCTATATTGTAAATTATTTTCAAGGAAGTGTAATCTTGCAAACTGATAACAAACAACATCATTATCTGTGTGGTCTGGGAACACCAGTGTGCCTACATTCTGCAATGCTGTCATGGTAGCAATGACACTATGGATGGCCAAGCGTAGCATGGAGATGAGAACAGGGGTTTTAAGACAAAAAACATTTGTTTATTCTGAATTGCCTTTCATAAATGCTAGAGTTGCACCTCTGTGTACCTCACTAGTTAAAAACTAACGTAAAACTGACTCAGTGTCAATGTAAGGAGGTTGCACATCCTAGAAAATAAACTCAAACTTCTCACTAAATTACTTCTTCAAAGAAAAGCTTCTAGAAGGTGACATGCTGATCACTAAAACTCCACAAAACACTCTTTTTGCATATCTGGGATAAGTACCAGGGCTAACGGAAACAGTAATAACCCTTTGGCAGAAAATTCACCAAGGGCAAGTCACACTTGACCAACTAGATAAACTTCTATGATGAAATGACTGGCCTGGTAGACAAGGGGAGAGTAGTGGATATTGTCTACCTAGACTTCAGTAAGGCCTTTGTCACCATCTCCCATAAGATCCTCATAGACAAGGTGTTGATGTATGGGCTGGTTGAGCAGACAGTGAGGTGGATTGAAAACCAGCTGAATGGCCGGGCCCAGAGGGTGGTGATCAGTAGCACAAAATCTAGTTGGAGGCCAGTAACTAGCAGTGTACCCCAGAGGTCAATACTGAGTCTCATCCTGTTTGACATCATTAATGAACTGGATGATGGGGCAGAATGTACCCTCAGCAAGTTTGCAGATGACACAAAACTGGGAGGAGAGGCTGATACGCCAGAGGGTTGTGCTGCCATCCAGAGGGACCTTGACAGGCTGGAGAAATGTGCTGACAGGAACCTCATGAAGTTCAACAAGGGGAAGTGCAAAGTCCTGCACCTGGGGAGGAACAAGCCCATGCACCAGTACATGCTGGAGGGCCACCCATCTGGAAAGTAGCTTTGCAGAAAAGGACCTGGGGGTCCTGGTGGACACCAGGTTGAACATGATCCAGCAATGTGCCCTTGCGGTAAAGAAGGCGAATGGTATCCTGTGCTGCATTAGCAAAATATTGCCAGCAGGTAGAGGAAGGTGATCTTTCCCCTCTACACAGCACTGATGAGGCCATACCTGGAGTACTGTATCCAGTTCTGGGCTCCCTAGCACAAGAGAGACATGGACATACTGGAGAGAGTCCAATGACAGTCCTCAAAGATGATTAAGGAATTGGAGCCTCTCCAGTTCCTATGAGGAAAGGCTGAGAGCTGGGGCTGTTTAGCCTGCAGAAGAGAAGGCTCAGGGGGGATCTCATAAATGTACACAAATACCTGAAGGGAGGGTGCAAAGAAGAGCCAGCTCCTTCTCAGTAGTGCCCAGTGACAGGACCAAAGGCAATGGGCACATTCTGAAACACAGGAGGTCCCCTATGAACATCAGGAAACACTTTTTTACTCTGAGGGTGACTGAGCACTTGCACGGGTTGCAAAGAGAGGTTGTGGAGTCTCCATCCTAAGGTCGCCCAGGTCTTGGTTGCAGGTTCTGTTGGAGGAAAGGTCTGCAATCCTCCCACACAAGGATCCAGGATAAAAATGTGTCCAGTGGCGGGGTGGGGGAAAGAGGTGAAGAAAAGATATGGTTCCTGTTCTCTTCCCCCTAAATCCTGAGGGAGGACATGAGCAGTAAGCACTCATTTGTCTAATTGCAGGTTGGCCTTTTGTCAGCAGTTCCTCACATGGTCATGACAATCGTCGTACCCATTGGAGGGCAGCTAGCTGACTTCTTACGGAGCAGGAAGATTTTAACCACTACCACTGTAAGGAAGGTCATGAATTGTGGAGGTACTACTGGATTCTGAAAATATGATATTTCATTTGTGTACTGCTGTTGATACAGATATCATAGTTTGGTCCATGTTTAAATGTAACAAGAGACACATTACTCTAGATTGCATTTGCAGCTGGTTAATCTGAAACATTTAATGGAGAGCTGATGTTAGATGTCCTCATGGTATAAATCCTCATCATATGAGCATGCTTTTAAAAAGGGAGGAGGAAAGAAGCCTGGTTAATAATTAGAAGGGTAATAAGAACTGGCCCAGAAAGAGGCCTCATCCTGCAATTTCTTACAGACAAAGCTAACCATGTACTGTGGTGCTGGAGAGACCCTTTCCCGGTGGATACAGTCTTGCAATAACCGGCCATGTTCCCATGTGCTACTTCAAGCAGAACCCACTGGCAAGTTTAGGCTGGAAGGGTTGGGTAAAAGAAGGGTGGGGGACAGACAGACAGACACATTTTTACTCAGCACAAAATAATTTGTTTCCAGTTCACCCACTGAACTGAAAAATCAATGACATCTACATGTAAGGAAGACACTAAATTAGAGCAAAAATTTCAAGCCAGATAGCCTGTGGAGTCGCTCTCGTCTGCCAATTTCTGGCTTACATTATTTACGGACGGCGCAGGCTGCCCAAAATAGAGATGCCTGCAGTCAGAGATGCCATGCAGCTTGGCTATGCATCTTCACAAAGGATTCTCAGATTCATTGTATTTTCAGGGTGTATTTACAGTGTCATTCAAAAAAAAAAAAAAAAACACCCAGAAGGATTGTAATGTTACATACTAGAAAATGTTAATTTGCAGTAATGGCAGAGACTGGAAGTTCTCTGTGTTACTCAGGGATGCCCTATTTTGTTGGTGGCACACTTGTCTGAAAAATGCTCTTTTGTTCCATTTGCCAAGAACATCTCACATCACTACAACCATGAGAAACGGAAGGCAAGAAGTATTTTTCTCCTTTCCCTATCATGTTTGTGTGTTTGTGAATTTTTCAGCACTTCGCACAAAGTCACTTTCTCCTTGTTTCCCTGTACTGCTCAGTGAGTTAACTTCACCAATTGCTTGGGTCATTTACACAGCAATGAGGAGAAAAAAGTATATTCTCAAACAATAAATATTCAAATATCTCTGCGAATACACAAAGCTGCCAAGTATGTTCAAGAATAAGTGTAAGATACAAAAGAATTTTGTCTCATTTTAAATTGCTGTTCTGGCTAGACCTTATTAGTATCTCTGCGACCAATAGTAATTTAAACGTAATTTATTCCCATGTGTTTCATTTGAAGGCTTTGGGATGGAAGCAACCTTGCTTTTGGTGGTTGGTTATTCTCATACAAGAGGTGTGGCTATTTCCTTTCTGGTGTTAGCAGTAGGCTTCAGTGGCTTTGCAATTTCAGGTAAGAATTAATCTTATTGAATGAATAAGAATTAATCTTATACTAATCTTATTAGTGATAAAAGTGATGTTATTATCCTCACTGTTGTTACTGTCATCATTTCTATTATTCTGTTTGCTCTTATTGTGGCTGCTTATGGGATATTCCCTATTTCTTCCCATATCAGAAATAATTTACTTCAGTATCTATGAAACATGTTGCACATATGACATGAAGCTTTGAAAGAACCTGCTTTTTATTGATTCCAGTTTACATCAGCTTTGTGCTGTGATTTTCTAATATACTTTCACAGTGTCAGCACCTTTTCTTCTACAAACAGTATCCCTAAAAGGAGAGAGAGAGAATTACTATGTGTCTTGATTTGGGCTGGGATAGAGTTAATTTTCTTCCTAGTAGCTGATGGAGTGCTGTGTTTAGGATTTAGTAGGAGAATAATATTGATAACACACTGATGTTTTTAGTGGTTGCCAAGCAGTGTTCATACTAAGTCAAGGATTTTTCAGCTTCTCATGCCCAGCCAGCAAGAAGGCTGGAGGGGCACAAGAAGTTGGGAGGGGACACAGCCAGGACAGCTGACCCAAACTGGCCAAAGAGCTGATGGACATGATGTCATGTCCAGTATATAAACTGGGGGGAGTTGGCCGGGAGGGGTGGATCGCTGCTCAGGAACTAACTGGGCATCAGTTGGTGAGTGGTGAGCAATTGCATTGTGCATCACTTGTTTTGTATATTCTAATTCTGTTAGTATTATTATTGTCATTTTATTATTATTATTATCATTATTATTATTTTCCTTCCTTTCTGTCCTATTAAACTGTCTTTATCTCAACCCATGAGTTTGTTGTTTTTTTTTTTATTCTCTCCCCCATCCCACTGGGTGGGGGGAGTGAGTGAGTGGCTGCGTGGTGCTTAGTTGCTGGCTGGGGTTAAACCACGACACTATGGAATGAATAGTTGCTCAAGGGCTATAAGTTGCAAACCCGCTCCCAGCTCTAGCTGCCAGTTTCTGCTTTCTAGGTCAGTCCTCTCTCTGTTGTGTCCTATAACCAGCCCTTCTCCAGAACAGCTGTTTCTAACACTTTCACGGGTCTCACCAGTCTCAGACTGAGTTTTGTAGCTCCACCAGTACGATCGTTATTGAAAAAATCCCTTTTGTTATGAAGACGGAAGGCCTTCAACTAGCAGACTGCCCAGAAGATGCATCTGTTGAGCAAAATTGACCAGCAAAGTAACTTCTGGTCTTCAGTTGTTTCAGGATTATGCAGATGGGAAGTAGTTTTGCTACTCAGTTATGAGGTGCTTGCATAGCAGGCCATTTCTATTAATCAATTTTTATTGTAGGATTTTCCTAATACTCAACTTTTTACTGTATTTAATCCCATGGACTTGGAATTCATCATCCTTTCTTGTGATCATCTATAGCTCATATGACTAATTTTCATTACCTAAAGCAAGATAATTATCTGAGCTGATTTTTACTGTTTGTTTTTATTTCTTAATAAAATATGTACCCAGAAGATATGCTACAGTAAGGGTATTATTTTTCCTACTGGTTTATATTCTGTTTTTTTATGATGTTGTTAAACTGCTACTTAAAGTACCAGAAAACATGTATTAAAAGCCACTAATACCTAAATAAAAAGATATCAGACATTTGACAAACATGAGGCATTCATTCCTTAATTAAAAATGTTTGCTGAGTGCATTGTTTCAGTATGAGAAGACAGGAAGCACAGATACTTTAAACGAGGCCAAAACAAACTATATTTTCTATACAACATGATCCCCATAGGTGGGAAAAAAGAGGTTTTGAAAAAGAATAAAGAGTTGCAACATATCTTCCATCTTTATCACCAAGAAAATACCACCCTTCTTTCTCATATATATGGTAATGGGGTTTCCTACCTTTTTCAGGCTTCTTCAGCCAGAATGGCTGGAGGAAGCCCTGTTGGCCTGGTAGCGCAATGCTGTATAGTTGACCGTTTTCTCTCGTTTGTTGTAGGATTCAACGTGAATCACTTGGACATAGCCCCGCGTTACGCCAGCATTCTGATGGGGATCTCCAACGGTGTGGGGACGCTGTCGGGCATGGTGTGCCCGCTCATCGTTGGTGCGATGACGAAACATAAGGTAACATTTCTCCATGTTTTCTAGGAAAAGGATTAGGTAATGCAACCAAAGTTAAGACATTTCAAAGCTTCCTGCGAACTCCATTTCGTCATCAATCTCTGCAGCTGTTTTCTGTTGTTGTTTGTTTTAAACATTCACTTTTACAATATCACGGGGGGCAGATTCTCGGCTATTATAAACTATTATCTGTGTAGGAAGATATTTTTTTATACCACCTGAGGCTGGGTCTCTGTAATATCTCCATACTACTGGGTAATGCTTACAGGATTTGGGAAACTCCTCTACAATGCACCCCTGGTAGGGTTCCTAAGCAATCACTGATCTACAATAAGATTAACTTAGCTGTTAGAGAAATCCCTGCATTTCCAACTCCACGAATATTTAATATGCAAGAGAGAAACTTCACTGTGAGAAAAAAAAATCCGATGTTTTATTTTATTAGTCATTGTTATGAAAAAAAGAATCTTCACAATGACTCTCATAAATTGTTCTATCTATCTGTAACATCAGGAATCAAACAGTGATCACGGTCATTGTTCAATATGTGCTAATTCATGGTCTAATTCAGAGAGTAATATTTCTTTTTACTGCAAACTTAATGAGACCTGCACCATTCTTTCAGACCCGGGAAGAATGGCAAAACGTCTTTCTGATCGCAGCCCTGGTGCATTACAGTGGAGTGATATTCTATGCTATCTTTGCTTCTGGGGAGAAGCAGGAATGGGCTGACCCTGAAAACCTCAATGAAGAGAAATGCGGCATAATTGATCAGGATGAACTAGCTGAAGAAACAGAGACGAACAATGAAACTTTTGTAAGTCCAAAGAAAATGTACGGTGCTACCAGTCAAAACAGTGAAGTACAGAGAAGGGAATGGAGAAAGCAAAAGCAAGCAACTCAAGACGTGGAAGAACAGACTTCTTACCATTATGAAAATGGAAATTTTCAAGATTTGTCATAATACTTGAAATTGTAAGGTTTGTACAGCAGCTACTCCCATTCCCTCTTCTGCCTAGGTGCCCCAAATCATCTGGTATCCATATTTATTTTCTTATTCAATCCTGTAACATCTGGCCACGTGGCTAGATACAAGGGGTGGTAGTGCCCTTCTAATAGTATGGAAGAGGGCTAACAACAATGGAACTGGGAGAAGTGATACAAAATCCTTGCTCAGCCATTGTATCCCCTTGGGAGGAGATCCTGCATGTGTTAGGAGATGACCAGCCCTGGCAGGGCTCCTGCCTGGTGCAAGCCTATGACTGTAGGAGCAAGGAGTGCCCTCATCTTCTCGCCTGAACAGAGAAAGGACAAGGTCGTATCAGGTGGTGGATCCACAGTGATATATGTAATTACTGGGGCTCCAGTGGCATGAAAGTCTGCCCTGAGTGGCCCTGCTGTACCTCTTCAGGATTCCTGTAGGTTGGCATTTGAGCTGCTTAACCCATGTCAAACTGCAAGCTCATGCTGAAAAAAAAAAGCAGTTTTATGGCAGTAGGCTGTAATTAATTACTAATGGTCATTCAACAACAGGAAAAGGAACGTGTAGCAGAGATGGCACAGTATTGCTTCAACAGTTCCTTCAAACTGATTGACAGTCTGCTTTATATGGATAGCCCACAGAGTCTGGATAAGGCAATAAAATGGATACTTGTGAGATTTCTCCCCCTCCAAAGATTTTGTGCTGGCATGAAATAATTTTGAATACAAAATCATCGTTAGTGATGCAATATTATTAATCCTTATGAAAGGAAATCTTAGTCCTGTTGGGATTAGGTTTCTCACTCAATTCATTATTGTGAAGTAATTTAAATATATTTTTCTAGTATTATACTGATAGAGTTCCTGGCCTCAACCCCAACAGTCCTCATTTAGGTGAAAGAGCTTACTTATATGAGTAAAGTCTTTAGTTCTGGATCTGTAACTTTTCAATGCCTCAGTCTTGCTGTTGCTACAAATGAAGTACTGTACCATTTGAGAGTTAACAGAGTATATATGTCTGAAAGTAATTTTCTTTTGCCATTGGTATACGTTTGACAGTATAAAGTGGCTTTAGCCTTTTTCTACCATTTTTAGAATCAACCAGTGGAGCATGCTGTATCATCTCAAGTTAGCTGCAACTCAGAGACTCATTGTGGCATTAATACTCTTTTCAGAATGGAGAATTTCAGTAAGCTGTGATTTAATTTGTCTTTCATTATGATTACTGCCTCATTAAATTCAAGTGAAAGCTATCCTGTCTAGCCTACGATGTGCTTTGTGATGTTTTAGTATTATTGTTCTCATGTACCATATATAGCCACTGTGATGCACACGAGATTTGAACATTTCTAACATGCATTTTGCTATTTTGTTGAAGTGCAATTGAATACCATGAGTGGAATTACACTTGTACATTCATTTGAATCCATGGATGATTTATCTTCCCTACAAATGTAATTAAACAGGGAGACCACAAAGTTAGCCGATTCTCTTTTCATGTCTGTGGTTCCTTTTCTACCCAGCAAAATCCAGTCTACAGCTCTATATGGATAAGAAGTAAAGTGAGGTGAATGGATACATGCCTAACTTGACTACAGTGAAGACTTTTTAATCGGTATCAGCAGATGATTTAATGATAGGGGTATTGTTACGGTACAGCTCAATCCTACCTTGACACAATGCAGTTTATTAATAAGCCACTCCAAAAAAATCTTATCGCTATATTCTGTTAGGACAGAAAAGAATTTTTTTTTCAAAATTCTAAACTTTAGTTTAGACTAGAGTTGCTTATTTCACTACTGACATTTAGAACAGGTATAAGAAAATATCTTCTTTCTTGCAGGTTATGGTCAACATTTGGGGATTTAAGTGGCAGGAGCTTGAGTCAAATGTTCTCACCAGTCTATCACAAAAGCTGGACCAGCTGCTGTTAAACTATTTTGCACCGTCCACCACAACTTACGAAAGAGAGAGGGCCACTTCTTTGCTTATGCACAAATCAAACAGCTTCTTCCTCCCTCTTCAATCACGTAGCATGCATGTAGTTACTACAGGAACTCTTAATAGGGAAAATCATATTATGAAAGGTTTTAATATAAGAATCTGTGTAAGTATAATCTGGCAGAGAGGAAAGAAAAGACCAGACAATGGACTATTCTAGAAACAGTAATGTTTTCTGAGAAGAATCATCATGTTTCCAGTAATGATAAAGGGTAACTTTCCCGCCTCGCTAAGAGGAACACAAAGGGAGTGAATGTTGTTGTTATGACAAAGAACTACAAACATCCCGAAAGTCTGGGAAATGGCCAACTGGCACATGAAAGCTCGGTTGCCTCTCTGGTGAATGTAGCTGCTATTTCTTACTGTTATAGATATGCGCCGCAGCTGTCACAAGTGACACATGATACAGTGAGGAGCTCAGTTTAGCAGGATCATTTTGTATCCACAAACAGACTGCACTGATTTAGTTCAATGGAAGTTTGACTTCAATGGACATTTGAGCATTATTTAATGCCCTGAAAGAAATGGTTTAAAAACATTTGGACAAGCTTTTGCATTCAAATAAGCACTTTCTTTCTTTTCTAAATTTAACTGCTTCCAGAGGCAGAATATCATCTCTGCCCAGTTGTTATGTACAGACCACAGTGCTTTTCCAGGCAATCGCATTCCGATGTTTGAGCTGCCTTTCTCGCTTTCCTTTTCATCTGTTTAAATTGTTCAGGTGCATTGCATGAAGTGTAAACATCAGCACTGGTTGGAAGTTAGTTTTCTTTCCTGGAAATCTTTGGTACTTAATCAACTCTTTGATCTACACAGTGGCTTCCACAATACTGTATGACCAAGAATAAAGCCAACTTATTGGGATCAAACAGGCTTTGTAACTCCAGTTTTGCTGGATGTCTGTATCTGCAACCTGATCCAAGAGCCTTTTCTTGTGGGATCTGAGAAAGCGCAATCACCGAGGGTGTTTCTGCTAAAACTGTCTTCTTAAAATATGTTAGAATTTGGGACATTTAAACAATCTGGCAAACAGCAGGCATATCCCAACCTGACTCCAAAAATGTCACGGCTCTAATGCTAGTGGATGTGAATAACTCAAATGATATTTTCTAAGGAGAAATACTAGCTTGACTAAACTTCATTTATTGCATTATTTGCGTATTTTTCTGCCCCTATGTCCAAAATAACTGTTGCATACTTTCAAATATAAGACAGTGCTCATACACTCAGAGTTTGATTTGAAAATGGCTTCTGATTGCAGAAGGAAGCAAAATTTCATTTATATTGGAAAAGAGATCTTAAGCAAGCTAGAGGAAGAGTCAGGTCTCCATAATGTGAAAAGGTAGAATACATAGGCCACAGAATATTAAGTCTGAGGAGAGAAAAAGTAGGACAGTAAGTCCTAGGTATATGTTGTTCAGTGTTGTTCAGTGTTGTTATCCACTGATCTTTCTTAACAAAGAAAGCTTCAGCTTTTATTTCCTTGACACCTGATGTTCTCTAGGCACTACTAGCAGAAGTTTAATGGGAATTAATACTCCTCTTATATTTATGTAAGAGGTAAACGAAATGTTCCTTGTAGTGAGAAAGGAAAAATTAAGGACAGAAACAATCAAAATTCACCTGAGTAGAAACTTATTCAGGGAAATAATCACTTAGTCCAAAAGAATACACAGACTTTTGGGCAAAAAATATAACAAGGGCATCCAGATGTTAACAAAGTGCCAGGAGGAGTCTCATGTGTGTAACATAATTAATTTGAAAGTAGCAAGGCAAAAATTAATTCAAGGTCCCGCAAAATGTGTCATGGCTTCACAAGAATGTTTCCAATTGACTTCTGTTGTCAGATAGTTACAGAGATCTCTAAGTTCAGTCATTATTTTAAGGAAAATTTTGTAAACCCCAGATTTCTTATCTTATTTTTCTTCCTATTTTCCATTAAAGACCTTAATTTGAGAGTGCTATTTAATGATTCATATTTTAAGAGAGAGGAGTGAGTATTTCTTGTGGTTAGAAGAGCAGAAAGGGGAAAAGAGAAAAAGATAAAGCAAGTTGCAACTAAGAGCTAATGCAGAGAGAGGGCTGAGGATGGATAAGAAATCAGCTTCCAAATCCTGGAAACAGAACTTGGAGTTCTCTAGATTTTTTAATGAAAAACCTACAGGATGGGTCCCAAAGGTTCAGGGAGTTCACTCACGTCTCATTTCAAAGCTTAAATCTCACAAAATTAGGAATAAATAAATGGAGAGATTAAAAACTCATTCTTATGTCATCCAAATTCTTATGTTGGACTAGATAACACTACTAGTGAGGTAACACTACTAACACTACTGCAGCTCTATATATACATGCAGAAGACAGTCTGGCAGGCTTCTTTGTAAAAATGCTTTTAATTACTCACATACTGATATCAGTTATTTCTTAACTTCCATTTGATAACAATGTTTAGCTGTGACAGGAAAAATTGTCCCTTTTTTATCTCAACCTTTTTTGGTTTTAGTGTTTATACTGCTTATCATTTTTACAGCTCTTCTATAGGCAAAATTACATAAGTAAAGAAAGAAATTGATGTAAGAAATGTAGTAAGATTGTACTTCTTTGTGTTGAAGTATCTTTAAAATAACATAATAAGAGCAAACACATTTTTCCCCAAGAGCATACCATTTGGATATTTTAAGTCATGATCATAATAAAAGCTTGACCCATTTAACTTGGTTCCCCCCCCTCATTTAATTAGTGTATTGGATATCTGCAGCAGCCAACAGACTACATTTGTTTATGTATAACCATATTTATCTACTCAATAAAGTCAGTACTCAGACTCTTGCTGTACAGACTTTTGGCATCTACTTTGCTCCTTGTTTTAGGCTTAGTTCTACCTGCACAACAAATTCAGAGCTCATTTGAGCAGGTCATGGCTGTTTTGTTAAATATGTGTTAGGCAAACACTGGAACTCATGAAAAATACATCTCCATTGGCTCAGAGTTGTGATTGCCCAGACATGTCTCACAAATCTTTGGAGCACCAACCTCAGGAAGACAACAACTTTCGTAAACCAGGAAATATTTAAGGTACCCAATAAAGATAGCTCTGCTCTTAGGAGCTGCCAGTCATCATCAGAAGCACCACGCCAGGTGCTTTCTATCTTCTGGGCATAGCTGTAATGAACAGCAAGGGAATTAGTCAGAGAAACTTGCTGATGACATGATTAAGATAAGGAGAATTGGACTTTCTCTTGTTTTAGGGAGGGGTCTTTGATCCCATCTGCCTGTTCCCTGCTCCTTCCCTGCGTGTAATGGAACCAAAGATGTCTGCATGTCCTGAGAGACCCAATCTATTTCCTGACAGTGATCAGTTCTATGGTTTGTGCTGGTAGAAATCTGCAGGGAGATGGAAGCACCTTATGGGTCCCTGCTGATTCATGGTGGGCAAGGGAAAATCATAGTACTAACGTGCAACCTGAATTTAGACGTGAAAGACATTAACGTTAAGGACAAAAATAAGTGAAGGTCAATCAACCTGAATGGGTGTAATGTTACTCCTGTGGAATAATGCTGCTGTATGGGGCAGGCAGAGGCATCTGGGAGTAACACCAGCAGGTAGGTTTTCCCTCAGCAAGTGAATGCAAGATCCCTTTTCTTGTTTTCATGTGAGGCTTCTCCTGACCCTTGCTAATTCATGGGATAGTACCCGAGACCCCAGGGCAACACAGAGCCAATAACAGCAACGGTTTGCCTTTTAGCAAATCCCCCCCCCCCCTTTTTTTTTTTTTTTTTTTGTTGCTAGAAAGAGGGATATTTTGTGCCGAGGTTCCTGCTCGCAGCTGCAGCTGAAGCAGCTGGGCTGTGGCAGGTAGCTGAGGTGTTACCTTGGCTGGCCAAAGGTCAAGGCCACGCTGGCCTGCTCGGCACCCTCTGCTCTGCCAGAGCACAAAGGGAAATGTCACGCTTGGACAGAGCTGGAGGGCAAAGTCGCTGACAAAGCTGGGAGGGAAACTGCAGTCAGGATCTTTGTCCCCTGCCCTTACAGCAACTGTCAGAGCATGAGAAGGAGCCGGTGTTTCTAAGTCGTTTTCTGCATCCCTTATCCACATTTTTACTATTTCCAAGCGACCATCTCTATTCCAATTTCATGAAAAGCTGTGAGCAGCTTAAAATGCCCCTTGCCGACTGGCACCCTCTGCTGTTATATTTACTTATGACAAGGAGCAGCCCACAGCTAACTCCTTCTGTCTCCTAAGCTGTATCCAGAGCCCAGAGTCCATTCTCCGCAGTGCTCCCAGTCCATCCCTCCTTCAGTGCTCTTGAGCTGTACCTTTGGCCCGTGCACCCCTCTGCACCTAGCCCCCTCCACATGTGGAGTGGGAGGACATATTTTTATCCCTGCTATGCAGGAGCTTGAACGACTTCAGCCGGCTCTGGTGGCTCTTCTCCTCCTTAACACTGCAGGGCCCCCACAAATTGCAGCATGCATAAGGCAGGGGTGAGGGCAGGCCCAAAGCCCACTAACCTGCTGGCCCTCTCATGCCATGGCTCAGGCAGGAGGATTATCTAGCAGTCATTCTTGGGCAATTTTATGTCTTTCAGAGAAGATATGGTGCTGACTCATGCCAATTATTGGGAAAGACTTCCACAAAGTTTAACAAAAGGATCTGCCTCTTCAAAAAGGCATGTAGGAGAAGTTTGCTAACAGGTTGTTCTCTGGTTTGTGTCAATGGTTGGGATTGGTTTTAGAGGACACACACACATGTTAGTTTGAAAAAAAATCACAGGATATTTCCTTGAGCCGTCAAATTACTGCAATAGCTGAAGGTCAGCAAACCCTCCAACCCAACACACCACACATGCAGATTTCCTCCTCAGGAACAGTTGGTACAAATCCTTCTAGGGAGAATAGCGTTTCCTTCACTAATATTTTCATTAGTGCTTCCCCCAAGAAACTATGAAATAGCTAAGGATGAGCAACTAAAATCTGCCAAACTTGTGCAGAGTTTGAGTTTCTGCACCTGGTGTGCTCCCCAACGTGTGAGTAGGCTTAACATTTTAATTTGTTTAGTGGTGCTACATTTTCTTCGGGGAGCTAGATTTCTGTAGCTAGTGTCTTAGTGAAAGGTGCCCAGGTTAATTTGGTTACTCCACAACACATCACTTCTTACAGCATCACAGAATAGTTGAGGCTGGAAGGGACCTCTGGAGATCATCTAGTCCAACCCCCTGCCACTCAAAGCAAGGTTAGCTAGAGCCAGTTGCCCAGGACTGTGTCCAGCTGGGCTTTGAATATCTCCAAATGTGGAGACTCCACAACCTCTCTGGGCAACCTAGTCCAGTGTTTGACCACTCTCACAGTGAAAAACGGTTTTTTGTATGTTTAAATGCTTTTTCCTGGATTTCAGTTAATGCCTGCTGCCTCTTGTCCTGTCACTGGATATCACTGAGAAGAGTCTGGCTCCATTTTCTTTACTTCCCCCCATCAGGTATTCATACACATTGATGAGATCCCCTCGAGTCTTCTCCAGGCTGAACAGTCCCAGCTCTCTCAGCCTCTCCTCACATGCCAGACGCTTCAACCCCTTAAACATCTTCATGGCTGTTTGCTGGACTCACTCCAGTAAGTCCATGTCCTACTTGCACTGGAGAGCCCAGAACTGGACCCAGCAGCCCACATGGGTCTCACCAGGGCTGGGCAAGCGGGAGGGATCACCTCCCTTGACTTCTTGGCAATGCTTTTCCTAATACAGCCCAAGGGGCTGTTGGCCTTTTTTTGCCGTGAAGGCAGATTGCTGGCTCATGTTCAAACTGTTGTCCACCAGGATGGCCAGGGCCTTCTCTGCTAAGCTGCTTTCCAGCCCATCAGTGTCTACTGGTGTATGGGGTTATTCCTTCCCAGGTGCAGGACTTGAATTTCCCCTTGTTGAAGTTCATGAGATCCCTGTCGGGGTGTTTCTCCAACCTGTCAAGGCCCCTGTGAATGGAAGCACAACAAGCTGGTGTATCAACCACTTCTCCCAGTTTTGTATCATCTTCCAAGCTGTTGAGGGTGCGCTCTGTCCCATCATGCAGGTTATTAATGAATATATATTGGTCTCAGTATTGACCCCTGGGATATACCACAGATTACTTCCTCTAGCTGGGCTTCATGCTGCTGATCCCAAACCTTTGAGACCAACAGTTTAGCCAGTTTTAAATCCAGCTCACTGTGTACTTATCTAGTGTGTACTTCATCAGTTTGTCAATGAAGTTGTTACGGGAGATACTGCTGAAAGCCTTGCTAAAGTCAAGCTCTCCCCTTGTTCACTGAGCCAGTCTTCTCATTGTAGAAGGCTATCAGGTTCATTGCCTCCTTCTTAAAGATAGAAGTGATGTTTGCTTTTTTTCCAGTCATCAGGAACCTCTCCCAATCACTATGACCCTTCAAAAACAATTGAAAGTGGCCTCACAGTGACATCAGAAGCTCCCTCAGCACTCTTGGTACATCTCATCAGTACCCATAGACCTGTGCACATCCAATTTGTTTAGATGTTCCCTAAGCTGATTCTCCTCCGTGGAGGGTAAGTATTTTTTGCTCTGGACTTTCACACTGGTCTTAGGGACCTGGGATTCCTGGAGGCTGGTCTTACCAGTGAAGACTGAGGCAAAGAAGGCATTGAACACCTTGGCTTTCTCTATGTCCTTCGTCACCCAGTCCCCTGCCCCATTCAGCAGCAAGCCCAAATTTTCCCTAGTTTTCCTTTTGCTGCTGATACACCTGTAGAAGCCTTTCTTGTTGCTCTTCACATCTCTTACCAGATGCAATGTCAGGTGGGCTTTGGCTTTGTTAACACCATCTCTGCATGCTTTGCATGCTCTATATTCCTCCTGGGTCATGTGACACTGCTTCCACCACTTGTATGTTTCTTTTCTATGTTTGACTTTAATTAGGAGCTCCTTGTTCATCTACGCAGGCCTCCTGACACCTTTGCTTGATTTCCTGCTTTTTAGGATGGACTGTTCTTTAGCTTGGAGGAGGTGATTTTGGAATGCTAACCAGCTCTTCTGGACCTCTCTTCTCTCCAGGGCCATATTCCATGAGATTCTTCCAAGCAAGTCCCCAATAGGCCAAAGTATGCTTTCCTGGTGCAGGGTTATGATCCTGCTTTTTGCCTTGTTTCTGCTTCTTCAGATCTTAAACTTCACTGTCCCATTGCCACTGCAGCCAAAGCTGCCCATGACCTTCACACTCCCAAGCAGTTCTTCCTTGTTTTAACGAATCAGGTCTAGCAGAGCACGTCCTCTCTTCAGCTCCTCAGTCACTTGTTATCAGTTATAGTCAGTTACCAGTTATCAACAATGCACTCCAGAAACTACCTGGATTGCTTGTCCCTGCTGTGTTGTCCCTCCAGTGGATATTGGGGTGGTTAAAGTTCCTCATGAGGACCATGGACTGCACACATGAGACTTCTTCCAGTTGTCCGAAGAAGGTCTCATCTACTTCTTCCTCTTCAGACAGTCTGTAGGAGACACCCACCACAACATCGCCCTCATTGGTCTGCCTCTAATCCTGACCTGTAAACTCTCAGCTGGGTCGAACTCCATCCGAAGGCAGAGCTCCATGCATGCTTGCTGCTCTCATGTACAGGGCAATTCCACCTCCTTGCTGACCTGGTCTGTCCTTCCTAAAGAGCCTATATCCATCTAAGGCAGCACTCCAGTAATATGAGCTATCCCACCATGACTCCATGATCCCAATGAGATCGGAGCCCTGCAATTGCACACAGAGCTCTAACTCCTTTTATTTCCCCCCGCCATGCTGCATTAGGCAGCAGCTAATTTTTCAGCAGGAAGTGTGTGAGTATCCACCATCTAAAGGCAAAAAATGGAGGCACTCCAAATTTTTAATTCATTTCTAAAACTCTGGACTAGGAAGTAGATTGCTAAAATACTGTTAAATTATGGTATTAAGTGGAGGGATCAAGGGTAGGTACAGGAAAACAGTGCTTTTTCACATCTCAGTTACTGCCTTGAAGTAATCCAAGGTCAGGTGTAAAGGCAGTCAAGGTCTCATTTCATTTTAGCACCTGCTGGCTAACACTCCTATTACAGAAATCATCATGTCTCTGCCCACTTTTACTGGCAATCTCAAAAAAGAGAAGGACTGTATCCAGGCCATTATAGATCAAGATTTTCCACTTGAAGAAATGAGGAGCAGTATATTTACAGAATAGAGATTTATTACATTCAAGAAGCCTAAAGTATCTGGTTAATTACAGTTAAATTCCTGGAATAAATTGACAATATTCCAAACAAGACTTTATCAGCTTCTTTGCAATACAGTCCATTTTACTGGCATGCTGTTCAAAGGTTTCTGTTGCAACTCATATTTAAGAGAGTTACGTAAAACGATGTAGGAATGAGTGACAAAGGTTTTATTTATTTCATATTATTATCTGTTGACTTTTAAAGACCTAAGTAACAAGACAGGTTAAGCAACAAGTCAATGATTAAACTGATAACTTGAGTATCAACTATGCTAGTTTTAAAAGATTTAGAATGTATGAAGTATAAAAAATACAGTTCTCTGAGTTGTAAGTTGAAGTACTTATTTACAGTCTCTGATATTTATTAATTATCCTCCTTCTCAGGCAATTTATTTTTGTATAATCTTTAATGTCAGAGGAGAGGCCTATGTTTGGTAAATTTCATTTTTAGATCAACTTTACAACACAACTGGGTTATGCTTTGTCAAATTTTCCTAAAAGATTTAAGAATTGATGTTTCTTCAGAGAAAATGTTTTGGAATATATCATGCTATAGCAGTGACAGTAAGGTCTTGCATAGTTCAAGGTTACAGTTCATCACATACTTGAATAGCAGTTTGGTCACTGGGAAAATAGCAGTTCCCTCACATTTTCTAATTTTGAGTTATCTTTCTTGGACTAAATTGAAAGCGGTAAGAGCTAGGTATACCCTTCCTCGGCCCTCTGTCGTGGTTTAACCCCAGCCAGCAACTAAGCACCATGCAGCCCCTCCCCCCTCCCCGCTCCCAGTTGGATGGGGAGGAGAATCGGGGAAAAAAAAGTAAAACTTGTGGGTTGAGATAAGAGCAGTTTAATAACTAAAGTAAAATAAAATATAATACTAACAATAACAAAAATATAATAATAATAATAACTGTAATGAAAAGGAATATAACAAAAAAAAGAGAGAAAGAAAACCCAAGAAAAGACAAGTGATGCACAATGCAATTGCTCACCCGAGCAGCGATCCACCCCTCCCGGCCAGCTCCTCCCAGTTTATATTCTGAACATGACGTTCTATGGTACGGAATACCCTTTGGGCTAGTTCAGGTCAGCTGTCCTGGCCATGCTCCCTCCCAGCTTCTTGTACACCTGCTTGCTGGCAGAGCATGGGAAACTGAAAAGTCCTTCACTTAGGATAAGCGCTACTTAGCAACAACTAAAAGATCAGTGTGTTATCAACATTATTCTCACACTAAATCCAAAACACACTGTACCAGCTACTAAGAAGAAAATTAATTCTGTCCCAGCCGAAACCAGGACACCCTTTCTGGAATCAATTGGATGTGGATAAAAAAGAATGCAGTTCCACGGTTTATGTAAATTTCCAGATTGATATCACATATCCAGGAGAAAAATATTTTCTATTTTTAAAAACTGATGTTGCTATGTGCATTTTTTTTTCCTCTATCAATCTTTTATTTGGCAGAATATATGTTTATTGGCTGCACATTAATAAGACACAATCTGAAATACAGAATCATCTGCTAGTATCTGGGTAATTTCCATGCATACAGGAAGGAATCCCTTTTGTTGTGTTTACATGAGGATGACTTTCTGGCAGCATGCATTACATGTTGGAAGTCATCAGTTTCATAACGTTAGAACAGCATCAGTTGTATCTAATAATCATACTATTACTCCAGTATTTGGTACCTTTGATGCTCCCATCAACTTCTACTGCTGTGTTTATCATCAGCAGGTATTACAGGGGAAAGACTACTGGAAAAAGAATAGGGCATGATTTTTGCTCCTCAGTTGTCAGTGACATTAATTTCTTTGTTAATGACATGTACAGATTCTGTTCCCTTGGAGTAGAAATAGCAATGCTTATACGTAGGCACACACATCTGCTTCAGCCAAAAAAAAATTAATGTGTAGGTAAGTTTGCTGCAGCTAAGACTCAGTTGTAGTCCTCACGATAACCAGAACAGCAGCTCCTCAGTTATTGATCATTGGTGCTGTCTTGTTTTAATTTTTCACTCAAATTGAAGAGATCAGAAACTGGAACTTCATTCTCCATCTTACGTGGCAGCTGGTTTGTGTGGGCTGGGGATGTTTTTGTTAAGTAGTTCTGTACATCAAAGAGGTTGGTAGGAGGGCTCTTGATTCCTGCTAGAGCCCACTTCTCTGGTTGTTCCTGCCAGACAAAACAGTTAACACCAGGGTTGGCTGCTTGGTCCAGCCCTTGCTCCAAAGAACTTCCTAGCCGGTATTTCTGTAACAGCAGCACCTTCCTTTTCCCATTTCCCATTGTGGTAATCAGTTTTGATGTCCAAGAAATACAAATATGGCTAAAATGGGCTGGTGAAACATAGGGACTGATCCCACAGGCTCTTGAGGACTTATTCCACCATGGGTTAGCAGCTGAGAAAGGGCTGTCTCCTGTATGAGCATGGCACTTCCTCTGGGTGGGTAACTCCATTGCTCATGGGAAATATCAGTTTTGGGGGAAGGCTTGTAAATTCAGAGAGTTATAGCCACAGTCCCCCACTAGCTTGATGCAATTTTGAGGAAACCTTGAGGGAAAGCACAGAAACCTCTAATTTGGCTCCATATTTGTGAGGAGCCAGTGCAGAGGGAGGAACAATGGCTTATGCTGCTGAGTAGGTGAACCGCCATGCTTTGAACTGATTTTTGCCCTTTTTCACATAAATTGTCTCATCCTACACACCTATTTGGAGAAACAGGTAAAGCCTAAAATTCATGAATTTGTTATACTCCCTTCCTTGTGAAGGTTTGGCAGGAGGGGTCACCAAAGACAAGAAACAGAACTAGACAAATTTCCCATGCATGTAATCTACTCTATCACTATGCTCTAGATAACCTGTTTTTGTTATATGTTTTCTGTTGTGAGATGAGATGGGGACATGAAATGTATCTGCCAAGTGAGATTTGAGATAAATGAGGGATCTGCCAATGCAAATGATTCATATTTTGGGATATGACCCAATTTTGGACAAAAAGGGTATTCAGATTAGGTTTTGATAAATGAAGCTTTTCTTCAGAGTGAGCCCAAGTTAATACTGCTATGAGATAAGTAACCTCTCCATTTCCTGATTTGTGGTGTTTAAATTTAATAAACTTCATCCTGCATTTCTTTTCGTTCTTCCAAAAAGGGAAGTAATTTGTTTTCAGAATGCAATGATGTAAACTGAAGATTAGGAAAGAAAGGAAAATAAACTAAATCCTTTAATTCTCCCAAGATCTATTGTTTCACATCCCCTTAACTTTCTCTTCAACCACCACGCTTTTCTTTGGCCTTCAAATCCCTTTCTCTCCTCAGTACCAACTCTTTTCTAGGTGGAAACCAAGAGGATGATCTGACTGACCTGGGCCCTAGTACATGAAATAAGGATCCTCTGCCCAGTTGTCTATGGTCTCCCTCACTCTCCTCCATTTCACCTTTGTGTTTCTTAACCCCCACTACATGGGCACTGCCTGCTCACTTGCTTGTTACTGCTAATTATGGCAGTAAGCACCTCGTGCTTTTTTTGCACCTCCATGGCTAAGGAGACCATTGTCCTAGGAGAGCTGTGGCCATTTCAGTGCTCTTTGCTGTAATGTGCCTAGGAGCTGTGCACCAGTTTCACCAGTCATCCCACCATCATCTTCCACAATGACGTGGGAAGAGCTCCACCAACACAGTCATGACTGACTTTGTTGGAATTAAGGTGGAGGCAATTGAAAGATAATATGATATACTTTCTCACTTTTCTGAGTTTGGCAATATCTCAGCTATGTCCAGGACCCAATGTTATCTAATTTCCAGCCCCTTTCATTTTTCCTTAGCTGGGTGGAGTCATGAGTACTCTTCAGCTGAACTTGTGACATTGACTTTTTAATATCTTGGTCTTTCCACTGCAAGTTGGACATTAAGGGTGTAGTCCTGCTGCTGCTCCTCTTGCCTGCCACAAGTGACCATAACCATGTTCATCATTTGTCCAAATTCTGGTAGGGAACAAGGAAGAGCCAACAAAAGCTTTGAGAGCTGCTCTACATCAGGGTCCTGAGGACACTAATAGGCTTTAACAGCCCTGATCAGCCTCACCTGAGGCCTCCCACACACCTTGCCCATGGGCTCAGGATGCTATTTAAGCTCAAGCCTGGGCCCCTAGTCTTAGCCTGTGATAAGCTGGAGGTGTGCTTGGTGCTGCCTCCTTATGTCCTGGCTCACTGGTGGATTTTTCCCAGGGGGACTGCAGGTGTAAGCTGTAGCTTGTATTATCTCTGGTCCTGCCTCTGCTCTGCCTCCTGGGTGGATCTCAGGCTGATGATGTAGGCAAGTAGTGCGTCTTCAGTCCTGCATCTGGCCCTATCTTTTCCTGCTGCTCTTGGCTGATCCCTGGATGGCCCCTGGTCCTGATTCACCACCTTGCCTCCTCTGGGCCTGTTGCTGTCAGCACCCTGGCCCTGCTCAGGTACTGTGGGTCTATGCCCTGTTAGTGAGGCTATCCTCAGCTCCTGGCTTATCCTCCTCATGGAGCAGCCCTGCTCCTGCTCCTCCCTGATGTACAAGTGTCTTCCTTGCAGAGAAAGAAGGCAGCTTCTTCCCAACTGAGTCCTGCATGATTCCTTGTAGCAAAATCTGATGTTCCACCTCCTCCTGGATGTATAGGCAAGTGTAATGAGCTTTCCATCAGCTGCTGAGTGTGTGATGTCCCCCTGTTCTCTGGATGGTCATGGACTTCTTGGGGCAATTCCCCTGGGCTTTACTCTGGGTACTTGTCTGGGGTCTGATGCCTGCTCTGCAGCCCTCCGTTTCAATAAGCAATGAGAGCAGTCACCTGCCTGCAATGCTTCAGAGTATGGTACAGCCTCCTCTGGAACAATAAAGTATAGAACTGAGGGCTTAAAAGGCTAACAGTGACTCTGGCTTGCCAAATAGGATTAGCAGAGGCTCCTCCTGCATCTCCAATGGCTTACACTGTCCATTCATATGATGCCTAGACTACATTTCCTCTCCCATCCTGAAAGAAATGGTTTCTTGTTAGCTGCTGAACTAGTCCTTTTAAATATCTTTCTTTTTCCTTGACACTAGACACAGTATGAGAAACAAGTAGATGTTTAAAAGTTTGCAGAATGAATTTACTTAGTGTGAATATTTTAGCAATTCAAAAGCCCATCTAAATATATCCCAATATTTATTAATAATACTTTATTCACCACCTTTGACATTTAGTTTAAAAGAACTGCTTATTAATGAAAGGACAGTGCATAATTTACTGGAATAGAACAACATTTCATAATATTTTTATCTCTCCAAATATTTACTTAAATGAAGGCTAACCCTTATTGAACTCAATCACTATCATACTGTATAACATCAAAATGTCAAGAGGAAAAAATTGAAAGAATGAAGTATACATTTACTCCGAGGCCTCTATGAGAACTTATCAGCTAATACTGTACTAACATGTTTAACTGAAAGCTGTGATTCCTCTAGGAGTTTTTTAAACTTGTAACCCCTAGCGGGGGGGGAAGACCATGTAATATCAGTGCCTTAGTTAAAATTTAAAATAATGAGAGAGAATCTAATGTGGAATAACCAGAACTTATTCATAGAAAAACACATTCTGAATTTCAGCTGAAGTCAGCTACAGGGAGGTAGACCAAGTTCTCCATACTGAAGTTCAGTATCTGATACTGTAGTTGATTCCACATATGCTCAGCTCTCCTCTTGCATCCAGCCAACTCTAAGATGGTATCTTGTTAATAACATACATGCTCTTGCTAGAGCATGTTGGCTTACTATTAACTGCCTGCCATCAGGGAGGCTCTTCCCCCTCTTAGGACAGATTGTTCCATGGTCATTTTACCCTTCATGACACTCCACTTTAAATATGTGAGTGATAAAGACAGAATATTGGATTTCATCAGGGCACAACATAGGATTGTTGAACAAATTTTGTCCTGTTCAGAAACCGAATGATCAGAGAGCAACTTATAATGAAGAGGCTCTGATTAATGAAAGACTTATTGAATAAGCTAAACTAATCTTAAAAGCGGAGTTATTCCTCCACTTTTGAAATGCAGGAGGAAAAAAAAGATGAACAGCTACTAGAGTTAACTCACTGAAACTTTGCACCCCATTCCTTTCCTATTTTTTTTAGCCTGTACAGAAGCAGCCTTATCTATTAAGCTTGCTTAATTATCTTCATATGATAAAATTTATTGTAAGCTGATGATAATTCTGGCCATCCTTCAAAAAATGAAAAGCTTCCTTTATTCATTAGAGTGGTGAATAGTGATATTTCTGAGAGTGCCTAAGAGTAAGAAATGGCTGGTCTGAGGGGACAGACCATGACCCAAAGTGGCGTAGATGATGTGTGTCCCCTGTGCAGCAATAACAAATAAAGGGTGCTGCAGGGATGAAAGAAAAGCTGCAGGTGACTCTGCTGTTTAGTGGCAACTGTTTATAATCAAGTTGGGAACACTTTCCGAGCTGTAACTGATGGTTTGTGCTGAGGCACAGTTTGGTTCAGATGAGCCCTCAGGTGTCTGTAGTACCATTCATGCTGGGAGCTGTCAGCATGGGGGAAAGAGGTTCTTGAGCACAAACAGATCTCAGTCAAGACACGTGTCCCTTGGCCTATCAAACAAACACAGGCCCAAGGTCTCTCACTAGTTGTGACTGGTTGTCATCTGTACAATGCTGCTGGAGCTCCAAGCAACTGACTGTGAGTAGGCAGAAAGTTGTACAGCTGTTGACAAGATTTTCTATGCAAAAAGGAGAAGGTACTGGTCATTTGTGGGTGTATTATTTTCATATTTTTTTAGTGTGTGGTGATGCATTCATAGGGGTGTGAAGAGAAAGAAATGTTGAAGATGAATGTCCAACCTACCTTTTCTTCCTTTCCCCACATCTCCTTCTGTGCTAGATTTTCCCGTCCACACTTTTGATGACAAACTACTTTGTTGCCAGGCTTTGTCTTGCCTTTCCATGGCTGAGGCCATGGAGCTACCTTGTCAGCGCAAGTATGGGATGGCAGCTATTTCAGTCAAGAAAAGGCAGAGTAGCAGGAGGAGGAGCAAACAGGAGCTACGACAAAACCTCCAATTCTTTCATGGAGTGTGGAGTTTATGAAGTGGTATTTTCTAGGCAGACAGATTTCTTGCCCTGAATGTTATATATATCCTTATTTTTGTAGCTGAACTTGTATTTGCACTGATAATGGCATGGATGCATTTTTAGAACGTGCTAGTTGTCAGTTACAGAAGTAATATTAGTACGGTCTACAGAAGTTTTAGGATGTCAATTAATTTTCTGAAATTTTAAAAATTAGAGCATGCAATGCTATCTTAAAAAATATATTCTATTTATAAGTAACTGAATTTGAATATTTTCCCTTCCTTTTCTCTCCCTTGATGCTGCGTAGGTAGTCTCTCGAAACACTACAGGAGATATATTTGATTTGCTCTAATTCCTTTCTGTTCAATTTTCATTTGCACATCAGCTACAATAAAATATGAACACCTGGCTTGAACTAGTAATGCCACATGTCGTTGCTACAGGCAACATCTCCTGTTTTGATCATGTGGATTCTTTCTTTGCTTTTTCCAATAATGTCTTGAAAGTATTGATTAGCGGGCAAAATACCACTTTGCCACTTGCCTCTTTATTATTGTAAGGAAAGGAAAAATGTTTTAATGCAACAAATTCATTAGTGAATAGGGGTATTAAATTTGGTTTCCTTTGCAGTGAACTCTTTGCTGTCTGAAAAACGGCATCCACACAGAGGAAAATGCTTTTTGGGGAAGAACCTTTATTGAAAGTTGGTCTCTAGGGACTTCTAAATAGCAATTGCTCTGTGCCACCAACTATCTAGGACCAATGCTGCAGGAGGCTGAAAGCTGAAAAAGAGATTTAAGGTCTTCAGAACTAGCCAAGAGATGGAAAGCTCCATGAGACATAATATGACATTTGTTGGACTTCCTGGCTCAGCCTCTGCTTCTTCACCTGGTAAGGGACAAATCCTATCACTGGCCTCAGGATGACCAAAGAGAGAGGGGGGGTTTTGGCATGTGTTTCCTAGGCACCACTGGAGTGGACATTTACTGGAAAGCGTCAGATGGGATGTTGGCATGTTTGGAGTTGTGGAGATCACCCGTCTCCTGGGGGTAGGGCTGTTTTGGAAGAATTCTGTTATTTGAAAGTACTTTGTCAACTTTGCTAAACATGAATTTGTAGAACAGAAATCTCATCGTTTACAGTAGTGATGGCTTTCAGAGAGTCAGAAATGAGGACTGAGAGAACCTTAGTCATAAATGTACTTATCATATGGCCAATGCCTGCTGGAATGAACTGTAGGCATAAACCTCTGAAAACAGTACCCCCTTGGGAGTGACAAGCCTTATGGCATCATTCTCCCATTGATCTCTTCAGAGACCTGTCATACCATGTGTGTTCGGCTGACTACTAGGTGAATCTGCAAGGGACAGAACACATGAGAAAGACCCTTTATTTATTACATTTTTGAGAGAAGGATAGAGAGTTTCAGTTTCCTTGATATAAGCTTGAGGATGAACATACCTTTTTAAATTATTTTTTTCTCTTAAACTGGGGGAAAGCGAGGGAATTTCACTCTTGGTAATTTCAGGGCCAGCAGCTGTCACCTTTCTCCTAGAGAGGACTGTGTTTGCTGCCCAATGCCTCTCTTTTCTGGAGTAGGAGGTACAGCTTGTGTCTCTGTGTATTCACTCTTGATCAGACAGTGCAAATATGTAGAGAAGGGCGGACAGCATATACCATGTGGCAGACATGAACTCACTTACCATGAGTGATGCTGCCAGCTGTCCCCTCTGGCTGAAATTTGCCTCAATACCACTGCCAGATCAACTCATCCCCACTGGATATGTTTAGCAATGCAAAACAGGGAATTATTACCCTTGCTGTGTAGGTGGGATGTTGAAACAGAACTGCCTGGATTCGTTCCACTTTACTTTAAATTCCTCTACTGGGTAAGTGGGGATGTAGTGGTTCAAGGTCCCCTTTCTGTCAGTGGCAAGAGATCAGCATTTTCAGATGCAGTGCAGCCCACCCAGGACATGATTCACCATCTACAGGTACCAATTTCTTCCCCTTGTGCACAAAAGGTGCATGAGTCTACTAGGTTTAATGTTAAGGGCCTCAGTTTCATGCCTAAAACTTTATGGGATGAGCCCAAATCAAAATGATACAGTTTGTTAGAGAGTGTGGCAGATCCAGGAACCGAACTTTAATGTCCCCAAATCCCTATGATGCTGTAATTTATAGCCCATTCTGCTGCTTCAGTACTCAGTGTAATGCTCAGTTCCCCTAAAAAGTGTAAAGAATAACAGAAATACTTAGAAGTCAAGTATATGTCTTGGAATGACATCTGAGCTCCTTGGGTGGGAAAGACAAGGAGGCTGAGAGTGTCATAAAAATGTACATGTGCAAGAAATATGTTATAATCAGCAACAAGGTACTATCACCCCACTTTTTGAGCCAACTTCCCCCCCTGCACCCAGCCAGAGTATTAATGAGCATCTCAAGTCTCTGTGCTGATGGACAAGCTGGGATTCACAATGTTTTAATACAGCCTGTGTTTGGAGAGTTTCGCAAAGAAAGAATTGTTAATGAGTAATCCTTGTCCATTAGGGCACTGAGCCAATGAGCCCAAGCTTTGATTCATTGTGTTATCACTACAGGCTTCTGCTAAACCTAAAACAAAACAAAACAAAAATGTTCCTGTGTGAGAATCGTTAGGATACTCAACTGAGCACAGAACTGTCTTACATCCTGCCATCCTCAGTCTTCCAGAAAAGAACAGTAAGTAATAATTCCTTAAACTGATAGCTCTTGTTGTTGTGTAGTATAAAAGCAATTTTCTCACCTGAATTATTTAGTAGATACTAATGGATTTTTTACTAGAAAAAAAGAGATTTTTAAAGCTAGTATTTTATTGAAGAATAATATAAGGAGAAGTAATTTCATCTACAAAACAAGCGCAACAGCAGGAATTCCCCTTGGGAAGAATGTTAAGGTCATGAAAAATAATGACAGTGTTGGAATTTGTCTTTAGAAAGCTGGCTTCTCTGTCTGTGTGTCACTGGAAAAGAAAGCGTAACTTTGATACTGAGTCTTTCCTTCAATAATACTATCTAGTTAATTATGTGCATCAGCTTTAAAATTGTACTGATTTGTTAGTTTTTTATCCTTTTAGGAATGGAAAATGTTTTAGATGTGATTAATGGGAGAACAGAGGACAATCCAGAAAGGGAATAGTTATATTTGTTTCATGTAATTTCTTTGTTTGACAGTTTTGTGTACAGATTCCAGGTGCCTCTTCCGAAGTCCAGGACTTTAGCACTTATTTCACATAACTAGCACAAGCAAAAGGGGGTTTGACATTTCAAGCGATTACTATTTGAATCCATTGCCAGTTTTTAAGAAAACGTTGGTTTATTCTGAGTGTTCCTGCTAGCCATTTGCCTTCAGAAAACTATAATCGTGGTGGGACACATTTGGCTTTTGTTATTTTTATTGCTATTGCTTGCGTTACAGAGAACCTAGAGATCCCAAACTAGATTGGGATCCCACTAGGCTAGATAGGAGTCCAAAAACAGGTTAAGAAAGGAGGGTTTGCAGTTTTATCAGGTGAGACATGAAAAAGATGCTGGAGAAAGGAAGACACAGAGAAATGGTGTTCAGCACGTCATCCCAGGGACAGTCAGAAGCTGGCCCCACTCTTTGAAGTTACTTGCCTACCTACAGAAATGCCATTGAGACTTCTGGTAGAGTTTTCAGTTCTACTTGTGACTGACTTAAAGATATTTATTTTTGCTTCAGAATTAAACTGTAAGAATATCCTATATTGTTTCTGTGTCCTGTGTCTCTCTGCTGCTCTGATTTTAAACATCATATTAAAAAATCTAAACAGTAAATTTCAAACAAACATAGTAACATTAGTCCTGCCTCTGGTTCTCAAACTTGCTCATATTGTTGCTTGTATTTTGCCTCGGTTGCTGTGTAGCTGCCCATGGTGCCATGCATGCCACAATGATCTGGCAGCAAAAGGCTAGAAACAAGGAGCACAAATCTTCCCAATGCTTTCATGTCTCTTTGATACACTTTAAAACAAACAAGCAAGCAAATAAAAAAGCCTCTCAAATAAGTGAGGCACTGAATTAAATATTCTACAAAAAGGCTATGAGGCCAGATCAAAAGCCTGTGAACTAGATGGGAATCTTCCCATTGATGTTAACAGTGTTTGGATCAGGCCATAGATTAATGATGTTACTGAAATTTCTCTTTGAGCAATTGGCAGCCAGATGTGTAAAGAATAGGACGATATTATGGGACAGAAGGAGGGAAATGTACCTCACTAATATTTGTGAAAAATTTTGTCAGTGCTTTGATATATCTTCCTTTACTGAGTAATTGAAATAGATTCAATCATTCTTCTTCTGAAGGTAAAACGCAATTAGACTATCATGGAGCTTTCCTGATGATCAAACGTATTTTTACTTTACCTGAAAGTATGGGGTTACGATGCTTTTGTCTTTCAGTGAGCCCAGTTGATTTTAACTTTAATTATTTCATTAAGAGGCTTGGCTTTGCTTACACAGAAGCCAGGGGAAGCTTTACTATTGACCATAGTAGGGTCAGAGGTAGTCCACTGATAAGAGTCCACAATAAATCTGAAACCTACATCCACATGCATATGTGTATACATATATATTTGTATACTCCCATGAACATATATCCCATGAGAAAGCTGAATAAAGATGCATGCACATACATACAGTGAAAGAACAAGCCACATATATAAAAATATACATCTCAGTTTTCTCAGTTAAACATAGAATACATAAACATGCATTGATTGACTGTTTTGAAGTATGCTCAAGGATACATATTATAAAACTTTATGTAATTCAGAGCTCTTAATAAGCAATTGATGAAAACAATCTCAAGCAATTTGGCATATATTTTACTTTATACGTATTGATCTCTGTTTTTCTTTGCTGTATATTTTTGGCCTATGAAAATAATCTCAAAAGGTGGTAGAGTAAATAGGTTTATTAACAAGTTAACTAAAATAACTATTTGGCAAAAAAGCTTTGTAACTTACCCTATACCTCTCAATTTCTCTTGAGGGGCTCTTATTTTGGAGAGCAATATTGATTTCCTGTGCACCTATTGCCTTTATTTCAGCTTTTACCTATCATCTGATGCATTTTTTTGTTACACCTCAGGATGGAGTATCAGTCAAGTTGGCTAAGGTAGTCTAGATTCATCTTGATAGCAGTAGCTAAAAGATACACTTCATATAAGGAAGCAAGCATGAGGTAGAAATACGTATGAAAGTTTATTCATACCAAAGACGCCTGCGAATATCAAGAAGCATTCCACTGTTACATGGTTTTGGTGGATAAAGAAATCTCAATTAAGAAAGTGGTTACTGATCCAATTTCATGTAGATGAACTTATTCTGGAAGCTGAGATGACATAGCTTTATGTTACGAGGCAAAAAAATGCCTCAGACCCTCTATCTTTGGAAGGAATACTTCTGCCAAGAGGTTCTGTGCATAGGTGCTGCACATGGCACCCTTCGTCACCCAGACGTGTTGCTACCAATTTGGGTGCCTCTGTATGCCTTCTGGGTGCAATTGTGCCACTGGCCAGAGCAATGCTTCTGCTCCATAGGAGTTGCAGCCAGCTGGGACCACAGTTGTTTAACTGCAACAACAGCCTAGCAGGATTAGGCTGAGAAGAGGCTAATGACGGGGTGTGCATTGTGGAATTGGCTCTTTGAAAGTGGAGTCCACCCCTGGGTCAGTGATGCCTTGCGACACTGACTTATGGTGACCTATACTATTTCCCAGAACTGAACAATATGTGTGGAATAAGTGGTGCTTAAATGCTCTATATTGTGAACCTGGTATAGGTCTGAAAGCTGGAAATCAGTAGCTGCTGCTTTTAAATACTGGTGAAATCAATTGCATAAATCTAATATAGGATAGATGGCTCACAGTAGGCTGGATTCAGGGGCAAATCAAAGCAAAATGTCAATCAGTATTTAATAAAAAGTTTGGTGTTCAGGCAAATTTACAGTAGCAAAGCTACATGTAATGGAAAATATATTTCCAGCCTTTTTAATGGTGATCATGTCTTGTGCCTTGCAGAAATCCCCAGAAGATAGGATTAATTTCTTCCATGAAATCCAGTAAATGGTCTACATCAGATGAATATATTAAAGAAAATGAAGTATTAAAAAAGGTGGGAACTGTAAAATCGTTATGAACATTTGACTTGAACTGAATCTATCCAGATCAAAATTAACGCGGCAGAAGGGGTAGAGTTACAAAACCTGTAACGTCCTAGCGTACTGAGAGATTATGACAAATATATCCTCAAGTTTCTTACTATAAACAAGGCAGTATTAATAGCACCAGGATTTTTTTTATCTGAATGTAAAGAATAATAGATTCTAAAAGAAGTCTATCTTGAGGTTAAAGAGTGACATTATCTAACGACATGTTAAAAAATGGAATAGCCTCAAAGAAACAAGAAAGACGTTTATAGACATTTCAAAGAGACTGTAAAAACATAGACACTATATTAGCATTTAAAAATACAGCTTGCTTGATTTCTCCTTTATTTGCAGCACAGACAGATTCAGGATATATACCTCACAAGCTAAGAAGCTATGCATTGAAAGTCTGACTGTATACTGACAGTCTAACAAAATACTTTAAAATGGATGTTGTCTTGGGACTGTCTTTAAAGTATTTTGATATAACATCCAACATTCCCTGAAAAGATAAGTTCTAGGCTCTGTACGAACAGATAGAAATTCACAGTCCCAATGCTGACATGTTAGCTGTTGCAGTGTCAGCTCCTCATACAGGGTCTGAGGAGGACACGTGAGAAGCAGCAGTAGTGATGGAACGTAATCTTCAAGTCTGGCTGCAGGGAGAGCTAATCCTGCAAGGAACTGCAAGGGTTGCATACCTGTGGGCTGTAAGAAAGCTATTGAAGGGCTTGGACATAAGGAGAGGGTGGAGATGGCCTCTCTCCTCTGGTCTTCAGCAAGAAAATCCAGAGAAACATTCAGGCGCCCTCTGAAGATGCCTCATTTTGATGTTTCTCTTGTTGACCATTACAAGGGTCTTGACTGTGCTGCTGTCTTCTCCCATTGCAGAACCCTTGTACCAGGCTGTAAGAGGAACCCCCTCCCAAGGGCCTGTCATGGGCAGCTCATGAGAAAACTGGCTGTCAGGAATTGTAAGAAAGACTTGCAGCCACGTGGGCAGCCCTGCCTCTTGAGTCCAGCAGATACCTTCCCCAGCAAGTGTGGTGGCGAGGCAGTAAAATGGTTGGAAGTAGACGTGGGCCTACTGGGGTGGCTGGGCTGGTTGCCAGCCCCCATCCCAAGATACGTGGAGTTTTTTTTGCTGTTGCAAAACTGTGTTTCTGTGCTAGATTTGAGACTGTGTGTTTACGTGTTATTTGCCACAAGAACCCTATCTGGTCTGTGATACAAGTAGCTTTTGACATTTCTGAGTAAACTGTTTAAATTATCTGTGGGCAGACATTTAAAACGCATCTGTCTAATTAGAGGGCCTTTGTTTATGTTAAGAAAGAACTTAATGAATCCTTATGGACAAATCTGAATATAATCACACAGTGTGCTTGCCACTCTCACAAGCTACTTCCCAGTCTGTTCAGCGCTGGGGCCTCCTGCTGCATTCACGTTTTTGTCAGATGACTTCACTTCTGCTCAAGAAACATGCTGAGCCCTCACTGGGAAGCAGACTGGGCTATAACTCTCAAATGCCTTCAGTGAGTGGAAACGCAGTCCCAGGGACAGTCCCACGGGAATAAAACTGAATAAAGAATTAAGACTATAAAACAAAGCAAAACAGATTTCTGTCAACTTTATGCAGAATCCTCTTGGTGTCTGCATAAACCCTTGAGACATCTCCTTGTTGGAGCTGTATGTTCTCCTGTTGCTGATGGTCCTCCCTCAAATGCAATCTTGAGTTGCCCCATCCCACCCACATGAGCCAGACCTGGGCAAGGGAGCCTCTTGCATGCCTTCCTCCTGGATGTGGTGCTGCTCTAGCTATAGCCTCTGCTTGAGTAGGAGGCAATAGCAGGTCTCTTGCCTCTTATTTAATAGCCTCGTGGTTGGAGCGGGAAGAAGACCTGGATACACTGCCACTGTCAACCTCAGGAGATTGAAAGCTGCTCCATCTGACCTGCTAGGAAAGTACACTAGTGAGCAGGCACAAGCATCTCCCAGCCTCCCCAAGTGAGAGTTATATGGCTGCTTGAGACCACAAAGGGTCTCACCCAGTGGGTGGGTGAGCCTGATTATGAGACCAAGGCTTTGCTTTCTGTTTTTGCCACTGTTTGTCTTGTTCAGACATTAATTACTGAAGGCAAGATAAAGAGCCAGTCGCTGGAAATTAAACTTAAGTTTCCTGCCTTGGTTCTTCTGACCTAACCATAAACTTACACTTTTTCAGTAAGCAAAAACCATGAAATGATGAAAGGGTGATGAAAAAATAATGCAAACAACTGGTATTCCCTGGAAGGGGGGCTGGGCAGCATGCCCTCAGCAGATCAGGCCAGTACTTCAGTCTGTGAATATTTGAATAAGGTTGAGCATGAACTGCCATTAGTTTTAAATGAACAGCAGAAGGATGGCAAATAAAATATACCACAGCAAGGAAAAAACAAACAAACTAGATGCAGCATTTTATTTGAAGGCTGAATTAGGTATTGTAACTTCAAGCCAATGTTTGTTACAGTAAATATTGAAACAACCTCCTGAATCCTGCCTTACAATAGGTACACAAAAATTAGTTATCTTGTTGTAAATATTCTTTTCGCTTTATATCTTTCAGGGTCTCCTTTCAACCTATTTCTTAATTAGCATATTTCTCCCGAACTGAAGAATAAATGGGATCTGAAATGAATTTAATAGGACATCACCAGCTAGCCACTGCTGATGGATTTTCTCTTGCTGAAGGTCCTCACTTGTTTGGTAAGTCACCAAATTAGGTTAAAATAGCAAGCTATCCTTTACTCAGAAACCTGGAAGAAAATGCACTGAAATCTCAAGTCAAGGACATGTGGTTGACATGTGCAGGCCTTCTTGAATCTTCAATACCTATGGAAGGAATAACAAATAATGGGTCTGTGGTGTTAATGTAATCCTGCACAGTATCGCTCTCATCACTGCTCATAGCAAAGCTTGTAGGTTGTTTCTATAGCACTATTCTAATACCTGAAACCGTTCAGCAAAGATAGACCTATGTATGTAGGCTGGATGTTATCTTCATGCGAGTCTTTTAAATCAAGCTGAGCAGATATATTTTCAGTTAATTTGTAATAAAATTACACTGCAATGTATTTGCATTGCCATATTATGCAAATTTATGCATTTATGAAAGTAATTTCACCTAAATTAAAACCATTGTCTTATTGAGACCATTAAAAACTTATGCTATTAACTTCAGTGCAAAAGAAAATTTATAATGCAGGCTGGAAAAGTCTCCTTGCTGCAGTTCCACTGAATTTTTCAAGGCTAAGCATGGGTTTGTTAATGAATGAGGAATTCTTGGTCAATATTTTATAGGCATGGGGAAGCTGTCTTCTGTTATATGTACTGCTAAGGAAAAAAAAAAGAGAATAATAGATTTTCTAGCCTTTCTTTTGGCAGCAGAGGGGGACCTTTGTTGAATAACATGATACATTCACGGCCTCACACACAATACAGACCCCCACAGAAAGCTGCAACACTTCAGAAGTTTCCAGTCCAAATAAGACCAGAATTCTGTCTTTTTGAGTGCTGGAAAAATTGAAAACATTTCAGTTTCATCTATCTGAAACAAGAATAGTGGCTCGGGCATGGAGGGACTCTGACATGCGGAGCTACTCCTGCTGCAGAGCTCTTAGAAGTCAGGAGCATCTCTCCAAATCAGACCACTTCCAGTGTCCTGGCTCCATACAGCTAAACTAAAGCACTATCACTAATGATAAGCAAACCCCATTGCATTACTGTGTGTTATTGTTTTTTTCCCTAAATGTGTTCGGTTTTGGTGGGAGAAATGTTTTTGCAGTTGTTAAAAAAGTATATGTAAACAGCTACACCACTTCCTTGCTACCTGTTAATTCCAAAGTCAGGCCATGATATACAAAGAGGAGAATGATGTTCAAATGTAGGGTGCCAAATTTTATATCCAGTCATCCCTTTAAAAGTCCTGCATAACTGAACTACTTCAGATTTTTGTCAAGAAGATTTTCCCCTGATGTCTACTTTTTCACTAATTATTTCATTATTTTTCAAGAGTAATGATCAGGTAGCTTCAAAATACAAGGAAGCATGTTAACGTAAAATACTTTCCCTCCACACTGAAATCTTACTCAGAAATGTCAGGTCTTCAGAAGAGGGATTGTGTCTCCCATTATTGGTATTCAGAGCTTAGCACAATGGGGATTTAATGCAAACTGACATTTCTGTAACAGAAAGAAATAACGTATTAAGGGGTTGAATCAGGGGTCCCATTAGGAAGGAGACTTAGCACTCCTGCTGTGTTTCACTTAAGCTGACTTCTGTTTTATATGGCCACTTGGTCCTGTTTTGCAGGATGTCACTCAAGTTTCAGAAGTGAATTCTTTACAAATTTTGTGTCTTTTGCTTTTATAGCTGGAAAAAACCGATCAGAAATAATATGCAACTGAGTCCACAGAGAAAGTTACTCATGAAAATATGACTCCATCTCTTCAAAATGCTTGTAGGAAATGGTTTTGCCTCTCCATTTTATATTTGTAAGCTACTTGCATTTTTTTGACATTCAATTTTGGCAGGTAGAGACTTGTGAACCTAAGGAAGAAAGCTTTTCTTTTAAATGAGCCTTAGAATATACATTTCTCCCAGGACTTCTCACACATGACAGCTCTGATGTAATACAAGTGAGAAATTGCTGGCTTACAAACGTCAGCCTTTACATAAAACAGTCTGTCTCCTTTTTCAAAGATGCATACTCACATTCTGTAAAAAGCCTTGGAAATATATTATCTTTTCATTATGCTTCACTCAGTCTACAGGGAGAGTGTTATTAGACCTTCAAAAACAAATCTAACTGCATCTCCAAACATTAGCTCCAGGTCTCTCAAAAGAGATGTTGTCAATCGTGAGTTGCTTGTGCTGTAAACCTCATCACCATGGTAATTCCAGGGCACTTCTATGTACTCACCCTAAAGATTTCTAGTTGCAGCACGTTTCAGAAGAGCTTAAAGAAAAAAAAGGTTTTCTACCTTTCAGTAGTTGGAAATTGTATGTTTTAACAGTATATGTCTAAGGTAAAGTATCTCTTTATGTCTTTGGAGTTAGTGTGTTTTAACTGTAGTTTTTCACTTCTGTAGTTATGAGTCCCTGGAAAAAGGGGCTCAAAATGCAAATGAGGAAGGATCTTTAACCTAGCAGAAGTGAGGGTCCTTCCTTTCCACCCTGTTTTCCTGGAAAACTGCTTCTATTTTTCTGCCTCACTACTCAGGTGATTTAGAAACATCTTAGATGTCTTTACAGAAAATATCTTTTTGAAGAAGTGGCCAAAACCAGATACACAAAATGATACATCCTCTATAGCATCTGCATGCAAGATCAACTTTTTCTTCCTTGCAGCTCTGGTTTTCCCAGTGAGGGAAAGGGACTCTTGATGACAAGAAATCCCAGAGGTGTATGGGTCTCCATGGGACCTGTCCTGTTAAGATACTTCTCTTCCTCAGTCAAACCCTGTTTTTATTTCACAAGCCCCATTGAACTGGACAGGGCCAGCTATGTGAAGACTGGTCCAATTTCATATCCTGAACTAAGAGAAAGTGACACACCTACCAATCTGCAATTTAGGACTGAAATCCTGGTCTCCTTTAAAACCTTTGGGAGCTTTGTAGTTCACTTTAGAGCCATGAATTTATTCTGTGGACACTTCTACCATGATAGACATAGACTGATCTGAGCTCCTCTGCTTTGCTCCAAATTGACTGGACACAAGCTGTGACCTAGAAGATGCTGAGGTGCATTAGCAGAGCACTGTGCTGAAAAGCTGACAAGCCTTGCTCTAAGGCTTGGCAATTCAGCTGGGACAGCAAGACTGTTGCAAAAAGGTATTTGATAACATCTTTCGATTGCCTTTGAAAGTTTTTCCTATTAGGACCAATACATGTGTTAAATACCTCTATCTCCATTATCTTATTTCTTCCAACATTTATCACTTGCCCTTTTTTACAAAGGACTGAACTAATTTTCAGATACCAAAAATGTCTCCTTCATATTTTAAATGTGGAGGGTAAGCTTATATATTTGTATGGCATTTGACTCAAAACTGTCATTTCTATGATAAGTAAGTAGCAGGCCTTTAAAGTAATAGCCCCGTTCTATCTTCTGTGAAAACACCTTATATAGGAGTTATTCATATGCAAGACATTAAGTGTGAAACTTCAGCTATCAGAGATGGAATTATTTCTAAGAATCTGGAAAGATAAGTCAGTACTATTACATGTTTAATTTGAATAAAGACCTATTTTAAGTATTTTTGGATGGCCTGACAATATTTTCTTGTAATGTGACATCAAAATATAACAAGACAAGAAATGCCACCCTCGTTGTACATGTCCCTAGCTGAGAAAGAAGTTTTTGGAGTGCATGAGCACTCTTAAAAGCTGTATTGAAATGGACAAAGAAGAATAAACAAAAAAAGACACATAACAAAGGGGAAAAGAAAGCAATACATCTAAACTTGTCTTAAATATTTGACAATGTAAGAACAACAAAATGCCATTGAAAATTGTTGTAGGCATAGAACAGTGCCTAAGATGAGCTTAAAAGGCTGACTCCTTTCAGATAAATTTGTATTTGTTCTGGTTAAGCTTTTTTTTTTTTTTTTTTAAAAAAAAGGTAGTAGGATCAAGCGTCCAAACTGATTAAACAGCTTCAAGATCATAAGATATGTTAAATAACTACTTGTCTTCAGCACCACCTGGCAGATGATGCAACATCTGGTTTCATCACTGCAGAGAAGATAATTAGGCCTGTAACAGACCCCTAAATCAAAAGGAAACAAACCAACACAAATTAAAACAGAATATCACGTATGTATAATAATTATGAAGAGAGCCAAACCAAACAGAGTGGCAATCTGAGAAAAAAATTTAGCGAGAAGGAATGCAGATGAACAGGGCTCTGAGGGTGAAGGTTGCCCCACCGAGCAAGGCAAAACCAAAATGCATTTGTGCGATGCTTTCTTTTGTGCATGTGTGTCATTTGTGGATCCTGGCCTGGAAAGGAGACTATTTCATGAAATAAGGGGAACCTTGCAGTCTGGGGCTTGATTCCCTGCCTATTTACTTCCAGGTGTGATCCTCAGATGTACTTCTGGTCACAAATGTGATGTTGGGTCTTAGTGGGCTCATCCACAGTGCTAAATGAAAAAGGCTGAAGACTGAAAGAGGCACAGCACCCTTGACTGTCCATCTTGACACTACTCAACTCTTATCTTGCTCTGGGGCTCTGTTTTGGATTGCTTTAGTAGGTGTCTTTAAGACATGGGCTTACTCCAGGGACTGTTTCCAAAAAGGCAGCATGGACAAGACTGCAGTAGGTTTGGGTCCTTTTACCCTATACTGTCCCCTAACACTGTCTCAGTGGGGTTTGTTACCTTCATACCTTAGCTGCCATCAAACCAAGGCATGCCACACAATCTTCTGACTTCATGCTGTCCCAGTAGTGCTGTGGTGGCATCCAACACAGCCCTCACAACGTTACAGATGCTTTGAACTGAAATGACATACATTAAACAATAATATCTGAGAGCCACAGGGAGGCTACATGGGCCCAGAAGTGTAAGGTCAGCAACAAAGACTGCGTAGTGCAGATGCATCCTGCCCACTCTAGAGAGAGTTAGAGTTACCCCTAAGCTACATAGATGAGAATCGATCCTTGACGTTTGGCCCTGGGGAAAGGACATCTCTCGGGCACTCTTCTAACTTGCTATACAGATGTGTCCAGTATGGCCTGAGCACTTTGGCCTTTTTTAGAGAATACAACATTTCTGTGCTTAACAAACATCTGTTAATCCAGTCAGCTAAAACGTGCTTCTTGTGATATTGAAGTGGTTAATCTGTTGCACAGAATCATCTGACATTACTAAATATTTATTGATAAAAATTTTGTTGTAAATAAACTACAATAGGCACAAAATTACAATGGCTAGGCTACTTGGAGGCATCCCCTTGAATGGTAACCAAATTTTATCCAGGTAAATCCACGCTGAGAACAGACATTGCTATTGTTTCAGACATTTACAAACAAGTTTCTCTGTAATGAAGTTAATCAGTAAACTATATAACCTCTGGCCTGTGTCACTCCTTTGCTAATCTTAAAGAAAGTTCTCACAGTAAAGAAGTCAACAGGATACGGACAAAGCAGCATTAATAAGTTTTATTTATACGTAGTCTTTAGGGGAAAAAAAAAGAAAAAGAGAGGGAAAGGAGGACTGGGTACCTTAAGGAGAGTATTTTTCTTCAAGAAATGGTCAGATCGAAGACAGCCTAAGGTAGGATATTGTTGTGTTCTCACTTGGATGTGTTTGCCATCTATTCTTGCATTCTTCCTTGAAACTGTAGGATGCTAGAAGGTTGTTTCAACCAAGTGATCTTTAAAGATCTGCAAACAATTTGTTTGGAATTAAATCCAGGTTTCATTAACGGTTATGCTATGGTTTCCAAATTACTTAATCTTGAATCTTGTTCTTATTTCTTTAAGTTCCTTCATGAATATCCTACAGAGACCCAGAGGTTCATATTTTAAACCTGCTTAGAATTTTTTTCTCTTCAATTAGCTTTATATTAGTGGAACAATAACTTTTACATTAAAATGTGATCTCATTGTAATTTCTGTAATATTCTGAATAAAAACACCTTCAATCTGCACATAACCTCAGTATAATTCTGCAAACTGAAAACATTTTCTTTAGTTCCTACAAGGAAAATTCCCTTTCATTTCTACAAGTGGTTAAGCCTACGTCAAATATGTTTTCAAGTGTTACGTAAAATATTCCGTGTAAAATTTAAAGGAACAAAAGCAAAACTCTCCAAGGAGTTTCAGTTGCAAGCGGTATTGTGGAAAAATATTTGTAAAATGATGACCACATCCATGTGAAGGTTTCACTTTGATATTAGTAAGCTTTCCAGATTTCTGTAAGATGTTTTTCATTGAAAAACATTTATTTGCAAAACATAATCTAAAAGATTACAGCTGTAAGTAACATCACATTCGTGTGTGCTTAAGTAGTCTTTCTTTAAAAATGTAAAACGTATGCTTCCAAAAGGAAAAACAGATAAATGTTTCAAAATAGTTAAGACCACACAAACATAAAATATCACTGTATTCCAGTGAGCTCGTTTCTGATTTCACTTTCACTGCTTATACTACTGCAACTCCAGCGATTTCAGTGGGCTGGCTCATGCTTTACAGTGGCATGAGACCAGCCCATCTCAGACTTCTACTAACATATATCTGGATAAAAGCACATGTACATTCCGGTCAGCAAGATAAGATTAGTTTTCTTTTGCGATAAGAAACTATTTGGCCTAGACTCGCATGTACTTTGCAAAGTAGAATTCCAAAAATCAGTGTGGTTTTCAAATGTCATGCAGGACCGAGCAGTGCACCATATGGCTCTGAAAGCAGAACCCCTTCAGCTTTTGTTGGAAGCCTCATGCACGCAGAGGGCTGGGGAACACAGCTCAGACCACGCTTTTTGGATCAGGTCATAGAAATACTTTGTCCCAATAATTTCAAGGCATCTAGTTTCTATTTCAACCTCATCATTTGTTTCAATTTTTTAAGATAATATTTCAGAGTAAAAGGACATTTCAACTGAAAAAATGAAACAGTTTCATTTTGAAATCATCTGTATGGAACACTGTCACAGTTTTAAACAATTATTTTTAGGAATAATTTTAGATCACTAATGCTTTGGAGCAGACCATTTCTTGCAGTGTTTAATTCTAGACTCATTGACAATTTTGTGGGAAAAAAAAATAATTTGACAACTGCTTTTGATCTGCTCTGGGTAGAGAATGGTGTCTTACTGAGTCAGCCCAAGTTGGCTGATTTCTAAGGATGAAATACAGATACCCACCATGCCCGTCAAAAAAAAAAAACCTTTAAGCTAAAGTGGGAAACCCTACATAGTTACAATTTAATTATCTTTAAAAATCAGTTTGGTCTCCATGACTAGTATCCGAGCACTTCCCAGAGTTTTAGCTGTAAACCTGTTTTACATAAAACAAGACAATGTTCTCTCAATCTCTCTCGACCCTGCCTGTTCTTCCTTTTCCCTTCCATTGCTCTGAGCATGGACTCAATTCAGCTGAATTGTTTAACTATGTGTCTGACACAGAAGGCAAAAGAAGGAGATACAGGCTGGTTGGTTTTTTTCCCCATATTTAACTTCATACATTAAGACTCAGATTTTTTTGTTTCCTCCAGAAGCAGAGTAGAATTAATGATTGTGAAGATTTTTCTAAACATATCTGTAACCCAGATGGATTTACAGTGGTTTAAATAAACACCCAATATTGTCTCAGGATGTGCTCCAGTTCTTTAGCAGCCCTGATTTTTTTAACAAGCCCTGAGATTATTTTTTTGCTGTGGAAGGAGTGTTGCCTTCTCTTCTTGCTCTTTCAGAGGCCCAAGCAGTTCAGGAGGCTGGTATAGAGCTTTTGTGGAATTTCCTGCGGACGGCATAAAGTTAAAAATCAACAGTTTCTTCCTTTTCATTTTGGGATCGTCCCACTTTCCTTTGGCAAACTCAATCAACTAAGTAATTACTAACTAGCAAATGACAACTTAGGTCTCCGTGGTGAACAGATTCCTCTCCAAAGAGAGACTGAATGATTTGTATAATGACTGTGCATCTCACAATTAACACCAGTTTTTGTACCTGAAGTACCTTGACCAGTCTTAATGAGCAGCAGTCTCAAGAAATGGTAAACATAATTAAAGAAAGACTAGCCACTCATTAAACCTATACCGAACAATAAAGGTCAGCATCAAATCATTGCTGTCCTCACCCTTTACGTGTTTTGGCACCACTGCAGCTGGCAGGTATCAGTGACGGTATGCATTTGATGAATGAAGCTGCAACTTCACCTCCGGGCTCTTCCACAGAGTCCCCAGATGCCTGTATTTTGTCTCAGGTCTCCATATGCCTATGCTGTTTATTTAAAGGGCATAAACTTGGGTTTGGGGAGTGCCTTCTGCTATTCTACTTCTGCTAGTGTAGAACTCAGGGCCCTGGCCTCTTCTGGAGCAACTAAATGCAACCATAATCAAACTAATTGTTAATAATAAACGGCACCATTATTCTCATTTGGTTTTGTGTTACATTTTTCCAGATGCACACCTTGCTGCTTATTCTTGAACTGAGACCTCAACATTTGCTATTGGCAAAGATGTGCTGTGGACAATACAGCAATCACACAAATCCAAAACACTTGTATGGCTTCTGCAGCATGGTAAAGTAGGAAGGGCAGAAGGCTGCAGAGCAAGAGTGTGAGACCTTGAAAGTGAAAAAGTGGGTGAAATGAAAAGGTTAGTTTCTGGCACTAATTGAAGTGAGACAAAGGAGAGGGAAGAACCCTCTGCTATAGATTTTAATTATTGTTGTCATTACAGATGTTCCCTCTTCTTAACTGTTAGCATTTCTTCACTGTTTCTGATTCGTCAGAAGTGAAAGAGACTTACCAGGGAACCGATTTTATGTCAGCAAAAACGTTTTTGGAGTGCTTCTGAAGTGCTGTTAAGTAACGGTCACCAATGAACATTAATCTATGATTTCCTTGTAAATACTTCTGTTGACTCCAATAAAAGCAGGACTCAGCTTCTTACTGGAAATATGCACTATTTTTCTCAGATTCTCTTCTTGGAACTAATGAAGGAATTGTGTCAGCGTTTTCATGAAACAGCAAGATGTGGCTTTCTCTAACAGAAATATGAACTAGTTTGCAAATAACTTCTAAATTACTCTTTTCAGCTGTTTGACATGGGCTTGATTTTAATTACCCCATCCAGGCACTGCTAGATGTTGTTGTACTTGTAGTACAGAAAAAAAATGAGACTTAAGTTGTTTGCTTTTTTGAACCTGCTATTTAATGGGCATAGTTAAGGTAGCCTCCAGATACTGTGTCGATCCCGATAGGAAAGGTTGCCATTCCTTGTACCACTGCCAGGTTTGTTGTTGGCTCAGAGGTGAATAGTGCTGGCTTACGGAGGTGCTCCATATGAGAACCGCACAACTGCACTGAGTGGCACAGGCTTGTAGGGGCTGGGGACCAGGCTGCAGAGGCTGGCTGGGTAACCACCGGAGGCTGGATGGCGAGAAGGTCGCATTTCACCACTTATATTAGGAATATTTTCCCTGTTCCTTCATGGTAGCCTCACTTTCCCCTTTCAGGCTCTTCTTGAAGGTTTATTTCATGTTCTTAGCCTTCTAATTAAGCCTCACTCTTGTCGTCTTTCCCCAGTGCGCTTTTTCCCTGTCATGACATATTCATTCAGAATTAAATAGAAATTAACATGATGTTTGAGTCTTGATCTAACTTTCACCAATGCCATAGGATTTTTGGCTTTTGTTTGGATTTCTTTTATTCTGCTGTGAGACCTAATCTGGGTTGCTAGCTTCTCTGTGGTGTGGATTGCTCTTTCTTGTAAACTGAACATTTATACAATTAGCTGCATGGTATCTTTCAAGATTTTTTTATGTACATGCCAGTGCTGGACATTTCCACCAATAATAAAGGAGTGGCTGAGAATGGCTAAGTTACTTTTAAAATATCTTGCAATGCATTTGCATAGGACCAGGACCAAGACCAAGGAAATCTGAGCTCAGATAATGCAGTCTTTATGATTATGCCTTGTTTTTGAGATGGATGTCTGGAAGTGGAAACTTCTCTGATAACTGCAGTTTCATGGTAGTAATAGAAATTGTTTGTGCATTATTATTTTTCAGGTGTCCTTTCAGAGCCAATGAGTTCTCCAGTACAAGAGGCAGATGTGTCACCTTACGCACAGTACAACAGTGTGCCATTTCCCCAAGTTCAGCCTCAGATTTCATCGCCACCTTATTACTCCAACCTAGGCTTCTACCCTCCGCAGCATGAGGAATGGTATTCCCCCGGGATGTACGAGCTCAGGAGAATACCCTCAGAGACCTTTTTCACCAGGGAGCAGAGATAATGGATATCCCGGCAGCCAAAAAGCCTAGACTGGGTCACTCCACGGGCAGAGTGAAAGGAGAAGAGCTCTGTGTGGTCTGTGGTGACAAAGCTTCTGGGTACCACTACAATGCTCTTACTTGTGAAGGATGCAAAGGTAGGATGCCATTTATTACATAATACAATTCAACTAATAAGCACAGCAGTTTCTGAATATTTTTTTTCTGTCTTGTTAATTTTCTCTGAGTCATTAAGCATTTTTGAGATTTACGTTTAGATCTGATGTACACTATTCTGTATTTTCCCCAAGACAGATTGGCAGTGTCTTCCACCATTGTCCTGTGATTATAGAGCACAGTTGGCCAACCTACAGCTCTTGAGCCATCATTAGCTCTTGGTAAACTGAAGGTCAGCTTCCATGTGGGGGCCTGGCAGCCTGGCTCTGCTGTCTTGGAGGCTGTTCATGCCAATCTCTGCCTGTGGAAGGAATCAAACCCGTGGAGGCCCCTGGGAGTTCAGTGCTAGGCTGCCCTAGAAATGAGCTGCAAACCCAGCCCAAATGCCTCCTGTAGCGTGCACTGAAAGGAATTGAGAGCTGTCAGCTCCCACCTGCAGGCTGTTCCCAGAGAATTTCTTTCCCTCAGCTCCCAAAGGATATGGTGGGTGTCTTCAGGTTTGTGAAATGAAAGGATTTTTAATTCTAGACTTTCTTCTAGGGATAGCCTCTATCCCTAGGGAGAGAGCTTCTTCAGGAAATAGATGGTATATGTAGGATAAATATCTTGCTTCTTAGGAGAACAGTATTCACAAGTTGGTGTCAGGATAAATGGGATATAGAAAATCATTGCCATTATTGGAAACATGATTGCCAGATATTGTAGCAGAGAGGGACAAAAGGTTATGCTGATGGAATAACTATTATACCTAAAGACGATTACTCTGTGACAGGGCTGAGGTACATTATAGAAAGAAAAAATAATGCCCCAGTTTTTTATCCTATTCTGTGAAGAAATATTTCATTATCATTTCTGTTCTACAGATAAAGGCTAAAGCATGGACATTACTGAAGCACTAAAATATCTTAATGTGGAGCTCACTGTCACTGAGAGTGGACTTGGAACTAATTTGGGGTTTTTGCTTTATTACAAATTCATTTCTGAGGGCACAACAGACCACATTGGTGAACCACTCTAAACATTAATACAGTCAAGGGTCATATAGTTTATCTCAATAATTCCAATAAATAACAGATTTGTTTCTTTCTGCTGTCTGTGTGAATAGTCTCAAAGTAAAAAAATATGAATTAACTCATATGAATGCTGTCATTATAAACCAGATTAAACTCAATTTTAATGTGAAGATTCCAAGTAATGATACATTTACTCTGTTAGTAAGCTATTCCTACGGTTTATTAACTTCATTATTAAATGTCTTAGCAATTTTTCAAAGACTTACAATTACAAACTATGGAATTTGTAGAGAATGTTTCTAGGAGAGAGGTTAAAACCACCAGGTTAATACTCAGACTAAAACACATGGTGAAAGGAGATATGCGTTCATCTCTCTACTGATTCATTTTGAATCACTCTATGTAACCATAATTTTACTGCTTTATTGGGATAATTTATTTTATGTTTTCACTCTGTTTCATGACTGCAACATCAATTACAAAGAATAGTACCCTTGATCAAATATAGTAAAAGTTGAATTATTTAAAGATAATGCATTCTGTTTCTACAATAAACTTTAGAGGTGATTAAAGTACCAGCTGATTCAGTAAAAAGATGTGCTGAGGATAGTAATTCTGTTTGACAAGGTGAAAGGGATACTATGTTTTCTAGAACTCTGATCATTCTTATGTATCTGGGGAATTTTTCACATGGGTATACATTACCCTCAAAGCATGATGAACAAAATTGGACTCAGTACTTCTGTTGTGCTCTTATCAGTGCAGTAGAAGAACTACCTCAATGTCTCACATGCAAGTATGAGATTAGCCCTTCTTTTTGGCAACAGACTGTTAATTCATGCCCAATGTGTGTCCAAAATAATATGCAAATCCCTTTCTGCAGGACTAGTGCTCACCTTGCAGCACCCCTGCTCCATTGATGCCGTGGACATTCTTATTCAAAGGGGGAGGCTTTGCACATATTTTTATGGGATTCAATCCTCTGATGAATATGTTAACTTTTTTTTTCATTTCTTTCTTGGGTAATGCATTCAGCAACACCCTCCATTGTTTTTCTTTCTTGGGCAGAAGGAACAATATTAAGATCTTATTTATTGTCCCTCATGAGAATATTAATCTAAAGATATAGGCAGGAGTACACACTTCTATATATTTTTTTAATACATTACCATCCATTAACAAATAAGTATGAACTCTTTCATTAATATTTTACATATTATGCAAAAGCAGATTAAACAGAACATTTGCTCTCATACAACATTTGCGTGTGGTACTATAAAAAAAAAGAAAAGGCTTCATTGAGGTTTCTCTCACCTCTAATATATCACTTTAGAAACTGCTGCCTTGATTAACAATAATAGCATCACAGTTGTGGTTCATAAAGAATGAGGCAGTTCAGGCATTGTTACAGTATAGGGAGCAATATACTGTGCTTTAAAGCCTGCTGCTGTAGAGGGCATTTCTGAGACAACCTTTGCAGACAGACATCAAAGACTTTTTGGTATAGCCTCAGCCTGTATAGTGATACTCGGTTTTAAGGGCCATTTTCAGATGTTATAGAACAAGTGTGACATAGTATTGCACTTGTTCAATAAAGCGACATAATAAGTTTTGCTGAGAGAAAAGCTAGTTGTGAATTCCCTCTGCGCAGGCTGGCGGTATGAGTTTTTGCAGTCTTCAAACCACTCCTGATAACACTTGATGTCTTTCGTGCCAGACTGAGAATACTTCTTGCAAAGAAGGGTGCCACTTTAATCTTCTCCTTGCACTAACACCCACCACGTGGGCATGGGGGGAAGGAGCGCCGGAGCACATCTTGATAGTCCGACAGAATGGAGCAGGTGCTTTGTTAGCAATCGTGAACTTCAAAAACTTTTAAATGGAAAAACCCAAAGCAGTTGGCCATCAGAATGGCAAATGGAGATATTTACAAAGCTTTCATCTACACTTTTAACAGCTGTCTTCTGTCAACTTTCATAATTTCCGTAAGAAAAATCAGCATCAGTAACATTGGAGCAGCTCTAGCCATAATTATCATATTCATGACTAGCTAAGAGAACAAAGCAAACTCAACATTTGCAGCCAACATGAGCTTTTTGTAATTTGGCAACATCAGATAAAAGTTAGACTGTGCCAGAAAAACCTTCAGCTTTTGGGCTACCCCTTCATTAGTTTAACAGATGCCATTTCTGATTTACCTCTGAATTTTTGTAAAACTCCTCCTGGTATAGAAGGTCACACATAAAATATTTCAGGCAGTTCAAGTTCATTTGATTATTAGTGAATAATATATATAGAAATTCCATTCATACCAAAAAGCTAATTTCAAAATTAATTATTAAGAAGTCTGTTCAAGAACACAATGATTCAAGAGACAATGATTCAAGAGTCACTTAATGATAAAACTGAAGCAAGAGTAGGGTTAAAACCACTTTTTGCCAAAAAAATTATTTCACTTTTCATTTCACATCATTTCACTTTTTCAAAAACTTAGTTTTCAGAAGAAAATATTTGACTGCTTGAATCTTGTTGGTTCCTAGCTTTTGCATCCATATTTTTGCATTCTTCTTTCACATTCTTACCTACTTTAAAAAATTCATTCACTAAAGCTCCTTTTCTTTGCTCCTCCATGAAAAAGCAAATGCACACCTTGTGGGTAGGGTGAGTGATAAAGTCATCAACCAGACTTAGAATGTCATAAATATTTGTGCAGAGCTTTTCAACATTTACTACTAACTAATGTGTCATAAACTACAGGATTTAAATTTAATGAATAAAATTCATAAATGATGTAAAGCAGATGCAGTTGCCTTTAACTGACACTGAGAACCTACAGCTTAAATCCAGGCCTTTTTCTCCCTTCCCTTCCCAGTAAATGGTAATGTATTAAACACCACGTGAATGATGAATACAAATAATGCCTGGGGCTGCTGGAGGTTCTAAGCAATCTGCATTTCAAAAGAGACTGATGCCAGTCAACTGTATTTAGCTGAAAAGCAGCCAATATGACAGACAGCATGGAAGAGACTTCAAGCAGGAATTACAGCAGATTCAGAGAAATGCCAGATTCTTTGTGACCAGATAGTGGAATTGTTTTACTGGTAGCTACACATTGGTGCTTGGAAGAGATTATGCAACTATAAAAACATGGGCCAAAGTTGGGAAATTGTCATCTGACAATGGCAAAATCATCACGTCATGTTATCTCACCTAGATTCAGTGGGACAGTATCTTAGCCGAATGCATTCTGAAAACACACAGACAAATCCTGCAATGGACAAAAATTCAGATTCATATCCGAATTTGCCCTATGATTTGAGTATGGGAGACTGGGTCTTACCTGGTGCCTCTCTTAGTGCACCAAAGTGCCAGGTTGGAAAACAATGGTGGTTTTATTGTGCCAGCCAGTGGCGATAAGAAAGCAAAAGCTTTGTGAATAGCTCTGTTTAATGTAAATTTACGTAGAGCTCTAGTTTGAAGTGCACTGTAAATCAGTGATGTGCCAGCAGAAGCTCGCAGGAGCCTATTTCAGAAACCTGCCCTCAGATGGGAAGGAGAACTGATTCCCTCTGTAGTTGATGCTAAATAGTCTCTGCCATATGAAGGACAATGTAAAAAGATTGTGATGGCACAGTGAGTCACACTAAAAATTCAGGAAACATTCAAGTCATCGTTGGCAGCAAAGATTCTGTTGTTTGCAATGACTCTTTTATTCAATTACATTTAATATCTTGAGCACTCCACATTTTGCCCACAGTGCCACTCTCAGAGGTGTGCTAGGCAGTAGCCAAATAGGAGGTTTGGACAGGCTGAGGAAAGGTCCTCTCAATTTCTTGGATCAGTTGCTGTTTGCAGTTACCACTGTGCAATTTTGGAGCGAATCCAGTGACAATACCAGTAGAACTGCCCGTGCAGGTGAAATTAGGTGACTGCTTAACTCATCAGGTGGACAATATTTAGTGAATGAGGCTGGAGTATCTTGTAAACAGAGGAGGAGGCCACCTGTACAATAGGCAGATACGATGCAGCTTCCTTATTAAACTTGGGGGTGGGCAAGCAGAGCAGTATGTGGAGCTTCTGCAGCTCCCAGGGGCTGAGAGAACGGCGATGAGTTACTCAACTCTCTGTGCATCCTGTACCTCAAGAGACTTAACAGACTCATTTTTTTTCCCACTGGCTATTTGTATGGTATCACCCTACAGCTCTAGTGCTGGTGCTCAACCTGCTCCTGTTAGGTTTCAGATTTGGGTCTTAATTTTCCCAGCATTCACAGTTCCAGGACCTTACTTTGGGCTAATGTCTAATGTTTGGGGCCATGATATATCATGTTGATTTATTAAATTATATGACTTTGATACTGTTGTCAATACAAATATCAAGAATATAGTCATCCAGGCACTGAAAGAAACTCGCAGTGCAGCAGAACATGTGTCATTCAGAAAACCCAATGGAGATGGAAGTGCTCTTCAACTTGATTACTTTGCTTCTGTGAGTGTTTTCCTTTATCTATGTCACTGCTGTGTTGTGCAGGGTTCTTCAGAAGAAGCATCACAAAAAACGCAGTATACAAGTGTAAGAATGGAGGCAACTGCGAGATGGACATGTACATGAGGAGAAAATGCCAGGAGTGTCGTCTAAGGAAATGCAAGCAAATGGGCATGTTGGCTGAATGTATGTATACAGGTATTTGCATCATATAGTCAGAGTGTGCATCAAATACTGTATTTGTTTAATTAGGCTGGTTTTAATAATAAAGCTATAAAAGATGTCATCTAGCAGGTGGAAGGCACATGAAAGATGATGCCGTGCCTGTGCATCAAATCCTGTTGAAAAAGACAAATGCACTTATAAGCAATGGGTTTTAGTTGGTGGTCAGGGACACAAGGGTGTGTTGTGGTTTAACCCGAGCCGGCAGCTAAGCACCACGCAGCCGCTCGCTCACTGCCCCCCCACCCCTGGGATGGGGGAGAGAATCAGGGGAAAAAAACCTCGTGAGTTGAGATAAAGACAGTTTAATAGGACAGAAAGGAAGGAAAAACAATGATAATGATAATAATAATATGACAATAGTAATACTAAAAGAATTAAACTATACAAAGCAAGTGGTGCACAATGCAATTGCTCACCACTTGTTGACCAATGCCCAGTTACTTTCTGAGCCGCGATCCCCCCTCCCAGTTAACTCCCCCCAGTTTATATATTGGGCATGATGTCATATGGTATGGAATATCCCTTTGGCCAGTTTGGGTCAGCTGTCCTGGCTGTGTCCCCTCCCAGCTTCTTGTGCCCCTCCAGCCTTCTTGCTGGCTGGCATGAGAAGCTGAAAAATCCTTGACTTAGTATAAACACTACTTAGCAACAACTAAAAACATCAGTGTGTTATCAACATTATTTTCCTACTAAATCCAAAACACAGCACTATACCAGCTACTAGGAAGAAAATTAACTCTGTCCTAGCCGAAACCAGGACAGGGTGTAAGAGCTGAGCAAATGGTGAAGGAAGGGCTGTCCTGCACTAGATAACAGCCATTAGTCTGCTTGAGTGGGAAGGAAAAGCAGTCCAGGGAAGTGAGTCTACGGGAGACTCCCCAGGAGCGAGGAGTTTGCAGTGTTGTGGAAGCCAGAGCAGGAAAATCCTGGCACTTCCTTGCTACTCTTTCTGGGGCTCTCCCTGTCAAGTTCTTGCTTACCAAGTCCAAATTTTGGCATTTAAACAATGCTGTTTTCAAGAAAAGAGGAGGACTGCGCTAGCAGGAAGTTTCTGTGGACTTGCCAAGTGTATGTTCCCAGACCTCACCCAGCAATCAGGCAAAGCCTGCTAAAGGCTAGCCTTTTTTTATAGTCTCATTAGCTCTTCTCGTGCCACTATAGATTTTCCTGCCTTGCATACAGGCACATAGGTAGAACCGTTTCCAGAAATGAAGCTGATGGACTTTAATAATGTTTCATATTAAAGTGAATATTCTATTCAGACTGACAGCTTATAAACTTCATTGAGCTTCACATTGGACAACTTAGAACAACAGGGATATTGGAGTGCAACTTTAAACATGTTTAAAACTCCATTTTGAGTAAAATGTTGGCCAATCCATTATTTTTGCAAGCTTGCTCCTGAAAACAGCCTGTAAACATCTGCTCTTCTGCCTTCCATGAACAGGGCTACAATTTATTTTTCTTGATGGCTCCAATCATTTTAGCATACACGTATGTGTGAAACCAATTTAGGTTCATACAGGAAATTAATCTACTTGGAATTTTTAATATACTTCTATCCCTCAATCTGATCAGAAGATGCTATATTAACTGTTGGGTTTGTGAGAAACAATAAGCTCCATCAATATTTGGAATGCATTGCCAGCATAATGTAATTAATCTTTCATTCTGCAAATTGAACAGGCTACAAAGATCCTGAGATATGACATATTCTTGTGCAATACGTAAATATATGAGCAGACACTACCACTGTGATGACAGCAGTCAATGTGTCCCTAAGTGTCAGAGGAAAATAACTCCCTGTGGTGCTGATCCCAGATCCATTGTTCCAAAATTTTGAGGGTTCAAAATAGCCTGAGTGACTCAGTACAAAAAAAACAAACAACCCATCACTGAAAAAAATAGGTCAACGTAAATAATACTGACTGGGCCCACATAAAACTTTTAAACTGGCCTATCATTTTCACAAACTGGCATATATGAAATAAAAGCCAGCGAGTGCCACTGCCATCTGACTCTCTCTCTGCAATGGAAACCCTGGGTATCTTGTGTTGCTCATGACTTAACCATAAGCATGTTCTAATGCACTGTAATGAGGATGTTTGGCAAGGTACTATTCAATGGCTTTCAAGTAGGAGTGTGCTGTATAATTGCTTTTAGTTCAAGGCAATCCAGGACAGTAAAATACGAAGCTTCTAGTAGTATAGAGCATTTATTTGAAAAAAAAAAAAAGACTAGGAAATAAAAGGTTACCTTGAACGTTGTTTCACTTACTCATTTTGTGGGATTGTAATTGCAAGCTCTGTGGATTCTTTTTTCCCTCTGAACAAGGAGGTAAAGTCTTATAAATATTTATGGCACGGCTACTCAACAATCCTACTCCTGCCCTTTATACACAAACCACAGACAGATCAAAATTACTAACCATCGATTTCAGTCATTTGCTGTCATTATGATATAAACTGCAAGTTTCTTGGGTGAAACATCTACCTAGGGAAGACCCAGGTTCTGCGACTCTTCCTGGAAGGTAATACCCATTTACTACCCATTGAAACCTAGCTATCTCTGAGGTAAAAAGTAAAGTCCTGTCTCTCACATGAGTTTTCCAGCTAACTTAAATGGAGCCAGAATAAGATGTCACTCAGTAGCAGGAAGCATGAGAAAAATCTGTCTTACTGCTTAAGGCAAATGTAAACCAAATTTTCCCTAGGAAGGTAGTAGACCAGATCCTAAGCTGGTGGAAAACAGTACAAGCCCATTAACAGCACCAAAGGATGCACTGAATAATTTAGAAAAAGAAATCTATGATGCTGTGCAGCAGCACAAATTACATGGCTCGATACCAATTATTATCTCCATCGTTCCTATTCCCCCCTTTCAAGGTATTATTTGCAGGTCTTATTTTAATCATGTAAATTTCCTCTTCTCTCAGCAGTTCAGGTAGGTTATTTTATATAGTGCTTAAACAGGAAATTAAAAACATTCACAATGAAATTCACTGTTTTCGTGGTATCTTCCTCCACCATCATATACTCACTGAATAAGCCTCTTTTCCTGCTCTGCATTTTGAAAGGTGAAGAATGGGAAGGACACTTGAAAGAAGCTAAAAAAAAGAAAGAAAGAAAGAAAGAAAAAAAGTCCTGCGCTGATAGGTTTATTTTTAGATGAATACTTAGCTGTTTACTTTTTCATTTGTGCTTTCTGGCTGTCTTCCACCGGTTGTGTAGGGTACCTATTGTCCCTTTCTTTTGTTAGCATAAACAGATTGCTAGTTTTTATGGCATCCACACAAGGATGCTCCCTGGTTCAAGGTACTGAAATGTAGTCTAGAACAAAAAAAAAACCCACAAATGCAATAATCCTTTCATTAGGGCAAGTGAAACTCCATAGTAAAACCAGGGCTTTATTCAGTCCTCTAACACAGTCAAATGCAAACCAGCAAGACCAACCAGATAACATTTTAAATAAATACATTTTAAAGGTACGTTTGCCAGCCTGAGTTACTTCTGAGCCTACATTTTCAGCTGTTGGTCTATCTGTATAGTGACACTGTAATGGCTAAAGCCCTGGAGTCCTCTCTTCTGAGTGGGCTTTCTGTGTGAAGATTCTGCACTAAAGCCATAATATTGCTTAAAGCTTATTGAAAACATCCAGTGCCCTTTGTGTAAGAACAGCTGCACCTCGATTACTGTTTTGGATCGGATGAGGAGCACACCTGTGATGACAGTCTTCCAATTGTTCCCATTTATTGCACTTTGGTTCGGGTCTTGGAGCACAGGAATGGGTTTTCTTTTGGATGAAACTAAATCAAAGACACACTCCAGCGCACTCCCATCACTAACGGGTTTTCTGTCTGCAAGACCAGATTAGAGCTGGTCCAAAGCAAGACCCCTGACATGCACACTGTGTGGATGCTGGGTCACCAGAACCAACTGTTTTGCTCTGCAGATAGGCTCCTGCTGGGCTAGACTACTCATTAGTGTGTACTTAGTATGTCTCATTAGACTCACGTCCAAAGATAATGACACATTCAGGAAATGATCTGCACAGGTAAGTGGGTTTGTTAGTGTAAAGGGCATTCATGGGCATGTTTATGTACCTATCCAGTGCCTGAGGCATATATAAATCCAATTGCTATCATCTGTTGTATTATGTGTTCTAGGTCTGTTAACAGAAATACAATGCAAGTCAAAAAGGCTACGGAAAAATGTGAAACAGCCCCCAGATCAGACAGTTAATGAAGATAATGAAGGCCATGACATGAAACAAGTGACATCTACAACTAAAATATACAGGGTAAGAAAATTCTTGTGATAGTTCGTACAGTAGTGGTGATGTTTGAGCTAAATGTGGCTAGTACAATGAATATAGACTACTTGCAAACTCTCTGGAGCTGTCTGTATTAATTAAAACTCCATCTCCCACCAAGTCAAGGAAATACCTTGAGTATAGTAGTAGTTCTGACATTTTTAGTCAAAACTCAGTAAAATATCTCTAAAATCCATAAAGTATTTTTTCTGTGATATGTATGTCAGGTATATATCACATATGGTGAGGTGTGATATTAAAGTTTGAGCATACCTAGTTATTTGCTAAACTTTTCCTTATTTCTAATAATAAACCACACAAACTCATGCAGTTTAGAAGCATTATACACCTCTCCTGTACACTTCTACAGAAATCTCAGTGACAAGCAAACCTCTTGTCTGCTTGGTCTCCAACTGTGAAAAACAGATGTATAGCTTTTGCCTAAAGCAAGAGATGCTAGATCATTTCTATGACTGCATTTCATGACGAGCTTTTTTTTTGCCAGTATAGGAGAAAGTAGAATTCACCCCAGAACAGCAGAACCTTCTTGATTACATCATGGATTCATACAGTAAACAACAAATACCACAGGAGGTGTCAAAAAAACTAGTAAGTGCATTGATGAATTCATTTTTGAGATGCAGATAACGAAGCTGAGGATTACAAGGCAGAAAATATTTGTACTTAGCATAAGTAGGTGTAGTAAGTAGTAGAGCAAAATATGGGTAAAAGCTTACAGTTAAAACATGCTGCAAGTGGGGCAGAATCTCTCCCCTTCAGTCAACAGTTAGATCACATCTTCATTTATCAAACTTAAATGCTAAGAAAAAGCTTTCAACTCTGGAAATAACACTTTTATGCTCAAATCTAACCTTTGCTGATTGGAGCTTTGTTTTTTGCATTGTCAGTATAGGCAGTGCTTTGAGTTTGACTTGCAGCCAAGCTTCCTTTCTATAAAGACACCAGCCTGGAAGCTTGAAAATATTTCATTTTTTTCAAGCCAAATTCCCAACATTTTCCAGGTTTGGATTTTTGTTTCATCCCCTCTTCCTCCCTTTTCCTCTCTATGTTCTAGAAATTCCATTTTCCCTTTAAAAGCTCCCAGTTTTCATGGTAGGATGGAAAAAGGTTGGGAAACAGGGAGATGAGGAAAAAAGGGTTTAAGAGATATATTTTTTTTATAAAACTGTCATGTTCAATCTTAAAAAAAAAAAAACAAACCAAAATGACTGTAGAAAATTATTTCCTAAGTCATCAACTTGGAAAACCAAAAGGAAGACACTTGCAGGGGGAGGGCTGAATAACCCATGACTAACTTGTGGAACTTATTTCCACAGGAGGTTGAGGAGGTCAAAACCAAAAATTTATTAAAAAAAGAAATAGACAAATTCATGGATAACAAGGCTTTTAGTTAAATGTTATGGTACACATAGAACTTCTAGCTCAGGAAGTGCCTAAATCATTGATTGCTAGGCATGACACTGAAAGTGAGACAGATATTCCAGAGGAAAGGACACTGTCTGCTTCTTACTTCTTACGTTGCTTTCCAAAATACATGTTTTTGACAACCATTGGAGACAAATTACAATGTCAGATGGACCTCTTGCCTGATCCAGTCTAATAATTCTTGTATTTTATGCTCTTAAATGTGAAGTGACAATGGATATTAACAGGTTTTGTTTGGTTTGATTTTTAACAGTTACACGAGGAATTCAGTGCTGAAGGAAATTTTCTGATTTTAACAGAAATGGCTACCAGTCATGTGCAGGTTCTTGTGGAATTCACTAAAAAACTACCAGGTATATCCAGCGTGTTGGGGCAAATTTTCTTATTGCAAAGTTTACATGCCTTTCAGTTGCCATTTGGCGATTGTTGTGTGTATTTTGAAGACTATATAAAAATGCGTCCTCCTCTGACACTGTCTAAAGAAAAGGCGCTTTGTGCTCGGAGGAATAATACGTTGAATAATTCAAACTCTGCCACTCTGAGATGTGGCACTCTTTACCTATTGACAAACAAAATGTGAAGAGAAGGGGTTGTATCTCTAGAGAGATTTTATTTTCATATATCACTGCAATGCCAAATAGTCTGCCTCTAAATTACCACTAACACTTGCCAGACTCTGCTTCACTCACATTGCTGCCTTTCTAGCACAGCCTCTAGATCATGACATCCACTGAATAGCGAGTCCTAAACAAGAACTTTCCCTGGTTGGTGGCAGCAATATTTATGGTCCTTGCGTGGTGTGTTATGGACAAGCACTGAAAACCTGAGTTTATCATTAGTATTTTTTTAACTCCCAAGTTGATGTTACCTCAAGAGTGAACACTGGCCATGGTACAGGTTCCTTGTAATTAAGGAAGATGCATGGTAACCCTTAGCTACATGAAAACATTATTTTTTTGGCACTCCCATCATATTGACCCTTCCTCTGTGTGTTACAGGCTTGCTTCAAAGCCTAGCACTACAGTTGTAACTTTATTTTTTATGCTAAACTGGGATACTGGCTCGCAGGAAATGAAGAAGGGAGGAGCTTTGTAATTGAATAATCTATTTTCAGTGTTGACTTAGAGTACATCTGGCAGGATTTATCACCTTTTTGTTTCATTCTCTACTTTATCTTTTCCTGTGCTTCCTCACGGAATCAGGGGGTGGGTATAAGGTGGGTACCTGCGTTGGCAAGTACGAGGAGAATTTCCCATGATCTTCAGCTCCCTGTTCTTCTTCAGAGGAGCAGCTGTGTATTCACACAAGTTACCAAATTTGTCCTGATTTCTTCAGTGGGTTTCAGAGTCTTTCCCCTCCAAAAAGAGAAACGCATATTTAAAACACAGCAGGAAGCCTCTATGTAAAATAGTATATTAGTCCAAAGGCAAGGTTAAATATTTAAAATCAGATGCTTCAAATGCTGATTTTTGCCATCAGAGCATGGAAAGGGCTGAAAGCAGCATGGCAGTGGGAGAGTCATATAGAGACCACTGGTGGAAACATGGCAGAAGATGTTAGGAAGCAGCATCAGGCTAGACAAAATCCCCACTATTGGTTATGCTACGCCACTAGATTTTGCTTATCATGTTCCTCTTAAAGTACCATGAACGCTGAAAAACAAGTCTAATTCTCATAAATTTTGGTGAGGTCCAAATCTGTGTCATTTGCTGGAATCTGGGTTTCAATTTCCACAGCACCTGGCAATCCTACTGACATCAACATCAAGGTTACGCAGACGTGTAGCACCTCACATGCAAGAACTCCAGGACAGAAAGTAGCGGGGACTTTTCTGTTGCTGCCTTACTTATCTCTAACGTCTCCCCAGGCTTCCAAACCCTTGATCATGAAGATCAGATTGCTTTGCTGAAGGGCTCAGCAGTAGAAGCCATGTTCCTCCGTTCAGCTGAGATCTTTAGTAGGAAACTTCCTACAGGACATACTGTCCTTTTAGAAGAAAGAATTCGCAATAGTGGTAAGTATCTTGTTTAATGAGGGAAAAACAAACCACAACATTGGACTTCTGTGTCAGTATTTTGCCCTTGGAAAGCTAGTAAAATTGTTTATTAGCACTGAAACAGGTTTATCTGAATGTTGTTCTTTATATTAACTAGCACAAATCTAACTCAGCCTTCAGTCTAAAGGTCATAAGGTAAAGGTTTATTTATAAATACATTGCAAGTATTATGAATAACGCTATATCAAATAAACCCAGTGCAAGTCTCCAAAGATAAGCATGAGAGAACGATGAAGAAGAAATACCACCATTTCAAATTATTCACATAAAATACCAGTATTTATGCTTTCAAAGGCAATCACTATAAGAAGGAAAGAAAAAAAGATTTTAGGATGTTACTGGAGATGACTGAAGGGAACCACCTATTCTTAGGGTCAGTTTGGTAAAATTGAATCACACTGCACAAGGTGCATAGAAGAATTATAAACATGGCATGTTCTCAGTATGTTTTCTGCTTCTTAAGGTCCATCAAAGGCTCAGTAGTATGATAAATTCTACTGGTTCTAGACGTAAATCTTAATAATTATGAACAGCCAAACAGGGCTGGACAATGTTTGTTCCTTAAAGCAGGCAAAGTCACGTTTCGCACTGTTATGTGTTCTTTGTGCTCCACTGATGCAATGCCGAATGTTTTGCCTTTTTCTGTATTGACCTGCAAACTTTATCCAACCCTCAGCTACCTATCATTCAAAATTCAAATGTAACAACAATTCTGAATCAGAGAGTCTGTCTATAGATTCTGGCTTCTGGCCTTCCTTTTTAATGGTCAGAAGGAGAAAAGACAGGAGAACATTTAACCTCAATACTAGTCACAGAAATGGGCTTGAACTGAGTTCTGAAACTCTTAAAATCATAAACATGAAGGTACTACTGATGTATGCAAAATTAGGCCAATACTTATATATTTGAAACCCTGAAAAGAAGTTAGGAAACCTGAGAATAACTCACTTGCCGAAGGTATGTATTTAGTTTGGCTTAGCACACTCATTTCTAGGTTTATATTTTGTAGTTTTTTATATTTCTTTCATTTTGATTTATTATAAGAGGCTATTGTTTGATGGACTGGAAATGGTGACTTCCAGAGTGATATGAATGGCTTCTGGTCCAGGTTCTGCAGGCAGAGAAGTATGCTGAGAAGGCCAGAGATATTTCTTGGAAACTCTAATGAGTTGTCATGGATCCAAATGTCTTCATTAAGAGATTTTCTACTGGATTATAACCTAAATTTTTGATAAAAATAGGTCTGAGAGAAATGAATCCATATGAATAATGATTACTGAAAGCTTCTCTCTTCTATCTATACAGTGAGTATCAACCTTCTTGTTCAAGGTGTCAATTGTTGATAAAAAATAGAAGCAGGAAATACTTTGATCCAGAACATTACCAAAGCCATTATGTCACACCAATATTTTTTTCCTTCCTCATAATTTTAAAATAGCCTGTTAATTCTCTGCAACTATTGAGTCCAAATGAGATGCAATATTATTTTTTGCAAGTTTGTACTAGACTTAAAGATAGTATTTCATATCATAACATGACTAGCTGGAATATGGCATCGTATCCTGCAGTAATATTATTTACCTGTCATGAAGCAGATTAAAAAAATAGTATTTTGTGTAGAAGAAAATTTCAAGACAAATAATGGTTTCACATGTGGTATTATTTATTCCAAAGGAAGATCTCCTGCAATTCTTTTTTTCTGTGGGGAAAAAAACCTCCAAGATAAATTAAAAATGAGTTCTGGATCAGAACAAAACCTGGGCTGAATAGTTCCCAAGAAATTAAACACAATAACGTTTTCAGTGTGTGTATACACATATATATATATCTTATTGCTCTTGGAAAAGGCTCTCTAAAACATCTTTCCTCAAGCCAGGATCAAGTTGGGGACATCAGAGGAAATACTGCTGCTAGAATTTCTCCCTCCCTATATTACAGGAGGATAAAGTATTATCCAGCTTACTTGCTGCTGGCTGCGCTCTTTCCTTGCATTAATAGCCAGAATACAGGACAAAATACCCTTTTCCATGTATATTATTTCTCCACTCTGTGCAAATTCAGGTCTACTTAAAAACATTTTCCTTGGCTGCACTTATGGGGCTGTGACAGCAAACAACAAAAGCAGCTTGCAAATCTTTGCATTTGTAGCAGTGTTAACTTAATTGCTGCTACAGATGCTATTTAACCATTAGTGCTACTGCACAGACCCAGAAGTCACTCAAACTTTCCAGTCTCTCTCATTTTGGACTGACATCGCTGCATGCTAGAGCATATCTGTCAACCTGGCAATGTCCCTTGCATGAAAAGGCTTAAATGTGGTTTTTAAATGCCCCTCTGCCAATGTTTTCAGTACTGGTAACTGCCTGTCAGTTAGTGATATCTCTTCCTTTGCACGGAAAATGCAGGCAGATTGTTTTATAAGAGGAAGGATTTTTACTAGGTAGGTTTGACTCTCTCATGCTTCCCAAGTGTATTTCTCAGTGTTCACTGAATTCTCACAGGAATCCTGTTCATCGTCACACAAGCTACCAGAGTTTTTTGTTTTGACTTTAAGAGCCTGCATTGGTGCAATTTTTCTGCACATTTTGTCTTAGCTTAGGATAAATTCCAGAATTACACATTTAGGCAAATTGAATAATTATTTCAAATTGTTCAAAAATATCTACTACTGAAACAGCTTATTTTTGTGATTTAAATCCTGGTCATTTTCAGGTGTCCTGAGTTTAAACAAAATGAAAGAAAGGCATCCAAATTCTTCTGTTATCATTGCTTACACATACAGCTTTCAAAAATATTAAATATGCAGTTCACACCCCTGCATGTCATACGACTCAACACTAGGGCTCTAGGTTGAATAATAGCCTGTACCAAATGTGATATTAGGGTAGAAACTTAAGCAGCCTCTTCCAGCCTTAACCAGTACGGACAAATGCTACTAAAAGCTGCAGCTGGCCATTATCATGTTATAGACCAGTCCAAGAGATAAGACTGGCCTGAAGAGATTAAACCCAAGTCAAAGAAGAAAACCCAAGAGAATTACACATAAATTTGGAGATAGGGACTTTTTTTTACATAAACCTCACTGAAAAAAAAAAAAAAAGACTAAATGCAGCAAACTGAAACACCCTGCAAAGACAATAGAGAGCAGCAGAGGAAATGCAGTGATAGTTGAGTGAGAGTAATGAATGAAGAAGCAGCATCAGGATTATTCACGGCTCCTAGTGAGGTCCTAAATACTGTCAGACCATCAGCCATAAATTATTGCTGTTAGTCAGAACTTCTGTCCACATATTTTTAGGTGCAGACAAATGTCTGAATGTCACATAAGTCCTATTGTCAAGCCTTGATGTCTGTATCCATAAAATCAGGGAGGGGGGTGGGGATCCTGCCTAAAAGTCACAAGCTGTCCAGACTTCTGTCACCTGCCACCATGTCCACTTCAAAGCTGCTCTCATCTATTAATATTTATGCCTTCCCCAGTCTGATTGTATGGAACAGATTTTTTTTTTTTTTTTCTGATAAAGAAGCCAGAGATCTGGTGGTGATGACCTTTGAGCATTAGCAGCGTTCATTTTTATTCTCATGCTGATGAGGTGTATTTTTATTTCTTAGCTTGAGCGTATTGCTCAAGTCCTGGTGCATCTCAGTGACTGCCTTTGTTTGTGCCCTAATGGTCTTTCTCCATAAGGTGTTATGGAAGTTCTTTCATTAGCTGCTTCTGAGACTGAAATCCTCTCCTACTCACTTTAATATTGAGACTTAATGAGAAATACAGACATTTTATTTAATGTTAATGACAGCTTGTGCCACTTACTCATCTTATTTGATGCTTCACTACGCATACACCACGTTGTGACTGATTGACTCATTCTGTGAAAGGCTGACATCCTAGTAATTTGATGCTTAGTTTCTTTCTGTTATTTTCAAAGCAAATTGTCCCCATTATTGAGCAGCATAATAGTTTTAGAAAACAGTGCTGAGATACTGAATGTTTTCTCAGTGAGCATTTATAGCTTGTTTTCCTAAGGACACCGGCTTTCAGTGGTCTTGAAGAGACACAGATTTTTATTTCATCATTCTATTCTACAGAGCAGTTCTACTAATTTCAGTATTGGGGAATAACATACTATCTGATATGGACAGAAATGGAAGAATCTGGACCCAAATTTTCAGTTGGCAGCAGGACACCTGACATTGTGAAATATGCTGTTGTCTTCCTGGATGGGTTACAGGTACTGAAGTACAGCGAGATCCAAGGAAAAAAAGAAACAGCCACCATTTCAAAGCCTTGGCAAGAGGCCACCTTTTGCCCTTGAATGTGGGATACAAAGTTCCCATTGATTTGGACAAGGGACTCCTGCAACCAAAAGCAAAATTTGGCACCAGAACAATGGATACCTAATCACTTCCGTTGCCTTTGGCTTTTACTATTTGATTATTAGTACTGAGTAACGGTGGTGCTTCAAAACCCCATTGTGCTGGGGTTTGTGCAGAGAAACAAAACGAAATTATCTTCACTGCTGAGTCCAAAGTGTCTAACCCTCCATATGGTCATGTGCATCCACATGGAAGGAGACACTTACCATCCTGTGACTTGACCCAAAACTGGCACGCTGCCCAAAACCTTTAGAAATTAGGACCACTTTAAATTGTAGAGTATAGGAGAGAGCTTTTCTGTTCATACACGGTCCTGCACAACCTACCACACTCAGGTAGCCAGTGCCACGTTCCTGAATTACAAATGAAGTTGCTAAAAGTGTTTAAATTGTATCTACAGAGTTAATTTATACCCATGAAAACAAGAACAGATGTCAGGGGACCCAATCTCTTTTCTTCTGTGTAAGTGTGCTTCTCCAGGCCAAAAACTTATTTAGACTCAACCTATGAAGACTAACTCAAGGCAGTGCAGATGCTGCTGCTGTGTGCCAGACCACACTTCTCTCCTGACTGCAGGCACTCAGGCCACTGCCAAAGGATGGTATGTGGCAACGTCACTGGCATCCTCCTTGCAGGTTTGGTTGGTTTGTCTTTTTTTTTTTTTTAAACTAAGGTTTCTTTGCTTGCAATGATGGCTTCACAGTGGTCCTATTGAGTGCTTTTGAGAAGATGGGGTTTTGCTGTCCTGACTGTGAGTTCTCCTTAGCACATGCTAACTTCTCATTTAAGTTGGCCATTTAACCTCCACAAGATGATGACAGACGAGAGGTCACGTGCACATGCTCTGGTGTATCTTCTCTACTGGCTAGGTTTTCCCCTTTTCGGCTCTCAGCATCAACAGGGTGAATTCGGTCAGTGTTCAAGGGCCACTGATGCATTTGAATAGCTTAGAAGAGAGAGCTCATAAGCAGCATGGAAAGCAGTTCTGGTAGATGAAACACTGTCAAAGACAATATGTAATTTTGCGAGTAATTAATATATTTTATTTTCATTAAACAGCTACTAATATACGCTTGGTTTCATATCCACTGGCACCTCCATGTTTCTCAAGAAAAAAAGATCTCTATATTAATTATTAATCACACAGTGCTAGTTACTGTTAATTAGTACTTACTCTCAAGCTTTCTTCTTGCAATAGATCAATCTATTCAGTTTTACTGAACAGCCAAAATAGAAGAGAGAATAGTGTCTCAAAAAGCTGGCAATACTGACTCGATATCACAGTAAAAACATCTATTCCAGGATTACCTTAACCGGATAATCATTTATGGCCTTAAACTGCAAACCTTACGAAAGCAACAGTCATCCTACCTTCAGAGAGAAATCATAGGAACAAAACCCTAAAAAAGGCAAGGTCTAAAACAATGCTGTGTCTTAAGCGACAGATAGGAATGAAATTGTGCAAGAAGTAAGGGGTGCTGAATGAATAATGCTCATGGGTTTAAATCTGTTCCAGTCTAATGCCGCAAGGCCGTACTCAGTAAAGCTAGTATTTCCCATTGACTACGCTGGGGTTTACAGCCAGTCATGCATTAACATAGCAAAATCAATGAAATGAATTGCAGTATCTTCCGCAGATGATAGAGTTGGGCTGGTGGTTAGGTAGAAATGTGTGTAATTCAGAATGATGCACAATGCAACATGAAGGAGGGGCATGTTCTTATTGCCATAATGCTGCATGAAACAAAGTTTTTGAAACCTTTTTGAATAAAAGTTAAGAAGGAGGCACCCTCAACACTGACCAGGAAGCTCTGCCTATCTGACACAGTACTGTACAGGGCTCTTGTCTGATCTAAATAAAGAGGGTTAGACGGAGCTAACTTTTCTGTTCTCAATAAGGCCAGAAATATAACTTTATCTATGTGAATTTTTTCACTTTTGGAGTATGATTTGTAACAATGTCATTTGAAAAGTCATATAATTCCTTTCTCCTCTAGCCTTTCCAGTTATGAGCACCAAATTGCCTTTAATTCTTTTTCTGATAACCTGAATTGAAGTGACAACATCTTGTACAGTAGATAAGAAAAAAAAGCAAGAACTATAAACATCTGTTTCCTGCTTTTTTGCTTTCTGGTGGAGCTTATTAAATCCAAACTGAAGTGTTTTCAATCACATTAGAAAACAGCCCCCTCTTGTGATGGAACAGCGGTTTGTGTAACATGCATACAGGATGATGAAATAACAGGGAAACTCCAGCACAGATGGGATGAGGCCAAAACTAGTAACCAAGAAAAAAATCCATTATCTTAGTCTCAAAACTGCTCATTTTGCATGGTTTCGTTCATAATCGTCTTGTGACATATATCTGTTTAAAGATTTCAAAGTTCTGTTCTCTTTAGTAAAAGCAGTAAATCAGCTGCATTGCTGAAACATCCCTTTTTACTCCCTTTCACCTCTTCTGTTTTGTTTTATTTCTCTGTTTGGAGTACAGTAACGCAGAGAAGCTTTCTGCCGTAATTTCATTTGCTTCCACATCTATATTAATTTTTTGCTTCACCTATCCATGCTTTAGTTTCTTAATGTTACAAGCTTTCTGGAGCAAGGATTGTTTTACTGCATGTTTATACGGTGCCTGGACCAGTGAGGACCTGAATTAGTTATTCCACACCCTGTTCACCAGCATCATTTTCATCCCACTTCTGCTATATTGACAGTAGGACTTGAGGAGGTTTGTGGTCAGCAAAATAATGAATTCATCCAGTTGAAAACTAACCTGACCCCCCAAAAAAGAGAAAAAAAAAATCAAATTATGATTATGAGAAACAAATGATGGGAGTCTTAGTCACAGCCCATTTCCTCCCACTTCCTGTCTGCTGCCAAGATGATCATGCCCAGCGGGGTGATACCTTGCACAGAGACTTCTAAAAATATCCAGTTTGTCTTGGACTTTTGTTATGTCATTGCTGAGCTATTCACTTCCACGAAAGGAATTCGTTTGCTCTGCTTTAGGGCTCAGCTAGACTTATTTTTTTTCCTGTTTCTAGATTCACACAAACTTTAAGACTTTGGTGTGTTATACGTATGTGTTCCTTACATATGTCATATTGTAAGGAACTTTGGCTTTTAAAACTGCCTGAGAGAGAGACAGGCAGTTCCCCAAAAGTTAGCAATAACAAGTGTTCAAAATTTTAAATAGTTAACGCTGGTGACTAACGACATAAACCTCGCAGAACATTAGATGCTATGACTATTGTTTGCTCTGTATAAAGCTCTAGCTGTGTTACTAACTTCCACAGGATGAGCTGACCCACATCATATATATCTGCTTAATTGACTTAGGCTCTTCTCAATAGTGTTGAACTTGTTACAAAAACAAGATTTGTGGCTTGTAATCTGAAGTGAACACAGGTTGCTCATGTCACATGTTTAAACACATCATCCAGCCACAAAATAAACCACACCCTGCAAGACCATACTTTCACTGTTGGTACACATGACTGTTCCACTGACTGAAGTAAGTTCTCACCGTCACAGCAAAATGTGACTGTTTCGTAGTTAAGTCAGGTGACTGCATGTTTCCTTTCTTTGAGTTCCACCTGCTGAGTTTCATTTTGAATTTCCCCTATTGGAGGCACTCCAAACCTCACCAGTCCTGGACTTCAGCTTCGTGTTGTATACAACACTCAAAACTGCATTATTTCATGCGGTTTCCACACCAAGTTATACATGCTTCTCCTAGAACAGCTCAAAATTAAGAGTAAAATGACAAGAAATCCTATGGCCCTCATCTGTGGGAACAAACGAGGTTTCCATCCTTTCAGCCAAAGAAGGCCAAAAGGCTCTTCCTGCAGAATCACTGGTTTGGATGTCTACACCTCGTCGGTGCCACTGCTTCAGAGTTGCAAGCAGCTGTTGTCAACAGTCTAGTGGCTGCTCTGAGTGACTCACACACCATTTAAAAAAAATAAACAAAATTTATGTCACAGGACCTACTTCTCTTTTACACCAAAAAGCAGAATGGAGTGCATCTGTAATTTAAGGCTAAGTAAGAACATTGTGACCTGATGACAAAGTCAGTAAGAGGAAGCCCCATCAGCATGCCCCAGTTTGGTAACACCAAAGGGTTTCGCTGATGGTGAGAGAATCACATGAGCCCATCCTTAAATTGGGCTGGATTTTCATTATTTATGGCTCTGTACCTTATAATACACTAGTTTATGCTTTAAGGTAGTAGTAGTCGCAAGCAAGTTGATCTTGGACTACAGGTACTCCTAGACCTAGCTAAAGTTTCAGGCTACAGAAAAGGAGCAATTAAGTCTCTTTATGGAGACAACTGAAGCAACTGCCCAAGGTAGTTAGCCGTAGAGTTGGACTAGAATTAAACCATACACCCTGAGAGGTTTCCATATAACTCATGTAAAGATAGGGAACATGGGGACTGTTTCGCAAACTGTGCATCCTGGAAACAGAAGACAGCTAGAATATCAGCAGACAGCGAGAAAAACACGCATGAGACTTGTCCTGAAGAGCTAGACGGACAAACCTGTAGAGGAAAAGGAATTGCTTGAAAGAAAGACTTTGAAACCATGCAAAAAGAAATTGCCAGTGCTTGTTTGTTTCTACTCTGATCTGGAAAACAAGGATGTGCTTGCACTTTTGTAACTAATTGTCTTGCATCAGGCCTGATCTGTGTAGTAAATTTCTCCCACCAAGACAGCCAAGGCTTCAAATACTAAATAATTGCTCTGTGGCAATAAACCAGATGATTGTTTCGATAATTAAAATACATTACAACTTTTTTTCTCTCACAGGTATCTCAGATGAATTCATAACTCCCATGTTTAATTTTTATAAAAGCATTGGAGAGCTGAAGATGACACAGGAAGAATATGCGCTGCTCACAGCCATAGTTATCCTGTCTCCAGGTAACTTCTAATCCAGAATTAAATATTAGCGGTTTTGGAAAGAAAGTATGAGGAGTGTGACGAGATACTTGTAAAAACTTACATTCTACATAGAGTGAGTGAACATACATACTTATTCAGTATATTCAGTTGTTAAACCAGAAAAAAAGCACACAAATCCAAACTCCAAATGTCCTGCTACACCATCTGGTTTTGCATACAAGGAAAAAAAGTGCCTAAATACCCTGCTTAAAAAAATTACTGGTATCTCTTCACTGCTTAGCACGACAGGCTTCTTCCTTCAGAAAATCCCAGATGTGGTTACATGCACATCACTACAGACCATTGTGGAATGTCACATTTTTCAGAGGGAAATTGGGAAACCCTGTAACTTAGAATAGGGAATGGCAATGAAGGTCTTCAGCCGTTATTGAACAAACACGAGCTGTCAAGAGCAGAAGGACAGTAGCAAGTTGCCCTCTCAACTATAAAGTGTTGGAAACTGACCTTTCAGAAGTATCGGCACAATAGTGTCTCAGCCCTGATTACAGGCTTTGCTGTGAAAACTAATTCTTTGACAACACAAAACTAACCAGCTCTACCTACAAAATACGGAGAAATTGTATAGTGCCTCAAACAAACTGACTATCATAGGAAGGGGAGAAGAGAAACCCGATGCTTCAGGACAAAAGACAGACACTGAGGTTTCCAAATCAGGTTTCATGGAAGATGGGAAGGTGAAACAATTCCATGGCTCTTCGAGTCAGTGTGGCTCGGGAAATCTTTTTACACCAAAAATTTCAGTGACAAAAACCCCCATCCTCCTCTTTTCCTCCCTCTCCAAATACCCAAACACATACTTCCATATGAACACAGTAAAAAGACAAGTATTTTCTTACAAAGAAGTTTCATCTGAGAATGAAGATGATTGATTTCTCCCTGGTGACCTGCATGTACCCTCTTATCCACTGGCCAAATTCCCCAGTTGTACTACACCTCCAAGAACTTATGCCGTGCTGCTCAGTTGTTGCAATGCACCACAGGACGTACTCAGGTGCAGAACTGCATTGGGAGATGATGATACAACCCCAGAGAAACACTTTCGAGTTAAAACTCTTCAATTTTTGAAAAAGTTGAAAGTTTTCCCTAGTTAGAAGTAAGAAGCTTACATGAAAACCCCAAACCAAAAATACAATGTTAAGCATTTTTATTCCCTCTTAATTTGAAAATAAATATTCTTGGTAGGTGTGAACATCAGTGCCCAGTGTAAATATTTGAATATTTTTGTATTCATTTATCAGTGTAAATATTTACATCATATCAGAGCATATATTTGCTAATTACTTCTCTTCTTTTAAAACCATAACCAGATCGACAGTACATAAAGGACAGAGAGTCCGTGGAAAGGCTTCAAGAACCCCTGCTGGATATTCTACAAAAATTCTGCAAACTTCACCACCCAGATAACCCTCAACACTTTGCGTGTCTTCTGGGCCGTCTCACAGAATTACGGACATTTAACCATCATCACGCAGAGATGCTGATGTCATGGAGAGTGAATGATCACAAATTCACACCTCTTCTCTGTGAGATCTGGGATGTGCAGTGATGGATACTTTTTATTTTATTTTAGGAGATATATCTTTTTAAAGGACCACATAGCATTTATTTTCATAGAAAAATATCCCACAGTACATTAAATTTTCTTTACTGCATTTTTATAGAAACATGCCATGGATTCATAATTTTGTTCACTATACACAGAATATTGTATAGCTATCAGATCTTCACACGTGAGTATAACTTTCTCTGTATTTATATTCTCTGACCAGAAAGAGTCCACCAGCTCCTCAGAGGAACCCTGTTAATTCCTGCTGCAATTAAGCTGATTGCAGTTACAGTTCCTCTTGACAAATGGGGAAATGCAGGTTTCCATTCGTATTTTTTCATTGCAGTGTTTTTGTGCTTGGCCTCCATTAAAGAATATATTCCAGATATTTACCGTAATAAACCAGCCGAAATGGTTAATGCCATAGTCATTTGCTGTTCAGCTGTGAAATGTGTTCACGTAAGATGCGCAAGATGTTATTTCGTCAGAAGATGAAAAATTCTGTAATGGAGAAAAGCCACACACACACACACACACACAAACCCTTTCGTGATATAAATATGTAACTTCATTTGCATTGTTATTTCAAAGTAAAAATTATACAGTATCTGTACTTTGTGATAGTGCATCACAGGTGATTTTGCTTTACAACTTTGATTGTCGGTGCTTAGTGGCTCTGAAAAACACCATCAGCAACATCCCCGAAACAGCTAAGCGTGTCTGAATGCTGTGGGAAGCGGTGCGGGCTCCCTGATGCTAACAGGGGCTGTAGGCAGGGCAGGTGCTTTCCCTGTGCCTGGGTCCCCTCCCAGCAACGTGAAACCAGACGGCCGGGACACGGGTGTGCCGACCGTGCTGTCCTCCAAACCGCGGCCCTGCACTGCTGGCAGCGGCAGCTGCACGGGGGAAGGCGCTGGGTGCAGAAACAGCTCTTCGCCCTGCTGCCAAAAGGCCTCTTCGGGCGTGAGCTCCTCCGTGGGCAGGCGCTTCCCCTGACCGCCGTGCACCCAGCACCCTGCTCCCACCACCGACGACCAAACCCGCCACCGCTGCCCCACGGAAGCAGAACTGCTTTCAAACGCAGCCGGCGACGCGGCAAGGAGGGGACGTTGAGGCCCGCGCTTCCGTGACAGCCGGAGCGGCCCGCGGGCGGCAGGGCCATCTGCCGCAGCGCCCGAGCGAGCAGCCCCTCTTGGCCGTGCCGCCGCAGCGGGTGGGTCACCGAGGCCTGACGTGGCCTCCGTGGGCGCCTAGCTGCCAGCGGGGCCGTGACCCCGCGCCCTGCACGGCCTCAAAGGCCGCGTCCCTGGGGGAGGCCGGAGGGGCGGCTCCGCTACGCAGCGCCTTCACTCAAACCGGCGGGGGCTCCGGTGGAGACCCCCGAGCTGCCCCCAGATAAATCGGGTACCGCGGACAGCCGGGAGGGGCCGCGGGGGTCGGGCGGGAGAGAGAGGGCGGCAGGAGCGCGGCGGGCGCCAGCAGCCGCCTCGGGCGCTGAGGGACGGGCGGTGCCGCGGCCCCGGGCCAGGTGCGGCGGGCAGGGCCCCGCCCGCCCGGCCCGGCTCGGCTCCGCCCCGCGGGCGCTGATTGGCCCTTTCGAACGGAGCGGCCGGCGCGGGGCGGGTGGGGGCGCCCTGGTGCACGGCGCAGGGGGAGCGCGCCGCGGTGGCAGCTGCAGCCGCCGCCGCCGGTGAGTACGGCGGTGCCCGGCCCGGCCCGCCTCCACGGAGCCGGGGAGCGGTGGGAGGGGAGGTCGGCGGTCAGCGGTGCCGGTGCCGGTGTCCGTGCCCGGCTCCTTCCGCACCGGGGTGTGGCCGGAGGGGTGGCGGTACCCCGGACCCGACCCGCGAGGAAGGTGAGGGGCGCGCGAGCGGCGGCGGGTCCGGCCCCGCGTGGGGACCGGGGCGCTGCGGCAGGGTCCCGCTTGCGTCGGTGCATCGGGCGCGGAGCTCTGGAGCAGTGGTTCTCGGTCTGTTACGCCTGTCTGTAGGGGAAGCGCTGAAAACGGGTTGAGCATTGCACGTCGCGGGGAGCCCCGTGCAGCGGGGACAGACCCCGGTATTGGGCTAAGCCTGTTACTGGGATCGGCTCGGTCACTCTTCTAGGGGCAGCAGCTCCCATCCGGCCGAGTTGTTAGCCGCTCTGGCATGGATGTTGGAAGTGAAGTGCCGCGAAACTTACCCTGGGGAAGGGACAGGGGAGAGTTTTTGCGTAACAGCCTTCAAACCAGTCTCTCCTGTGCCTCATGCAAGCGCTTGAGGATGCAGTGCTGTTTTTGTAGGAAATTCGCCCTAGTGCTCTTGGCTAAAATACTCGTTCATATTGCTTAGTAAGCCGAAAAAATGTCTGGCTCCTTTCTTTGCCCAAAAGCTGGCTGGATTCCAGGGATGCTGTGTGTCACCTTTGGCATAGTATCAGATCAAGACATGGGAAAAAGTACATGTATACCTTTAGGACCTATAAGGCATAGCTGGCCCTTACATTTGTAATTCTAAATGTTCTGGGTGGATCTTTCATAATAAGACAGGATTTTATATTTAAGTCATAATAAATTCCTCCTGACTGGCCAGCCAGTGGCCTGCTGCCTGGGCATCAAGCGATGCTCCCCTCAGTGTTGCTTTGCTGGAAGAAGTGTGGGGTGGAAATGAGAGGGACAGAAGAGTTTGTTTGTGAACATGAGTGAGTGGCAGGGGTAGCGTGTCTCATGTTAACCAGCCTCTCACCAAACTGGATGCTCCTGTGGTAAAGGAGCCATCTGCACGTCTCCTGCGGAGATGCCAGCTGTTGAGATGAAGTGCTCCTCCCTGATTTCAGGTGGGTTTCTCTGCGCTGACAGGTGAATCCAGGGCCTTTGCCGCCCTTTTGAAGGGGAGAGCGGGCTCGCTGCCGCGTGCTGTGTGCACGCTGTCGCCAAAAGGTGCGGAAAGGCAGTCCCCGAGGAGAGCAGTCAGCGTGCCTTAATGTAAGGAGTTGGTTGCCACCTTAAAGCCCATCACCTTGGACTGACTAGTCTGGTTCTTTCTCTTTCGTGCCTCTGAGGCCTCCCCAGGGAAGCAGAGCTCGTGCTGACTCAGTAATGCAACAAAAGGGCTCTGTAATTGCTGTAATGACGGAGAGAGTAGCGCTCCCTGGATGTCTCTTGTTGTACCTACCTCTTTTCTTCTGCGTGTTAGGATATGTGTACCAAAAAAAAATCTTGGCTATCCTGTAGTAGGTTTCAACAGATACTGACTTGACAGCTTCTTTCATTTCAGAGTGTTTAAAAACGTGGATTTCAGTAGCTACTGTCAAGACTAATCTACAGTTTCCAGCTGCTCTGGGTTAGTCTGTTGTGACTGCCTTTGATTGTTGATGGAGCAGAAGATGATGTGTTATATATCTTAAATGTAGGGTGAAGATGTAAAAGTGTTTCTACCCAAGGCTTTTTAATGAGTCTGTGAACCCAAGGCTTTTTAATGAGTCTGTGAATCCTTTTAGGTTCCACTTAAGCTAGGTCAATGGCTGCTTCATCTATGTTTTAGATATCTGTGGAGTTGTGGATTATTTTTTTGTTTGTTTCTTTGTAAACTGTGCAGTCAAGTAAAATGGGACTTGGACTCGGCTCATCTTGTGCTACAGAATGGCTTGTAATTAGCGTAGCGTGTCTTGCTGGTTGGGCCCCAGTGAATGATCTATAAAACCTGATACAACTTATACTAAGCAGGCTATCTTGTGTAGCATCTAAGAGCATGTGTTTAGCACCCTGAAGTATTTGCGTAAAGTGCTTTAGTATTTGCTGACTTTGCTGTTTCTCACATTGCCTGGGGGCAAAGTGGCACGCATCTCTTTGGAGAGCAGAGGCAGACTATGGTCTTGCGAGGCTGTCCTGTGTGGGTCATGTCCGGGGTGTGTCTGCACCCCCTTTCCTGAAAAATGCCTGTCCCTATGCCACGTGTCAGTAGATAGGTACATTTTTCTCACCTCTCTTTCCTAATGTTGATCCATAGCTCTAGTCCTTTATTGGAGGTTTGGCAGTCAGCCAGCTGAAGGCAGCTCCTGTCTTCCCCAATGTATCATTTGGGAGTGACCGCCTGTCTTGCAGTAAATCAGTGTCGCTGTATTGATCCAGCCATAAGGTGCTACTAGGTGGCGTTTCTCCTTCCTCCCATCCCACAGAGCCTGTTGGCAGCAGAAGCACCAGCAGAAATAAGGTGTTTTCTGAGAGGGTGCTGGTGGTGGGGGTCCTCTATGTTTGCTGAGCTTGGAGCTGGGCTGGTTGCCCCTCTGGTTGGGAAGCGCTTTCAAGTTTCTGGTGCTTCCCCTGTTTTAAGGGACGAAGCAGGTAGAGAGCCCTCCTAGGGACCTTGGGGATATCAGCTGGCCTGGCAATGGGAATGGCATGGCCTGAGGCTATGCGTGGGACATGATACAGTGCATTTTCATTCTGGGGTCTTTTCTTTCACAACTGTGATGCCTGAAGATCAAATGCTTGTTGAATGAAGGTGAGTTGATCAAACTGGCATGTGTAGAAACTGATACGGTTCTAGCTGGAGCTGCCTGAATTCAATATCAAGTACTAGCTTCATTCATTATGTACAGCTTTTTGATGCAGGGAACCCAACTGGTTTTAGAAGAAGTCAGATTTGGTTATGAGACTACCTGGTACTGCAATATTTGCCTCACCACAGCACCTTCTGCACCTTTGCAGGCTGACTACTTGAAGGTGGCAGACTTCTGGGTCTTCTCACCCCATGCCTCTCCCTGTAAGTGAGAAGGCTACATTAATCTGTATTCCCTGCAATCTCAGAGCTGGACTGTTTGGGATCTGAAAATGGGTAATTATTACTATATTAATTTTTCAACTCAAATTTGTGCAAGGTAGTCTGTATCATCAGAGGGTTTTTTGATAAGTGTTATTCAGGTGCCCTGATAATAAGTGAAGCCGTTTGACTTTGTAGAGAGCCCTTTGGCGTAGGGGCTTACAAAATAACTCGTTCTAGAAGAGCAGGCCCTTGAAGTTCAAATGCCACAATTTTCCTCAGTCTCCTCTTTTTTTTTTAATTTTTCCTTTTTTTTTTCAAACTAGTTTTTGTTAGGCATGCCACAAAACTGCAGATGCTGAGCATTCTTGTGATAGCTGCTGTGTGAATATTTTGCTTTGTTCGTGTTTTGAGTGCTCCCCGTGAATTAGGCTGCCTTTTGTTTTCCCTTGGCAGTTAGTATGCTAGAGCTCTTGTTAGCCTATATGGAGCTCCTTATTTTAATGAGACCAACTTCTCTACTGGCTGTTCTGCTGTTGTTTTATTTATTTTTTTAATCAATGAAGCCTCTTACTGCGACTCTCTTGGGACAATAGCTTTCTTATGCTAAAGGAAAATGTATTCCCCTGGACAAAGCTGTGGGAAGCATAACATGCTCATTAGTAATGCTTGGTATATACACTGCCCTTCCCTTGTTCATTCATAGAAGGAAAAATGACATCAAGGAGAGGATGTCTCTTCTTTCTTCTCCTCCCCCCCCCCCCCCCAAATAAAAGGAGGGGGAAAGATATCACTTGGAGTGTCTCTGATAAAATTTGAGAAGTGCTAGCAGTCCTGATACAAGGAAGTGGCTTCAGCCCGAAAACAAACTGGTTGCTTGTTTGCTGGTCATAGAGGTAAGTTGTCTGAAATGCCTGACATAGGACCACACATGTAGCATGTGAGGTTCAAGGCAGTGGGAGGGAAAAATAGGGAGGAAATGGTACCATTCTGCTTTCTGGGTAAGAGGAAGGGGGAGAATTTTTACAAGAATTGAGTCTTCTGTGATGGGCTATTCGGCCTTTTGTCATAGGAAGGCCAGGTTGTGCAACAGATGGAGGAGGAGAGAAGAATGCCATCTATGT